>NW_020897773.1:2847366-3447366 GCF_003984885.1 Neopelma chrysocephalum | reverse complement strand
GCCAGCTTGTAGTGACTTTTCAAATGAAAGATCAAGTGCATGCACAACTTTCCTGTTATATGGTATTGTTAAGATACAACTTTTTGTCTGGAAAATGTCCGGATATGCTGCTATTTTAGTTCAGAGGAAATATGAAGTTAAGCACCTGAGTGCTAAGTGGTTTAAACACTTGGTTAAAACAGATTATAGATTTTGTAAGTGCACCCTGGATATAATGTGTAAAGATTTCCACTTTTAAAAGATATACATTGAGCGTTATGTGAATAAGCCATTGCTTACTCAGATGGTAGACTGATCTCTTTTTGTCCTGACATGACAAGTAAAGTTTGTTTCCATTTGTTATCCCCATCTGTCACAAGATGATAAACCTTAGATCTGTAAAAGTCTTATCTGAATGTATTTGCTAACATCTTGCTTCGCTGGGCACAATAATGTGTAATTTTCATTGTGTAAATAAGTAGCTGCATTTTTTTGTCAGTCATGAGGTAAATAGAATTACTTGATTTCTCTACCTAGGCCCAGTTTGGGAAAGAATTTGGTTCAGCTCATCCACGTTCTACACATCACAGAAACATGTTCATCAAGCATATGCTTAAGAACTCTCTTGAATAGATATGCATTTCTGAATCAGAGCTATGGTATTTTAAGTTGTTTCTTTTGCAATTAAGTTATATTCTGTGTTGATTGCACTATATAAAAAACACTAATATTTTGCTTGCTGCAAAATTTTCAGAGATAAAGACCTCTTCACGTTGAAATACAGTCCTCTTCATTTCTATGAATCCATTTGCTATGTGAGAACATCCTGACTTTTGTAGAGCATATGATTTCCACGTGGGTTCTCATTGGTGCAAGAGAGCTAACTATATTTATTTCTTTTTTTTTTTGCAGCGGGAACAACATATATCTTTAGCAAAGGCGGTGGACAAATCACTTACACGTGGCCCCCCAACGATCGGCCAAGCACTCGTGCGGACAGACTGGCAATAGGGTTTAGTACTGTTCAAAAAGAGGCCGTGTTAGTAAGAGTGGACAGTTCTACTGGGCTCGGAGATTATCTAGAGCTGCATATCGTAAGTATTATGACAAATGCATGAGATTTCTTCCTCTCTTGGTTGTTTTATATTTACGAGTTTTAAATTTATTTTATTTTTAGTGCAAATATAGCAGTTTGTTAATGAGCCTTTTGGGGTCAATAGTGAACTAAATGATAATGGCTCATAGCATATGATTCTGTACAGGGTCTCAGATGTACTCAAAATGCCTTTTATTTGATACGATGCTACTTTACATGGCTTTTCAATTAAAAATCATACTGGGATACCTGTACAGATGGAGCACTTTACTACAATCTAATTACATAGAACAGGATTTAGCAGTGCCAAAGGAAGGTATGTTAATCCTGAGAGTTTTAATCTAGAATCTGCTGGGGGAATTACACCCTTGACTGTGCTTATTAGATAAAATCTAATATTAGAATTTATATTCCAATTTCACCATTCTTTTGTGATGGTAAGTCTTAAGCAGAAAGCAAGACTGTCAAGCCAAGAAGTCTAAAAAAATAATTTCAACTGCCTTAAAACAAATAACTAGCCATCAAAATTGAAAACATATGGAGTTTTATGACATCATAAATAAATGATCAGTTGAGAAAAACATAACTAGGGCAGTATAAAACTTTGTTGTTTAGATTAGTCTGAACTTTGTTAATGTGTTCATTTGATTTTTATTTGAGAACGTCTCTACTTTCAGGAACAGTTGAGTTCCTTTTGAGTGAAATTACTTATTGATCTATAACCAATTACGCTTTTACCCTCAGAAAACATTCAGGAGTGATCATTTTCAAAATTAGAGGGAATCATGGTATTCAATCTTCCCAGGCTACTTATTTCTGCAAAGGCAGTCTCTCATTGTGGACCAAGGTGTTTCTTTTTTTAATTTTTATTATTTACTGGCTTGAGTAAATAAACAAAGAAAGAAGGCCTTAAATAAAATTCAGAGGTTGTCTTTACCCTTCTCTTACATTGAATCACACAGACAAAATAATTGGCTGGTATTGTGCAATCTTAGTTTAAAAATGTGAACAAAGCAACTTCTCTCACATGCCAGAAAAGCTGAGATCCTACATATTTCAAGGCAAGTATTGTGTTGCTGGATAGAATTTAAATATTTGCTTTGCAACCATCAGGTGCCTTTTCATTATTTGCCCATTTCTTTGCAATCTCATACCAGATCCACCCTCTGTAGTTGCCAGTGTTACTTTCTTCTTACAGTTTTTTCTTGTTCATTAGCATATTAAGGAATGTTTTTCTTGTAATTTTACTATACCTGAAAAACTATAATATTTGTTCAGTCTGTCTAGCCATTATTTTTCTATTTTAAAACAAACATTGTATTCATTAATTATGAGTTGGAGATCAAAAATTATTGCCTGCTGATAAATGTTTGTGCTTTTTAATTTTTTTTTCCAAATAACTTTCTTATACCTATGCTGTAGCAACAGATGGTAAAAATAAAAGAATAATTGAGAGTTTTCTATGGTCAGAAACACTATCAGCTTAATAGGGATGTGGGAAATGATAAATTATACTTTACTGGTCTTTTGAAATTTCTGTGAAGCAGCAAAAAGCCTTTTATCATCATGCTCTGTGAACTGATATTGGCCTCCCCCTGCTGTCTTTGCAAGAGACTTTAGGAACCTCCCTGAAGCCTGCTCTGCTTCAGAGAAAAATCTGTGGTAACCGTGCAAAGTTTCACTGAAACAAGGTTGGACCTTCTGAGAGCAGCTTCAATGTAGTCTGTCTCTAGAGTGGAGACACTAAGGGATTGACCTGAAATCCTAAGACATTTGGCAAGGGTTTTTTTAAGGGTTGTCAATGATAGATAAAGCTTGGAAAACTACTGGGATATAATTTCCCAGAGTTTATTTCAAATAAGGATAGTATTCAAAAGAAAGTTGAAAGGCAGTATTTTCAAAAGCACTTGTGATACCAAAGAACATACATCTTATTAAAGTCAGTGGAACTATAGATACTTCTGAGAATTTTACCTGAGATCTATTTTTGCTCAGCAAGATATTGTGAAACATCACAGTTATTAAAATGAAGAAGAATATAGAAATGGAGAGGTCTACGTAAATGTTATATTTCAAAAATAGTTTATTGGATTTAAGTTTTTCCATATTGGCAGCTACTGTGTTAAACCAGCTGTAATAAAAGTACTAGGAGGGTTTTGTCATTCAAAACTTCCTTCTTGCATCAGCATTGAGATGTCACTAGGAATGTTTTACTAAATAACCAGAAACAGTGGAAGCAGGGAAGTGTGTAATGTGTAATTCTGCATGTTATTTTGCATGTACCCACTCACCTGTTTGTGCAATAAATATGCATGAGTAATAAGTGCCTGTGTACATTGAGATGCACTGTGCATGGATAACTAACCCATGTTATAATGACTATAACCTTATAATAAGATAGACTTGTGATTTAATTATACCTGGATTCAGTTTTACAGTCTGATAGAAACTGGTTCTTTTGTTGCTGAGTTTCCATTATACCCAGGAGGTCATTAGTCACTACATCCTTCCCAGTGACAGAATTTGGGATAGATGTGTAAGGATAGCTTTAAAATGCATTGTCAGCAGAATGGTGGCAAAAAAAGTTTGAAACTATTGCTTTGAGTTAAAAAACTTTAGATTATAGTCCTCACTAACATGCTGGGAAGGGTGCTTGAGAGAGATATGAGGTAGCTTACTCTTAACCTTCTTCATTGTAGAAATGGCAGAGGAAATTATGAGTTAGATTATGGTACTTCAGTGCGTGCTTGCCCTCTTTATTTATACTGTTTACTTAAAGATGATGTAAACCTAATAATGAAATCAAGCTCATAACAAATTCTGATTTTGAAAATTGCTACTTGATCATCTGAATCACAGCTTTAGTGTTAAGTTAGGAACACATTTATTTAAAGTAATCATTTAACCTCCCCAAATAACCATTGTTAATAGGGGAAACATTTAAAAAAATGTGTAATCGGCATTGCTACCAGATGCTTAACAGTTCCAGTGCAAGTATTTTAAATTCCAAGATAGATTATTATAAAACTACACTTGTACTGTAGCAGTGTAGATATAAAGGATTGCTTGTGTGTATGATACATATGCATCACAGTGCTTTAAGAAAGGGATTTTAAAATGTTTTAGTCATCCAGAGATGCAGCAATTAGTTTTCACAGCAATCACTTGACTTCTGTTATGGTCTTTTATGCAGTCTCTGCTGGGAGATCTAGTTCAAGAGGAAATAGGTATCATACCTAAAAGTTTGCTGTTGCTTTCTCTCCTGTTGATAAATAAAGAACACATAGAGCTGATAATTACTGTAAGCTTCATTTTTTCCTCTTTTCATGACATGGTCTGCATCCATCTCCATGCCACATGGAAAAAGGCAGCAGCCTATTCATGCAATGTTCAATTAATCATGGTGTGCACTCCTGTCCTTAGCTTTTTCATGGACTTCTGAAGCCCTTAGGTCATTCTGCCAAAGATTCCTGTTCCTACCTCTACTCTTTTTCTCTTCCCACCCTGTTCTCCAAAGTCATTAGGCAGAAAAGTATACAAATATACATATGTCACTGTCTACCACAGGCACTGTGCTGTTGCTACCTTGAATTTCTAACTTTTCTATGGTGAGGAAAAAAGTGAAGTTAGACAAACATACTGCCTTGAAGGGCTAAGAAATCCTGTTAAATTGCTCTTTCTGGCAATGCTGGTAGCTAGGAAACTGGCAGTTTCCTGTATGGCTTTGCTAGTGAAGAGAAGAAGGATAGACTTTTATCAATACACTTCAACCATTTAAAAAAGTGAATAAATTATGCTATGTTTTCATCTTTCATTGTTAAAATAAAAGACTTTATAACAAAATGTGACATTTTGTATGCCTGATGCAAAGCATCCGTAGTTTCTGCGTCTTCCTTGTTTGTGTCATTTGTTTTAAAATTAAAGTATTTTGGGAGCAGAAAACCACCTGTTTTTATTGTTTCAGCTGATTTTGAAATTGAGATCAAGAAGTCTGTATGGGGGATAGGGCCAGCAGAGCATTTCAGACTATACAGCTTTGTCATTGCAGAGAGGACACCCACCCTACAGCACACTACCTACTAGTCACTTCTATTAGCTCAAGCAGGGTGAGGAGTTACTCATTAAGCTCATTTACAGATGTAGATCTGCTGAAGTAGGTGAAGTGTTGATGTTCATTTTGATAGGAAACATTCAGAGGTCTAAAATAAGGAATAAGGCAGATGTGGCAATACTTCTCCTCTTCCAGGAGAAACTGCGGGAAAATGCCCTGTAATTCCTGTGAGAGAACAGTGACATTCCTGCCTAACATATAGAAAACACAAAAAAGAAAAAGAAATTAAACTCGGGGCAGATTGTAGTACATATTTGTTGTTTCGTTCTTTTTCATGTCATTGGGAAAAAAATTATAGGGAAAATGTTAACCAATAGGATTAATACTGTGGTGGAAAAGCGTGGGAAACTACTTTAAAAGACGTGCTAACACATTACCTGAAAAAGTATGGTATGGTTAAGGACAGATAGCATCAATATATGCAAGGTATAACACAATTAACCTGAAATACTGTGAAGATGCAACATTACTGGCATGATAGATTAATCAATATCATCCTTAGATTTTCAAAATGTATTTGTGTAGCCTTCAGAGTTACAATTAATGACTGAGGTGAACAGTCATGGGAGAGGAAAGATTGTTTGTCTTACAGGAAGCAGAGTTTTGAATCATGAATAAATTCAGTTGGTGCTCTGTGTCCCAAATATTTACATACTATATATATTAAAATATATATTGTGGAAATGGCATTTTTTATTTGAAATTTTTTAAAACTTTTGGCAAACTTAAACCAACTCTTATTTGCTGCTCCTCTCCCTCTGTCTCTTAGTTATACATATGCAGTATTCTGCTACACCAGGCTTTTAATAGCTGACTCTGTTAGATTTTATTGTACCCATACATAAAATATGGATAATTTTAATTTATGTAAGTGTAATGACCTTCCCTCAAGTGAACAAAAACAGTAAAACTCAAGTGAAGATCAGAGTTCTGTGTTGAGTGTACCACAGAAACAATTACAATGTTTTAAGATAAATGCATTTGTTATTCTCTTTTGAATACTTCACATGTCTTGGGCTTAATGCCTAATGGAAAGTCAGCTGAAAGATTTTTATTGCCTTAGTTGTATTTGGATCAATTCCTAGAGAGTTGGATGTACTTTCAGTGAGATTGATGATAAAAATACCTTTGATTTTAGTGGTTTGTATTGGAGTTAATTAATTTTTTCAGGAAGAGTTTAATAATTTTCAAAAAATAATATTCACAGAATAGTGTTTCTCCTAATAATCATCATTTGAATATGGAATTCCTTATTATAATATGCATATATATGCAAAGCAAAGATGTGGGAAGGCTAGTGGTGGCTTGTATATTCATGAAAGAGTAATGAATTTAAAATTGAATTATTCACATCCAGGAAGAGATTAAAAAAAAAAGGCAGAACCAGGTTTAAGAAATCTGATATTTTAGAAGTGCTGAACATGCACATCAGTGGCTAAAGTCAATGGAAGCTGAATATAGTCAGCATCTCTGAAAACCAGGTCATCATCATATCGGCTAAGTGAGCATCAGGGATCACTCTGGAGCCCTGGAAAAACTTTGGACCATTATGTTTATCATAGTTGTGAATTTTATTATTCTGCTACCTTGCAGCACAAGAAAATTTCATAAAGCTGATATTATCTAATCCAGAAGTCTGCCAGTATTTGATATTTCCTTATTATGCTTATAGATGTGATATTTATTTGTGATTTCTTTTTCTCATCTATACATGTGAATGAAAAATGCTATAGGAAGTTTATTATAAACAGTGATTGTTCTTCTCTTTGGGGAACAAAAACCTCAGCAACTGGACTATATGTTAACCTTTAAGCTGAAGAAAAATTACTATGGAAGAAAGATTTCCAGACTTGCTTCTGGGTTGGAATAAAAAAACCCAGGGCAATCAAAAAAGAATCATTTATGGGACTAGACAGGCAGGTAGGAATGCAATTCAATGCACACAAACATTAAGTTAATTAGAGTGGGAGCAATGAATTAATCTAGGGAATTTGTGCTAAACGCAGCAATCATTTACCTCACTGATCAGGTTAAAGATCTAACTTTGTAAGAAAGAAAATAAATAAATCACTGAGATGGTCAAGCTGTGCCTTGAAAACATGAAGTTAAATTATTCTTTTGTATTAGCAGAGACACAGATTAAAAAACTCTGAAAAGGGTTTTTATTATATAAGCTATTTGTTAATGCCTCATCTTGAATATTCTGCACAATCTGTTATCGCACATTGAGCAACAGAGCTCTGTTCTTGCCATAAACAGGCCAAATTGCTGAAAGAAGGTTATGGAAATATGCTAATTCTGGCACAGAACAGACTGATACCTTACTGCATGAAAAATATGAATGGAATTTGTACAGTTGACATCAATTAAACAGTTTGGCTGTGACTGCCATCATGGAACACTGCAAGGAGAAATCCTGACGTTGGCATGGCAGGTCCAACACACCAGCATGGCAGGTCTGATCTCCCAGCTGCTTGCCTAGTTCTCCAGCCTAGAACTGTGCTTGAGGGAGGCAACTCCTATCATCTATCTCTATCTAGCTAGTAACTCCTTTTTGCATCCTGCTCCTTTTGAGATTTTGGAAGAATAAAAGCTTCCTTCCCAAAAAAAGCATGCTGCATGATGGAGTCACCACCTGCCAGCCCCTTGAGCAGAGAAAATTGCACAACCAGTGGGACCTAAGTTCTAAGCTAAAACACATGTCCGTTGCACAGTGCTCCTGCCCTCAACACTGCTGAATCTCCTGAAGTATTTTCTTCTAGCAAAGTTTTTCAGCCTGGCAGAGGTTAAGTAGATCCTTAAAACACTTCTGGTAGGCCCACACATATTAGAATTATCCAACAGTGTTATGGAAAGAATTGCTTGTGGCCATGGCGTTGTATGAAATGATCTTGCAGACCAGATGGTGGACTCAAGTTCCCTTCAGATCCCACATATCTCAAAATTACACTGACAATTGATTCCATCAGATTCAATTGTCAGAAATGCTTAAGACCCAAAACTTTGTTGCTGAATTTATGGCAAGTCTTCCTATGACTTTACTGTTGCAACCTGTACACAAATGAGACTATATCCAGCAAGAGGAGAGAATGTAAGCATGGAACCATTTTTCTGGGCTCTTGTTGAGCTTAAAAAAAGTGCCAAGATTAGAAATAGAAGGGGTTTGGCCTGAGTCATATTATATTTGTAAAAAAACTATGTGTTTTTAAGAACTTGAGTGGGCCAATTTGGAGTGGCAAGCACAAGAGCAAGCATATTTAATTAATACAAACTTGAAGAGGCTCATGACCTCTTCAAAAAGCTGTTCTTATTTTTTGCATTGTTACTTTTAAAGCTCTGAAGTACTGTATGGATTACATCAAGTCTTGTTTTCAAGGATTCTTTCTTTCTCTTCCCTTTCCCTTGTCTCCCAAGCTGTTCTTCTGCCACATCCTCAAACACAAATTCACGTGTTGTGCAAATTCTGCAGTCTCAGTGAATCCCAGTGAAAACAGGTGGCAAACCTCCAGGGGTCTCAGGAATCACATACCTTTTCTTTCCCACAGAAATAGGCATACTGTATAACTGAAGGAAAAGGAGAGTCACTTCAGATGGTGACTGTATGATGTATTCACATGGAAGGCCTTCTTGATGGGGACCATTGATAAGTTCTGTTTAATTAAAGAACAAAAACAGCAAAGCAAAGCAAATATGCATGTGGCCGAAATTTGGAAATATATCCTTTTGTGTCAAGGTTTTTTCATATAAATACAAAATTTCTGGCTTCAAAAAGGAGGACAGAAGAATTGGTTTATAAAGTACAGATAAATAAATAGACCATCTTTCCTCAATAGGAGCACCTTTCCTAGTTAACATTATATTCTCTCATTGATGTTTTAGATCTATCACAATCTAGTCACATCCTTTTAATCCAAAATTCCTCGCGCTGGCTACTAGCCAAAATCCTTTCACATGAAGGTTACAGATATTTTAATAACTTGGCACCAACTCTTCCAGAACATTGCCATGTATAAAAAGAGCCGATGAAAAATTTAGCAGGCATCTTAACAACCTTATTAAGATTTAAAGGATACTTTACTATTTGCAATAGCAGAGAAGTTGAGATGTTCACTGTAACCTGGCTGATCATTCAAAGGAAGAAGCACCAAATCATAGGAAATTATTGTGATGATCTGGAGATTTCGAGCTCTGGATGACTGAGAGTGATATCCAAAAACAGGCCACTTTTTTCCACCTATCCTATGGGGGCAATATTATGCTTATTATATCTAGATATAGATATAATATTATCTATATTATACACTTATATTATTACTATTATAAATATATATAGTAAGCGTATACTGTTTATCTAGTAATATAACAGAGTTAGCCCTGATAATATTTTCTAGCTTATTATTGCCTGGTTCTTTCCTAATTTTAGAGAACCACAGAAAGATTTGCACTCCCTCCTCCCTGCCAGGCATGCCTGGCTCAACACCAACTGGAAGGCTTGTGTACCCAGTGTGTTAGAAGCTGTGACCGAGCAGGGTGTAGACAGGTTTTAGGCACTTTGGGCTGACAATGTGTTGTTTGAAAAAAAAAAAAGGATAGACAGGAGCAATGGCATCACTTTCAGACTATGCTTTTAGCACCTGATGGCAGCTTGAATAAGAGACAGTGACTCTCAGACTGCTGTTGATCCGTTGAAAGAGGCCAGGTTTGCACAGGACAGATCAAGGTTTGTTTTTTATGAATATGAGCCAGAACCCAAGATCTGGCCCATTAACTACCTGTCTTTTAAATTTATGGGTTCTAAGTGTAGATAAGGATGTAGTGTGCACTGCAGCACAATGTACCAAGTGTAGCAGTTTTTCAGTGAACGTGCAGTATGAACAATATCATTTTTAATACCAATGAGAGTGATTAGCCTATTGATGCAGAACAAGATGAGGGCAAAAGTGCTGCTGGTGACCTGAACAGCTTCTGATCCTAACTCCCAAGTAATTCTCATCCCACCACTTCCACTATCGATTTGTTTGAAAATACTGCAGAAATATAAGTACGAGCAGGATCAACATTAGGCCAGAAAACTCCTGCCAGAAGGTGAAAAGTGCAGAGGCAATTTTACAGAACCTGTTGCTTTCTTTAAGTAAACATTGCTAATATAGGTAATCATTTTCTGCTAATAAGGAAAGGTCATCTTAATATTATTCTTATTTTGTGAGATACTACCTGAATTGCAACTTAGAGTTAGTTAATTAGACCACTTACTTAATTCAGGTTTTGCTCTGTGAAACCTCAGTGTCATCACCAAATTGAAACCTTGTTTTAATATTTAATGCTAGTTTACTTTGTTTCTTCTAGACTGTTTCAGTGTCTTGAGCCTTATCACTTTTCCCTTACACCACTGTGTCAGTGAGGAGTAACTGTAGTAAAATCACTGGATTTAATGCGGTGTAGCAGAGGGTAGAACAGAACACACTGGGTCTGGCTCCTGCCTTCATCCAATTAAGTTACTTAACTTCTCTAAACTTTGGCCCCAGCTCATTGCACGAGGGTTATGCAGGAAACAGAGCCAGAGCAGGGAATTTATTTGTATTTTCTGAAACCCTGGTTACCGATTATATCTTCATCTGCTTTTCAGTAATTTACCTATGCTGCTTTAATCTCTCTTACCTGAGCATGACAAGTTTGACACCAGTGCATCTCCACTGCTGGTCTGTCACTGAACAGCGTATTCCTTTCTCTCCAGCAACAACTATAGATCTGCAATATTTGCCTTCCCTATTAATCTGTCAGTGATTTTTCCCATTTGACAGTGGGCTGCTGCTGTTGTCTCTTTTTTTTTTTTCCTTAGATCATACCACTCACAAGAATTTCAACAACAATAACAGGCAGGATAAAGATTTAATGATCTAATATTGTCAGTGTTCTGTGTTCTGGTGGCTTATGTTTAATGTAGCAATCCCACTTACAACAGGTGAGTTTTGCTGTTAAGTGTTTGGAGAGGCTTAGATATCTCACTATTCGTGAAAGCCCATTTACACTGAAACATTCTGATGCTACAGAGGGTGGATTAGCTGAAGGAACTGACTCATGCATTTCTTGGCTTTTGATAATTACCTAACTTACATTGAATAAGGTGAGGGATGCTGAGGAACAAAGGAAAGACATAGTCCTTCAGTTTTACCAAATCTCTGTGAAATTATCCCAACGCCTTCAGTGTAGCAGCGTGAAGCTACTCATATGGCTTTAACTTCTTGTGCCAGAGTTTGTAGGTGATAATCTATATTCAGTCAAGGACAAAATGTAAGTCTAGATATTCCCTCAGGAAGATGTAAATCACTCTTGCTGCTGCAGCATTACACATTCTCTGTGGTCTGGGAAAGCTGTTCATACAGGAGTGGGAAGTCTTCCCTCTGTGTATTCTGCTGTTGTGTCAGGTTCTCCTCTTGATCCCAGGCCTCTGGGTTAAAGAATGGGGTTGAAGCATTACAGCCTCAACAGATAACATCATGCTCCATTTTGGGGCTGCAGTCTCTTGTTATTTTCAGTTCAGCCCTCACCCTTGATGGACTTGCAATTTACTGCTTACGAACTGAATGCTACAGACTGCATTCTTCCAGTCTGCTGTGAAACCCTATTAGTGTCCTGAAGCCTTATTGTTCCCCATATGGGGCTTTTTTTCCTGACCTAGTGAATTCCAGGGAACAATAGAGAGTTCCTGGAGCAAAAGTACTCAGCCGTTTGCTTTCATAGCAGATGGAATTTTTAAGACTGTCTGTGGATTATGCAGCAGTGCCTTCTCAGGTAGGGACAAGCACAAAGAGCACTGTTATATGTGAAGCTACTTTAGAGTAACTTCTACTAATTAAAATAAAAAGTGAAAATATTATGCTATAGAGCCTTAATAACCACTCAGCATATTTGATAATGTCACTGCTGTCGGTTTCATATTCACCACAATGTTTAATAGTTGAACAGATGCAGCTCACTAGAGCACCACATGGTATGCAGCAGCAGGGAGTCCCATTTGACAACTTGGTTTTGTTTTATTTCCTTCCCAGAGAGCCTTTCCTGGTATCCCAAGTTCTGTACTGTTTTGATTTGCTACTCAGCAAACAGAAAAAGGCAAGGGAATTCTCTATTGCTTGTTTTCAAAGCAAGAGGGGGTTTCACTTCTCATTGGAAATACTATGAATTTCCTAATAAAGCTAATATAAGGCATGTTTTAATGTCAAATTGTCTGCCCTTGACATGAAATGAGTTGGGTTGTTGCAGGTAGCATATATCTGTATGCATGGGTTACTTGTAGGATAGCAACTGTGCTGGTTTTTGGAGGTGGCTTCAAGTTTGGGGATCTTTATTTTCTTTTAATTGCAAGATTTTTTGTATACATCTGCAAGTCACTTTGCACAGTGAGCAATAACTCTTGGCTGTAATAGTGCCATGGGATGCTACAGTTGTTTGGTGGTTCTAGATTTGCTTTCCATGGAACAATTCAGAGGAGCATTTTGTAAGACTTTCCAATCTTCTAATTGCTTGTGTGAAAAAACATCTGAGTATGTACTCTAAGGCTAAAATAAGATGGCTGTGCTGTTAATATAGTCTAAAAAATCAGTGGATAATATAGAGGAGATACTGAAACCTTGACTATATTATTTGGGTATTTCTTTCCAGGAAACATACAGTGAAGATGGGAACAAGATTAAAACTGCTGCAAGAATTATGTTATTCACCTCATATTACCTGGTCTATAAATAAACACAGAAACTCCCTTGGTTATATTTCTTATTCCTTATTAATATGGTTATATATTTAAAGATAGGTGCTGCCAAGGGCTAAATTAATGGGCAGTGTGTTCCCCAGAGCTAAAAACTTGTCACAACTTTGTACTCAGCTGAGATGCTCCTTTGGAAGGTATTTAAGATTTCTGTGTTTCTATCCCTAATCTACCTTTTGAATATTTTGCTGGCTATTTAAACTGGCATTCTTAAGGCATTGATTTTCTTTTCTTCCCTCTTGCTTTTCACTGCATATTCAATCTCAAAAAAAGACCGGCACGTCTCCTTGTCACAGCTGTAGTGTGGTACATGATGACACCAAGCTGTGCTAGTGTGGGAGGAGGGGAGACAGGGGTTGCAAGCACTGTGGAGAACTGATTAAAATTCAAAATGAGCTTGATAAAGTGGAGAAATAATCTGAAATCAGGAAGATGAATTTCTACAAAAAAAAAAGCACCGATTCCTGTACCTTAAGATGGAAAAATCAAATGCACAGCTATAAAATGAGGAATAATTGTGGCCTAGAAGTAGTTCTATAGAAAAGATTGGAAAGTTACAGCTGATTGCAATTTGCTGCAGACACAGACAGGCATCAATCTGGGATGCATTGACAACACATGGGGTGCCAGAGGAGGTGCCTTGTTGTTTGCACAGTACTGCTGGGACCTTAACTGAAGAATGATGCCCAGGTTTGGGTGCTTGGCTTTTGAAAAGGAGGTAAGCAAAGGAGGCAGCTACTAAAAGAATCAGCAATATACTCTGCCTAATTCCCAAGAAGAAAATGAAAGAGTGAGCTCTGTTTTGTTTACAAAAGAAAAGACAGGGAGTGACTGGTTATGAAACCATCCTCTGGTATATATAGGTTGTTAATAATTATGACTGGCTAATTTGTTTTGGCTGTCTGTCAGGATAAGGTAAGAAATAGCTGGTTTATTTTGCAACAATGCCTTCAGGTATTGGGAAAAAATTTCTGACTCTGCTTGATGGCTAGCAGTGGATCTGGCTTCAGAGGGAGGCCTTGTTAATTTATGCTTTCAAGATCAGACTACTTTCCTATTGGTAATGGGAGTGCCATGGATACTTCTGCTCTGTGTTTTTGATGAAGCTAGCCTAGATGTACTTGCTGTTGCTAGCAAGTGATGGGTTTAGCAAGGTCTTCTTAAGCTGTACACACCCATATATGCTGCAGTTTTTGACTGGAAGGCTTAGGTCCAGGAATGATTTAAGATGAATGCTTGGATGTAAACAGAGTGAGGTTCTCTTTTTTCATTTCTGAAGACACAGAAAAGGGAGAGAGTAAGCTGCTGCACAGCTTACTTTCTTTCAATATCCATTGGTCTTAGTGTCAGCAGCAAACTCCAAGACTGCATGCAGCAGAATAAGGTAGAACCTCCTCCCCCTCTGCCATATCAGCATCCCCTCTTGCTTAACACTTAGCAAACTGCTTTGCTGCTATATGCAGGAAAGAAACTTGAGTCTGTATGGATGAGAACTGCTCTGCAGCCCAGCAAAGGCCTGTTGGTGTGTTCTTCACTGACTGTTGGCATGTGCCTCCTCTTCAGTTTGTGGGGAAGGTGGTGGTGATGTAACTAACTTTGCCTCCTCACCCACCTCTCAAATGTTAGCAAGTGTTTGCTTTGGTTGATGTGTGGGAGTAGTGAGGTAATTTGCACCATCCTGGTGTAAATCCAAAATAACCCCAATGGGCTAAATTGATTGCTGAGCAAAACACATTTGGCTATATTGCAAGAATAATGTGCAATTGGGGTGAATTTATTTTTCATCTCTTTGAGCTATTTGGCCAGCTCACTGGTTTCAGACATAGCTGCACCACTATGTGAAATGTTTTTTAAGGTCTTTCATCACAGTAGTGCATGAAGATTGTCTGAAAGATAATAATCACTCACAAATCATGGAAGATAAGCTTTCCTGTTTCATTTTTAAAATAAACTGTCTAGTTTCCTAACATTACTGACTATTTGTGATGTGGCTTTCTAATGATTTTAACAGACTGCTGATTTAAAAAATTCCTTTAGCTATTAACAGTTGTCAGAACTCTGGGCTTATATCATAAAAGCTTTAAGCATGGAAGAGATTTTATCTTTCTATCTGTGACTAAATCTCTATTCTCTGTACAAGTCTTTGTCAGCAGGCTGTTTTCTGGGGTTTCCTCTGGAGCAAAAGCAGGGTGTTTCCCTGAGAACCAGCCATGATGGTTCAGTACCTCCCCTGCCTGTGTCACCCCATCCTTTAACCACCCTTTCTAGCCTCCTTCTTCCCCAAGTTGTGTCATGCAGCTTCACCACCTATTTTGCACTTCTGCAGTTGCAAAGGTAGGTCCTGGATGTGCTTCATTGCCCCAAAAGATAGAAGTCACCCAGGCTGATAATGTATGTCCTTCCATCGAGCTGGAAGAAAAATGATGAATAAATTTGTTGCTGTGACTGTGTCAGGACTGTCACTTTATCTGTCTTGTAATGGAGATGTTGTTCAGCATTTCTAATTATAATATTCATCTTCACTATCTCCTGACACAGGTGTAGTATCAGGGTACTAGTGCATGACACTTATTACTTTTGACCCTCAGAGGCACCAGTCACAAGCACTTCTGACTTACTGGCAAATGTAATTGGTTCCCTCCAGTCCTTCCTTTTCTTGCTGAGAATATTTGAGAGTTTCATGCTGCATTTTTTCTGTAATGTACAGTAACATTAAAAATCAAGAGAGGAAAGTGGTTTTGCCTGAATCATATTCTCCCACACACATACTACTGATAAAATGGTTATCACAAACATTCCTTACATTGTTAGTATTTTTTTGAAATTATAGCCAGGATGGATTTCTACATCAGATGGATTTTCTACAATCAGAAAATCAGAATTTTTCACTTGCAAGGTTATGGTTCAGAAAGCTTACTGACTTGGAATATTTTGTAATTAATTTTTAAGGGCCAACTTGCAAGAGAGTTCCTGATCACAAGAAAATTACTTACCTATGCTGAGTTGGAGGGTGTAGAGAAAGCAAAGGATATTCAGGAAATCACTTCAGGTGGTGGAGCCTTCCCTCCATCCTGCTCTGCTGTGCTTCCTTGTGGGCCTGACTGGTTATGAGTGATGCTAAATTGTGGTTCCAAAAGAATAACTAGTACTTCTCCTTTTGGTTCTGTTGAGGAGATAATGGCAGGGCTTTGACTCTAAAGGCTGATTTTTAGGAAGTTAGTAGGCTTTTCTGCTGCTGTTCAGCTGGCTTTTTTATAAATGTCCCAGATGAGATGCTCACGTTAGTTTTGGTTTTCTCTCTCTAACTTAGGCTCATACACCAATCTCAGGAAAATCTTCATGGGTTTTCAAGCTTCCATTATTTTGATCTAATATAGGTTAAAACCATCAAACCTAAACCTTGTAGATGCAAATCAAAGGTTATTCATTTAGTAACTCTGTGTTTTTGTTCACTGCCGGAAACTGGGTGCAGCAGGAGAAAGACGGGTGATCTGATCTAGGTAATAGTGCTGTATAAGTTAGAAAAATTATTTTTTTCCAGTCTCATTTCTCAATGGAAGCCTGAATGTGGAAAATGTTCAGGATTGTGATAGAATGTACAAGATAGAATGCAAAGGGACTCTTTTCCTCAGCACCACTAACCCACTTCAGTGGGACTGGAAGAAACCTGGATTCAAATTCTTTCCCCACCTAGTTCAGACTGGGACCTGATCCAGACTCTCTCTGTAGCTTCAGAACTTTAATTTCAACTTTGGACTTGCCTTGGTGACAGAATCATTGATTAATTCTGTGCTTATAAAAATGTAAAAAGTTTATTTTTGTAGCTGTACCTCAGGAAGGAGATAGTTTTCAAAACTTTCTTTCTTTTTTTTTATTAAATATTTGTGAAAGAAATTGTTTTCCACTCCATTTTGGTGAAAGCACATCATCTATATATTGATGACAAAATGGTTGTCATTATAATCCTGATTGCAGTTGCTTGTTGTTGCTAAATTCAGGATCCATATAGCAACAACTTCCTGAAAGATTTTTAGTCAAAATTCAGGATAGAGACTTACTTTATATCTCATTAAAATAATCAAAAAGGATTCCAAACTGTTGTTTCTAGAATTGTTTAGAAGTGCAGGAGGCAAGATACTTGTAGAGTGCTGCAAGAGTTACACAGCATTAGGGACACATTAAAAGAAAAATGTCACCCTGCACCGGCTCTTAACAGGAAACATGGCATATTCACACTTCCTAGAACCCAACGTACATTTCCAAAGGACAAAACCTTTTCTAAATCTTGTAATACTGCTGAATTTATCAGTCTTCATGGCACAGTTGAGTATGTCTGGAGAAGTGGACGAAGGACAGGATGATTAAGCACTGTAGTGATGGAAAAGAAAGAGCAATTAGGTGACACATCCTCTTATGCATTGTAGTGGGTATTTTCCTAGCTGTACAAGAAGTTTATGCAGTTTTTATTACCAATTCTAGCCACCTGAGATACTTTAAATCTGGATTCTGTGTCCTGGTTGCTTGATTTATTAACACCCCCAGGAAAACATAGGTAACATAATGATTCCCTATATCAATCACTTGTTATAAAACTTCAAAAAGATTCGGTAATTGTAAGCAAAAATTAATACATTAGAATGACAGATGTTTTAAATGACTATTTAATGGTTTAAGAATAAATATCCCTTTAAAAGCCTGCTGCAACTCTCCATTTTGTTTCCTGCTAAAAATGAATTTCTGCTATAAGTGCTCTAAGGCTCTCAAGTTAGAGAGCTAAGTTGTGGGGTTAGGTTTCCATTGGCTACCATGCACTTAAGAGGATATTTATGATGGCATAAGTGTAAATGGGGAAAACTCACATCGCTGCCCAGGCAGGACATTTTGGTCACTTTTTCCTCACTTCACATCCTCTGAGTGATAGAAAATAAATGAGTATGGGTTGCAGCTGGAGAGTTCCTTAATGGCTGGTATTAAATATATTTCTCCACAATTCAAAATGTTCTTCTGATGGAGACCGTGTCAATTAATTTGCTTCATTTTATTTCTTCTCATTTCCAATATATTTCTAGAGCAGCATAATAGAAACCTGTTATGCAGAGCTTATGTGCATGTGTGTTTTGAGCTTTCAAGAAATGTAAACTTTCCTGTTTCAGATTGCAGACCTGCTACATAAAGCTTTTTTTTTTTTTTGACTACCTGGCTAAAATGCAGCTCCTTAATTTTAGCAAGCCAGAGAAGTTTCTTTGGTGTTGCACCACTGCTCTGTTCACTTTCTGGAATGAAAATTATAAATCTTAACCATTTACTTACCTTCTCTTTGAGTATGAAATTAGGCTTTTAAGGTAATGACAGAAATGCAATTGTAAGAAATCACTTACAAATACTAGGCCCAGATGGGTAGTTTCATGCCTTTTTTCCTTTTTTTGTCTTCATAAGACACAAGACTATATGCTTGTTCTACTTTCTGTTGCTGTTCCAGACCTGTACAGTAGAAGCTAATTCCAATTTCAACTGTTTTAGTTAAAATACATTTAGCTGATATTTAAACAAAAGCAGATATCTAAAGTTTATTATGTTGGCATAAAAAAAGCAGAAAACATGGGTTCATTTTATATGCTTCTAATGTTGATTCTTTTGGTCATATTTTCAATCTTTTCTGCAAGATCATGACCAGTAGATACTTTTTTTATTTATTATTATAAGTAGTAGTAGTATTTTAAGGAATTCAGTGTAAACTGCATCTTCTGATAACGGAAAAAAAATTGGTTTTGCTAGACTGTAGGAGGGGGAATGAGCAATGAAAATATGCCTAGCCTCCATATAGGTAGCAAATGCAGCAGGAAAGTGTATCTGTTCCAAAAGACAGTTCTGAAACAAGATTTATAACCCCTGTGTGACTTTGAGGATCGCAGGTTAAAAAAAACAAAGTGCAAAGGTACAGTTTCCAGTTCAATTGCAACACTTACTTGAATATACAAATCCAGAGCTTATCTGAGACCCCCTTTTAAACAAAGCTTGCATGGATGCTTCAGTGGTGCAGTAAGAACCAAATGGGTGAACTGGTTTTAAGATTTTCCCTGTGATTCTCATTGAAAAGCATAAATTAATTTTTAGTTCACACCTGTGGCTTCTGCACAAAAAAAATATCCTGAGGAAAAGGTGTCAGACTTGATTGCTAGAAAATTTGTTATAACTGCATTATGTATCTAAATTATTATATTGGATGACAATTTCTATTATTTTCACAAGGTCCATTCATTTTAATTATAATTTACCACTCAAGTATACCATTCTCTTCATGTTAATCTTCAAATTATTCTTGCTTTTGCTTTAATAGCTATTTATGAGTCATAGAAAGTACACCTAATTAATACCTCTGCACATTGCTACAATTAAACATTAATCAGATTTGATTTTTAGAGTAATGTGCTAGCAGTCTTCTAATCTTCTAAGTTACGACCTGATAAAAATTTTATTACCCTAGTTTCAAAGTTCTCAATGGGGAAGGGATTTCCATTTAGTGTATTTAATTCATAGTGGTGTCTTCTATACAAATTTTACACTCTTTTTAATTCTTTCTAGATAAATTGTTTATCAAATCAGAAGTAAAGTGACACAAAGTAAACTAAAATTTTAGATATAAGTTTTTTAAAAACTATTCAGTTGTGAGCTTGTCAGAAAGATCTAACTGAAGCACTGGATGGTGATTTTTGTTAACCTGGGATGACAGCATTGAGTCAACCTATTTCCTCCTTCCTCTTCAGTTTAGAAGAAAAAGTCAGTAGATGTAAGCATGAAACAATGCATGAACTTTCAAAGCCACTTTAACAGGGAGTTTCATGCAGTTGGTATAAGCATTTGAGCATTACTGGTTTTGTCTTTTTTTTAATTTCATTTCATTTTTTTACTCTCTAACTATTTGGTGGGAAATAAAAAACCCAACTAACATTGTTTCTCAGCGTGTCAGAACAGACAAATGACTGTCCACTGACAAGCCATTGTTCATCAGTGGTTGCTGTCGAATCACTCACTGGGTCTGTGGGCTCCTCCACTCTTGATCACTGCTACACAACGCCCTGTTCTCCCCCCTGCTCCAACCCCTAGATTCAGCTGCTGCTAAGACAAGAGATATATGACAAGAAGTGGACAGGTGAGAAATTAGCTTTATTGCACCCCTGAAACTTATTTCTGACTCTATTAACTTGCTTCCAACAGTGAAAAATCCTTTTTGAATCCTCGGAAGTTCAGAGCAGCAAGATGGAATGAGCTCTGTGTCATAGGTTAGCTCTCCCAGATCATCTGCAGCTTAGAGGTATATCTTACATTTTTTTCCTCAGAGAGCTAAACCTCTGCTCTTCATTCAATAGAGAAGCAAAGATAATTTGATCTACAGCAAAGACAGTAGATAACCTGTTAGAACAGCTTTGCATCGGAACTGGAGAGATTCCAACTTTTACTTTGATTCTTAACAGGTTTAATTAACACTGTTTCTTACTCAAGCTTATTGCACTGCCAGAGCAGATTTGTTTAATGCTCTAGCATTTCTACCCCATGCAGTGAGTTTGTAAGGGGAACATCCAATTTTGAATTTGTTTTGTGAGTAATTGTTACAAATCCGGAAACTTTAGATTATTCAACCAGTTATAGTCATCAATCCTGTGATCAAAGTGTTGGGACCGATACTGATCGGGGAAAATAAAGAGTTGTGAAGCTGTACTTTCCCTAAATTGAAAATGTTTCTGGGTTAGAACAAACATGAACAAACAGCCTGTTCAAAGGATGGGTTATATTTTGTCTGTTGTACAAAAAGTATGAAGTTTCTTTGTCCCCTCATTGGGGCTTCTCTGAAGTCAAAAGGAGTTGGTAGGGTCTGTTATGAATATGGTGTGAAGGGAGGGTTTGAGACTCTTGCAGTAATAGTCTGGAGCTGGAGCTCTGAGCCATCAGGGCTTTGTGGAGCTTGTAGAGGTTTAAGTGAGTGTGCACAAAGTGGTGTATCCCGAGCTGATGCCTGTGAATGCCTTTGCTCCTTCACCCTGGCAGAAGAAAGGTTACTTTGAGAGTTCTCAGCTCGTGAGCTGAGCAACGTAGTTCTGCTCCATCTCTTTCAGGGAACAGTGCTGTGCATGTTCAGCAGTCTGAAATACCTCCTGGGCTGCAGTGTGCTGCAGTCAGGAAGGGATGGCTCATCCCCAGAGAGCTGCCACCACTACCCAGTCTGATCTTTGGCAAAATGTGAACACCGTGTGGTGTTGCTGTGAATATCACACAGGCTGTGGAGTGAAAAATAAGTCAAAGATATGAAATGTCCCCATAGGAAGTATGATTTCCTTTAAGTCTAGGGAGGATGCTGAATGTGAGTTATGCTGTTGTCCAGAATACATAATGTAGTGTAAGAGAGGAAAATACCCTTATTGCTGCATTCTGTCGTAATTGAAAGTTATGTCCATTGTCATCTGCTTTGCTTTTTCCCCCTTAAATTGTACATACTGAGGACTCATCTGTTTAAGAGGTAGCTACTAATGGTTCCCTTCTGCTACATCTCTACAGAAATATTCATGGTTATATCATTATTTATGTCAAGGTTCAGTGTCTCTCTATTATTTTATTCTTCAGGTACTACATCATCATGATTGTATCTGAACTGTGCTTGCCATCAAACCTCTGCTAAGCTCTTTTCATAAAAGGTTGTTTTTTGTTTTGTTTTTGTTTTTTTTTCCCCAAGACTTTAATGAAGACTAAATATCTGGTACTTTGGTGAGATCACCAAGAGATCCTACTGGATGGTTCAATCATTAGATTTAAGGATGTTTTTAAAAGGAAGAAAATAATTTCATCTTTTGAAGACTATTTGGAATAAGGGAGTAAGATATCATTAAGAAAGGAAGAATAATTTTTTAAAAATCAAACCAGTCACTTGTCCTATACCTTCAAAGACAGAGCTCTGAATTATCTTCCCTGCATTTCCCTCCCCCAGAACTACTTTTTCTAGTCTTGACATCTGCTGGTTATTTCAAATAGCTGTGGGCACACGGTAAGGCTTCCAAGAAGTAAAAATTTAATGTTACACTCAGCTCTTGTTAATATTAGCAGATAGGGTACAGACTCATGCACCGTTCAGAGGCTCTCTGCTACATTAATGATAGGAAAAAAGAGTCTTTTTGGAAGGTGTTGAGTACATGCCCTGGCATGGAGACTTCAGCACTCTGATCTTGAATTCTTTAACATGGTTTCTTGGAAAAACATTCAGCATCTGATATTTACCCAAAAACAGAGCAAGAACTGGCAACTTAAATTTTTAATGGGTGTTTCTTTCTGGCAGTTCCTAAATTGAAAACATTGGCATGCTTTTCTTTCTCAACATACAGTTTATTGCCCCAATCAGCATTAAAAGCCTAAAGTGATGTTGTTACTGTTTAATTCAGCCAAGCTGCTACCAAAAAAAAGATATATTTAAAACAGCCTTGTAAAACCAAAAACAAACAGAAAAAAAGGACAAGGTAAAATTCTCTTCTGTGTGTGTGCTGCCTGGAGGACTCAGGAACCCTTTTTGCCCCCAGTTCTTAAAAAAATAGGTTCATTTGTCAAGTTTTCTCAGACTTTTGAACTGTTCTGTGGCAATTTTTGGCAACATCTTAATGGCTAAGTATTCCAAGCTTGCATTTGGATGATCTTTAGACATACTGTTTAAAAGGCACTTTAAATGAGAATAAAACTTGTAGAACATTAAATCAAAATATTATTACAGGTAGGAAAGAAATTACATGGTTATTACTATGGAGGAATTTTTGTCCATTACTGCTGTTGCGTGGTTTTAGAGCAACTGTTCAAGTGGGGACATAAATAGGAAACTGATGTTACTTTTACATATGATTTTCCTCAATGATCTGCCCTAAACTGACATTTGTTCTTGCAATGCAAGTGTTTAGCTTTGCTTTCCTGTTTTCAGGACTGATTTCACTCAGGCAATATGTAAATCAAAAAATGTATTTGGGTTTTTTGGTGGGGTTGTTTCATCTAAGGTTTTTTGTGTTAGTTGTTTTTTGGTTTATTTCATCCACTCGTATCTGAGCTTGAAGCATTTATGCCTCTGTATGTGCGTGTTTATATGTAGTACCTTGCAGTGTTACATGAAGTCAAATAGCTTTCTAGGCTGTTACCGTTGTATGTAAGAAACTAATGCTCAGGAGGACTATTTTGTCCATCAGACATTGATGCAAAGTATGATAGAAAGGTTATTGTTTGGCTGGATTTATAGCTTGTTTGGTAAGATAGACCCCAAGCAGAAATGCTGACCTCTCCAGATAAAGTCAGTAATGTAACAGTTTTATTATTCATTTAAATGTCTCTAGGGTAGTAACCTCTTTTTTTTATTATTATTAATCTAAATTAATTTTTGGAATTAAGCCTATGTTTTTGTGTTTGTCTCTCAGTTCTGAGCCTTGGGCAAGATGTAAGGCTGGGCAGAAGATGACCAGCACAATGCATCTTGATAACCATGACAGTTTTCTCTTGGCCAAGATAAAATACAGCTGCTCTACCTGGATAGTAAATGAAAAAGATGAAACAGTGTGATGTTTGCTTGTGCCTCAAGCAGTAAGGCTTATATTTTTTACCTTTATTTTCTAGTTTGAGCGGGGTGAAACCTTTTCCAGAAATGGTCTTTTATTGTTCTGGTACTTTGAAAGGCCCATTATGGCTGTTGGAGGCTTTGAATTTTCAAGTAAAGGAGCTTGATTTCTGAAGAAAACAGGTTTCTGTAATCCTCATTTTCATCAGTCAATCCTAGTTTTCTCCAACGGCATTTGAACCTTGTTTTAGAAAAATTTAGTTCAAACTTAGGGTATCAAAGGTACTAAATTCTTGCCTTTTTTTCTTTTTTCTTGTTTTTTTCCTTTCTTTTATTCTTTCGGTGAAAATCAGCAGTTCAGTAATGGAGGGAGACCTGTTAATCTCCCACTGGGAGAAAGGTAAGGAAAACTCAGATCCTATCTGTTCTTTTTGGCCGTAGCTGAATGGTCAATCAGCGGTGGAACATTCTGGCAAGCTTATGTGTAACTTCAACCTTTACTGTCTTTTATTGACATGAGAAGACGTAAGAAAACAACAGGAGATACAAGAAAAGTAAATGTTTTAAGAGGCTGTGGGGGTCTTGAGAGGGAACTGTTGACATGGAAGGGAAAGAGAAGCACCAGAGTGGAATCAGTAGAAAAATGGCTTAGTTAATTATGCTTATGGAACAGTTTGAAGATTGCCATGAAATAGAAATGGTAAGCCAAGAGCAACTCTCCATGTTTCTGCCTTTTAGTGTGGCAAAATTTTCATTTTTGGTTACCTAATACTCTTCTGATAAAGCAGCACACTAATAAGAGCAGAAATCCCATAGCACGTTTCACGTTCAAGTACTATTTTACATTGACTTTTTGAAGCTTAGCAACAATTATATGCCAGTTCATTACCCAAATGCAGCTGCATAAACCAGTTCTTACCCATCAGCGATGCTGCATCTTTTCTAGTCTCTTTTGTGGACCACACCTAGTCTGACTTGGTTTACAAATGGACTAAGACAACTATCACTGTAATATGTGCTAACCCAAAATAATCAAACCAAAACAAAAAGAACCAAACCAAAAACCTTGTGAAATTTAAAACCAGGCTGCCAAAGTTTGTGGTATTAAAATTAGTATTAGGAGTTGTCATTCAAAAAATGGTTAATAAAAGTTTATTTTACCAGGAGGAAGGAATGGCATCAGCCTCAAGTCATTGCAGAAATGATTAAAAGGCTCTGGTGCCATTTGAAATTTCAAACTAACAGATAGACCTGAGATATAGGAAGCCGAAAAGAAAGTGTTTTGAAACAGGTTAAAATAGCTTTTAAAATTCAGTGGATTTTATAGCTTGTCCTCAATTCTTAAGTACCTTGAGTTATATCCACCTGTGATTGTAATAGCTTGAATGAAGGTAAAAGTACACACAACTACAAGTAGTGCTCAGACGCAGAATTTACAGTATTCTTATTGCTTTGTTGGGTCAAGACTATGTAAGCCACAGGAATATTAATATGTTAGAAGGCTATATTGTACAGCAGGGGGGAAAATTAATGAGGCAGATTCAGTATGATTTCAGGCATCTGACAAAACTGGTTTATAGCTGCAGATAGTATATAAGTTATGTATGAACTTCTTCCAGTTAAAAATAATAGTTCACATAGTTATCCAGTGTGGGGGTTCGGGGGAAAATATTACAAGGATATACATTAGTAGAAACTGAAATATTAGCAGAAAAGCTTCTAGAGTGTATACTTTATTGATGCCTATTTTTGTTGCTAAACCAAAATATTTATGGTTATATGTAATGAGCGGATTATCATTCATAAAATATGCAGTCATAAAAATGAGAAATAGTGGGATTATTAGCAGCTTTCAGCAGTAGAGAGGCTGTCTCTTAATGGTTTCCTCTTTCTCTAGTCATTATCACTGCAGCTGTGAATTATAGTATTACATTTTATTGGATTCACTAGAAGAATCTGTCCAGATAAAAAATAATAATTAAAAAAAAAAAAACAACAAAGCAAGAAATAATAATGAATGCTTCTTTTCAAACTGCCCTGGTAATTACGATTGTAATTCTGACAGGGACATCCAGGATTTAGTCTAGAATTTTGACTCTGATACATAAGAGCAATGATAATATACTGAAGAGAAATAGATACTCGCATAAACTGATGTTGTAATCGTTAATTTTGTAGAACCAAATTTTTACTATCTGTAAGCATAAGTAAACTGCATATGAGCACTTGCTGAAGTCAGCTCATACTATGAGTGGACTATTTGCATTAGTAAGTATTTTGAGTTAATTCTTGATGAAATGGGCACACTTGGTCAAATAGAAGTGCATGAAACATCATTCTCACTGTTATTTTATTTCTGTCTCAATTATTGGCTTTGAAATGTGTTTCTGTTCAGATCTTTAGAAATCATCACCAATGCCAAAACTGAAATAAGCAAACATAACCCAGCATAGAGCAACTGCAAACTAAAACTGCTTTCATGTAGACGAATGATTCATTCGTCAATAATTCTAATTAGAATCAGTTGTAAAAAGACCAAGGCTGCAATCATGTTTCATGAAAAGGTTATAAAGGTACAAGGTGAAACTAAACATAGAGGCAAGGCGGATATTTTCCAGAAAGCCTCTTGAGTGGCTGAGGTCATACTCTCTTTTCCAAAGTCCCCTGTAGAGATTTTCAGGGATGCAAAGGCTATTAAGTTGTCAAATGTTAACTGACTGGAATTAGTCAGTTTTATTTGTTTATTTATTGGTCTTTGAAAGTCTTGCTTTTATTATTCTAGGGCCTGTTTGATATTGAAGA
Organism: Neopelma chrysocephalum; assembly: GCF_003984885.1. Classification (NCBI taxonomy): domain Eukaryota; kingdom Metazoa; phylum Chordata; class Aves; order Passeriformes; family Pipridae; genus Neopelma; species Neopelma chrysocephalum. Next base: position 3,421,043 of record NW_020897773.1, on the reverse strand, counting down.
GATTTATGACTGCGACAGCTCCAGTCAGTCTTCCTAAATAACTTCAGTATTTTGGAAGTTATAGTTTGAATTATGTGAATTAAAACAATAGCCTATACTTGCATATAATGAGTAATAAAGAACTAACAGTATTACCAAAATGAGCGAGCATAATGCATGTAAACTAAGAGCAGTGTACAGCTTTTTGTGTCTATGAATAAGTGAATCTAGTACCAGTTATTGTAGACTGCTGTATGATCAACCAAGGTTAGCTGACTCTTGTGGGCATTTCAGCAGAAGTGCTTTGTGAATAAACATTTGAAGGTCATGTTAAATATTTTGGAAAGTGCTCAGTGAACAGTTTGGAAGGAATGGCAAATGTTTCTTAGAAAAATGAAGGAGCCTCATGCTCAGTTTTCTTGTGGAGTACAGTGGTAACACTGATGGGAGAGAATAGAGTCCATGGAAGGAGGGAATAAATTCTAGTGAAGACAGAAGTATGTAATGATTTGGTCAGAGCTGGAAGATCTCTACAGCTGTATGTCTTACTGGTTACGTGATTAATTAATACATCTGGTTTTCTCCGTCTCTATTTGCGTTACATCTTATTTTTAGTGAAAGTGAGATACTTTATTTATGGTTTTGAAAACTTAAGTGTTCTTGGTGATTTGAAGCTGGATTGAAACACTGGTATACTTCAAATTTTCCTGAATGAGGCACTAGGAAACTTAAAGCTAATATTTTAAGGTCTGCAACCTGTCTATATCAATTTATATTTATTTTTGTGCTACGTGCTTTCTTACTTGGCCTAAAGTTGAAATGACCAACAAAGCATAAATGGCCAACAAACTGATCTAAAGTCAGTAGGTTTGGCACACAACTTGCTGTAGCCCTCCTTCCTTTGCTAAAATGCAGGTGCTCTTTTCTATATGATGTTTCTAATGCTTTTTGGTTAGCTAAGCAGAAGGAAGGTGGCTGAAACGAAAGTTGTTCTAGAATTTTCTCAATAGGATTTCTGTACTGACTTGCTGAAGTCAAATTTTATCTGAGGAATTCGCAGGTTTTGTCAACACCTGCAGTTTTGTTTTCTCAAACAGAGAGTACTCTTTCTGGTTGGTGCTAGGGAGGGAGCAGATGCTTGTCCTCTGGAATAGCTGATGGACTCAATTAGCCAGTCACCCAGCCTACAGCAGACAGACTCAAGTTTTCCTTCTGTCTTACTGAGAGAGATAATTCAAATTCTCCCCTATTCCTCATGCACATTCTGTCTGTCAAACTAATGGCATTTCAGGCTGCTTTCAGAATTGTTACTGTTTTATCTAATTATTCAACTTTTAAGGTGATCAGGATCTGAAAGTTTCTACACTGAACATGGATATTTCTTCTCTGGCTTTCTCTGCACCCACTAATTCATGTTTTAGTTCTTACTTATCTGACAGCTTTAAAACCTGAGCTATTTTTATAATCTAGAAGTTAAATGTTTTATTGCCGTTCTAAATTTGTATGGATCAGTGTTTGAAATGGAGATTTACAATGGTGGTGTTAAAAGACTTCTAACCATTAACATGCAAGCAGACAATGCTTGGACACTGATGGCATCTTTGTTCTATTAGTGTTGCTCTTCCAGAGGTGGGGGTTTTGGGGGTGGGAGGCTGTGTGTGTCTGTGTGTGCCTGTAAGCTAATAAGGGGTTAGGTAGGTGCAGAGCAGCTGTGGTAGCAGCATGTCTCTTTATTTATTGATGAGAAACCTCGGGAGGAAATGGTGTGGAATAGAAAATCAGCTCAGCTGAAGTCAGTGTCGGATTGCAGGAGGTGGTATGTTGTGTGATATACACAGTGGTGAGATCCAACAGGATCTGATTCGCCTCTGCAAGGTCGCCGGCTCTGGCAGATTTAGTAGGAGTTCCTCAATTCCCAGACACATGGCCTTGTCCAAATTTAAGTTGTAGTGGCAGTTTTGATTTAGATGGCAGATTTACACTCCTCATCGAGTGCAAACCAGTGGGAATTTGGCTAGAGTGGACCTGTGTTCAATCTTGCTGCATAGCACCCGTTTGATGTATCGGCTACATCTGAATTAGCAATTATTGCAGCTGTGGAAAGGCAGATCTGTAGAGAGGAATGGTTGATGCTGTGGATCTGAACCAACACTGCACATATTTCAGCAGATTTTTCTTCAGGCTGGCATTAGTCTGGTTTAGGAAACTATCGAATGTCCATTGGTGACAAAAGCACTCCTGAAGTGCAGCGTAGTTGTGTTCCAAAGATACCCAGTTTATGAATTCCTAGACATCACGCTCTGGTTCCCATCTCGGCCAAAGAGGGAAGAAAAAGGAGATTTGCTTCAGCTAGAGGAGCCCTGATGTAAGCAGCTGTACTAAGGCCCTCCAGAGGCTCCATGAGTTCTGCTGGCTGCTTAGCTGGACAGGCAGGGCACTTGCCTTTTGGAAATGATGTCCTATAGTTTTCTAGGGCAGAAACTAATTTTGACAATGAATAACCCAAAGAAGAGGAGATCAAGTCCTTTCCTGGTTCTGGCACGAGTGGTGGAAGAAATTTTCCTTTATTAGCCCTAATGTATTGACTCCACCAAAGAATTCAGCTCTATTCCCCTGACTAACAACACTTTTACTAAAGCAAGGGAGTCTCCAAAATACTTGTATCAGCATAAGGCAAATCTGTTGCGTAATTTATTTTTTTTTCTTTTTTTTGACCAGTGGCAACTTACTTTCTGGCATATTTTGTGTTAAGATTCTTGACAGGTGGTCAAAATGAGGCTATGGTTAACATATGTCTTGCTATATTTTGCAGGTACTGTGGTAATGTGTTTGTCTTTAACTCCTACAAAGATCAAGTGACATTAATGCTTCACAAGTTTCAGATACTGGATTAAATTCAAAATCTTATTCAGGCAAAAATTATTCCTAGTCATAGAAGACCAGTGGTATGTGAGACAAAGTTAAAACATTTTCTAGAATATACAGTTATATTTGTACATTTTGGGGCAGCACAGAGAGAATGCATAAGGAGTCTAATAAGCCTTTTTCTGAACATGACATCATTGTTGATAGCAAATGTGAAAGGATGTTCTAAAAGTGAAAATTAACTGTAACAAACAAGTAGTGAGAAGGGCTGCAATAATTGAAATTTACTAATGAATCTGTAGTTTGTTCATATTATGAGCAGTCAAGAATCATGCATAATTCAGGAGGTCAATTGCTAACAGTTGGCTCACATAAGATCATTTAAATTTGCTCCTCTGGACATGAGAAGCTGATCTTTGAAGCGATCCCTGATGAGGTTCTACTTGGTCCTGTCAGCATCTTGGGAGGAGAGTGTTCTATTTTACCTCTTGCATCAGTGAATATTTATGGGATGTAAAATAGGAATAACTTTAATTATGTATGGGGAAGGAAATATATGCAGTCCTGAGCAAGATACTTCATTGTAAAATCTACCTGAAACTCTGACAGGTAGTGTGCTTATGCACTAATTAAAGGATTAAGTTTTGTTGTCTGCTGTGAATATATGTGCACATATGCATGGATATATGTGGATATATGTTTTCTCTTTTTATTTTTTTTGGTTTTGTTTTGATTTTATGTTTAAAATTCTCACCTGTTTTAGTATTGATGTTGCTGTTCCTTTTGTTATAATGCCAAGAGAGAGGCCTACAGCAGTTTGTAGTCTAAACAGCTAAGGGACAATAAATGTGGGAATAAGGGAGTATCATCATTCTTATTTTCACGTGGATAATCAGATCTCACTTGATATTACACAAAACCTGCACAAGAAAATACAGAAGCAAAATTAACTGTTCTCATCTTTAAAGTCAAGCCCTGTCCAGTAGACCAAGCTTCTTTGTAAAGAACATAATTAGAGAAGCTATGCCCCACCTGAGCTTATGTTCACAGTTGTTTCACCCATTCTGTCCTCTAAATGGTAGAAATGATTTCCTGAATCTGGTTCTTCCTCTGGAATATTTCTCAAAAAATGCTGAGTTTCTCAACACAGAGGGATACTTCAGTCTACGGAACTTCGGAGACTCTTTAGTTTTGTTTTCACATTACATTGTAACAAAAATGTTTGACAGACTTTTTTTCATATGAATGAAGTGCTATGTACCAATTACTGACAGGTTTTTAGTTACACATAGAAATTAGCAGCTGGCAAGTTAAGTGAATTGCAGGATTAGGGCCAGAGTGTATTAAAACCATTCAATTAAAAAATTGGCGAAAAAAACCTGTTGAAAATTTACTTGAAAATATGTCATTTGGTCTGAATTTCTTAGGAGAGATACAGTAGCAAAAACTACTTTGAAACGAGTAACTGGCTTGTATTAAATAACAAATCTTGCAGATTTGTTTTGGAGAGGAAGAATAACAATCAGGCTGGGATCTTTTTATGCACAAATTCAGTAGAAATCTTTCACATGTTGTTACTCAATATGTCAGTGTACTGTGGGTGTTGAAGAGTGAGGGCTGTGCAGGCATGTGCAGCAGATGTACAGTATGTGGGGAAAAACTGAATCCACAGTGAGTCAACAAACACAACCTACTTCATCTACAGACAAAATGCCTGCATCCAAGATGTTCAGTGGAAAGAAGCAGTGGTGAACAAATGACTGTCATCATTTAACGATGTATTTCATAAAAGCTTCAAAATATTAGCATGATGTGTCCTTCTGTGGTCATCCTTCTGCTTCACTGAAATAGGATGAGTTGATTTATTTTTGGAAGGAAATATGTCAGAAAAGTTGGGAAATGTAGTGGAGTGAGTGGTCCATGGGCAGACAGTGCACTCATAGGTGGGCTTTTGTTTTCTTCTTCCACAGGCCTACAGTGAGACCTCCGGTACACGATGTAGCACGTCTTGCTCTTTTTCTATCCCTTTGTACTTGTTTTTGCACTAGTCATTACAGAAGTAAGCAAGTGTCTGTAAACATTCACAAAACAAGCTAGAGCACACTCAGTGACTGAGAAGATTTCCTTCCCAGCCCTGTCATGGAATACATGGCAGAGGTAGTTGCAGGACCTTCCTTGGGACATGCCCAGTAAATCATGTTACCTCCAAAAATCTGTTGCTGTTTTCATACATTGTTGTCACTAAGTGGTGATTTTGAAAACCCATAGAAACGTTGGTGTAATTATTTAGAAATCTTATTGATCTGTGATACTGCTCCCAGGAATCAGGGAGACTGAGAGACAAAGCCTGGAGGAAGTGGGGCTCTTGGGAAGGACTGAAACAGGTTCTTTAGAACAACTGTGCAGAAAGAAAAGTGATTCCACAAAAGTCAACATCGTAAGGGTCCCTCATCCAGTTCCATCTGTGGTCTCCTGAGCTGGGACCATACATAGAGAAAAGCTTGGGACAACCAGGGCACGTACCTCCTGTTTGGCCTCTCTGAATCTTGGCTGAGATTATTTGAATAAAGCAGAGGCACACTGAGTAATGTCTGCAGACTTTCTTGAGGAATAGGGAGAATTTAGGCAAAAGACACATGTGCTAATTGCAGCACTAAAATTGATTTGTTTTTCTGTGGGATTCTGAAATCCAAAGTCAAAACACTTCCATAAAAAGGTAATAAACAGAGACATTTTATTGTGTTTTTATGGCCTCAGTCTGCCATCAGTAACTGAGTATCCACTTTTTTTTCTATTCCATGTAATTTGCATGATTAGTGAATTGAATCATTGTCTTTTGGAGAGTGTTTTCGTCTCCGATTTTCTGTATTTTTGGGAACTGTCAGCAGATATGTGGTGAAAGCACAACTTAACTTATATCTGAGGCAGGAAAAACAAATCAAGCTACTTTTCTCATATTTTTTGATGAAACACAGCAAAGTATTGGAAGGTAAACTGATCTGACGCTGCTTGCAAACTGGAATATCATTTGACAGTGGTTCAGACCAGGCAAGAAATCCTGTCCTCATTACTGTGCAGTGCACTCTGAATGTATCTGCAGATTCCTGTGCAATTTGAATGCTTTTAAGATAGTGAACTAAAAATGAAATTATATGCAAATGAAAGCATTTTAATAGTTACATTGAAAATGCCACATTCAGTATTTTTGGTAATGTTTCATATTTTATGAACTTTGACGTTTTAGTTGCTAACAAGGGAGTAATTTCAGACTTGCCATGCAAGAAATTTCTCTTTTATAACTAGTAGTTGTAATAATATAGTTATAGTTTAATAACTGATGTGCTATTACGTGCAACTGAAGCGCTGAATGCAATGTTCCTTTTGACATAAAGTTAAAAAGAACTTTTAGGCTCCAAGGTATTTTGCCAGGCTAAATTGAAACTACATGAATGCTTGTGTCAGGCTTGCATTTATATGCTATTTTTAACACACAAGTATTTTTATGCACAATAAAGTACATCAATATCTTGGGCAGCTACTGATTAACACCAAACAGCTGAAATTTTCAGTGAACTGAACAACCGGAAAGTTTCTCCTTCTGCTGGAAAGTGTGATTTTATGGTTTTCTACCTTCAAGTGTAGATCAAAAGAGGAGCAAGAACTAGAACCAAGATTTTGCACAGTATGGAGATAGTGATAGTGAATTTCTGTTTGCATGCTGAGATGTTCAGTTTCTCATGCCTATAAGGATCACTGTGAGAGATTACAAATTACCTAAGGAATTGTTAGTTAAAAAACACTGTCCAAATATCAGCAGATTGACTTAGAAGACGTGAAAATGGCAGAGCAAGAAATCTGTGGGAAAAAGCAAGTAAGCAAGATTGCTTCCATTTGGCTATATTCTTCAGCCTTTTAGTCTTTTGATTACTGAAATAAAAAGGCATTTGATCATAGAACTGAAGAAACATATAATCTCCAAATAGTCTAAGAACCTGATCCAAAATTTAGTTTAACCCAAGACTTCTCCCTATCTTTTTGTCATTTAGCTATCTCAGTAGTATTTATTTTTGTCTCAAGGAACTATCCTGAGAACTGAACTGTTTCAATTTAGTAGGTTTCTCTGGCATGAAGGTGTGATGTGTGAGAGGGTCTTCAGGTGGAAGCTCGGTTTTGCTCCTGTGCATGAGGGTCTGTATAGTAAATGAGAGGTTCTATGTGCTTTTGAAAATCCTAATACATTTGATGTAATAAAGGTTGAAGACAAAAGGCATGCTTAGGAAACTTGGTTTCCTTTAAACTCTTTCTGCTTCCTAGTAAATCTGTCAAGGCTAGTAAACGTCCAAGATTAAACATGAATAGCATTGGCATGTTTCCAGATGAAAAGTACAGAATTTGCCAAAAAAAAGAAAAATAAAAAAATCTCTTAGCTTCTCAGCCTTCAGGATTTTGGCAAATAATAAGTGTGAGAAAAGCAATCACAAATTCCGTTAGCTTCTTTTAATTATTGTCCTTGCAGAAAATATAGTTTCTGGAAAATACATAAAGGTCCTATGATAAAGCCAAAACTAAACCAGTGCAATGAAATGTTCTTAAAATTGTTCATTCACAAGGAATAAAATGAGCCATGTCTAAGACACCATGTGCTATTGCCTAATGTACTCTGGGAGAACAGCATGTGCACCCGTCAGACTCCACTGTAGATTAAGTTTGGGATTCTGCAGTTGTAACATCCAGGATACCTGCATGTCAATAGGAAACAACTACAATTCAGGATGACAAGTTCTTCTGGCCCACCATAATGCACGCACACTATCATTTTATAATGTATGTCAACTCTGTATCTTATTCTCTGGTTCATTAATACGTTATACAAGAAAACTCTTGAGAGCTATCAGAACTATAGTAAAAATATATTGCACAAGGAAAAAAGAATTAAAAACATTAAGACAAATAGCACATATGGGAAAAGATATGTGAAGAAGCAGAAAATCTCTTCAGGCTTTATCTATTTAACAAGTGCATAATTGCAATATTAAAGACTATGATTTCAAGGATTAGGATACTAAGTCTTAAAAGATGCTGTAAGGCTCATTTTGCTTCACAAAGGATTATGCTTGCAAAGTTTTAAATAATAGTAAGTTTATAATATGAAAAAAAAGGTGTCAAAAGAAAATAAAAAATTGGAATATCTTTTGAGATGTGTTGTGTAAATGTGTCCCCACACTCGGCCATTGTTCTGACATGTGAAGCTGTTCAATATGCCCAAGAGAGGACATCTTCTCTCTCCATTCCAGGAAAACCCAGCAAGTTGTGGTGTGGTGGTTTTTTTTTGGTGACGTTTATATAAACTGTTTCTGAAGGCAACATGGATAGTTAATGGAAGCAGAGAGTTGTTCTTGATTCCCTTCCTCTGCAGAAGTTTCGGAGGAGTGCTTAACAAGCATAATGCCTAGGGTCTTCTGATGTATTTTCTTACTACCTGGACAGATGTGGAAGTGGAAAAAAAATAAATATAGGCTCTAATGGAGACCATTGTGATGATTAGGAGTGAGGAGGCATCATTTGACCATTTAAACCATCTAGTCCTTATTCTCTGTTGTAACACCATCTTCTTGGCAAGAAAAGATTATTGGTGTATCTTTGAATATGAAGAAGCAGAAGGAATCACAAGTGTGTGATAGGAGCAAAAATTTCTCTTTTGTCCCATTAGATCAATGCAATAACTTGGTCTTTCCCTCCTACAATTGCTTTTAAAGAAGCCCTCAGAGCAGGAGAGGCTCTTGCAAGCATGAGCAGATCTGCTGCTTGGGGAAGGAGCTAGCGGAGCACAACAGATTCCTTATGATTTGCATAGTTCCTTTACTTGGATCTGAGATTCATAGATTGTCCTTCTGTAATGCTTTTCTAGGCTAAGCATCTGCCAGTGAGCCAGTATATCTGACTCTTCAGACATTGCAGCCTGGAAGATCACTTACTGGCACCGAACTTTGACTTGTATGTGACCATTGTTTTGGCCACTGTGGTTGTAGGCACGTTGGTGAACTGCGGAGGTGATAAAGAGCATCTTTAATCCAGTAAAATGTTTATTGCTCTTCTGGATTGGTCTATCCCTTTCGCTCCATTGAGACATACAGTTACGAACAAGTCTTGACAACTGCTGCAACCCCATTCAGGGTAAAGCTTATTGGTTTAGCCATGTCTCAACTTATAAGTCCATGTAAATATCATTTTAAAAATAAAATGCTGCCACTATTATGGCAGCATCAGTTTGTTACCATATTTTTAGGTTGAAGCATTTGGGCTTGTTTTTCCCAATAATATTAAGGTTAAGCTACTACTGAAATCCAGATTTATTTTTTTTTTTACTTTTTTGAAAGGTAGTTTGTAGAACTGCAAAACAGATAGCCCATTAAATTTTCATGTCTCTGCAATCTAGCTTCACCAAAGCTGAAAAGCAAAAATTGCATCAAAGTTTGAAGGAATACAAGTGTTTAAAGTATTTATTTTTGAGTAGTTGCCTACTAATAAGTTCTAGGTAAAGAATGTTCTTAAACAAATCATGGTGAAAGACTTGTTTTTAATACACTTTGAAAGTAAATAAACAAACAACAACAATACCAGGAAAATCAAGCACCAGCTGGTCTTCTGGCAAGCAAAAATTCAGTTTTTTCTGATTTCTGTTACAGTTGTCAGTAATGTTGACAGCTGCTAAATGTAAACCCTGGTAGTATTATAAATGTTTGCAATTAACATCTATGTTTCAATTGCCAGTTCTTAGTCTGTTGTGTCTTATGAGAAACAGATGCTCTTATGAAATATTCAACCCTGTAACAATAATTCTAATGATAAAAGTAATAGAAGTTTTGATCACCATTTTTATTTTTTATTCCTGTAGATATCTCTTTAAGGGATCACTTCTCAGCTGGAAATTATAACTTCAAAAATTTTGCATAATTTAATTTTAAGTTTTTTCTTTAGGAATAAAGCGTTCTATAAACAAGGTAAAAGCTTTACCTTCTTTTGTATTTCACTGAGGACTTCTCCTTTATAATTAGAAGATTGGGATAAAACGCTTCCTTGTTCAAACTTTTTGGCAAAGCTCCCACCGCCTTTAGCAGTGCCAGAATTTCATGCTTAGTCGAATGATGTGTTTCACACAGAGCTCTATGTTTGGATATCATGGATCTTGATAGACACCTTGGTGGTGGTGGTGGTGGTATTTACCTTCATGGGTTACTAACTTTGTCTATGTTTATGTAGATGAAACGGAGCATGCGAAATTGGGAGCAATCCATTCTGCCTTACATCTCATTAGGCACAAATGCTGTTTTCAGCAATATGAGGAGTGTGTTTTGTTCGTTATCTTTACTTGAAAAGCTTACTTTGTCCCACTTAAGAAAAAGGCACATGTGAATATCCACTAGCCTGTCCTGCTGCAACTGATGAATAATATAAGCCCAAATCTTCCCCAAAACCCTTTCTTCATCTCTGACTTGGATTTCTTCCAAGGGCTTTGCGGTTATGTTTTCATCACTGAAGTGACTGGTGTTATTAGCCCTATTGTCTACTCTGAGTGTGTGCCATCAAATTGTGTAAATGCACACATTGGCTCCATGAAAATCAAATGATGCCTTTGCCTGATAGCTCCAGCCCCTACGAAGGCTGGGATTATGGAGTGAGATCTCACTGCTCCAAGAGCCAGCATTGGGAGGAGCAGACTGAACAGCCTGCACTGCTGTGATTCCAAGCTGCTCCTGGCTCAGATACAGCCATGTAGGATGACTTTCTAAAGTCATTGCTTTGGAAGTTATGTAGCATTGTAAAACATATAAAATTCCTTCTGTCAGTTTATCAGCATATATACATTATCAGGTGTGCTGCTGGACTGAGTCCAGTCATGGCAGCACATGGCTACTGGAGTCAGCAGTGGTTACCATATGACTGCAGTGCCTTCCTTTCCTATGGTCTTGGAGTTATGCTCTTTATGCCTCTTCAGAGGCACAGCACTGAAAATGGTGTTTAGAGCCTCAGTCTGTAGACAATATGTGCTTTGTCTGCCTTGTACAGGAAGTTGCTATTGTTGTTTTCATCTCATATATTTACCATGAGGAAGTATACTGATGGTTCATAAATGGTATATGAAGTCTGTGATAGAAATCTCTGTGGGTCTCTATGTAGAGACCATACAGCATTATCTGGTAGATAGTTACTGTGTGTTGGATTTCCTTTTAAACTGAAGACGTTGACATTTGGGGGCTAATTTGTTTTTCATCCATATAAAAACCTTTATAGAAAACAGTCAAAAACATGGTTACTTTTGTTAATGGCCTTCCTTGCTTGAGGATCTGATAGAGTGTTCCTTTTGCCTTCCTTTTTCCACACTTTCATGGTCTCTGGTAGTTGGATGCAGTCGGGGGCTGTCAGCCAGGTGAGCAGCTGGAAGATATGACAGCTGACTCTGTGTGCACCCTCTTCCAGGACTTACCCATTGTGCATGTCACACTCGCATCTTATCCAATCTTTATCACCTTAGCATTCTACCAGGTCTTATGTGACAGTTTTCTTGCCTACATTGTGCCCTAAACACAGATGTAAATGCCAGAAGAGGTGGGAAGGAAGAGAAAAACATCCTTTGTGCAAGGAAAAGGACGCCAGGTATTTTCTGGGTTTTATGCCCAGGTCTGTAATACCCAGGGAATTCATTCTGTATTCACTGACAGCACTGGGTTTTACTGGTTGCACTTTGTGTGGCCATTTTCACTAGCAAAGAATGCTATCTAATAGTTTAAAACAGTACCAGAGCAGAACTGTTGGCTTACCAGTGTCCTATGTATGTGGCTATGCCAAGTGCAGAGCAACAGAATCATAGAATGGTTTGTATTGGAAGGGACGTTAAAGATCATCTCATTCCAACCCCTCTGCCATGGGCAGGGATAACTCCGACTACACCAGGCTGTTCAGAGCTCCATCCAACCTGGTCTTGAACACTTCCAAGTATGGGGCACCTACAACTGCTATGGCACAACTGTGCCAGTGCCTCACTACCCTCACAGCAAAGAACTTCCTCCTAATATCTGATCAAAACCTACTCTTTTTCAGTTTGAATCCATTCCCTTTTGTCCTGTCACTACATGCCCTTGTAAAAAGTCCCTCTCCATCTTTCTTGTAGCCTCCCTTCAGGTACTGGAAGGCTGTAATTAGATCACCCCTAAGCCTTCTCTTTTCCAGGCTGGACCGTCCCAATTCTCTCAGCCTTTCCTCACAAGAGAGGTGCTCCATCCTTCTTATTATCTTCATGGCCCTCCTCTGGACTTGCTCCAACAGGTCAATGTCCTTCCTGTCCTGAGGATCCCAGAGTAGGATGCAGTGCTCCAGGTCAGGTCTCACCAGAGTGGAGCAGAGGGGCAGAATCACCTCGTCTGACCTGCTGCCCCGACTACTTTGGATGCAGCCCAGAACGTGGTTGCCTTTCTGGGCTGTGAGTGCACATCAGCACCCCACTCCTTAGTGGGGCTTCTCTTGATCTCTTCATCCTCCAGCCTGGATTGTTACCTGGGGTTACCCCGACCCAATTACAGCACCTTGTGCTTGCTCTTATGAGATTCCTATGGTCCCACATCTCGAGCTTGTCCAGATCCCTCTGGATGGCATCCCATCCTTCAGATATGTCAACCCCACCACTCACCTTGGTGTCAAAATCTGCTGAGGGTGCACTTGATCCCTTCATCTATGTCATGATTGAAGTTATTAATAAACCGTGGTCCCAGTATGGACCCCTGAGGGACACCACTCATCACTGATGTCCATCAGGACTCTGAGCCGCTGACCACTACCTTCTGGATGTGACTGTCCAACCACTTTCTTATCCATCTAACAGTTCACTCATCAAATCAATCACTTTCCAGTTTAGAGAGAAGGATGTTGTGGAGGACTGTGTCAAAGGCTTTAGAGAAGTCCAGGTAAATGACATCTGTAATCCTTCCCTTGTCCACAGCTGTTGTCACTCCATAGATTGGTCAGGCAGGAACTTGCCCTTGGTGAAACTGTGCCAGCTGTCCCAAATCACCTCCCTGTCCTCCATACGGCTTAGCATAGCTTCTAGGAGGATCTGTTCCATGATCTTTCTAGGCACAGGGGTGAGGCAGAGTTCCCAGGGTCCTCCTTTCTACCCTTGTTAAAGATAGGTGCAATGTTTCCCCATTTCTAGTCACCTGGGACTTTAGCTGACTGCCGTGACTTATCAAATATCATGTACCTTGACTTGGCAGCTATGTCAGCCAATTTTCTCAGGACTCTGAGATGCAACTCATCAAGTCTCATAGGCTTATGTACAGAATAGATAGTTCAGTCCTCTGTGTACTATTTGGTATAAATATTTCTTCTGCACTGACTACAAGATTGTAGTTATCCTCATAATGGGATAATTAGAACTCTAAAAGAATATCTGAGAACTTATCAGATGGTAGCCTTTATCTTCCAGTATTTCTAGGCGGCAGAGTTGTCTCAAGTGCTAGGAGGGAGTTTACTTACACTCTGAAGAGGAGTTGTGAACTGGAGAATTCAACAGTAGATGGTGGATAATCCATTTAAGCCCTTGTCATATAATAACTAGCTGGTCTGCTAGTTACACATACACACTCCCTTCTCTGAGATGTTGCAGAGTACAGTTCTCAGTCCTGTTCTGGAGCAGGCAGGGTTGTACTCCACACCATCCTCGTGCACTGCAGTCATAATCCCATAGCTACGTCCCAGGGGACCTGAGTAGTTGCCCACCTCTTCAGAGGGGACTGCAGAACTGGCAATAGCTTGTTTTAGTCAGGAGTTCATCACAAGGTCACGATCTGGCCAAGTATTCAGCCATGGAGCAGAAACATGGATAATGCATTGAGCTGACTTTTCACTACTATAGAGTACACTTAATTAAAAAAAAAATGTCTATTTTCTTACATTTGGTGTTTGTCAACCTGACTTGTATTCCTCTGAAATGGAATCCATTCTAAGATGAAGCTGAGAATACATGAAAAACAGATATTTAAGGTTGGTCTAGACAAAATACTCTGAGCCTACTTTGTGATGTCCAGTTTTTACTATTGGCAGGATCACAAGAACTGAAAATATCATTAATAAATGTGCTGAGCAAACTGGAAAAAGTTGCATTTTTAGTCTCTTATCAAAATTTTACAGCTTCTCCTTTTTTCAGAAGAACTTAATTATCTGTTTCTTATGTAAACATTTCTTTAAGAACCTAAGGCACTATCTCAGTATTTCTTTGTTAAGGGATGAAGTCTAGAGTTACCTTTTGACAGATTCATAAAAGGGAAGTCCGAGTGAGGAGGGGGGAAAAAATATGGTTACTCACATGCTTCTAATTAATTTCCTCAGTATCATCTTTATAATGAAGAGCATGAACAAAATATGTGCATATCTTGCCCTTGATTTAAAAAAAATAAAAAAGCTGGCAGAGAGTTTTCAATAGATTCAGGCTACAATGTAGGAGGTTGAAAAGGACTAGTGCAGTGCTTGCTTAACAAATAGTCTTATTTGTTTAGACCAAATAGAAAATTTGGGTGACCTTGTGTGTGGTGTGGAAAAAACTGGAAAGAGAAGCTGGGGAAACCTGAAAGGATTATTGTAATATAAAAAAGTATATATTTTAATTTATATTTTTATTTAAAAAAAAGGAAAACTGAAATAAGTGATGGAGGGGGTCATGATTCAGTTTGTGGAGGGAAAAATTGTAAATAGTAGCAAAATACAGGAAGAAACCTCACTAATTTGATTTCATGGAACCTTTTAACTTGAAGGAAAAGTGAAGTTCATATGTTGCTCTTGACTTTAGTGAATCCTTATCTTTCTTAGGAAGGGAATTGTTTTGAGGATCAACTGTGTTTCAGTTAACAGCTGTAACTTTCTAAGGAGCTTATTATTTGGAGTATTTCTTAAAATTCCAACTTATGTGGTCATGCAAAAGATGAGACATTTACCTTTAAAAAAATACAGTATAGACATAGTAGAGGATCTAAAATTGGAAAGCATTGGAAAGCACACAAAATGACCTCAGTTGAAGATATTTCTTTTAAAATATTGTAAAAATTATAATTAGTATTCCATTAAAAAGAATATTTATGGTATCTACAGTTTTGCTTTTTATGTAATAAACCTTTTGTCTACGGAAAGGTCTTTCAATTTACATTGCAATAAATCATTAGCTACCATTCGAGGACTATTGGTATGGTTGCAGGGAAAAAAGGGTCCTGCATCTGCTAGTAGAGATGGGTAAGATGTCTATCCTGGCTGAATGTCCTCTCTGTGGCACAAAGAGAGCTGCAGTTCATTGTACTTCTGCAGAACAAACAGAAATGAAGTAGTTGGGATCTTCCACATGTGGGCTGGGATGGGATAATGGATAAACCACCTAAATACGTGCTTGACACGTCTGCAAGTGTTGAAGGAGTTAGTCACCTGCAGAAGTAAGTGTAGTAATAAGTTGGTCTTCTCAGTTAGGAGTGAGTTGCTGGGAGCTGATTAATGATCTTTTTCTCTCTGTGCCATCTTGAAAGGGGGAATGACCTCCAGCAATTAGGATGCACAGCTCTTGGTGGACATTTCTGGTAGGGATGCTTTTGTTACAAATCAATAAATCAAAACCCCAAGGAAAAGAAATCAAGAGGCTGCTGCTGCTGAAGTGTTATTTATCTTCTCCAGGAAATGAATTCTACCTGTTACCTTTCACACGAACCACAGCACTTGTTTAACACTTGCTAACTGCTTATGTGCTTTCTTGAGTCGGAGCTTTAATTTCTATGCATGGTGGGAAGAATAATGATTATAATTTCTGTCTCCTTGAATTAATGAGGACTCATGATGCAGATTTTGTGAACGTGTTAGAAAAATGCTGGGCTTACATGTAGCAGACAGATTGCTATGAGAGTCAGTAAGTGTGTATTTTGAAGAACTGTTTAGAACAAATAACTCTTACTTGTGCATAATCTTTCTTCATATTGACAGGCAAATGTCAAACTGTATAGAAACCTCAGGGAATTTTCAGGGCTGACATCATCTGTTTCAAGTCCTTATAAACCAATGAGGAAAACAAGCTGATTTTGATGTATGAAATTTCTGCAGGGGGAGGAAGGGAAATTGTTGTCACCTGAGAAGCTTGGTAACTTTATTTGTCAGTAAAGAAAGATGCTGAAGGTTAGAAAATTTGATGGGGATTGAGCAAGGTACTTGCCAGAACACAGAGTATGGTGCGTTCCAGTGACACATTCTGTGACATCTATACTTTTCTTGAACAAAACACAGCAATCTGCATAAGCTCTTTAAGAACAGATTATAAAGGGTGTAAGAAGTTATTAATAAATAATCATGCATTTGGCTTAACATGGGTGTAGACTGTGTGGAATGAATCGTTGCTGTGGCTGGCCTTTCATGTCTGCATGAGCTTCCTGATCACTCTTGCAGCCAAGCATAGCTTGGTGGAGGGAAAAAGTGAATGTTGTGGTTTAGTGCTCATGGAGAGGTCGGATTTACTGCTGCTTATGGTGATAGGTGCTCTTTCTTTAGCAGCTACTTGCTCTCACTTCAGCAAAATAGCACTGATAAGTGTGATAGACACTGCCATGGAGTTTAATGTTGGGCAGGGCCCAGGTGCCCAAATAAACCAGACCATCTTATGATAAGTGGTAGATGATTCTGGGTGGTGTGGGGTTGGAACTGAGCTGGAGCCCAGACCTGTACCTGCCACCTGTTATGACAGTACTGATCAGCAGTACCTGGTAGCAGTCTGTTGGTAACACCGACTTCCTGCTAGCATTACAGGAAAAGTGATGGCATGCCTGGCTTATTTATAGCATCACAGTATATCACATGCTTCCCCTTAGTTACACTTTGTAGTCTAATAACAGATCTGGGTGATAGACTGCTTTTCATGGATTAATCTGAAGTTTACCAGTCCTCAAACTGATATCTCAACTGATTTGGGAAACTGTAATTTGCTATTTGATATGCCTTACTCTAGGAAAAGGGACCATTGGACATGAAGAGATTCAGCACATAAATATAGGGATCTAATATTCTGTGTACTCCATCCTGAACTGTCCTGCCTGGCCCCCAGCTGCAGCTCCAGAAGGTTGCAGATGTCCCTGGATCCAGTGTCAAATCTGTCAGACCCAAGCAGATGTCTCATGCCCAGTCTGTCTCAAAGACATATGTTTAAGCTAGTGAGTAATTCTTTAAGTAATAATAATGTGTACAGGATTTCAAGGCAAAACAAAAATATTAGTACACAGATAACTTATCCTGTTTCACTATAGTGCAATGAAGGGACAAGAAATTTATGCAAGGACTTCAATTTTTTTTTTTTTTTTTGGAAACATTTTCTCCTATTGAATTAAATGGATGATTTCCTATTAACTCCTATTAAGAAAGAACAGGATTTGTTTGCAATTTATTAATGGGAAATAGCTTCTCTTATATTAAGACTTTTTTTCTAGTTTGATAGAAGTATTTGGGCAATGGTGCAGCTTTTCTAGATGCAATCACAACCAGAATGACAATCAGTGAACATTTACCCAAGACACTGGTGAAATCTCCAAGCCGTCGTAACCAAGTGAAATAATTTCAATGTAAGAAATTAGTTTATTGTCATTCTGTTGCAAACAGCCTGCATTGTTGTTACTATCCATATACTTTGTATTGCATTAGTCTACATTAATTTTCATCATTTTTGCACTTGTGAATAGTGCTTATGACTAATTTATAGATTATGTAATGCCATATTGACTTAAATAGACTGTATTTTAATGCTATTATGAGCATTTTCTAGTAAAATAATTTAATTACATTGAAATTTAATGCTATTACAGTGGATAATTGACTCCAGATCAAAACCATAATATACAAGAGCTACTTGGAAGGTGCACAAAATCAATTGGCTCAGCATTAAAGTTGTTCACTGCACCTTTTTTAAAAAGGTCACAGCCTGAGGAGCCATATTGTGGTCTCTGCTCATCCAGTGATCATATAAGTTTTAAAAGAACAGCCTACTCATATCTTAATACTGCCTCACTTTGTCACACCTTTTCTATGACCACCTCAGAGAAAAAAGACTTCAGTCTCAGAAAGAGATCAAGAGACACTTGACACTTATTGTACAGAAAAAGTATCCAAAAATTATTTGCCAGCAATTGGGAAGGAGTGAATTCTTATCCCATCAAATTCATGGGAAAACCAACACTGACTCAGAGCTAGAGCTTCATGCAGTTGCCTTCATGCCAGCAGAAATGCATCCAGATCTCTGGAGTCCTTGTTATGTTTTTTTGTTCCAGCATCAGTTTCTTGTTCAAAATGGGGTTTTGTTATATTTTTAGTTTCCCTTGCATTATACCAAAAGAAGTAGTCAGAGAGGGTGTGAGATGAATTTTCACAAAGAAAACAAGTTAGGCTCGAACAGTTTCTATCTGGTTACTTAAAGAAAAGAGCAAGTCATTTTCTAATCTAACCAAAGTGCAGGTGTGGTAGCCTTGGTTTTGTCTCTTTAACCTCAGGATAATAGAAGGAAAAATAACTTGATCAGAGCGTGAGAGGAATAGTTTATTATGCTATGAAAAAGAACACCAGATTAATCTTGACTAGTGATTGATAAATTCCTCATACTTGTTTTCTTGTCAGTCTTACATATATGGAAAATACTTCTGATTGACCTCTCCTGAGTATGTGTCCCTGTGACATGCTTTGTTTCTCACATGTCAATACGATTCTGTAAGATTATGCATATTTTCTGATAAGTTGATATTCCTGTTATCTCAGCTGCTGAATACCAGTGGCTATAGGTTTGATATCTTGGGTTTCCAAATTGAAAATTATATCCTGAAATACATTAACTCCTGTTCTGATTTTTCTGACTTTGGGCACTTGTGTGCAGCCTGCAGAAAATACCCTTAGTTTACAAACCTCTTTTTACGTACACCCTAAGGCACAGTTCAGATTAAATGAGGCCTGGGCTAGTTCTGCCCAGCTATTCTCTGATCAGATGATTCTGGCAGCCATAAAAAACCATGGCAGCACAGAAATACTATTAACAGCTTTACATCCTTGCAAAGCAGTTGGGTGGGTAAACCTAGAGTGGTGGTGAACTGGGTAGCAACTGCTCATGGGCTCTAGGAATAAAGAGAGCCAAAGGGCTGGCAGTTTATACCAGTCTTCAAGCTGGAGAACAATATGTAGCTCAGACTGTAGAACATCCAGAAGTGTCCAACACCTTGCAGAAGACTGAGCCCAAGGTGAAATCACTACATGTAAAGCCCAGGCCGTCAGCCTGGACTCAGACACGTGAAGCACCTCTAAGTTCATGATGTTCATCACAAGTGGAGTGAAAAAGCAGGAGTGTTGTTGGGTGTGAGGGTGTCTGTACAGAACATGCAAATGTCATGACATTGAAATCTTACGATAGAAGGCACTATATTCTCCCAGTATGTCCATGCCATTTAGTGGATAAATCTTAGATTAGGCAGCTAAGTAGTATGTAACTAAGTGCTTCTTGCAGGTACCCCCGTGGAGGTTTCCTTGTAATACCCACAAATATCAAAACAGGGCAAGTTAACCAGATACAGAAGGTCTTTGGTAATCTTACTTTTCTACTTTCTTCTACCTGGAAGCATTGGCACCACAAACGTCTTTGTGTGTTGTGTGTTGGGTTTTTTTTTGAAACTATTCCCTGTACTACAGAAACCTAAGAACTTCTTTATGCTAAAATTCAAAGGTAATTCTCTTTGAGCTATGAATGGATCTTAATGAAAGTAGTTGCCAGAAGTTCAAGCAAGAATCATAGGCACTTCTGAACAACCACTTATTGCTCTGTCACTGCATGATTTTTCTTTTGACAGTTCTATATTTGTTTTTCATTATCTTGCTTAGCTGTTCTTTTAATGATTAAGAATGTAATAGTATTTGGAACCGCTGTCGTCTTCTGACCTGCTGTTTTGCTGTTCCTATTGACGTACCCACATGACATCAAGTCAGAGAGGAAACTTTTAAAGAGCAGTTTCTTATGGCATCTGGAAGAGGTATAAGTTCTTTGCAAAAGGAATCATC
Organism: Neopelma chrysocephalum; assembly: GCF_003984885.1. Classification (NCBI taxonomy): domain Eukaryota; kingdom Metazoa; phylum Chordata; class Aves; order Passeriformes; family Pipridae; genus Neopelma; species Neopelma chrysocephalum. The sequence continues at coordinate 3,401,105 of NW_020897773.1, read as the reverse complement.
TGTACTCACCCTATCAAACCCTATCTGCTAGAATGGGCTGAGTTTCATCCTCGTCTGCTTTTAAAAAAATACAGTATAAAAGCTTATGGTGTACAGGTATAGTGTAATAAAAGCCTTATGGACAACACCTGTAATAAAAAAGGGAATGGGTTGCATTCCTTTTTGTTTCTTCCATTGATTATTTTTCATATTTAACCTAGATTGCTTTTTCCATTATTCCTCTTTTGATTCACCAAAGTCTGTTTTCTTCATATGAAGAGCAGATCTAATAACTCACTTAAAATTTCTAATTTCTCAATTTGGTTATTTGCTCACAGGGTTGTTAACAGAGGACATGCACAAACAGATTGCTCTCCCATTTGATCTTTCATGGAATATGCTTTGGGAGAGAAAGGAATGATTTTGCTTTAAGAAGAAAAAGTGTTTTCTTTTTGATTAATATGAAAAGTTTATTTTTATGAATTCTGCTAAAGTAATTATTTTTAAAAGCTGTTCTTTACCTCTGTGCTAATAGCTCTCTTATGAAGGAATGCGATTAGATTCTCATTACTCCTGAAAAGAAAACAAAAAGCAATCATTTTTTCAGTAAAGGTATTTTTATCTCAGAAGAAAATTCTTGTAAGAGAATTCTTAATTCTTCAGTAGTGTGAAAAATTGCTCCCATCCCTGTCTCCCAAACAAAGGTCTTCTGATTAGTTTTGCCCTGTAGGAGAGCTCTTTCCTAGAAGTAACTGGTTGAATTCAGGGAACCTTCAATAAACCTGGTTCAGTGCAAATTGGAAGAAATGTCATCAGTAAGATTTGCATGAAGTTTAAAGGATCTAGAATTCCAGAAAAGTACAGGTTCAGAAATCAATACTGGTTTGACCTGAATACAGCACTCTTGTTAACTTGAATGTGTGTTATGGAATCATTATTCAAGACATTCATGTTCAAAGCATTTGCATTTTGGAGAGAATTTTCCTGATGGAGCAAATAATTGACCGATAAGTACTTACGCTTTCGATTGTATCCATTGTTGCTATAACCCCACTGAACTTTCAGCAAGTCGGAAAGGCAGCAAATGTTCATTAATAATTACATTCATACAGAAGGGAACTTTATAAGAATTTAAAACATTTTTATAAATGGATCAATAATTAATTATTTTTATAGGAGGTGATCCAATGCTAATTGTTACAGTGTTTGAGAATAAAGGAAGAAAATAGAGGCCACAAGAGGAATGAATTTTAGCTCATTAGAGGGCAAATTTTGGTCATATTTTGTATGACTAAAACAGGTCTTGCTGCTTAAGTTAAAAATTAGACATGCAATATTCTCTGCTTTTACTCTTCACACAGTCTTTGCTGTACTGCCCCCAAACTGAACTATGGTAAGGACTCTGTCTGCACTGGAAGACATATTGTAAAGACAGCAAATCTTCCCAGATTGGTATCTCATTAAAATTAACCCTGTAAGACTGGGTACCAAAATGCCTGGGAGGAGGCACTGTCTGATGTCCGCCCTCCTTTTCTCCTGCAGACACAGCCTTTCCTGAAGTGACTGGTAGGTCCTGGTTGGACACAGCAAGTGTCAGAAATGTCAGAAAGTTTATAAGGACTGAGAGGGTATTCTTTTTTTCCCTATTCAGCTGTACATAGAGAACTTAGAGGGGTAAAAGAGCTACTGCTTTGCTAATAGTGCAGTGCCAGACTATCTGGGTTACAGCTAGGCTGGAGTTGGGGGTGGGGTGGGAGGTGAGTGGGCAGGATACCTGAGAAAGCAGGAGTCTGCTGCTTGCTTGGGAAGCAGCTGTGGCAGTAATGTTACAGCAGCATATCAGCCACCCAGATAAACGCTTGAGGTTCTTTCTGGGTTTGCACAGGTCATGTCGGAGCCTGTATGAATGTGACTTCATTGCTGCCAGAAGGTCAGTCAGAGCTGACTTGAGCCCACCCATCTGCACTGATGGTGCCCCTCCTCACCACTGCCCATCATGTACCCCTTGGTAGCTTGTGAAGAGGTCGCTAGATTTGCCACAGACTTGTCATTTCAGTCAAAGAAGTAAAAATTCCTTACATTTCTATATCAGTTGCCATGCGGATACTTAAATATTGATTATATTAATGAGTTGTGTCAAAATAGATTTTGAATGAGTCCTTCAGGCTCACAGAGGGTGCACAGAGGGTGCTGTGGAAATTAAGTTGCTGTGGAAATTAAGTTGCTTGTACACTTTGACAGTGCCACGTGCACATCAAAGCTGTGCCAAGAACTGTTTTTTTGACCTCTAAGCCAATATTTCTCCTTCCATAGAGGAAAGATATTATTTTTACTATAGAAAAAGAAAAAAAAGTCCACTTCACCCCTAGATGCAGCATTTTACTTCTCTCTGATCAGCATTGGCAGCTGTTCATTTTCTGCCTGAGTGAATTCAGAAGAAGTCATTTACCTCACAAGTGATGAATGCTATATGACACTTGCTTGTCTGTGTCTTAGTAGCGTTTACTCTCAGGCTGACAAAAACCTTTTATTTGTTTCTGGATCTGCTAGTAATATTTCACTGAAGTAATTATTTATCGTGTTTCTGAATTGGGTCAGAAAGCCAATCATCTAATAGAGACAGCAACTCTTGTGCCGCACTCAGATGAATTCATGAGGGAAAGAATAACCCAGGCAATGATGTCAGTGTTACCAGAGAAGGGGGTTTCAAGCAGCAAGCACTACTAGACAACAAGTTGTCTTGTATGAAACAGATGAATTTTATTGCACTGCAATTTATTCAGTTACCATCTTATTTCTATTTCGGTTGTGCTCCTCAATCCATAAGGAGGCATTTTTTTTTGCCGGTGTTTTTCCTCTTGGTTCAACAGGTAGAAATTTAACACAGTAACTCAGAGAGAAAAATGAGGATTACTGTTTATGTAAAAGTTAAGGAGAATACTCTTGCTTTTTTTGTTTGTTTTCTTTTTAAGTTAAAATTTGCAAGACTGATTTGAACTGTTTCAACATAATTTCTTTTTGATTGCCTTTTTCTATAGTGTACGTAAGACCTTGTTCTAATGGCTATGAATGTTAGTTATAAACTAGTAATGAGCAGCATCTCCAATAAATGTGCTACACATAAATGGATTAAAATTTGCATGTTCAGTTTTGTACTTGCTAATACTCTGCTAATCTGTAATGCTTTAGAAGACAATACATGCACACACTGACTAATAGATACAGTCAGTGCTGTGAAGCCAGCACTTGATACTGCCACCACTGCAAGGGGAAAAGTAGTGTTATCAGTAGCACAGAAGAGTAATAAAACTGTAAGATATCTTGGGTAAATGTTGTCACCTTCATCTTATTTGCAGGTATTTGGTCCTAGTATCTAAACCTGAAGGATTTTAAGTAATGAAAACAGCCATTTGTCAAAATAAGAGAATGCATTATGCAGTCACTACATGAGGGGCAATTTTTAGTATAAATGGTTGCAACTTCACTGGTGACAGGAGATGCACATAAAATTTATTTCAGCTGAGAGTGTGTCTCTTTACCCTCAGTCAAATGAAAAGGGTTTTATTCAGAAAGAATGCATAATGTTGCATTTAAGTGCAATGCTTTTTAGCCTCTGCAGGAAATTTATGTTAAAAGCTGAATTTTGGAGAAGTTGCAAGCCCAAATTTTATATTGTTCTGAACTGTAAATCAAATATGTATATATGTTTGAACCAGCAAGGATATAATAAAGCACGTGACTTGGTATATTTCAGAATATATTTCTCTTTGGAAGGTGTAGAGCTAATCTGATAGATGGATGAATTTAACAAAGGTTCTTGCCAGGTGTTGATTGGTTGGTTTTGAAGCAGTTGCTTCAGGGAAATTGTGTCCTGTTGGCAAAGTTTGCTGCTTTTAGAACAACTTTTCTGGCTCCTGCTAACAATCATTAACCTCAAGAATAAATTATTCTAGCCTTGGTTTCCATCAATCTGTGCATTGTACCAGCAGAATAATGCACTTACATAGCATCAGCCTTGCAGGCTTTTGGAGTTATGTTACCTGTAGCATAGGCTTGGGAAATCAAACAGGATGCTTCCCAGTGCTCCTTCCATGCACAGAAATCTAGGCCTCAGTTTTGCCTTAGAGACTGCATTACTTTTTTATTTTATTTTTTTTTCCCTCTGGAAAAAGCTAGCATTCATAGGCCTTAAAAAAAAAAACAACAACAAAACAAAAAACCAAACAACAAACAAAACAAAAAACACAGTCCTCCAAACCAACAAATGAACAAAAAAAAAAAAAAGGAAAAATAAAATCTTTAATTTAGAGATGAATAACACAAGAACCAGAATGAGCATGATGACCAGGCTTCAAAAGGGGCATTAGTTATGAAGATGAGGCTCATGTATTATGGATTTTTGTGATGTTGGATCCCATTAACAAGGTCAAAAGGACATTAAAAAGAGAAGTAGGCTCTCAGTTACTTTTTCAGAGTGTGTTCTCCCTTTGTGAAACTCTAAGAGATGGCTGAAGTGGGCAAAGTGATGCATTTTTAAGCACATGGGTGTTTGCGGGAGATGCAAACCAGTGAGCTGTACTATTGATCTTGCTCCTATTATCAGCTTGATTATTCCCAAAGTCAGAACCAAGCATTCTCAGGATTGTTGCATGATTTAAATGATGCTTTCTCAGATATTTGTCTAGACCTTATTGGGAAGATTTTGGGTTTGGATGGGGGAACAGATTTCAGACTCCTTGTTCCTGCACAAAATTTCTTGCTTGGGATGGTTAGCAGACTCAATAAGTATGTCTGGGTGTAAGCGAGCTCTTTCTGGGGGATGGAAGCCATTAGAACTCAATGCAGAGGGGGAACACTCCTGTTTTATATTCTGAATATTTGATGTACTATTTTCTATTTGTGTTTTTTTATGTGTCTCAGCTTTCTCCAGGTTTTTTCTTGTTGTTGTTTTCCAACTCTTTCAGCACATTACACGGAGGATACTGATAAATTGGTCCCATAATAAAGTCACATAAAGTTATGACATCAGAGTATACCTGAAAAGCTCATTATTCTCATTATTCATGCCATTGCCTTTAACTGGACTTACATCTTTGCTCCAAAATAATTTGGATTTCTCATAAATATCTCCTTAGTTTAATGTAGTTAGGTTTATGCTGTTGGGCATATTCCATAATCTTGTTGTCCATTTCAGAGCTCAATAATTCAAAAAGATGTATTTGACAATATTGATCATTGCAATGACTTCCTAGTAAGTAATCTTCTTCCTAAAAGGCAGCCATTAATTATGCCTTTTTTCTCTCTCTTAGGTTGTTATTAATTCAGAACTCATTATCCTTTTCTGCTTTGTCTCTGAATAATCTCTCATGAAAGGTCTTGACCAACATGAAATAAATTTTAAAATAATCAATTCTGAATGTAGCTACAGGCTCCCACTTGTTTACCATTTAAGAACGCTGTGAAAGAACAGATTGCAAACTATAAACCTTCTTTATAAAGCCAGTCCTCTGGTTTATTCAGTCTGTACTAATCACACTCCTGTGTTATCCCCGTTTTACCCCATGCTTTAAGGCTGATCATGCAGGTTGCTGGCTGGAGGTGCCTTGAAGACCTTTTGTGATTGTACTGACCTGTCACCACTCCTGGTGCTAAGGACAACTCTGTTCCTTGGCTTAAGAAGTGTTTGAACCCTGAGCTCTTCAGTGGTGCAGTGAGAATTAGTTTTACTTTTGTTTTGGAAGATGGATCATCTGGGAATATCTTGCCTTACTCCTTATGATTAACAGCTTTTTTATCTTGGCACTCTGCTCCTTTTCCTTTTTAGTCTGCAGGCACTCAGCAAACTGTCTGGCCCTGGGCATTTAATTTCTCAAGCTGTTGTGTAGATTTGTGTCTCTGGCATGATGCTGTAATTTCCTTCTAAGTTTGGACAATCCTGTTATAAATAAAGTCATCTAAATTGTTCAACTCTTTATCATCTTGATGCCTTTCATTTCTGCCTTTAATAGCCAGTCTACAAAGAACTGATTTTCCTCTAGGCATTTCTTCTCCCAGCTGACGCCCAGACTCATAGGCCATACACCAGCCTTGATGCTAAGCCATGACTTATGTTTCCTTTAATAAAATAATGAGACATTGTTAATTAAATGAACAATGAAATAATGGAAGCGGTAGTATCCCACTGCTTAGGCAGTGATGAGATCCTGATGGGGTTTGTCTGCTGTGAACTTGATAGATAACTAGATTGTTATCTACAGCTCCTTAAATAGCATACATCCAAGAATATCATTAACTGGTTAAGAAATCTGATCCTTCTCATCCTGTCATGCACCAGTAGACATTTGCTCATCATATCACTGACTTTTGTGTAAGTTACCTTTGCTGTATTTGGTGCCGTGCCAGGTGGCATGGCACAGGTTTTGGCTGAGTGGTAATAAATAGTTGGAGTCTGGTTATAATTGACAAATAGGGTTATTTTTCCTGCTACTGTAGGCAACTGATTCTTACTGCATGATAAACTCTAAATTCTCAAGTCTGATGACATCAGCAGCAGTATCAGTGCCTATGCCTTTCAGAAAGCCTGGGAAAACAGTTTTTGTTTGCTCTTTTGCATTACAAGTAATTTTTACCATGCCAAAGCCTACACCGGAATTTGCCTATGCCCATTTGACCCTTCCTGTTCTTTTGTAGTGGGAAAGATGGGGTTAAACTCATCTTACGTATCTCATGGTCTTTGTGTGCGTGTTCTTCAATGATCAGTCCTTCTTTATTATTCCTGGGATGTGCTGTGGCTAGGTTAGTCACAGGAGCACAAGTGGAGATGCTGAAAGAGACCCTGTCACCCAAACCTGGGCAAGCTCTACCCTGTTCACAGAGAGATGTAGGGAGAACATCATCTCTACCTCTTTCTCCTTTTCTGGAGATCCCCGGACTGGAGAGATAGCAGGAATATCCTTGATGTGCTGTTCATCAAAACAGGAGAGCAGACAGGTTGTGAAGTGTCTTATCCTCACCAAAAGTAGAAGACATGCAATAATTCTTAGGAATCAGTGAAATAAATACTGACTTAATGAAGAGGGTTTTCCTACATGCTAGGTGTGTCACATCATCCTTCCCCACTTGCCTAGCATTATTTTAAGCCTACAGCTTTTGTCTGCCCTTTGTTATCATCCCCGTCTCCTTTACGAAATATCTTTTTGTAATCAATTCTGTAATTATTGAGCATGATTTTGATTTTTAGAGGATTTATTTTAGCCCTAGTTATTTTTATGTCTTACTTTGATCTCTTTCGTAGTTTTAGTTATGAGATTAATAAGCAGAAGCTTATATTGCTGGATAATTTATAGGTATTTATGGCTGCTCTAGCTATATCTTCTCAGCTTAGCTCCCTTTAACCAACCTCCTGAAAGCTTTAAATGTTTAAAATTTAGCCATTTGAAATTCATCACAGCTGCTTGTCCTTGATGACTGTCGTCTATTAGTTCTTCATGCACAATTGCACACTCATAACAACTGCAATATAATACTTCTCTCAGTTATCTTATAAAGAAAATGCTACAGTTTCTGTATATTGCACAGGATGTAATTGAGAACAGTTTTCTTTCTTTTATGCTGAAGAGTTCTTGTACGGAGTCAATATTTTCCTTTAAGTTGCCTTCTGTATGTTCTTTAAGTACTCAATTCTGGGAAAAATGACATAAGAAAGGTTTCATAAGGTTTATTTTTCTGTGTGAAGTTAATCTGTCAGCAGTATGTGCATAAGGTTTCCTGGAAAAGTTGCTGTTTGCCAAGTCGGTGGTATGTTTCCAGGAAGGTAAGGAATAAAGTCTCTTCAAACTGTCACTGAATGACAGGCTTTGCCTACTGTAGGCTGTGTGATGAACAGAGGGAGGTATTTTAGGCTGTGATTTTGAACATTGGCATGGATGTGTACAAGAAGCTTCATAAGAGTAGCAGAGTATTCCTTTTCCATCTGGTATATTCATGTTTTCATGGTAATAAATAAAAATGTGCTTTCAAAATGGGAAGCCATTTAAATTAAACTATGTCTAAATATTTTCAGATGTCAAAATACAGTTTTCAGACCCTGAATGAAAATTGCATCAATACTTGTATATACAGGATAGTGGCTGTGTTAAACTTTGACCCTGAACTTAAAACTGACCAATTGTTGCCCTCTCACTTAGCAGATTGAAAGAAGAAATTTTTTTCATTAATTCTTAAAATGTAGTCTTATATTCAGAATAGGTTCCTTCACTAACTGTTTAAATAACTGAAGTATTTACATTTAAATAATTGGTAGTTTCATCTTGTTACAAGTTCTGGAACAGCATCTGAAAAAGACCAAAAAAAATAAATGAGAATCTAAATTTTCTAGTAAGGAAAACCTGTGTGTCTAGCTATGCATTATTGATTGGGGCATGTAAAACAAATAATATCTTGCAAAGATTTGATTTGGTACGTGCAAGTTATCTAGTAGCTGCTCTGCATTACGCCGGTCTACCCTTGGCTTAGAAACACAGCACTGTCCTAATCAAATCTCTGTACTAGTTCTGTTCTTGAGCTGGGCAATTGCAGACAAGGATCAAGGCAAAAGGCTTTGAAGCTGAGGATGTCTGTTTAATTAGCCTAAGATTCATTGCTTTTCCTCTTCTTAATTAAGCTAAGGTAATCATGAAATCTGTTTGACAACTGTACTCTAAAATGTTGCTCATCTATTTGATAAATGGGCAGGTAGAGGATAATTAGTTTCAGTCCTTTTGCTAATTCTCAGAAATGAAAGAAGAAAGAGGTAATTTAGAAATCCAAGTCTCTTTTCCACAAAAAAAATTGTGGTAGTAGTAGCAAAACTGTATAGAATGGAATCTGAAAGGTTCAACCAACCTCCCAGCCAAAGAGAAATTCCCCGCAACCTAGCAAGACGTAAATTTCCCACACTTTTGCTGTCTTTGAGACTTTGAAGACTGAGGATTTCAGCTCCTCCAGAGTATTAGCAAAGAGCCATTCAATGAGTTCTGTAGACAAGCAAACCCACAGTTTTCCAGTTTTTGATTTTTGTTGGCATGAGGATGTTGCCTCAATATGATTATTATATGCACATGGTATTAAAAGTCACTATGTGGTGTTTAATATTTAGATAAATGACTGAAGGGAAGTCAGAGAGACAAATCAAACAATTTCCTTTCAAAGTGTTAGTGGGACACCAATAATAAAATCCAGCTTGTGCCTCTTTAACAAGGAGGCAATTCCTATGGGAGTGACCCAATAGCCAGGCACTCTGCAATACTTTTCATGGTGCAAGATGGTGGTTGATCATGAACCATGAAAGTATAAATATACAAGGCATGCACTGATATTAATTTCCATGTGCATACTTCTGCTACAGTGATGTAGTAAATTGATAGTAAAATCTGGGTAAATGCTTACTGTGATCATTGAACCTATAATTTCCTTATAGAAGTCTCTATGAATGGCTTAAAGGTAGAAGGTGAGGAATAACCAGGAGGATTTAAAGGCACTGTGACCTTTAATAGCTAAAGGAGTAGCAGCAATGTAGTAGACTGTAAAAGAGAAGCGGAATTAGAAAACAAAATGCTTAAACATTTCCATTTGGATTTTGCAGCCTGGTGTGTAGCATGAGCATTAGGCTTGAGCGAGATGAGTGGGCAGGATGTTTCTTATTGTAATTCATTTATAAAAGATAATAAATATTATATCAGCTGCCAGAGCCCTGCTTGTTTCTGTATCTCATCTTGCTGAATAAATGTTTTATTAAGAAACAGATTTTGAGAAAAATGACCTTGTCCCTTTTTTCACTCTACTGGGTTGATTGTTCACCATTTACACACTGTGGTGGTGTGGGTCAAGTGGGTGATGCAGCTGTTAGTGGGTTATTCCAGTCTAGAGTTTTACAAGTCCTTGCTAATTTTGTAGTCATAAACTTGTTATCTAAGAGAACACTTCCTGGGCTAGGAAAAAGGTGCATTGAACCTTATGAATTCTAGAAGCAGAGCAGAGAGAAAAACACGAGTTAGATCTGAGAAACGGTAGCGTAGTTCCTTCAGTTTTGCTCCAGCTTTTTTCCAGGTCTGGGTTGCTACTATCTCCATGCTGTGGGTCGGGCTGCCTTCCTGCCCCAGCTGTAATGACAGGCTGGAAGGAGCATCTTCTAAGGACTGCTCCTTACCTTGTGTTGTTAATGTCAGTGAAAACACACTGTTTTGTTGCTGGTGTTGATCATGATTTGTCCCCAGGTAAATAGATGTTTGCGTGAATATGTTCTGGAGACAGAACTATCGATGGACATTTATTAGCGTGGAAAAAAATCTGCCACACATTACCTATTTGGAGCAAATTTTTCAGAGTATTTGCTTGTAAGGTTTACCCAAATCTATCCACCCAGGCTATGTGCTTGTGTACGTTTACAGTCTTTCTAACTTCAGCTTCTATGCCATGTTTTCAATACATCAGTCACACTGTAATATCCAAAATAAATCATCTGGTGGGTCACTTCAAATATTTCAAAGATTCTCTTCTGTCTTGATCTTAGTTATCTGATATCACTTACTGTCTTTGAAAGATTGTATTTTTTGCTTCCACTTGTGTTTCAAAAACATGCAAGTGACCCTGGAATCCTGCTGGGGAAAAATGGCATTTTCCCAGCAAGCTACAGTGTTCCTAGGGGACTGAAACAGGATACATTCTCTTTCATCTCACTCTTAAGAATTTAGACCTATAATTTTTAGAGCTAGTTTGAGGTTTTGTTTTCCCTTTTTTCCTTTTTCTTTTCTCACAATATATTTCTTGTTCTGAGGGAACAGAAAATTGTCTCAAGTATTCCTGCTTCAACAGAGCAAGCCTGTCTTTTCAAGGACAGATCATTAATTCTTGGTATATCCTGTTAAATTTTGCATGCCGAATTATCGAACTCTCCAACAGAGATGTTTTGGAATCCATGTCACAACTACCTCTGTAGCCCTCAGGAATCATTTTCTTTCATATCATTCATTTGTTGTTGCTGGGTTGTGGTTATTTTTTGTTGTTATGGTGGTTTTGTTTTCTCCTACTGCAGTATATATTTTAATCAGTCTCATTTCTCTAGAGAGTCATAGCTCCCATTCACCCCCTGGGTTAGCAACCTAGAAACCTGCAAAAAACTTTCAATTCCTAGAGCAGACTATTTCCTATATATGCTGAGTACTTCATTCCCATAAGTCATCTGAGTCATAACCTTGTGAGTGATTTCCCGGATATAGCTGTTCTTGATGATAAAGGCACGTGGCTCTTGAAACAGATGGTTATGAGGAGAAGGAGTTAACCAGTTCAATATCTTGAACCATGAGGCCATGCTGTAGAGTGTCTGATGTCATCCTTTTTAGTAATTGCCTGATGATTTTTGGAGAGAAGCACGCACAATAAAATTGAGAATAGTCAGAGACTGAAGCAGCTGTTCCTGGAAAGTTCTGGACCATCTTCCTCTCATTATGTTTTTTCTTTTCTCTTTATGTGTAGAGTTAGGAGTGAGAACAGTTGCTTAAATGTTTGATATGTGCTTTTTTTCACAGTTCTATTACTGAAACAACTGATTCGTGCTTTTAGGTGTTTGAATTTCCAAGGAATCTGAGAATCCATGGTTCTTACTGCCTTCAGTTTTACAGTTGTAAGCACTAAACTTTAACCATCTGATAGTTTATATCTTCTATATTTTTCCCCATTGTCTTTTTTCTTTATTTATTTTACTTGACTAAGTAAGGTGTACTCAATATTTTTTTAATTAACACTTTATTTTAACATGTTTGAGGGTTTTTATTATGTTTGCTCAAAGTCAAATCTTTCACAAAGAACAAATGAAAAATGGAAATGCTACTTGAATTATTTTTTGTTGTGTTCAGAGATGCTTAGATTACAGTTTAACCTCCTGCACAAAGGAGAATTTAATCTAGCAAGACATAGAAGACAAACTAAGTTTCATGTTGCTTCACTATGAGTAGTCTGAACATGTGCTCAAGGTATTTTTTCTTTTTTCTGCAAGTGGTCAGTGTTGGAAGCATTTGCTCATTTCTGATGTTAATTCAGTCTTGCCATGGATCTTAGAAATTGATGCTTCTATAAAGTCCTAGTTCCCATATATGTGTGCCTTTATGAGAATCTCAGCTGTTGTTTAAAGGCATGTGTTTGTGTATCACTGTCATTATGTTGGAAGAAAATTTGGAAACATGAGCCCTGCTGCCCAGAAAACTGCAAACAGATTTGCAAATATATTTTTAACCCAGTCTTGTAATTGGGGTGTGTGGTTCATGATTTCTGAATGTTTGACTTAGAATACTTATTCTGTCTTAAAAACAGAGCCTAAATAGTGAGAAGTTTTTATTGCTGAATTTCTACTATATAGAGTTATAAAAGATTGGCAGAGTTCAAAAAAAATCTTTGCTTACTGGTGTAACTTTGTAGCATCAAAAACTGACTGAGGTTATGAATAAGTGCTAATTGCAGTGGCACTGGAAATACTAGAAAGGATGAAGGAGAAAGCAGTGGTTCACCCAAACCTACTCTTCTCCCTGGTTCCATAAACAGACCAAAATAGAAATTCACCACTTGGGTTGTATCCTTGATGCCTTTTTCCAGTGATGTAAAACTGTTCTTTTATTTCTTCAACCTGAATGCAAAGGTGCACATTTATAGAACAACCTGAAGTTGTGGAACTCCATTCTGAATTGGATACCAAAGCTAGATATCTAAATTAATGTTTATCTTACACACTGCCAGAATTTTACAACCACTGCTCTTCCTCCTTCTCTAGTTTTCTGGACCTTGATAGTTCATACTTAAATTTTTTAAATAATGATGTTAAAGCTATGATGGTTGCTTATCCAGTGTGTAAATGAGTTAAATTCCTTCTAAAGATGTTGTTCTGAGACTCTTTTATTAGACACAATAAAATCTAAGTTCTCATTATCGTTCCTGTAGAATATACAGCTGCAGCAAAGAAAATGCCAGGTTCTATTCTGATCTGAATAGCTGTAATTGGCTCTAGACCTGCCATTTCATGAGGGAAATTCACCTTAAGATTTTGCATGCTTTACATATGTTAATTGTTCTTTTTTCATTACACTGGTAAACTATTTTCTCAACTGTATTATGCTCATTTTCTTTGCAATGAAGGGAACCACATTTATTAGGAGATGCAAATTCTAAAATTTGCCTTGTGTATTTTATGAATCTGAAATTCTGCCTTTCCTCTCTTGGGCATTGTCAAACTCAGGTCATTGGTGTTGGGAAAACTCCTAAGATACCTTTTCCCAGGTTGCCTTCACTATCCTTAACATCATCTTTAACATATCTTTTATAATTTTCTTTCACCCTCCATTCTTGCTATTGTGTCTCTTTCAAACATCTTTTCTTTTGACTGTTCATGGGTAAAGCTCCTACCCTTCTTTATACACACACCTCTGGTGAACTCTAATTTCGCAAATTTTCATTTCCTCTATTATTTTTCTTTTTTTTTTCCCTTTAAACAGAATGCCCAGAACTACAGCTCAAGGGCTATTTCGCCTAGGCTGGTATAGCAAAACATCTGTGCTTCTGTTTTTATTGTGGATTCTCTTGGCAGCACAAACAGCTAGGCACTTACAGATAATGAAAGGAAGGCTTGAGTCTGCAGCTAATGACAAAGTTGCAGAATTTGCATTTTTTCTCATGCCTGCTTTTCCCAACATCCTAGATTTCTGTTTCAAGTCTCGATTTGGATGACTTCTGCCCTCATGTAAAATATTCATTAACCAGAGTCACAAAGATTCTGTTAAATACCACGGAGCTCTTCTGAAGCTCAGTGGAAGTTTTGTTTGTTTATTTGTTTTTGTTTGGGTTTTTGTTTTGTTTTTTTTTTCCCCCCACCCCTCCAAAAACCCAAGCAGAACATTTTTTATTTTGCAGAAAAGGAGGCTAAACCTCTCGTTGCATCTTCTGCAGGCAGGCACATTGCAGCAGTGCCACTGGTGGTGCTCAGGTTGTCTGATCACAGTTATATCTTGAGCCCGGGACCCAGACACCTTGATGTAACCTCCAGAGATCCTGCAGGGCCAGACTGAAGAGGCTGTTACAGCAGATCAGGACAACTGGATGAAAGATTTGTGTTAGGTTCCCAGTGCTGGTGTCTTCTCTTCACCCAGGCTGTAAATACCTTGCCTTTATTTGCCCTGTTTTGTACTGGCAGAGAGCAAGCACAGCTGGTGGAGGGAGGTGATGTGCTTGGGGAAAACCTACTCCTTACCCACTAAACTGTCCTAAATTGCTGGTTACCAAACTGGGCACATAACAGTTATTTTTCAAACTAGATCCTCAGTGTGCTTTGTCTTGTTTTAAACTACAAAATTACCCAGCATTAATAATGACTAGCATAGTATTTAACTAGAGAGAGCATTAAATTAACTTTTTGAAACACATGCCGTATCTAACATGAAAGCTCATTTGCCTAGAGCTTAACTGGTACCAATAGAAATAACATATCATATTAATGTCAGCTCATAAAACTAGTGGCTGTGTTCTTTCCAAGTGATAGCACCCGTTCGTTTGGTGGCATGTACGTCTTTACTTTTAGTCACTTGGCTTTGATTTTTTTCTAAATCAGAAGTCCTGTCCAGAATTTCTGCTTTATGTTCTTCATCTGGCAGTACCATAAAGACTATTTCTCTTCAAACAAACCCAAACCAGGACTAGGCAACTATGATTCACCCTGCATAATTTTATTATTATTATTATTATTTCTGTATGGTGTAGTATTTTAGTATCATTTCTCTTTGAAACTTTTTAAAACTCTAAAATTAGTATTTTCTATTCTCAATAATCATTAGGGTAGATCTGGTTTATGACCAAGCTTGCAAAACCTCATCTTGCGATTTGCATGCCTATGTCAGCGCTTACACAGTGCAGGCGTTCAGAGAGAAGATATGCAAAGTTTTTCAAGGCATCTTATTTTGAAATTTCAGCACTTATGCAAGGAATTATTGCCCCTTGGGATGAGCTCTGTTAAATTCAATTGAGTTCCTGCAAAGCTAGGAATACACTTTCCTTTGCTGTTGGGCAAAAGATGATGTTAAAGCTTCAGGCTCCTGCCTGTACAGTTGCCAGAAGCAAAATTCCAGCTGAGTTCGGGGATATTATCCAACCCAAAGCCTAAAACTACTATTCTATTATCCACTGAATATCACCCAATATGCAGATGGGAAGAAAAGTAGTCATGAACCTGTAGCAAGAGAGAGAGAAAGGAGAAAGAAGAAACTGTGTTCTTAACAACTCAAGATTTGCAAGGACAGGAAAACTGAAGCCTGTAAAGACGTACAAGGCACTTGTGTGTCTGCAGAACAGAAAGGTTTGGTCTTTGCAGA
Organism: Neopelma chrysocephalum; assembly: GCF_003984885.1. Classification (NCBI taxonomy): domain Eukaryota; kingdom Metazoa; phylum Chordata; class Aves; order Passeriformes; family Pipridae; genus Neopelma; species Neopelma chrysocephalum. The sequence goes on along the minus strand of NW_020897773.1, from coordinate 3,385,743 downwards.
TTTGTCAAGTGTTTGGCAACTGCAGTTTGAGTTAGTGGAATTACATCAAAGGACTTGTTCATCTGAAACACCTGATGTAAAGGAGCTCTGAGAACTAGAATTCCCTGCTAGAACAACAGCAAATTAGAGAAAAAACCTGGATGACATCATAACAGTTTTTAATTCGGTTAGAAAGGATCATCGCTACTGCTTCTGTCAAATATTGATTGAGGACAGTGTTGCCTTGTCACAAGTCCAAACTCCAAATAAACCCATGCAAAAAATATAACCTATGAAAGATTTTGAGTGCTTTTAACCCCACCTTATAGACTCAGCAGAAGGGATACATTAGAGCTTTGCTTAGCTCCACTCTTCACCGGGTTTTATAGTTGTGCTGTATTGCTAATACCCATTCTGTCCGTAGTTTCTTGTCTAATCTAAACAATTTGTTTAAAATTAGATGACAATAAATGCATGGAAAGACAAAGTCTTCCTCTTAACTGGGATAGTACCAAGATATTTCATCATCAGGCAGCTCAACCTGAGTTAATTGTTATAAGTTTCAAAAATTAGCTGAAGTGTGCAGCATAAAATTGTTCTTTTGAGAGCAATAGTTCTAACTTTAGCTTTGAAGAGAAGAATTGAATAGGCATTTGGCACTGGCATATGAGGAAACTGAGTTCAAAAGATTCATGTAGAGCATGTCCTTTTAAGAGACTGTTTTTAAAACAAATTAAAATGGATTTGGTGTTGCATTTTACACAATGTCAGGGAAACAGTTACCATTATACCTGTAGCTTTGGTATACCTTCCTGGTAATTGTAGTTCCTCTGACATTGAGGAACTTCATATGAATAAGATCTCTCAGAAGGGCTGCACATAAAAAGTACCTGGTAAAAAGACTTCCACTGACTTCAGCAATTGTTTGGAAAAACTTGGGACCCGAGAGGTACAGAATCAGGCTTCAAGGTAGTATTTCAGCCCATGAAGGAGACTATTCCACTAGCCTAATAAAACAAATTATTAAGTATTTTTCTACTCCATCAAGCATCATCTCCATCTTGCCTCTGTGGAAGGCAATTTTAAGAAATACAAGTCGTTCAGTTTTGTTCTGGTGACTTTCCTGCCTTGTAGTCTATAAGGCTAAGGAGATACAAGAGGGAAAGAACAAAGAGTCCATAGGTCTCAGCTAGTCTTTTCCCAAGCATAAAAAGCCTTCACTGCCTGAATAGCCCCATGTATGGAAAGTGTATGGGCTTTTCACTTCTCCTGGGGAACCTGTAATAGTATGGACCTGAGTTGTCATCAGTCCATGTCTTGCTGGGTGCTAAAATAGCCAACACAAAGGATCTCTTCCCTGCCTTGTGTAGCTACCCTAAAAAGCAAGGTGACACTTCAGTGATGATTTTGATTTGCCCATGGGATCAGTCTGGACCTGCTGAACCCCTTCTAGGAGAAGTAGAGTAGAAATCTTGCTAGGCTTGCACCCCCCTCATCTCCCTGTTTCCAGCTGCCCAAGACTGGTCCCAGCAACGGGGCTATAACAATATCACAGTGCAGTACTTCATGGGCCCAGGGTTCCTCCATGGCTTATTTGCCAGTCCTGCTTCATTTTCTGGAAACTGGCTACGAACTGGGAGTTCAGTTCCTCTGTGTGACAGTTCCGGGCAGTTTGCTTTGGCCGTCTGTGCTGGGTATTGCACTCCTGTGTTTGCTGTTTAGCAGGTTTGTCCATTTCTTAAGAAATTTATTATTAGCTGTGTGGAAATTGGGGAAGAAGCAAAACTGAGGGAACCAAAGGGAAAGTTGCTGCTCAAATGTTCCCAAATGCATTACTGTTGCAAAAGGGAGCTGTTTGCCTGCCAGTCATTTTTCATTTTGTTCCTTGGAACTGAATGCCTTATTTTCATTTTGCTGAATATTTCCATAAAGTCACCTTTTGCCACCAGCATTTATCATCTATATTTTCTTCCTTGCATCGTGTTTAAATCTCTCTACCTAGATTTTGTAGTATATATTTATTTATTTACTTGTTTACTTACAGCCTTATGCCATTAAGCAGTCTACCACCAAACCAATATATGGGTAAAGAAATAAATGTGTTGAAAGAAACTGTCTGCGCTATGATTTATGCAGAAGTAGCTGACTCTTTCAGGTTCTTAAGAGGTACATCACAGCTTTGAAAGTGACAGGCTTGAACAGTGAATTGAGTTTCCTTGATGGAGCTGACCTCCAGGAATCGCTTCCCTTTCAACTGCAAGAATAAAAACTTTACCTAGTTTCAAAGTTTGTCTCTTTCTTTTAGTTTTCTTTTCCTTTCCTAAACTGCTCTTGAAAATGTTAGAAGGCTGAGACCTTAGACAAGGTGTTTTTATACCATTTTGCCTCTTTGCTTTTTTTTATGTTTTAGCTTTGATGGATTTGCTAAGGAACTGGAACTACCCAAGCTCACTCACTCAATGAATCACTTTGTGGTTTTGGATTTCAAGCTTTATTCTGCTCTGTCTCTGATATTTCCTTTCAGAAATGAAGAATATGGTAGTAAAGATGCCTCAAAAACATGGTTGTTAAATTTCATGTGTAATAAAGTATGCGTAAAGCTGTGCTGAAGTTGAGCCTGAATGAGCAGTGACCCAAAGATACTTCGCAGCTCTGAGCTATGCCTTTCACAAAACAGACTATCAGGAAAAGTGGGAAAATAACATTGAGGGCTACTTCATTTCCACTTGCTTCTTTCATTCTATTCATGAGGAAAATAGCCCTCAGCTTAACTCTATTTATCCAACTTTTGGGCAATTTGGACCCAACATAAATAAATGGGAATTGCTGTAAGTAGAGCATCGTTCAACCATTATGTAGTTACAAAATGAGTAGGAGCTAAGAAAGTATTCAAAATGCAGGTGCAGAAAACTCAAGAGCCAAAGTAGCATTTTTACTTTCCAGTCTAGCTCCCTAGTTTCCTGTAAGCGCTCTAAGCTTATTCTCAGTGGAATGATTTGACTGAAAACCAATTAGAAAATTCATATATATGCCACACTCCTGCAGAAAGGTGCAAAACGCTATAAAAGCCAAGTAACCAGATATTGCTCTGTGATTAGACTTCCCTGCCCTGAGTCTCTTGATGTTATGTGAAAGATAGTTTTGGGATTTCACTGTCTTTAGGTAGGAGTTTCTTCAGGGAACAGCCCTATGCCAGCCTCTTCAACTGGGTTATTTTAACAGCAGTGTACTAGTAAAAAGTTACAAGGAGGTTGTGAGCCTTTCTCTGTGAGAGCTCCTTAATGTGTTGTGGGAACAAGTTAAGCCAGCAGCTCCTGCATTCAGTTAATTAGGATCAAAAATTAGTGTTTTGGCCTTGGCTGGTGTTTTTGATGAAGAGAGTGCTGTGTTCTCAAAGAGAACACCGCTTAACGGTCTGCATGGTCTACATGTTTTTCCCATAGCTGAAAACAGTCAAAGATGACACTAGTGTGAATGTGTGGAATCAAAACACCAGTTTAGCAAGATCCTGGGAATTCTGGTTAACTGAATGACAGCACCAGGTGCTGTTTAAAAAGGAAGCCTAATAAAAGGGGAACGCTGAAAAAGATCAACAGAGAAATCCCAAAATTGAACTCTGTGTGGTGTGCGGCTCCATTCTTTTCAGCGCCCATAATGTGTGGTTACTTAAAAATGCTCTTTGCAACTTGTTCTTCTGCAGTGATATGGATGGAGGAGAAGTAGGTCTGGGGTTAGTCCTCATCGATTTGAGGAATTGCAAACTACTGTTGCCATTTCTTCTAAAAATCCTCTTATAATTTTTTTCTTTAAGTGATTTGATGCAACACTGATCATACTTGGAAAACAGGACTCCAGAGAGGACTCAATGCCAGCATGCTTCAAATCTGAATCAAAAATATCCTAATGTGACTACCCTTAATAGTCACACTGGCCAAGAAAGAAAGGAAAGGGAACACAACTTTCACTGTCTAGGGAAATGCCTGTTATAAACTGCATTGCCTCAGGTGGCTGGGGAAGGTTAGCTAGCGTTTTCTGAAATGTTTTCTTGAGCTTAAGTGCTTCAGTGCACCATCGAGTGCCATCAGAGTAGATACTGCCCTCAGTGGAAGTAACTCTCAGCTGTGCTTTTCAACGGTCTATTTAGCCCAGATGCCCAGACACACGAGCAATATCTCAAATAATGTCTAAATTAAGTAGCAGATGTTGTGATAGAGTCACTGTTCAACTGTAACTGGTCTGAGACTACCAACACCCAAGTCTCCCCCTGTGAATACCTGAATAAAAATCATATGCTATTGTTTTTTTTTCCTTTTCCTTTTTTTCCCTTTGGGTAAACCAGAAGCCAAGAACAGAGGATGTTTTGTATTCAGTGTGTATTCCACAGCCAACTGCTGCAGTCATTGGGTTCTAAATGAGAGAGTGTTTTTAATGGATTTATGGTATCTATTTTTCTTATATAATATTAGGGATATCTGTTTCAATGCTTGTGGTAAGCTTTCAAGGATTATATCAACTCTCATGACTGCAGCATGGGATACAAAGGCTGTTCAAACTGGCTGTAAATGTACTGCTCGGAGGTCAGAAGAAATCTATCGTGGCACTGTGGAGCACCCTTTAAGTTGATTTACTGAGCTGAGAAGTCAAAGGTGGGATGCTCTCTGAAAACTACCTGAGGCCTCTGCGCATTGCACGGAGTTTGTGGATGCATACCTGAGCAGGAGAAATAATTTCTGCAAGATTTGTTTAGTTTGCTTTTTTTTTTTTATGATTCATTCTTTATTTTCAGTACCAACATCATCAAAAAGTGGGCTGCTCTCACAGTAAAATAGCTCACGTCTGAAACTGAGTTTGCTATGGGCTTTCTGCATGTTAACTAATATCTTACCATTTGCATTTGTTTACAATATAAGTACATACACAATGTAGAAATGAAAAAAATAGAAGGAAAAAGGGATATTTCTGTGCCTGAAGGATACATTTTGAATGAGTGTAGGACATTCAGCTACTGTGTGGCTGAAGTCTATAAACATATAAATGACTAATGTATATTCATACTGTCAGTAGCGATTGAAAAGCTCCTACTCTCCTGACCACAAGAAATTGCATTCTGGTTTTTGTTCTCCTCAAGTCATTGTGGCTTTTCTGCTCTACACCCATGGGGAAAACGGCCTTAAAACCCAGTGAAACAGAAAGGATTGCCGGAGAGGAGACTGTTCAGAAGAATGTCTCTCCTTGTCCTTTCTTCTGTTTTGTTTTTTCCCTAAGTTGGTTCAATCTGTCCTCTGCTTTAAAGATAAAGCCTGTGAGAGTCCAGGTTCTACATGCACAAGGACACTCGTGACTCTATACCCGAAGGTGCTGGGCCTATCAGAATTACCCCTGACCATTGTATTAACTGGGCTCTCACTGCTGCGTAGCTCTAAAATCTCACCTCATTTTTTTATCAGGTTTTTCATGGTGTTAATAAGGATTACATAAAGTACAATGAGCAAAGCAAGGTTTTTCACCTGTTTCTCTTTGCATGTTCAGGAGCCCAAAGGTAGAATCTAAAATGTTGTTGAAACAAGTGATTTGACCATGAGTGATTCTGGTGAGATTGATCAAATTTGTGTATTGACAGTGGTTTTTAGTTAAAAATACTTCCGTCATCTTATATTTCTACTCCAGAAAATGCTAGCAAAGGATCTGTAGCATCTAGGTAGGGAGTTGCAGTGGAAGAAAAAGAGAAAAGATGAGGTGGAATAATAGAATTTTTGGACAATAAAGACCACGTTATCCAGACTTGGACTAATGTATTCACAGTGGCAGTCATGACAAGTGAGATGAGAGTTAAATAAATTCAAGCAGTTTACAGACTAAACTCCTTATGAGTGAAAAGGTAGGGTAAAGAATAATTAAACAGCTGTTGGGTTAGATGGGAACAGTGTAATGGTGATGAGAAATATCAGCACTTCAAACACAGGGTTAAAAAATGTCTTGGTCTCTGCAGGAGCCCTGAACAGTTTTAGGAATGAAATGGTCTCAGAGGTTGAGATAAAGAGAGATATTCATCTGAAGTGTCACACCACTTTTGCCTGCAAAAGAGAGTGGGAGAATGCTTGAGAGAGACTTAACCTAGGAGAAATATTTGATTGGGATGAAGATGGCAGTAAAAACAAAAGGTTGGAGCCTGAATATTTTTTGTATAGTACCATTGACATCAGTCAGGCTGTTGCAAAGTAGAGATAATAAAGCTTTGGCTTAGGTTAGATTAAAACTACAAAGTTCATAGATACATTCAAAGATTTATAGGGTCACATCAAACATCAGTTTTTAGCTTGAACTGCCTCTTGACACCTGTTTCAGCAATAATAATCAAGTTGGTTGGCTCACAGGAGTTTTTTGTGCTGGTCTTTTTTCCTCTGCAAGTTTTCTGGTCCTAACTTCTAGATTTATTTGGTTTTGAATAGCTGATTCATGTTAGTTTTCACGCTTTCAAATTTCTTTTTCCTCCTTGAATTGTAACAGCAAATCAGGCTTTTTCTCAGTCTCTTCCAAAGAGATGCAGCTCTGCAACAGTGGTGTGTCTCCAAGGATGAAGATTGTGGAGGAATATGTGGGCAGTGGGGACAGTGCAGTATCTGGATACCACTGGATCAAACCACCAAGACACGGATGCTGACACATCCCATTCTGCAGCACCACACTTTTCTTTCTTTGTTTCTGAATTCTTTATAGCTTCTTCAAGAAACATCAAATGAGACTTGTCAAGTGCTTTGTTCTGATGATATACTGCAATATTTCTTTTTCTCTTTGGCACTTTTAAACCAGTAGCATTTCATCTCTGACAGAGGTTTTTGTTGTTATTTTGGAGGTTTTGTTTGGTCGGTTGTTTTTTTGGTTTTATTTTGGTATATCCCTTGACCTTGGAAGTTTGGGGGTATGGGGGTTTGTTTGGTTTTATTTTGTTTGGGTTTTAATAGAGTGGGTGTTGCTCATAACCCTTTTTTAAGTTTGATTCCTAAACTGCTCATATGTGCGTTTTACAAGAGTGTTATAACTAACTTTATTCAGATAGACAGTTGAGGGGAGGGAGTGGGGGAAGTAGAGATACCAGGAAGCAAGAACGTGCTTTTCAAGCGTAATCAGTTCTGCCCTTGGTTGCAATGTCTTTTGCTGTCTAAAAGCTACCTTATCCTTTTACATGGAAGATGTTAGACGTAATGAGTATGGTCTGATGTTTGGCAATTTGTGTTCTCTAACCACTGGCTTTGATTGCTTGTTTAACAACAAACATCCTCGAGTGAAATCCTGGTGTCTGACATACTCCCTTGGTGCATGTGGCTTTCAGTTATGAGAAGCAAAAGCCCATGCAGAGCCCAGGTTTGTTGAGAATTAGGTTCTACTGTTTTGTGCATTTATTGAAACACCTGCTAACTGATGAAGAGAGAAAAAAATATTGTGATTAATGCTATGAAAAACATATTTAGTACTACTGCCATTGTATTTATCCTGTATACATTTTTGATTTTACCCTGTCAACTGGATTATTTTAATCCAATATTTTTACATTACTGCCAGGGGTATGTAGGAAACACTCTGGTAGATGCACTAGAAAGATAGAGTGGTGATTGTGTAGTGAACATATCCTGTGACTCAGAGGAAAAAGTTCATTCTTGGGTTTATCATCCAATGTATCTGTTTCCCTCATGCCTGGGGAGGAGTCTCATGATTTTAGAAAGCATGAGGACCTTAGTGATAAAAGATAAAAATGAAAAATTAGAACATATGTATGTTTTTTGCATAAGAAAATATAATGCTGGAGGTTAGGCAGTAAGAGAACATGTGCTCATAACTGTCTTGGAGGATCAACTGGCAGTCCCATAAACATCTTTCCATGGCTAAATTATAGTTAATTTGGTGAATGATTATATTTATAGTCACTGAAACTTCATCACTATTTAACTTTTATCAGTCTTCTGCAATATGGCAGAACTCTGTGAATGTGAGTATGTGTCATTCCTCACTTTACACTTGAATTCATTTTGGCCTTTTAAAAATTTTTGTATTTAAGAATGAGGTAGCTTTCTACTTTTGTATCATGAAAGGAAATTGCTGAACAATGTAGGGATTGTTTTGTGCTGTACATTACCACTGGTACACCTTAGGACCTACTGGCATTCAGCAACACTGTCCAAGCCATTTCAAGAGATTATTGTTTGGCAGCATAGATACTATTATGTTCTTTGATATTACAGCTAAGTGGAAGAAAGGTTAGTACAATTATTTGCTCATTGGAAAGTTCTGTTCCATCAAACCAGTCTTAATGTATTGGATTTGTTTATTTTCTCTCTGAAGATTTTAAAATTTGCAAGTTTCATGCTGCTTTAAGCAACAGAGCTCTAAAATCCAAACTCCTTTATCAAACAGAATTTCCATTCCCTGAACATCTCAGCTTCAATTATGGGCAAAGACTTCTGATTTCCTGCAGACTCAAGGCAGGAGGCTAAAGATCATCAGCTGCACTAATGTCCACTGCTAGTTAATCCATTATTAGTATTATTATTTGAATCACAGCAGTGCTTAAATGCCTTAATCAAGAATGTGATCCATGCATGCCTATTCACACATATATAAATAACAGGAAGCAGTTTTGATCAAATGCCTGACTGAGCAAGCGAAAAGGGTAGAAGTTTGGTCGGCAATAGTGAGGATCACAGAGTATGACATTATAAAAGGGACATGACAAAATCCCTGGTGCTTCTCTGAAAAAAATCTCATTGAGAACAAGTTGGAGGGTTTTTTTCGGTTTTGCCATTCACTTTGCAGCTCTCCTTTAGAATTTCCAATGTCCTCCATTCACCTGCTCTTTGTTCACCTGATTCTCGTGGTACCTCCGGTGGCTAAGGGAACCAGGACTGACTGAAGAGACTGCAAGGCAGAGCAATTGGATTTCTTTTTATTGCTAATGATTTCAGCTCCTGGCAGATGGCCTAATTGCCAGAACAAAAGGAAGCTCATGAGAATCATGGCGATGGAACTGACCCAGTGACTTTCAGTAAGATGCATGGCTTATAAGAGCTCACAGTACATTGGGATAGTAAACATTATTAGTGCTTAAATGTTCTCAAAAGTGTTTGAATAATAGCTTTATTAAATGTAATTTATAGCCAACTACAACTTATGGAAATGAAAAGAAATATGTTTAGCGATTTCCTTTCATGCTTTCTTCGGGGCAGCCAGGGGCATAGCCGCTGTATCTGAACCAGAAACTTTCTTCAGCGATGCTTTCGCTTCTCTCTTCAGGTACATAATTCTCATTAATGTTATTGAGCTACCTGCAGATGTGAGACCCGCAAGCATACATTCCAAAAAAAGGGAGTTGTACGTATTGACTCCAACTGACTTGTTTCGAGAATATTATATTAAGTATGTTCTGTCAAATTTCTGTTTGATTGATGACTTGCCTACTTGTCAAGTTTAATATTAAAGGCATAGGATGAATATACATTTATTAAAAAACTTGTTAGGTGGCAAATGTGGAATTGGAGTTTATTGTTTGTACTGCTTGTAGCCACCCCTCTGCTCCACCCTTACTGCTGCTTGCTTCACTCTTGCTATCCTTGGAAGAAGTCTGCAATCCCCTCTAACTTCAGTGGAGACAGAGAAGGGAAAAACAGTTACTTTTCTGCTGTGTTTCCTTGAATTGTATCAGACAGTGGTTTGGGTTGTGCTGAGGCTCTCCCTGGCACAGCAGCCCCTCGGGGTGTCTGTCCCTGTAGCCATAACTCAGTAAGTAGCTCCCTGCATCTGTTACTGCACAATGAGATTATTGATATGGCCCGTTAGGGTTGCAGGGTAGAGCTGCTGTGATAGCAGCTCCAGACGGAGTTTTAATAAGGCCAGGGACCACAAGAGAAGGATAAAAGTTACCAGTACGTGTTTTTATTTGACTGCCTTAATATTATTTGTTGCTGATTTCCAGTACATGTGCAGTTCTCTGTTATCTTCCTTTTTCCAGAATATAAATGAGGATCTCATTAAATTTAAAACTCAGCTGTGCTTGAAAATATTAATGAAGTCAGAACCTTCACTAATATCTTTACATATGAGAAAACATTGATACTGCCTTTGCCTGCCTGCCTCATAGCTGCCCCAATTTAATCAAAGCATTTTATGTCTGGGAGACCTGGTTACTGTGCAAAGTGCTGTCCTCTGTGAAGTTTGGGATTTTTTCCAGCCTGGCACTGTTACTGTTCGCACACAGGCATCTATTCACTATTGCATGTACATAGATCGAAGTGAAACAAAGAGCTATTTCACTCTGAATTCCAAAGAATTCCCGTGGCACTGACATCAGTGTAGTAGGAGGTAAAAATCATGCTTCTAGTTTACAGGCAGAGCAGCTGATTTGCATAGGCAGTTCATAGAGATGCCCTAGATTTAGACCCTCTCCTTGATTTAAATGACTGGGGACTGAACACAGGCTGAGGAAGTTAACTAGCGAGTCTCCTCACTGCTTCATGCTTCCCTTTTGCCAGCAAGGGGTATTGTGAAAAGTTCATGGACATGAGTTTACTGTGTGGAAATTTTTAATAGGATGAGGTCTGAGAGCACTGGGTAAGTGCTCAAAGAGCATGTTTTTGGAAAGAAAAATGGTGCATATGTGGAGGTGATGCAGTGCAGATGCTTCTTCACCCATGCCTCTTTACCTAGTTCATCCTGGGGCAAGGAGGAGAAGAGAAGCTTTACCCCTTTACTTTCCCATTCTCAAAATAGTGCCACTTTTACAGATATGTCTGGTGCAGTTGTTTTCTGAGCTTCCCATTAAAAGCTGCATTGCTGCTTGAGAAAGTTGTGAACAATGGTAACGGCACTGAATCCATCTGCTGATTCAGAAAGATATTTAATTATAAAAAATAATTGTACTCATTTCTGGTTATTAAAAATGGTGTTTTATATTGTACAGTAATTAGTGGTGTGAATTCAGTTGCCTATTAGAGCAAGGTTTTCTTTATAGCTAATTCAGTTGTTTTTTTTTCTCAAGGAGCACATGTTTTATTGCCTTTCAGCATATGAGCTTTGACACTTGCATCATTATATTATCTGATCCTACAAAAAAAAAATAAACGTGGCCATTTTAAACTCTTCGGGTGACTTGAACTTTAAGCTGTGTTTTTCATAGCTGGAAATGAGCTTAAAAAAAAAAATTGAGATTTTCTCATAGCCTGACTCTGCTAGTTACATTCTTAAAATTAAAGATATGAGATTTGCAATAAGGTAACAGGGATCAGAAATATGACCTAACAAGTTGTTGTTTGCTTTGGAAACTGCTGTTGTTACTTTAGAGTGTAATTTATATATCCCTACTAAGATATATTTTAGAGAGCTGCTCCACCATTGTTGCCTTATTTGAAAATGCTCCAGTTTCCCTAACTTGCTATGTACAATTATGGGATACAATAGGATTTCAAAAACTGTGTTCCTTTCTCCTTAAGGAGAAAACATCTGCATGGAAAAAAATTTCACTCGAGTTGTAACTTAAAAAAGTTTACTTAAAATAAGCTTGTGAAACAAGCAATTCTCTGTTATGATATGATTTATATACTGGCTTGAATTAAAGTGAGTTGCCCAGTGCAGTCCTGCACTGATCCCATTCAAGTGGTTTACGCCAGACATGGTAAAAAATGGTTTTGCCATTGTTAATCACTGAATTGAAATGGAGCACTCCTGACATAAGGGGTGAACACCAGCCTGTCATTGAGAATGTAGCTGTTATTCTCGGGAATTGGCTACCAGGAGGTAAAATTCTTAGCAGGCAAATGAAGCTAATAAATACAGTTGAATATTTTACATAATTGTGCTCCTCTTTAATATAAGTCCCCAGAGATTTTTATTTTTTATTTTTTTTAACCTGGAAAAATTAGCCTTTGTTCATGCTTTGGGTGATGATTTTCTGCAATCACCGTGAAGTCATCTCGCAGCCTCTGGCAAGTTTCTGCAATTCTCCATTATCACCTTAGATAACAGAAGAGAAGATACTTTTGCTTCATTGTTGCATTCAGATAAGGAAGAAGGGAATACTCTCCAGCAAGTGTGAATAGAGTCCTATAAACACAGGGGATTAAGTACAAAGGTGAAACCCAGTCCTCAGAAAGCAGCTTTTGGTTGAATGTTTTCACTATTACAGTAATTTTTGGCATCTTCATGTTGCACTGCAAAGTTGTGTATGAATAGGCACTGGCAGTACAGCTTTCTTCCCTGAGTACTGTGACTTGGAGATGCTCCTGCAGGAACACCTTCCTTGCTCTGTCTGCTTCACTGGTGCTTTCTCCTTTTTCTAAGCAATACTACAGGCTGTGCATGGAAAACAGACATTTTAGCTGTTACTTCGTTAGTGATTTGCATGGTATCCACAATCCAAAACAAACCAACCTTACCATACTCTTTTAGCCTCGCATGAAAGTTGGTGAACTTCTAATGATTATTAACTGATCTGTTAATTAGCCACCAGTCATGAGCAGTAACAATGTATTCGGTTGGCATTCAGAGAAAATATCCAAGTACTCTTCCTAATCCTTCAAAGAGCTGTCAATGTATTTTTAAGTATTTGTTTTGGGCTTGATTGTCTCTATATGTTACTGTAAATGAGATCAGAATTGAACAGACTGGCCTTATTATGTCTTCATAATAACTGCAATAGCCTGAATAAGCCCATCCCATGCCCTCCATCGTCCTCTGCTTTGTTGCAGTTGCTGTCTCTATCACCTCTTGCAGTAGTCTTCTACACCAAAATTAATCACCTGTACATTTTTCTTGCAAATTCCTGGAATTACTCAGAGGCAAATGCCCATAGTCTGTTATCACGCACTTGCCAACAGTCTGAAATCTGCTCGAAACAGTCGCTGGGAAGCCATAGTTCATTTTGCTGTCACCTAATTGCATGCACCTGCTGGTGACAGCAGTAAAATGTGATATCTCTGACATGATGGCAGCAGATGGGGTGCTCAGAAGAGCTGCTTCCATTTTTCTTCCTAATGAGCATAGTCTTTTCTCTCCTTTTGCTTTTTCGCTGTGCAGGGAAGATACAGAGATACGCTGGGAAAGGTGATGGCTGCAGAGGACTGCTAATGTGACACTGCTGCTTTTTTCATACTTTTCCTAATAATGTGTCAATCAAATATTCATGTCTGAAACTTTCTTTTTAATGGAATCAGTAGAAGAAAAGACTTTTACCACTGAAAGGCCTAACAGGATCTCTGTAATAACGGTGGTGTGGTCGACACACATAAAGCCACAAAAAAGCAAGATTTATAGGGAGAGCCGATTTCACTTCTTTTCATTGTTTTTTGGTGCTCATACCTAAACAGGGCCTTGTCAGTATGAAAGTTTGTTCTCTCCTCCGCCCCCCATTTTTGATTGGTTAATAGGAAGAAATTTCCTGTCCCTGCAAGCTTTGTCTCTCTGCAGCCTGACACTTGCTGACTCTTGTACCAGTGATTTAAAAACTGTACCCAGGTGAACGGTAATGCAGAAAGGATTTGCACTTTCTAATGAGATAAAACTAGCATTGCCAGCTCAATGCATTCCAACTGTAAATGTGCTTAATCAGAAGAAAAAAAAAAAAGAAAAGGCAGTCATAAATTTTCTGACAGACTGTTTTCAGGGGGGTTAAAATGCTTATACATCAGAAACTAATATGCCTTGCAAATAAATCCCTTTCATGAAAAAGTAGTTCTGAAAGAAACAATTCTTTTTCAGAGAAGGTATTTACCCAAGGCCAGACTCGGCAATTGAAAAATGAAATGTTATTTTGAATGGTGTAATGGTGTACTGCTATTTAAATTTATATTACAAAATATCTAGTGTCCTAGTGGTGCTATGTTTCATGCAGTCCTAGTCACAGACTGGAATTTCATTGTCTGTAACCTTCCCACAGTGGAACAGAAAATCTGGAGTGGCAGCACAGTTTCAGAGAAGGCTTACAGGAAAGTCAGCCTAAGACATCACTCCATGTTTCTGTACTGCAGGTTGCCATGCAGTTGTGACTTAACACTGGGTTGTATTTCATAAAATCACAAAATCATTAGGATTGGAAAAGACCTCCAAGATTATCAAATCCAACCTTTGACCAAACACCACCATACCAACTAAAACATAGAACAAAGTGCCATGTCCAGTCATTTCTTGAACACCTCCAGGGATGGTGACTCCACAACTTCCCTGTGCAGCCTGTTCCAATGCTTAACCACCCTTTCAGTGAAGAAATTCTTCCTGCTGTTCAGCCTGAAACTCTGCTGGTGCAGCTTGAGGCCATTTCCCCTTGTCCCATCACTATATACCTGGAAGAAGAAGCTGAACTCCATCTGTCTGTAACCTCCTTTTAGGTAGTTGTAGAGAGTGATAAGATCCCCCCTGAACCTTCTCTTCTCCAGGCTAAACAAACTCAACTCCCTCAACCACTTCTCGTGCGACTTATACTCCAGACCCTTCACCAGGTTTTTTGCCTTTCTCTGGACTCACTCCAGCACCTCAAAGTCTTTCTTGTAGAGAGGGGCCCAGAACTGGACACAGCACTGGAGGTGCAGCCTCATCAGTTCTGAGTACGGGGAGACAATCACTTCCTTAGTCCTGCTGGCCACATTGTTTTTCATAAAGCCAGGATGCCATTGGCCTTCTTGGCCACCTGGGCACACTGCTGGCTCATATTCAGCCAGCTGTTGACCAGCATCCAAAGGTCCTTTTCCACTGGGCAGCTTTCCAGCCACTCTTCCCCAAGCCTGTAGCACTGCATGCGCTTGTTGTGACCAAAGTGCAGGACCTGGCGCTTAGTGTTATTGAAACTCATGCTGTTGGCCTTGGCCAATTGATCCATCCTGTCCAGATCCCTCTGCAGAGCTTTCCTGCCTTTCAGCAGATCGAAACTTGACCCAACTTGGTGTTGTCTGCGAATTTACTGCAAGTGCTCTGGATCCCCTTGACCAGATCATTGGTAAAGATATTAAACAGGCCACAATACTGAGCCTTAGGGGACCCCACTGGTGACTGGTTGCCAACTGGCTGTGACACTGTTCAATACCACTCTCTGGGCCCAGCCATTCAGCCAGTTTTTAACCTAGCAGACAGTGCACCTCTCTAAGCCATGGGCTGACTTCCACCTTCTCTAGGAGAATGCCATGGGAGAAGCGTCAAAGGCTTTGCTGAAGTCCAGGTAAAGTCATCCCCTCATCCACTAGATGGGTCACCTGGCCATAGAAGGAGATCGGGTTGGTCAAGCAGGACCTGCCTTTCCTAAACCCATCCTGACTTGGCCTGATCCTCTGGTTGTCCTGTATGTGTCCTTTGATTGCACTCAAGATAATCTGTTTAATAACCTTCCCCAGCACTGAGGTGAAGGTGATAGACCTGTAGTTCCCTGGATCCTCCTTCCAACACTTGTTGTAGATGGGCATCAAATTTATGAGGTTAGGAGGACTTCACAGAATCATAAGATATGCTGAGTTAGAAGGCATCCACAAAGATTATCAAATCCAACTCCTGGCCCTGCACAGGACACCACAAGAATCTCATATGCCTGAGAGCACTTTCCAAATGCTTCTTGAACTCTGTCAGGCTTAGTGCTGTGACCACTTCTCTGGGGAACCTGTTCCAGTGCCCAAACACCCTCTGGCTGAAAATCTTTTTCCTGATATCCAACCTGAACCTCCTCTGAGTCAGCTTCATGCCATTTCCTCAAGTCCTGTCAGTGGTCACGAGAATGAAGAGGTCGGTACCTGCCCCTCCTCTTCCCCTCATGAGGAAGTTGTAACTGCAATGAGATCTCCCCTCAGTCTCCTCTTCTCCAGGCTGAAGAGACCAAGTGACCTCAGCTGCTCCTTATAAGTCTTTCCCTCCTGGCATTTCACCATCTTTGTTGCCCTCCTTTGGACGTTCTCCAATGGCTTAATATCTTTCCTATATTGGAGTGCCCAAAACTGCACACAATATTCAAGGTGAGGCCGCCCCAGTGCAGAGCAGAGCAGACAATCCCCTCCCTCAACCAGCTGGTGATGCTTTACCTGATGCCCCCCAGGACACAGTTGGCCCACCTGGCTGCCAGGGCACTGCTGACTCATATTCAACTTGCCATTGACAGGATCTCCAGGTCCCTCTCCATGGCACTGCTTTCCAGCATCTTATTCCAGAGTCTGTACACACAAGGACTGCCCTGCCCCAGGTGCAGAATCTGGCACTTGCCTGTGTTAAACTTCAATTTGGAGTAAACTCAGAGTCACCAGAGCCCTCTGCCACATTGCAGTTGTGGAAGTGTTATGGTCTTAAGGAGGTGTTTGAGTTCATTTGAATAGATGGTTCTGTCAACATAATTTTGCTGTAGAATGCTTTAATCAGTTGTTTGCTGGTGTAAATGCAGAAACCTTTTATTTTTGCTGAATTTCATTCTGTCTTATTGTTTTTGCAATAAGTATAACAGAAATGTTGATCAGGTGATTCCCATTGCTGAGCTTTGTTTTGTTTAGGACTTTCAAAAGCACTTAACCTAGGAGCACAGCTTCCATTAATAGTCATTTAAGCACTTTGGAAAATTCTTCTCATCATTCGGTTCATAATTCTCCCAGAGAAATGAGTCAGGTAATGTTTGCTATATAAAGTTTCTTGAATCTGAGCTGAGAAGGGTTTAACAAGTGGGGGGTTTATTTAAAGCATTCAGCAGACTTTGCTGCTACATGCTGATCAACACTACCAGGGGTGCAGACAAATACATTTTGCAAATGAGCAAATATAGGCCTCATCAAAGCCTACCGAAGGCCATCAAAAATCTCCCACTGTGAGGAACGTTGGCTCAGACTCACAACAAATAAATACAGGAAAAACACAAAGAGATTACACCACTGATTGTCCTTTGTTCATGCAGTTGAATAATTGTATTCTTTTAGTGTTAATTATTTTGTTTCCCAGCTCTCTACCTCCTGTATGGATATACCTTCACTCCCCTCACCAACAGTCTGCTCTCCCCAGTAGAAGGGAGTTCTGCTATCACAGCGTATTGCAAAGCTCCTCTTTGAGAAGAGGGAAGGTTATATGTGGTCTTGCTGCAGGTGCTTTAGTGCAGTTGGTAGAACTGACTGTTAAAATCACTGCCAGATCCAAAAACTTACCTCAAGCCCTGCTCCGTGTGCCTGCAGACCCCTCCCTTGCGAACAGTGCCACATGAACTAGATTAACTCTTCCATCATATCCCTCCCTGTGCAAGCTCAGGCACAAATTTTCCTGTCCAATTCATGGGAGGGAAGAGTTCTGCTGGCCCCACTCCATGTTCTCTTTCCGTTCCCTGACATGTTGGTCCCACTTGCAACACAGGTTGATATTTTCTTGCCAGTGCAGTTTTAGTAATATCTAGATAATACGTACAAAAATTGCTGATGGGGGAAAACACTTGGTTTCTTTAAATTCTCCAGCTCAGTTGAGTTTTATTCAAATGCAGTGCTGCAATTTAGGTATCAGTTGAGAGGCTTCTTTAAGATATATCGTTTTTGTTTTCCCTTTAATCACACTCTAAATCTAAATAAATAAATATGTAGCAGTAAATGCTCTGTGGTATATTTGGTAAGATTAACAGTCTTCTAGTAGCGTAACAGCTCATGATAGTCTTTGCTATTTATGTTCCTGCTGAGAGGAGAGGAAAAGCAGATAGTTCGGTGAGCAAATTATGAAGTATGTGGGTTAATGAAGTGCCTGTCATAAAGCTGATTGTTGCTTCTTCACATCCTCTCTTTTTCTAACAAAGCTCTTAATATTCCAGATCTTGGGTGATTGAACCTTCCTCTTTGTTTTTGATGCATGCCCATATTCGGAACAAAAAAACCCCAAGAAAAAAATCTAGTTAAATGTTTATTTTTATCTATCCAAGTACACACTGTGAATAAGTTAAGGTATGGAAGTAATAAAGCTGCTTATTGAGGCATATAAATCTTCAACGTTTTCAATCCCATTTCTACTAACGAGATTTTTAAGATTCTCACAATACTTTCCTCTTATAACCTCTACATCTTGATAGAAACAACTTTACCTTCTATTCAAGATAAACAAGAGAAAAGGGATCAAATGCACTTTTCTGCACCTTGTGTTCACTGTTTTACGTATCTCCCTAAAGCCACACACTTTTTCAAGAGATTATTACAGTCATTCTTATGCAAAAAATGAGCTTTTGATTTAATTTTTCCCCTTGCCCAGTAAGGAGTTTTGTGCCTGGAGTTGTGACCTATGGTTATGGCTGAGGAATAAAACTAACAAAACCCAAAAATACCCAAACCCAAGTCATACCTATGACCTATCATTGACTTGCAGAGAAGACAGAGACTTGCAGAGAAGACAGGGATAGAGAGCATTTACTGCCCCATGTTTACAGGCAGTACTAAGACAGACAGCACTCTGGTAAGATCTAATCAGGAAATGTGATTGCAAATGCAGTTTCTTCTGTGTATTTTCCCTTCCATCTAAATATGCTCCTACCCCAACTCTAAAAATAACATCTAAAAGAGGAGATGGTAGAAATGTTTTTCAGACATAATGTGAACATGATTAATCAATATATATGGTTTGCCTTGGCTTGAATTTTCTTTGGAAAAGACTTAAGATTTTGCTGCATAAAAGAAAAAAGTGCAAAAGCACACAAAAAACTCTCTCATTTTCCAAGTGTCCTGACTTGCACTTTGCAGATCAAGTTGTGTGATTGAAAGATCTTCATGTTCTTGCCAATCTCCGTGGGCTTTGTTATCATGTTTTTGGGAGCAGCACCATGTCCTTGCATCTTCTCTGGCATCATAGATGTTATCCCTATTGTACAAAAGATGAACTGAAATGGAGATACTGAAATTACTCTGGTAGTCTGCAGCACTAGAAAGTATTAAGCTGGGAGTCTCTGAACCCTGGGACTCTCTCGCTTCTTTCTGTATCTTCTCAAGCATTGAGACAAGCATTGGCAGGTGCAGGCAAGTACTTCATGTACATCCTATCTGTGCTTATTCAATGAGAGTTTGAGGTTCAGATGTATTTAATAACAAATACCAGCTGTTTACTGATCTTTGGAGTCTTTAATGGGTTGTTTTCAATAATACCACTGAAGACTGTGAGAGATTTTTTTTTTTTTTAAATACACAGTGTCATTATGTATTTATTTTTTTAATATGAAGCAGAGAGGTCATCATTAGGGGACAAGTGATGGCAGTGCACTTTCCTTTGTAAGCCCCCTTCACTGCTGTGTTACACTGCTTCGCTGCTGATAACAAACTAGGAGAAACTCTCCAGGGAGTGACTCTGCCAGGTGGAAACAGTGCTATGGTTGTTTCCAAGGATTACAATATTAAAATAAATGTGGGATTTAGACCATCCCACCCATAGAAACTGGTGCAAGAAGTAGCTGAAAAATGGAGCAATATGCAGCTTCTCCAGGCATCAGGGAGAGGAATACAAAGCTTGGGAAATCTTTGGAGCTTCCCATCTCTATTCTTTTTTAGGTGCTGTGCTCCAAAATGAAGGTTCAGAAGGAAATTGTCTAATGTTTAAATTGCAGTGAATGTTTTTTATCCTTTTAGTTGCTGTGTGGCTCTATCCAGACTTGATTTACTCTCATATATTGAACATCTGAATTATCAGGCATTGGTCAAGTGCACAATCCTTTTATATTTTGCTGCATTTGGCTGGAAACTCTGATATTATATATACCATTACATATGTGCCACAAGAAATATTTACTTGTGTCTCCCACCTTATAGTTTTAAAAACTGTTATCAGTTTGCACTCCTGGGACCGACCCAACTCTTGTTTTCTTGACAGCATATTTAAGGTGTTAGACTGAGTGTAAGCCACAGCATAGCCAGCCAGAAATGTGAATATATTATGGGTAGATATAATCAAGCCATTCTAGGTCACATGAGTAAAAGCAGTAATAAAGTTGGGTTGCAGTGTTTATGCAGCACCAGCTGCTGGCAGCTTTGCATTTGAGTACCTTAGCCGTTGTTGAAAGTTTACTATCCCATCTTTATAGCTTTTATTTTCGGGAGAAAGTGGCCCAACCCATTTTTTAGACACACCTGAAACCTGAAAAGGTCGGTGTCATCCCAAAGACACTGTCAGAGCCTGACAGTGTTGTTCCACCTGACTGTGAACAGTGCAAAAAGGCCTCAGGCTTCCATGCATATGAGCTCCTTTTTTCCTCTATTAGGAGAAATGGAGACAAGTAAGATGATGTTTTGGGAAGGGAGGGGTAACATATAGCTCAGCTTTGTGTCACCCTTTCTTAAGGTGGCCTAGCCCTGGCTTTTGAAATGTCATTGCTTGTGGGGAATGGAGATGTGCACTGTTCAAGATGAGCAGGGATCTCATCCCCTTAGCCCTGAGTGCTGGTCACAGAGAAGAAGGAAGGATCAGTAACATATCCGCATGGGATAGATAGATAGATGTGCTAACTTCAAAAAATAAAGTGGCTTGTCATTAGGAGTCTTGTTTCCCAGCAATAAAAAGAAATATCCAGCCCATTCCTTCTTTCTGTAATTTTGTTTCCAGCAAAATCTGAAAACCTCAGTTTTGATTATTGCTATTCAGAAACATGCATGCTGTGTTTTATTTGATCCAAGATCAGATGGAGCAGTCTGAGGCTGACCACATTAAACTTCAGAGTGTCTTAACCAGAGAAGTTGCAGTCTTGGCTTTTCCCACCATGACTATACTAGCAAATTCCTCTTGCACATTTTTGTCACATATCAATAGGAATTTACAGCTGAAGAAAGGGGTTTAAAAAAATAAAAAAATCAATAGTTTTCCATGACTGCCTGAAGCTTTATGATTTGGCTCACTGGGTTGGTTAGAACTGTTTGCTGAAGTTATTCTAGTGGTAGTAAGAAGGTATGAAATACTTTTTTTGCAGACAATATCTACATTGAATTGATCTTCTAAGTCAATATAATATAATTATTATAATCTAATATAATACAATCATTCAGTACATGTTTCTGCATTATTTTCACATTTGTATTTGTTACTTTACACTTATTTTGCTTTTTAAAGCAAAGCAAATTATTGCCAACAATAATATCCCTAGAAGGATTGCCCAAGGAGGGCAGAAAGGCAGTGTCTCTGCACAACACTTTTTATATTCACGTTTTACCATATTCTCCTTGGAAAATATGTTTGGAGGTGTTTTGAGGGGCAGGAGGACAGTATGTGTGTTACAAGATGTATTATAAGGTAGAAGGAGGGCAAGGAGAGAGAAAGCTTTAATTTCAGAATCTAATGCCACTGATTCACAGGAAACCTCTTTAGGACTGGGCTGGGAGAAGGTTTTGTAACACTGTAGTGTGTTGATACATTAATGTGTTTTCAAAGATCCCTGAAGCCCCTGTCAGGCTCTGCTGACCTGACCCTTCATATTACAGCTCTCTTTTACATTGCTTTGTCTCCAGGTACATGGCAGATGTGGAAGGGGTTCACTATTTTGTCAGGCTGTGTCCCAGAAAGGGGAACCAAGGGAGCCTGAAAAGTTGAGCTTGTCCAGGAAATCTGGGGAGGGGAAAAAAGCTGGAAACTGCAGAGAAACCTTTATTAAGCAGATAGATTTCTGCTTTTGAAATGGCTGTGGAGGATGGTGGTGGGAATTTCCTAGTGGGAAGGCCTAGACTAACTGGAGTGGAAAGTACTCCAGCCCTCAATGACATGGTTTGGAATACGAGTGTAGTGTTTCTTAAACCAGGTTAAACCCCCTCTGAGCTGAGAGCTGCCCAGTAGAGGTTTTTCTATTTGTTTTGGTGGCCTTTTTAGGCCATAAGCATGATGTAAAAGGATTTCACTGGTAATTGGAAACTAGTTTATATTGTAGATCTATAATCAACAGATTATAAATTGTCAGGAAAAAAATTATGAGATTGCAAATCATAAACTAAATCTTCAAGGTTAAAGGCTGCTCCTACTGTGCTGCTCCCTACACTTTTTTTGCTTCTGTATCCAACAAACCTCAAGGCCATTGCTCAACAGGTAATGACAAAGAAGTTAGAAGCTGGATATGGAATGTTTACTTCCATGTTGTCAGTTCTTGATATATTCCTTTATTAAAAGATTATGGAGGTATTAAGTACTTTATAGTTGGTTATGGTTTTTTTTCTCTCTTTTACTTTTCATATAACGCTTTCAAAGGAAGCCTCTCTAGTGGATCACGGGCCATCTCCACATGAAATGAATCCTGAGGCTTCATATTGTGTTTCATTAATTTCTAGAACTAAACAATTGTTCACAAGGAAAACGCACCTATTTTTTTTTCCTATTTTTATCCATCTCAGTCACTAAGAATCAAGCTACAACCTTTTCTTACTCAGTATTAATAGTAATAAGTACATAAAAGTAAATCTAGTAAGCAGTGACAGTTTTGTAGTTTGAAACAGTGAAACGTGATACCTTCCCAAATACAATAATTTTAGCCATATGCCAGGAGGGGGATTTCTTTTTCTTTTTAATAGGAAAATTATCTTTTGAAATAATTGTTGTGAAGATAATGAGAAGGAACAGAAGCTAGCTACCCTCCCTTAGGGTACATGTAGATAGATGTGTAGCTGTGACAGCACACATATCAGCACAAGATTTCCTGTGTGTTTACCCAGCTTCCTAGATAGTTTTGGCAGCCTGATTTTTCCGTAATGCCACAGCTGCTCATCATATATGCATTCTTGGAGTGGTCTATGCTATATATTGCTCTCAGTAATGACTGTGGAACATGCATACACTTTATTTTATCAAGTAGGCACATTTTACATGGTATTTTAGTTTGCTGCTTCCTACTTGTTACACCTGTAGAGAACAAAGTTAGAGTTGCCTGTGCTTCAGGCACAATAATTAGCTGTATCAACATATCCAAGCTGGCTGAAAGCTTTTCCCTTCAAAGAGTGGGAGAATGGCACTAAAGGGATAGTGGACCATAGGCTGATTGTCTGGTGTACTTGTCTGTCTGGGCATGCACCCTGCTCTTTCACTGGTATCAGCACCTGAACTAGGTAGTTTAAGGATTCTGGAGGATCTGAGAATTGTTCAGATCCCACTAGGAGTGGAATCTCTGTATGAATTCTTTCAGCAGGATAACAGGAGTGAAAAAAACCAGGAAACATTAATTTTAATTACTTATGACAGTTGGGTCTTACTCTGAACAGACATAGTGGTTTCAAAAGATACCATTTCAATTTATTTTTCCTTTAAAAAATAAAAATACAATTGAAGAGTGTGAATTAAGCTGAGAATCAATTGTCCTGTAGAAAAAATGTGTTCACACACAGAAATTAAAGAATAAATTAAGCTGTCTGCCATAGAATTTGACCGTAATTAAGGTCAATTCTCCTTGACAAGTAATTAATCAAGAATCCCTATTATAGTTTAGTCTCATTGTTAACAATAAACAGAGTATTATTTTACTTTTATGGTTAGAGTAAGTCTCTTAACTGATAGTTTTCTGCAGGAGACAAACATCCATCAGCACTGAAAGTGATACACTGAAGACACTTTAAATTAGAGCAGCGTTAGTTAAATTAGCCAAAGAACAAAACTGCAGAGCTCAAGAACGTACATCTTCCACAAACTTCACTGTTCTGTGATTTGTGGCTTATAAAGAAAAAAACATGTCACCTATCTGTGCCTAGAGGAGATTGCAAATGCAATTATTTAATATTATCCTTTCCACAGAATCCAGACTACTATGGTTATCCTGTCCTGCTCATCATCTTAGTACCCGACACCTTTCGCCAAGAAGTAATGGCATTTATTTGTTATGTTGTTTTGTATATATATGTATCCCTCTATACAGAGAGTGTGCAGTAGGATATCCTGATTCACCTCTTCATTCACATATATCATATGCAGATGTAAAACATAGGGATATACTATCAGATATATAGGCAGAGGTATCTGCATACATCTCTAGATCATGGTGTATTTATATTGGTGAAAGAAGGTGGAAAAGGTTTTGATTGTCAGCACCTGTCTTTCTGCTTCAAGTTTAGTTTCTGAGTGTGGGCTGCAGCACAAAAAATAATTATAATTATCTAGGAGGCAAAGTAAGTCCTCCTGTAACATCAGAAGCAGAGCTTAGTGGAAGAGCAGCTCCAGTGGATTCCTTGTTTGTGGAATGTTCTCTGTGCTGGAGTTTGTGGAGTTTCTTCACAGCAGGATGGGCACAGTACTTGCACAGTGCTCTGCCTGAGCAGTCACCAGGATGTGCAGACCTGAAAGAGGAAATCAGAGAATGGTTATTGGGAGGATATGTCAATCACAAATGCCCTTTGCAATGGTGAAAGAGCCAAGAAGTCTGCTAGCAATTGCACTGGGAAAGCAGAAGTGGCAAAAAGCTGGCTTCATTTCAGGTGAAAAAATTTGAGCATGATGTCCTCTAATGGTACTACTGCTTAATGAGACTATTTGTGAGCAAAGAACAATTTGGAAAAATAAGAGTAGGGAAAGAAATAGGGTTTGCTTTTTATAGCCCTAAAGTTATCACATTTAGCACAGAAGAACGTCGGAAGGGCTGTATGTGTGCACAGCCATGCACACATGGTGTGCCAGGTGCTACACTAAAGCAGTTTTGAGTCTAATGCTCTTGAATAAATTGCTCAAGAGTGGTTAGTTCACCCATGTGGAAACCTCACCTCTGTGATGGCAGCTAAGTCAGCAAGACATTGGGTTATCCGCTGCAGAGCATGACGCATTTCAAACATAAGCTACCCAGAAGGCTATTTAAGATGCAGACTTTTCCTGCTGCTATGTTTTTAGGAAGTCTTAAGAGTAAGACTTGATTCAACAGGTCCATGAATCCCCTTTTCAATGCCTCTGTGCTTTTTTTTCTGGTTTTTTTCCCCTTCCTTTCCAGAGGTACCTGTTCTCTTCCCTGCCACCTTGATGTGTTTGCAAAAGCTTATCTGACCAAATAGTAGCAAAGCTATTCACATTTTTTTTTTCTTTTTCAAATAGTCCCTCACTAACAGTAAATCTGTAGACATATGAAAATGAACAGTTATATGTGTGTTTTCTACTAAGCTTTTTTCTAGGAAAACCTTGATCTTGCACACAGTCCGCATCAGCTGTCTTTCAAATATTTAACCATCACATCTCTTCCACACTGAAATATGTGAGAACAGCAGTAAAAGGCAGAAGCTCTGAAAAGGTGACAAGTAACTCTCATTAGAGATTCCCTGGTTTTAACATGCTACTATTTCTAAAGCGGCCCTGACTTCAGTGGAGTTACTTCTGACTTTTAACTTTCAGAGGTAAATATCTGCTGGGTATAACAAAAACATGAACAGAAGAAAGCAGATGCACCAATGCAGAAATCAGGAGCACACTACTAGTGAAGTTAGAAAGATGCCCTAAAAAGTTGATGGTTGGTTGCCTAACACACCCGATTTGCAAAGTGATGATTTCCAACAGTGGTAAATGTCTATTGTGAAGCACATAAGAAGTGAAGAATTTGTAACTAAAAGAATGAAACTGTTCTTTTCCTTTGTGCTGTTTGAAGATAATGATGCATTTTTGCATTTTTTGCTTTCAATGGCTGTTGCATTACATGTTGTAAAGCAAGTATTTGTATACTGTCAGGGATTTTTTAAAACACCATTGTATTCATGAACACAAATATATTTGGACATCATTCAAGCCTGATACTAATCATTCCAGTAAAACCACAACATTGATGACTGTTCCCTACTTCAAAGAGATATTCAGAGCCTGACAGTACTGAACTCTGTTATATACAAAGCTCCCTTGATATGAGTTAAATTCTGTCTTGATTTTTCTGATTTTCTTGAAGTTTGACTTTTCAATTAACTGGCAGATTTCTTCTTAAATACAATTAAGTAACTTATATTTTGAAGAGCATACTGTTGAAGGGGCTTTTGCTATTTTGCAATGCTTTCTCCACTCCAGATTTCTTCCTTGTATGAACTGTTCACAAACACTAATGATTTCTTGTACACAACCCTTTCATTTGTGGTGCTTCTCTTCCACAGGGTTGTGTTTTGTTTTGTTTTTAAGATGCCAAAAAATTGTCTTTCAACCCTTGGGGGTTGTTACCAACAGTAGTAGAGAACGTAGAGGTAGCTATCAGATTTTGCATTCCCTATCCAGCTATCCGAGGGATTTCACAGTCCAGTCAAGGAACGCTGTTTGATCACTTCATGTGCTACATGTATTCTGTGTAAGAATTTTTACATGCTCTGTAGCATTAAGTGATCAAAAGGAGTGAGATCCTCTGTTGTAGCATTGATAATCGGCTACTCCACACTGCATAGCAAAGCACACTGGGAAACTGTCAGCTTGGTTTTGATTCTGAAAGATCTTCAAGATGAAGAAAGGTAAGAGAAAGGAAACTACAACCATCGAGGAAAATATACATGGTATTAAAGCTTGCCATAGAATGACTCTACACTTCATGATAAGAGAAAGAAAGCTGGCAACAGAAATGATAGGACTGCTCTGAAAATCAGAAAACAACCAGGACTTGACTTTCTACAGGGAGCCCAAGTCCAACCTTTGGCATGTTGTAGCTCTGCTGGCTAGTAATAGCATAGTTATTTGTCCTTGTGTGAGGTCTTTTCACTTCAGTTTTACATTTGTGTCATACACCAATGGTCGATTTTTTGTGGGGGTTTGGGGTTTTTTTGTTTGTTTTGCTTCTGCTTAACTATTTTGCACTTATAAATTGTTTCACATAGACAACTTTCTGAAGCGAGAATATCTTTCTCAGTATTACAGATAGGAGGCAAAAAATATTCATCTAGGTCTACTATTCAGATGCCCAGCCTTTAAATTTTTGGATTGGATTTTATGTTTTTCCTTTCAGTTTTCTTTCATGTAAATCCCTTTCAATAATGAGTACTTAGCAGCCAAGATGAATTAGGAACAGGTTGTGTCTGATTGGCGACCCCAGAGCAAGAGAAAAAAGGTTAGAAAACAATTTTGGAAATAAATTTGCATACAGGTAATCAATATAATAAAGAAATGCAAAGTCTGCATTTAAAGAGCCTTTAAAAAGTACTTTTTACCAGTGTTTGTGGTAGGCATCTGGAAATATTCAAGATTCTGGTTAATATTAAAGGGAAGTTTATCAAAGGTGTGAATGGCAGGCAGTTGTTCATTTTTCATTAAAGCTCAATAGGAGTTGCGTGTCTAATGCCAATCTTGGTTTCTAATAATTCCCTACAAGTTTATAATATGAAAAATCCTTTGACCCAGATTCTCAAAAATTAATTACTGGTGTTTTCATGAGCATGTGTGTTGATCATATGTCTATTAATCATTTAGCATGAAAATCTGCTTGAGAATTTGCTGATTCTTCGCTTCTGGTCGCTACTGACTCTGACTTTGGATTTGTTTCAGACCCATAAATTATCAGAAGAGTTCTGTGAAACCTTTCTAAGCACAGAAATCAATGCCCTTAAGCCAGGACAACTTTCAGTGTGGATTAGATTGTACTGACATCAAGGTGCTATTCATTTGTTTTACACCTTTGGATGACTACTGAATTCCGGGAACACTATTTTGATAATCTCTGTATAAAAAAAAAAAAAAAAAAAACAAAAAAAAACCCCAAAACTATAGAAGGGTGGAAAGCAAGCCTAATTTTTCAATCTCACTGTACTCATTTGGAAATGTGTTGATGTGTCTGTGGGGAGCAAAAATGTTTGCCATTTGTGAGTAGCAGGAGCTTCCAATGACTCTGCCATTCCTCGGGCTGGACATACTATATTTCAGGTAGTCAAGGTGTCTGCCCACATGGAAAATAAGCGTGCAGAGCAAAGCCATGGACTGTAGTTAAGACTTGCTTTTCCTTCAAAGTATGCTCTGTTTGGTATAACAGTCTCTTCATCCATAGCATTTCACCACAACTGGGACCCCTTGGTGAGACACTAGCAAGGTGAAGATATTTCTGTGAAACATGCTATTTTGACAGAAATATCACATTAAGGACTGACTACTTAAATTGTTCTTTACTGCATATTTTCTGAGAAAAAAATAATTTTGTGTGCTTCAGTAATGATGCTGAGTGGATAATAAGATTCGGTATGCTGCTACTGTGGGCTCTACACCATATGTCTTTCATAACTATTGCATTTTGGGGGGCTGGTTGTTAAGGTAACTGTATTGTCTGAGGAATTCATCTTCAGAGTAACCTGAAAAAATACGCCCATGATATATAGCAATGAGAATTACAATGTTTAAACTAAAGAGGAAAACTGCAGACTGAGAGCTGAAGTGTCAGAATTGTAGATTTATAAATATTTCTATATTTTCTGCTTGCTGAGCTTTATGTATAAATTGAATTGCTATAACAACACTTTAAAGCTGACTGTGAGCTGACTTATTTTAAAGCAGAAAGCGATACAAATCATTATTTCATGGTAGTAAAGAGTAGTTGCTTCCTGCCCTGAAATGGTGGGTCAGTAATTGATTGCTCTCATGATATCATCTTTCCAGGATTTTTGTTCTGTGGTCACATAGGTAGCATATGGGACATAAAAAATTGTTATCTCACATGTTACTACTTCCACTTAGTGAGCCATTTAGGTGGTTCTTTTTCTAGATACTCCTCAGTTGTAAATTAGTGTGATGCTGAGCCCATATTTCACTTACCTCTTTCAAGGGTCAGTAGTTTAAAACTAGAAGCTGCTTAATTTTTATAGAGCAACATTTAAGAGTGCAGTATCTCTGGTAGCATCTGTATACATTTGCATACATAATGTTGTTACAGTGACAGTGCTATTTCTTATACGTCAACCAGGGGCATCTGGTGAACAATGAATTTTTATTATTTCTGTATTGATTTAGAAAACCTAGATAACTTAATGGTATGATATTGGGGTCATGTAAAGTTTATTAAAGGGTCTTACAGAGTAAAATGGGAGGGTGAACTACGTTGCCAACTCTCCCACAATTTCTCTTTTAAAGAAGTCCTGAAACAATTAATTGAGGATCCCAAAATTAGGGGAGAAAAAAGGAGTTCTTGGTATATATCTATCTGTTTTTAAGTGCCTCTGGAGGGATCTTGGTGTAGGTGAAAAAGATGTGTTTGTGCTTAGGTGGGCATGCACAGGTGCTGCAGGAAATACTGGTAACATTTCTGGCTCTGTAGACATTTTTCTTCTGTGAATAATCTGAACAGTGGCAAAGCATAGTGTTAGACAATATTTTGTTGCCAGGATTGCATTTTCAATTGGTGTGTGCAAATGGGTACTGCAGATCTGACCACTCTTCTCGCAGGAATCCAAGGGTCATGTTTGGATTCCAGCCACCATTTAAGCCAAGTGATGATGTCCTTCAGGTCATGAAAAAAGTTTTCTGAATAAAAGCATACTGTGTGCTGGGGACTCAAAAAGACCAGTCAGCTGCAGATACAGTCTTATAGAGCATTTTTGAAGTAAGGATTGTCAGTTTATCCCTCCAAGTCCCACTGTCTTGGGTACCAAGAGGCTAAGAATCAAGTAAAGGAGAACAAACCTTTATGGAAGCAGGTCCAATGACAAAGGAGAAGCATTGTTAGGAAACTGGATTGAGAGGAAGTCAACTTCGCTGCACGTTGCTCAGATTTGATACGAGAGTAATGAAATCCGTGTCACTTGCACTGACTATCACTCCTCCAGCTGAAAAAGAATCAAGCATCTAGTTTAAAAGCATGGGATTTAACATGATTTCCAGTTCTTTCTATTAGTCTGCCAAGACAGGATCTTGCAAGGCTTTGGGTTTTAAGCTTTTCTGTACGCTATCAAAATTAATAACTTGGCTTTAAAATGAAAACGTGTTTTTTTCTTATAATCTAAGATCTACAAAGGTGTGCATTTAAGAAATAAGCAAATATTGGGAAAATAAATGATGCAAATAAATGGTGAGAACTGGCAAGAAGGAACACTGGGAATAGCTTAGTGTCCTCACCAGGAAACCAGGAAAGGGGAAAGTTTGGTTTGTTTGGAGGTTTTCTTTTGTTTTGCTTTGTTTTCTTTCCTTTTCCACACTAACAACCCATTACAGTCTTTGGGAAAAGAAGGAGAAACCAAACTGTTTCACACTTGTCAGGTGCCAAAAGACTGAATACCAGGTGGATGCATCCTAACATATATCAGCAGAAATCTTTGCTTCCTTGCTTGAAGTGCCTACCTATGACTGATAACTTTGCTTGCTAGCACTCTGATAGAGGTTTCAAGCACCTCCTACATTTTCTGCAGTATGTCAAGCACTGATATGCTGAAAGCTATAATCCATCCCAGAAAATGGTTGCCTTTCTGAATTCATGAAAGGGCACAAAACACGACTGTAAGTACTCAAGATGAGGGATGACAGGAGAACGCCTGTTCCTGTGGTGTGTTGTCTTGCAGTTGGCTAAAAAGGAAAAAAAATTTACTAATATTGGTAAAAATTAGGTTGGCTGTTTTATCACTTCTCATAGAAAAAAGCAACAACAAAAAAAAATAAAACTCAGTATTCGGAAAGTTAAGTTCTTTGAGTGGAATATAAAAAAAAAAAAAGATGTATTCATTCCAAGAACTCTTCCCAAATGATTTATATTTTCTGTGCCTTTTCCAGGAAGCATTTCCTCTGAAAGATACTAGATGGTAATAAGAAATAATGATGGATTATTAGACTAAAATATATGTAGTTATTCCATTAGCCTTGGAGTTCAAATGTATTTTCTGTCTATTATGTATCCCTCCCCTCTCTTTCTGAAGAAGTAATACTATTTTAAATATGTATTCCCTTACAGGATTCAGAAAACCAGAAATTCTTTTAATTATTTTGCATACATTTCTATAATATAGAATATTAGCCTTTGATTACATTTGAGTGAAAATGATCTCACTCTTCTCAATAAAACTCAAGAAACTTACACTTTAATAAAATAAAAGTAAACCCTCAGTTAGTTCTAGGACTTTGTTATCGCATTCACCAGAAAGTGGTGCCTCAGGGACTGACACTATAAGATGCAAGCTGGCATGCTTGAATTTTTTCTTCTCTATTTGTTCACCTGTGGGAGTCACAGTATTATTACTTTTCCTTGGAAGTGTTTAAAGGTTGTAAGTATTATGAGCTTAGGTTGTCTGTAGTCTCTTCTAAAACTACTGTTGTGCCAAATTTGCACACACTCATGTTTGACTGATTCCAGAGTTATTACTACAGAGAGCAGTAAAACCTTGCTGATGCTATAGGAAATATCAATTCTGTGTGTGCGTGTATATATTTATTTATTTATTTATTTTTATACTAGCATTGATTTTATTGCATTTGGAGTTGGCAGATTGGTAGCCCTGAACTAGAGTCCAACAGGGAACGAATTGCAATGTCAGCTGCTGGCTTGATTCACATTTCACCTCTCTTGCTTGGTTCTTAGGTTCATCAGCATTCTTGGTGCTTCATCATAAGTCTTTTAAGTATTCAGAGTACACAATTCATAAAACGGGCTTGAAAGTACTCCACTGGAGTTGCTAGATTACAGTAGTAGCTGCCAGTGCTTTTGAAGACAAAATGTTTTGAAGTGAATGGTATGTACACACACATACATACACATCCCATCCTATCTGAGCAGTCAAAGCTTCCAGCATTTCAGAGCTCATTAGGAGTGTAGAATTGGAACTAAACATGTAAATCTCATGGTTTTATCCAACTGCTTTGAAGCCATTAACATATTTATTCTCAGCCTGTGAGCTTGGACTCCTACAAGTGCCTGGACCGCAGAATTTAAACTGTAGACAAAGCCTACATTGCATGTTGCAGTAATGTACGGGGGTACTTTAGCCAACACCAAATTGACTTACCTGCCTGTGTAGTTGCTGTAGAAAGAAAAGGTACGCTGGCCTCAGAAACAGGAGAGTTACATGGCCGAAGGACCTCCAAACCAGGAGCTGTTTCTGAAGAGCTGCTGACTGGGGCTCAGAGTGTCACGTAGTTTGTCCAAAGATTAATCAGAGGTCCTGTGCTGCATTGTCCCAGGGAGCAGCGGTGGCAGTGTGGTGGTTGTAGCATTATTCACAGTATAAATTTGGTTTTGCAGTTCAAAATAATTTTCGGAGAAACAGAACAGTGTTTAAGCCACTCCTTGAAATGCTTCCCTCTTCTTCTGAAGGTGCATCCTCTCCTTTGGTCTTTGTTGGAAGTAATATTGGAGACTCTCCCACCTCCTACACGTTTCCACTCTGTTATTGTGGCCTTACCAGTTTAAAATAGATAAAGGCAGAATAGGAAAAGGAATTGATTTCACTGCTATGTTCTCTCACAACCAGGTGAGGCCGAGAAAAAGAAAACAGGCATAGAACCATGAGCAGCATGGTGGGCTTCTCCAATCCCTGTGTACAGAGCTGATTTTTACCGGGGAGCTCTAAATTTATCATCTTTGCTTGTGGGAAAACATAACCTCCTAGGAATATGAGTCTGTACTATTTTGGGTCACTGGCAGGGATGGTAACATTCAGTAGTAATGTTGACTTATTGCAGTACTTAGTGATGAACTAAGTGCCCATCATCAGGGTGCTGAAGAGGGAATGTCTCATTCAGCATTTGTCTGAGGCTGTTTCTGATCGGAAGAATGACTTTTAAGATTATTTTGAATGAAAAAGTGATAAAGGAAAAATTCTACTACTGCACTATGCCACTGAGGCTGGCAAAGTGAAAGTAGTAATTTAGTAGGCTTCAGTTTTATGAGTCTCTTTCCTTTCTGCACTACCATATTGCTCCAAAAAGAGGAAAAGTAAAAACTAGTTCTTTCTAGCGGGTTACAGGCCCATTAGATTAAGCATAACAAGGCTGAGGGCTGACATCACGTTATCTCACCAGGTTACTGCATGTCAGCTGATCTGCAATAACTGAATGTGCACATGGTCTTAACCAAAGATAAATGGAAATAGCGTGACAAAGACAAATGGAAAATAATGTTATCTTGCAATGAAGGAGGAGTGCAGTGAGTCCAACTGCTGCATGATTATGCGAGGGCTTAGAAAACCCACTATCTACATACAGAGGTGCTTATCCAAGATCAGCTGATACATGGTGACTTGCTGCTCTGTGATAGTGGCATCATCTGCTTGGGCCCATGTACTGTTCAGACTTGCATCATTATTGTGGTTTTAAAAGGCTGTACACAATGAGGTTTTAATTCATGTCATGTCTAACATTATGTCCAGAAGTCAAACTTAAATATAGATGTAATAATCAGGAACTCTTCAATTTGAAACACAGATTTGCTTCCTTGTTTTATTGGGGGGGGGGGTACATAGATGGCCACAGGTGCTGAAGAAGTGTGGGAACAATGAAGTATATCCTTTAAAAATGGAGGTTTTCGTGGCCTCAGCTACACAAATATGTTAGAAATAAATCCAAAGAAATCACTATAGTATGTTATCATCTATTAAGGTTACATTGCAGCTGCATGCTTGGTATCTATACACAGTACTTCTGTATGAATGCAGGGAAGTCAGGGCAACTTGCTTTTTTTCACTAGAAGTATATATCTATAAAGGAAGGCTAAAGGTCTGCCTTCAAGTCTGTAAAGCATTCATTTCATTTGTCAATTCCTGGACATTTGCAAATGGTAACTTGGTGACCATTGCAGTACCACATGCTCTAATTTTGGAAATGATGCCGATATATTTGCCTTGTATGACACTTCTTTTTAACTGCACCTAGTCTATTCATTTTAAAGGTGGTTTTTTCCTTGTTTTTTTTAATTTATTTTATAATCTAAAATAATATATGTATAAACATATATATAGCAAATAGGAAAGCAGGTACATAAAGTGTAGATTCTGAATAGTGTAATTATGGATCACTGTAAAATTAGTCAGCTTTTTTAAACCTCAAGGCCTTTGATTTCTTAAAAGTACTGTGAAAAGGTGCATATGCCATTATCATTACATGCTGGTTTTCTGCATTTCATAAATTAGTAAAAGAGGAGTTTGTTTTAAATCCAGGACAATTTTATATTTCTTTGTATATGTTTCTGTGTAAAGAGAGTAAGCATATGAATTAAACATATGAAACAAATAAGCTACTGCATCCATGGTAGAAAATGGGTGAAATCTATTCTAAGTTATATTTGACACATTTAAAATAAGGAAGAGCTACAGTTACTTTCCCAAGAAAACTGGGAAATTGCCATGCAACTCATATGAGGCAAAAGATGAGCATGTATTGGATGAGGTGGGTCCCCTACTGACACCCTATAAGCATGGAAAAGTAGGACCAGCCAGTAGAGAGATTTTAAAACAATCCACAAGGAAGCAATGGGAATGTTTAGAACATTGTTTAATCAATTGAGCAAATCTCATCAGGGAATGGTCATTTTATTAATTTTAAAAAGTCTCATAACTGAAGAGGTGAAAGCGTAATGCCAAAATGTTGAGGAACTCCAAAGGTATTCAGCAGCTGCTCAACTGTGCAACTGCAATATACAAGCACTATTGGGAAACAAAGTCAGGTATTTAAAAAGAAAATAAAATATGGTGGAAGAACTCCTGAGTTCTTTGCTTGAGGGACTTCCAGAGATGAGCTGTGGAATATTCTTTCTACAGGGAGTGGTGCTAGGGTAGTAAGAAGAAGAGGGAACAGACACAAGAGCTATGCTGGAGAGGTGAACATTTAATTACGTTTCATCTGGGAGTGTAAAAACTTTTAAGAAAGATGTACCACTACCAAGGACATGAAATTTCAGATAGAATTGCCACTTATTATGCACAAGTCCCTAATCTCGTTCTGTGCAGTGGTTTTCTTTTTTTCTCCTCAGTGTAAAAAATATCTTTATTGAAGAATAGAATTGATTTTACAGGAGAAAAAAATATAAAGCCCTTAAGTTAAATTTTAATAGACATTGAAATACT
This sequence comes from Neopelma chrysocephalum, assembly GCF_003984885.1. NCBI lineage: Eukaryota > Metazoa > Chordata > Aves > Passeriformes > Pipridae > Neopelma > Neopelma chrysocephalum. The sequence continues at coordinate 3,350,908 of NW_020897773.1, read as the reverse complement.
TTATTAAAAGGTAAATGTCTCATTAGAGTGAACGCTTTAATAATTAAAAATCAATAAAAATGAAAACATGCCAATATCACAATCATCTGGAAAATCTACAGCCTTGGTCTCAGGTATGACTATGTATGGGAAGTCCCCTTAGCCCTGTGTGCACTCAGGCACAGGAGTTTATAGGCAAATCCAGCAAAAGAATAAGCCTCCGCCCTTAGTGGGAACAATACACCATCCCTGTGTCAGCAAATACCTCTCACTGCTCTCTGGCTTTGAACAGAAAAGTCCTTTTTAGTCAGTCAGTCTGTTCTTGGCTTAATGATTCACAATTACTAAAATGTGATGCCAAAAATCTTTCCATTAGAGAAAAATGTTTCCTCTTTTGTTACCATTTGTGAAGAATTGGAGTATGAATGAGGTTTGGAAAAAGGAGAAGCAGGGCTGGGCCCTGGCTTTTATAGCCAGAAAATTCTTGTATCTCTTCTGACTGACACTGCAAGGCTTTCTGTTTTGAAAGTCTAAAAGGAAAAACTGTGTTTTATCCTCTTGGAGCTGAGGGAGAGGACAAAGAAGGAAACCTTGAGCTTTCCTCCTCCTTCTCCCCCTCCTCATCTTGGCCTGAATCTCTTGGAAAAGAAGAGAGCTCAATTTGGTGAAATAACTCCTTTGGAATATCAATTATCCATCAAAAAGACGTCACAGACCTACTAAGCTGTCAGAAGGCTTGTCACTGCCGCATGCAAGTCTTCAGAAGTTACATCTGAGGAGGGAAGATGTTGTTAGAAATCTTTCCTTGTATGACACACTGTCTCAATTTCTTGCTAAAACAAGTCTTAATTAGTTCTTCTCTTTCTTCTTCCCTTTTTTTTTTTCTTTAATACGCAGCACCAAGGAAAAATTGGAGTTAAATTTAATGTTGGAACTGATGACATCGCTATCGAAGAGATGAACGCAATCATTAATGATGGGAAATACCACGTAGTTCGCTTCACAAGAAGTGGCGGCAATGCCACGTTACAGGTGGACAACTGGCCCGTTATCGAACGTTACCCAGCAGGTAAGGGCTTACACAAACACTCGTCACGAAGAGGGTGGGGGACGCGTGGAGTTTGGCTCATTTTGCTTCTCTTCTGGTATAACATCAGCTTCTTTGCAGTGTTTCAGTAGCTAATTAAGTAGTTAGAGTCCTGAGCAATGTACAGTTTATGATGATGGCATTTCCTAAGTGAGTTTAAAAGCACAAATTCAAGTTATTAGTGGAAGTGGAAAAATAGAGTTATCAAGGCATGAAATAGTAGTTTTGTTTCTTGTTTTCATTTGTTTTCATTGAGTTATTGTTTGAGGGGGGAAAAAAAAGGCTTTGACAAAAGCTACAAAGTAAAGTGACTCCCAGATCTATCCCCAAGTGATGGAGTAAAACATTTACTGAGGAAAAGGTTGTCTGTGTTCTTTTGATGACAAGTTGTTATTAAAGCAATCTGAAGCTTATGAATTTAGCAGAAGTGTTCCAGCAGGCATGAACCAAAGGGTGTAACAGTTATCAATTGTACAATCAACCAAACAACCAAATCGAGATGCCTTAACTTAAAATGCAAACTACAGGATATTACTTATGCAAATGATGCTAGTCATTAAACGAGGGCAGCTCATATGAAGACAGAGTTGCCTTGATCAGGCCTGTATTTCATTTTATGCAAATACCGTGCACTGAAGACTATTCTGTTACTAATTTTATTCATTTTTAAAGACAACAGGTTTTTCAGACATGCAGTCCCTTTCTTATTGAGTAGGACTACTGAGCCATTAATGGTAACTTATAAATCTGCATGTTATCTCTTAGCAGTTGCTCTGTGTGTTTGTATTATTAAACAAAAGGCAGCAAATCCAGAGATGTAAGCAAAAGCAAATATGAAAACAGAATGCCTATTACGTAAATAACAGTTTTGATTTATCTGTTTAAAAGTAGAAAATTCTTCATTTTTGGGTGTGGAGTGGGACAGGAAGATGTGTTTCACTAGTAAGCAATGCATAAGCCCCTTCCTTAACTAATTATTAGTGGTTAGGGTGGAGTTTTTTGTTATTGTTGTTGCCATTTTGAATTGCAGTCCTGCTATTCACTTGACTTTTTAAAAAATCGAAGTAGTTTTTTCAAAATCCACAGGTGAAATATAACCCTTCAGATCATTTATTGGAAATAATTTAGAATTTAAAGTAAAAATGAAAGTATGTATTGCTAAAAAAATTATGTATAGCAGGAGCTGTTAGAAAAAAACACCTATGAGCTAATGTGTTATGAACGAATGATGGCCCTGGAAGTTAGTGCCATTCATTGTTTCTAAGTTAGACACATCTGTGAGAGATGATAAATTCTTGAGGGAAAGGGGGATAGTGAATGAAATATGTCCTGTGATCTTTCAGATATTCCTATTTCCCCCATATACCCCTTGTTTTCTAAGTTTGCAATGTTTGGTAAAGGGTTGCTGAAATGACAAGGTGGAAGCTGGGGAGGACTGTATCTTACTTTGTGTTCAAAACCTATGCAGCACAAAGGGGAAAATAAGTTTGGGGTGTTCTTTTGCCTCTTTTGTTTTTTACCTAAATGATGAGCATGAATTTACCTCTTCCAAGCTCAGGAGTGATGCATGCCAACAAAGAGGAAGTCAGACAAACACACCGGGAGGCCTGTGTGGTTGAACAAGGAGCTCCTGGACAGGCTGAAACACAAAAAGAAGCCTGCAGTGTGTGGAAGCAGGGTCAGGTAGCCTGGGAGAAATACAGAAAAATTATCTGAGCAGGCAGGGGTTGGGTGAGGAAAGCCAAAGCCCTGATGGAATTAAATCTGTCCAGGGATGTCAATAGGCAACAAGGAAACCTTCTACAGGTATGTCAGTTATAAAAGCAAGATTAGAAAAAATGTTGGATCTCTCTGGAGACCTGGTTACCAGGACACGTAGAAGGCTGAGGGGCTCCAACCACACTGCCCAAGTCACAGAAGTGAGGCCACACCTTGAGTACTCTATCCAGTTCTGGGCCCCTCAGTTCAGAAAGGATATTGAGATGCTGGAGCAGGTCCCAGACAAGAGCAACAAGGCTGGTGAAGGGACTCGAGCACAGGTGAGGAGAGGCTGAGGGAGCTGGGGCTGTTTAGCCTGGAGAAGAGGAGACTCAGGGAAGACCTCATCACTCTCTTCAACTACCTGAAAAGAGGTTGTAACCAGGTGGGGGTTGGTCTCTTCTCTCAGGCAACCAGCGGTAGGACAAGAGGACATGGTTTTAAGCTCTGCCAGGGGAGGTTTAGGTTGGATATTAGGAAGAAATTCTTTACAGAGAGGGTAATCAGGAATTGGAATGGGCTGCCCAGGGAAGTGGTGGATTCACCATCCCTAGAGGTTTTTAAGATGCGGCTGGATGTGACACTTAGTGCCATGGTCTAGTAACTGCAGTGGTGTTGGATCAGGGTTGGACTCGATGATCTCGGAGGTCTTTTCCAACCTGGTTGATTCTGTGATTCTATGATTCTAAGGACTAAGAGAATGAAGGTTTGAGACTATTTAAGGAACATGAAGCTGCACAAGTCCATGGGACCTGACAAGATACCGCCAGTCCTGAGGGAACTGGCCGAGGAAGTGGCCAAACTTATTTGAGAGGTTGTGGCAGTCTGATGAAGTACCCACTGACTAGAAGAGGGGAAAAATAATCCTCATTTTGAAACAGGAAAATAAGGAAGAACCAGGGAACTACATGCTAGTCAGTGTCACCTCAGTGCCTGGCAAGATCATGGAGCAGATCCTCCTGGAAACCATGCTAAGGTACATGAAAACTAAGGAAGTGATTGGTGACAGCCAACAAAGGTTCAATAAGGGCAATCTTATGCCTGAAAAGTTTGGTGGCCTCCTACAACAGGGTTATAGCAGTGATGGGTGAGGAAAGAGCAATTGGCGTCATCTGCCTGAACTTGTGCACTGTCTGGTACAACATCCTTGTCTTTAAATTGGAGAGACATGGATTTGACAGATGGACCACTTGATGGATAAGTGATTGGCTGGATGGTGCACACAAAGAGTTGCAGGTAATGGCTCAATGTCTGAGAGGAGACCAGTGATGAGAGTGGCATTCCTCAGGGGTCAGTACTGGGACCAGTGCTGTTTTAATCTTTGTTGATGACAAGGACAATGGGATCAAGGGTACCCTCAGCAAGTTTGTCGTGAGTGGTGCAGTCAACATACTGGAGTTGCCATCTAGAGAGACCTTGACAGGCTTGATAGGTGGGTCTGTGCAAATGTCATGAAGGTCAACAAGACCAAGTGTAAAGTCCTTCATCTGGGTTGGGACAATCCCAAGAACAAGTACAGGTTGGGTGGAGAATGGATTGAGAACAGCCCTGCCAGAAAGGATGGTAGTGGATGAGAAGCTCAACATGCCATGGCAACGTGCACTTGCAGCCCAGGCAAATGGTGCCCTGGGCTGTATCAAAAGAGATGTGACCAGCAGTTGAGGGAGGTGATTCTGCTCCTCTACTCCACTCTGCTGAGACCCCACCCGGAGTGCTGCATCGAGCTCTGGAGCCCACAACATAAGAAAGACATGGACCTGTTGGAGCAAGTCCAGAGGGAAGCCACGAAGATGCTCAGGGGGCTGGAACATCTCTCCTGTGAAGACAGGCTGAGGGAGCTGGGGCTGTACAGCCTGGAGAAGAGAAGGTTCTGGGGAGACCTTATAGCAGATTGCAGTACCTGATGAGGGCTACAAGAAAGCTGGAGAGGGACTTGTTACAAGGGCATGCAGTGATAGGACTGACCTTAAGCTGATGGGTAGATTTAGATTAGATATTAGGAAGAAATTCTTTACTCTGAGGGTGGCGAGTCATTGGCACAAATTGCCCATAGCAGTTGTGGATGCCCTATCACTGGAAGTGTTCAAGGCCAGATTGGATGGGGCTTTGAGCAAGTTGGTCTAGTGGAAGTGTCCCTGCCCACGGCAGGAGGGTTGGAAATGAATGATTTTTAAGGTCTCTTCCAACACAAATCATTCTATGAGCATAAGAATACTTTTTTTCTCTGTTCCGTTTCTTCATGAAAATACAAAGTGCCTGCAACAAGGGCAAAGTGCAGTTGAGTTCTGAAGATAGGGTCACACAAAATTTGTTTATACTGAACACAGGTCAATTTAGAAAATAGAGTGATTTTCTAAAGATGGGATTACTGGAATTGGAGCGGGTTGGATGTTTTCTTTTAAAAAGGAAAACAACAAATTAGAGCTTTTTGAGCTACCATGAGCAATCCACGCGCAAGCTGCATTTCAAGGCATTTTCAGTTGCTTCATTAGCTGAGGTACAGAATCCCTTGGCTTGCTTTGCTGCTGGATCTTCCAAGACTGCTATCAGCCTATAATTTTCTTTGCCTTTCACATAGCAATATTTTATGGCTCCTGTATGCCATTACATTGTTTTTGATTTCCGTCCTCCTCCTTTTCACCTTCCATTCCTTCTCCCTTCCCAGCACGAGCACATCTACCCGTATCTTTCTCTTCTGTTCCCATGCTGCTCCATCAGGTTTGGCAGCCTTCATTTAAACCCTTTTTAAACACTAATTTGTTCGCAGACTGGTATTGATGTACATTTTAGAAAAGACATAGGCTTGTCCTGAAGACTGTGAGCGAGCGTGATACTGAAGCAAGAATTGAAACTGAAGATAGTAATGACTTACGTTCAAATCTACTACTTTCATTCCAGTTCTAAAAGTAGTATTTCTAAAAGTGACATTTTAAAGATACCAGACAACACAGTGTGACAAATGCTGCTGCATCCTGTTTAGATGTGCTTCTACTGTGTCTGTTTTAGGGATGGACAGTAGTACCTGGCACTACTGGTTAACCGGCTAACTTGCTATTGGCTTGCCTTTTGGATGGAAACGTGTTGCAGTTGTATGGTATCAACAGAATTTGATCCTGTTTGCATGAGTGAGGACTCATTAACTTTCATTCCCATGCTAGAAAGAATGTTCTTTTCTGCTTTGTACCTGTTTTTTTGAATTTTTCTTTCTGCATGAATTCTTAATTAACCTGCACCACTGTGCATAAGCAAGAGTTATCTCTCCTGCTTCTGGTTTTGTTTGGCTTTTTTTTTTTAAATTAAAAATAGAAAGAAGATTAGCAACTTAATTAGTAAATTTGCTATTCTTAAATATGCTGGATTTCCTTTATCAAAAATAAAATAAGATTTAAAAAATTGGTTGCCTAGAGCATACCAACTGATCAAGTCTTCCCTTACCACAAAAGATTTTTCTCTGAATCACACTTCCAGTTGGAGTGTTTGATTACAAGACATCACTTGTTTGTGTTTGGTGTCTTCAAATATTGGGTGAAGATTTTCTGGGAGAAGCATCTGGTCAGAGACTCAGGATTTTCCAGCTTCATTGCCTGTGTATCCTTCATAAAGCCCCATCTATGCTGCAGATAAGGGCACCCAAGCCCAATAACAGTGGGTGCTGCATCGCTTGCTAGAAGTGTGCAGCGGACACCCCTGTTGATGCTCAAAGTGACCATCTTTTGAAAAAGAGCTGTGGCTCTGATTGCTTCAGGTCTATGTGGGATTTCTAGGAAATCTGAACTCAGTCTTAGGTCTCAGGAGCTACCCAGAGTTCAGTGTCCTTGCAAGGGGTTTTCTAGCTGTTGTAGCACAGGTGATCATCCAGTATTGCTTTATGATCAGTCAGAGAGTGATGCAAAAAGTGCATGTGGCAGTGCTTCACAGGGCTTCCACGGTGGCTTTGTAGGTTTTATCCTAGAGCTGCATAAAATGCAGAAGTGACCCTGAAAGATAAATAGAATCTAGTATCTCTCTCTTGTTATTTTATTCGTGAACCCACTAGACTTGAGTTTTCTTTGGGCCAATGCACCTTCAATTTATATCTGACTAGGTGTGAAATGAGAGAGCTGTGAAAGGAAAAGAGGTAGAGGTGGTCAGTGATAGAGGATGATCGTCCTAGTAAAGGTGGATGGTTGTTTCTTGAAATACAGTTAGGATAAATGTGATTTAGTCTTAGACGAATGTGAAGATTTCAATATCCTGAAATAGATGGATAATTTTTAGAAACAGAGGTTTAGATTTAGTCTTCCAGACTACCATCGGAGTAATTTTTTTACTCTTTTAGTTTCTCTCTTGCCATTTCTCTGAGTAACACTCCAATTTCTGCCCTTTATTAAATGTTTGTCCTTTGTTCTCCCTTTCTCGTTGTGTTTGTGACTGGTGGGTAGCCCTATGATTGCAAAGAGCGCATTGTAGTTTTTTGATAGCTAAGATGCCCATATCTGCCCTCAATTTATATATTCCATCTTTCTTAACTAAATTCAGTATTATGTCTCTTTACTGAATTATCATCATCTGTCTGCACCTTCCCAAAAGAACTTCAGTATTTTACCTTGGCCTCCTTTTCAGATAGTGAATTCACATTAACTTATCTGGATGCAGCCTAATTTATGATCATATTAAACAGGAATGGGAAAACTGCTGACTGTGCAGTCAGAGTTCCTAATCAATAGACTATCCCCATTTCCATGCAGATCCTTTCTACTCCTTATAGCTTATCTTGTCTCCTTCACTACCTAGTTTTAATTGCGCTTTGCAACTGGCTGCTGTTGAGGCAACGGGACTGCACCATAATAGCAACTCCAGCTACTTCTGTGAAGAGGCTGCTCTTGTAACATCAGTTAGGTAATAATTCTACACTGAAATGTAGATTTTCTAAAGATACATAAACCAAAGAACTTGTTAATTTGGGTCAAACTGAACTAATGATTATGGCCAAAGTTAAAAAAAACCAAAACAACAAAAAAAGGAAATTTGTTTTAGTAATGTCAAAATATCAATTTCAGTATTTTCTAAATAAAATATTCTGATTTTTCATGTGAAGATTGCCCAGTGTTTATAGAGGATTTAGGTAATCTGAGAACAAAGCATTTTATTTAATTTGAAACAACCTTTTCTTCCTTACCTGAAAGAAAATCTGTTTCATATCAGATCAAATGGGGAGAAGAAAACACCCAAGTCTTTCTCACAGCAGTGCTCATAGCCATATCTATTTAACATGAAAAACAGTTTTCTTAATTTTCTGATTTTTGTTCCTTAGTATATTTTATTAGTCTGGGAACATATATCAAAACAAGCTAGAGGACATTTTAAAGCCACAATAACCACCATTTATTCTGAAAGAATTTCAGAATCACTTTTCTGAGACTAACTCTATGCTTTCTGTGGTCAAAGGCAGTTTACCCAATGCTAATTTTATTAAAACACACAGCACAACTAATCATTTTTCCAGTGGTAACTTACTCTTCAGGACTTCCATCATAAATCAGACTGATGCAGAATTTTCTGGATAGAAAATGATCTATTAGATATTGGCCAATTTGTCTATGGTTTCAAAGCTGTTCAATCTACTAGGAATGCTTAGCAGTTCCTGGAACCCTGCAGCAGTTTGGAAGACATAGTCTGATGTAGACAAGTATATAAAATGAAGCCTTCCCAGTCATCTCTGGATCTCTGGTCGGCCTTAGAAAAGCATAACTTTATTGCAGCTGCCCTCATGTACTCCATGGGTCAGGATGTGTCAGGGATGTGCCTAACAGACTGAGATCTGACAGCATGAGCGTGTCACTTATATTGTTTGCTCTAAAGAGGTTGTCCAAAACACTGCCAGACTACTGGAACAGATGTATCTCTGTGATTGGGGAGTACAGATTGTGATTGAGCATATAGACCAAAGAAGAACCTGTGTGAGAGCCCATGTATACTGGCAGAAGATCAAACTGCAGGCTGACATTATGCTTAATGCCAAGTACCTCTGAAATAAGGCAATTGCCAGCTGAAGCCCTGAGGGCTTTGGTATAATACAGAATAATTCTGCTCTTCTTTGGTTGGTTGGTTTAGGGTTTTTTTGGTGGTTTTGTTTTGGTTTTGTTTTTTGCTTTATCACATAAGGTTAAACATCTGAGGTCACACATTGTCTTTAGGGACTTTCTCTGGATCTGTGGGCTGACGGTTGTTATCGCACAACATCCAAGGGCTAGCGGAAGGGAGCATGCCATTTAAATGCTCCTCTTGTTCCCTGTATTCTGGAAAGTAGGAAAAGGGTCTGTTGTCTTTTCATGGGTTACATCTGGCTTTAAGATAAATGCTAGGAGTCAGCTATTGCCATGTATCCTATTTAGGGTAAATGGCATCCATTTGTCTTGATTTTTGTGTTCTGATTGACTATAAAATTAACAGGAGACATTTGTGTCAGTACATTTGTTTCTCTATGAATGGATTCCAGTATTTCCCAAGCAATCCATATACTTGCCTAACTTGCATACTATTGGCTTAGAAATAGCTTCCAAATTCAAGCCCCTACAGCCACTTCTGAAGAGAACCAGAGATGTTTTTCAGGTGTAAGTGTGGTGGTAGGGAGAGCTCTCGAACACTTTCACAAACATATCTTTGAATATTCCAATAAAATGGACAGTCATACTGTTATCACCACATCCATGCAAAATTATAATGGTCAAGGTGATGTAGGAACCTAACAAGTAGATGATCACTTAATATTTGCCTTGCCTTGCATGTGCCATAGGGTAAGTTTTCAAACCTCCCTGGCCACTGCAGTTAGGACACAGGACTTTTAGGGTGTTTTCCAGGATAAAATAATATAACCCTTTTGACTGCTATTTATTTGTCCAGCAACACATCACCTTTACCCTTTTATTCCTTCTTTGGATAAAAGAATGTATCTTGGTTCTCTCTTGTGTGCTTTCCTTTGCTATGGTCAGAGTTTCAACTCCTGCAGTCAGATCTGTCATCAATCAGTCTTGATGGTAGACATAGAGGATATAAGGAAAATCCTCATCTGATAAGCTGCAAAGCTTACAAACTTGGTGGGGACAATGCTTCCAAAGACAAAATAAAAACTGCCTTTCTACCCAGGAGGGAAGTGCAATGGAAAAGACTTAAGTTCTGTTCACAGCAATTAAGCCTCTATGAAACACATACTGCCCCATGTCTCCTGTTTTGTATGTCATTTTCCTGCTGTGAGAAACTTGCAGTGTTGATGAAACAAGGACACCTCATAATACTTTACTTCCCTTGGAGATAACAATGTTAGGAAAAAACAGGAGGATTTCTCAGGAACTCTCCATCTGGGAATGTATAGAAGATGAATTATACAGTGCAAGTGAACACTTTATGGATAAATTTGTGCCATATGTATAAAATCAGGCTTTAGATGTGGGAGATGTGGCTCTAAAATATTTAGTCTATGGAATTAGTAAGAGGAGAATGGGAAAAATACCGGCTAAGTCAGTAGTTCCTTTGTTACCAAGTAATGGCTCATCCTCCCTGATTTGGAAAGCAAAACTCATCAGTGTTATTTATGGCCTTTGATGTGTCCATGGAGTTACATCCCCCAGGGGTTCTGTTTATGCTGAGATCTCCATCTGGGAGATCTGTTGGTTACAACTCTTGTAGTTAAACCTACTCTGGTTTGATATGAGATAATGGGGCATAAATATGAATGAGTTAACATACTTTTGGGGTTTTTTAGATTTGCAAAAAGTCTTTAACAAACTTCTATATGTGAAAATATTCAGGAAGAAATTACACAACCCTGGTGGTAAAGGCTGAGTTCTCTAATGGATCAGACTCTAGCTTAGGGGGAATAGAGGCACAGATTCCCACCTAATGAAAATCAAAGGAGTAAACCACTTTATTTTCAATGGAAGTATGATCATTTAAACCTTGTTATATATTGAATAACATTGATTTTTTTTTAAAATAGAAGTTAGAAACCATATGTACCAACTGTTCTAGAGATGATTTCAAGATTACTACAGAAGAAAAAAGTTAGTCACTGAAGAATCAAAAAAAATAAAAAATATGCTTCCTTTGGGCAATGAAAAAACAAAATGGAAAAATGAAAGGTATAAAAAACCCCAAAAAGGTATTTTAAAATGCAAGCATTTAAACCCCCCAGATTTTTACATTTCTGAAATTAAAAAATTAATTTTTGCATGTAATTTATTTGTATTTTTTTCCAGAATGAGAGTTTTTGTAATTTCTTTATTAGTTTAAACATTTTTATCAGTCAAAGCATTTTTCATTCTTATCCTAAAGTTAAAAAAACTACTTACTCTGTTGGATATGCATCATAACAGTAAAGGCAAAGTTGATCTAAGAAAGATAATGCACATGGGTGAGATCATTTGAATTTTCATAGAAAATATTTTTAATTGATTGCACTGGCTCAAGACAAAGGTGTAATGCCTTAGACAGCTAAAGGATTATTTGCATTATCAGTCAAAAACCAAGTAAGTTCTGAGAATGTTTAGAATGCTACAGAAATGTTGATGGAACTTTATTTAAATCAATGGCTCACTTTCCCTCTAAAGGATTAGAAGTTTGGATTTTTTTTCCCATTCCCATTTCTTTATTTTCCCCATGTCTATTTAAAAGTTATGTTAGTGCTACAAGAGCTTGAGAAATGAGAAAGAAAACTGTACTGGATCCAGTCTACTCCCTTGCATAAATTGTTTCTTAGAAGGTAACTTAAGAGAAAAGTCCTGCTCTTAAGAAATTTTCTTTTGCTTTCAGTTCAAACACTTTTAGATTTATCCGACTTTGTTCTTGTACGTCTTTTCACAAACTAGTTTTCTCATTTCTCTGTTCATCATAATAGACTTTCTTTTGATGCTTTTTTTTAGTTTGGTTTTCAACAGCACCTGTGTTTGAAAACGAATAGTGAGGACACTAGGACCTCCTGCAAAGACATATGAAGACATTAATGCTGCCAGCCATCTCTGCATTCTAAGATCTTAATTTTCTCTTTCTTACCTCAGAACTGAAAAGCCCAATATCATTCTGCAGCTGACTACCTACTGAATTTCTTTCCTGGTGAATTCTCTCTCACAGCATCCCAATTTATCGCAAGAATTGGTGTGACTGGTCCTATACCTTAAGTGTGTGACCTGTACTTTGTAGTATAAGCTTTAGTGTCACTTCTATTAACTCAGAAGGGCTCTGTTCCTCTTGGCTGATATCTGCAGCCTCTTCAGCATTACCAGTATGTCTACTTTGATGTAATCTACAGATTTCATTGTGTGGTCGACGTTTTATACTGAGATCAGCAAAGAAAATAGCAAAGATGATTGATTCTGGAACTCATCTCGGGTACTTTCTTGGGAGTTCCACCCTGTTAGTTTTTCTGTGGGAAAACCACTGGTTTTCCTTACATACATATCTCCAGTGGTTGCTGTGGTAGCTCCAATGGCACAGTCCAATGCAGGTTTGAAATTCACCATGATATTCATCCTGATAAACTAAATGCTGAGTTCTACATTATCATGTTTGCTTGACTTAGGTACACATAGATCTTCCACTCATTCAACTAGATGGCATCAGCTCTCCAAAATACTTGGAAAGCTTTGGTGGATCTGACCAACCTACTATTTCTTGTGGATTTTTATTTTTCAAATATAGGTAATATTGTGGGGAACATGAGGACCAGAATATGGTATAGTTGCCACATTGGCAGGTCTGAATGTGACAAGAGATGACTGTTTATCATCTGTGTGAATGATTCACCAAGGAGCTAAAGCAGGCACTGTAATGAAGTGGGAGTATTAGGCAGAAGAAGATTCCAATGCACTAACTAGTTCCTGAAAGAGGCTTGCATCCTGGGAATATGGGCACTTTGAGTTTGACCTTTTATTCAGAAGTCTGTCAATAGCTACAGAAGCGGGATATCAGGCTATGGTCTCTACATGAGAGAGAGGAAGGAGGAGAGAAAAAAAAATCCTTGTTCGATGCTATCCTTTGTTGGGTTTTTTTATTCCACTCTTTACTACACAATTTTTGCACTCTATTTTTTTTCCACAGTTAATCAATGATTTGCTACATGGCATCATATTGAATGCTTTACTGAAATCCAGATAAATTAGATATACTCCATTTCCTTCATCTAGAAAATCACTTATCTTATCAAATAGAGCTATTAGATTAGTCTAACATGATTCGGTAAAGTTTTGCATTTTATCTCATTTTCCAATCACTTCCATGTCTTTAATTCTTTCCTTTCAAATTTGTTCTAAAGCACCGTGTATGGCTAAGGCCGGACTAAATAGTTTGACTGGGTGGCTTTTAGTTCTTCTTATGTAAAGCTTTTACACTTTCTGTTCTCTAATACAGGAAGTAACATGCCCCATTGGATAGCTGTATTTAAAACCTCCCGGCTTGTTATTTTACAGTTTTGGGATAGAGATCATCTTCCTCTATTTCTGACCCCACAAGTTCATTAAAAATATAGACATTGCTTTTTTTTTCTGAGCTGTGGAGATCTACATTTTCATAGACACATTCCTGTTAGTCAATTCAATCTGCTGCCTTGGATCATCATCAACCTCACTACAAAGTGACTTCTCTTGACTCTATGATCTCTTTTTGTTTATAGCACTTAAGAATCTCTGGCTTTTAAATCTATTTTATTTTCTTTGGAACATCCTTTGAGCCTAAGTTTTGGCAACTTTACTTATGTATTTATTTATTTTTCTAATTCTGAAAGCCACTGCTTTCTTTCCTGAGCAAGTCTGGGGTTTTAACCTCCTAATATAGTCTATAACAGCATAGATAATTATGTAGTCAGTCTATGAGGTCTCCCCTTGTATATTTTTAACCTTGCAGATGCAAATTAAAAAAAAATATTATTTTAATACCTTACCTTAAAGAATTTCCAAGTGTTGTTCCTGGCTGAATCCAGCCCCTTATACTGATTACACAATCTGATTTCCTTCACCTGATCAGATTTTGTTCTTTTGAAATCAAGAATGTGATTTACAGGCTTATTTTTAGTTGCCCTTGTGTTAATTTGAGTCAAATCATGATCACTCAATCAAAAAATGTGAACTACAACTAACTGTTCTATGATGTTTTTATTACTTGTCCAAAGCAAAGCTAAAATAGCATTATTTTTTGTTTGTTACATATGGCAAAAATCTTCAATGAATATTCGGGGAAGCTGATATCTACCTATACTTATATTATGATGTTCAGTTATAACATGAATTAAAGAAGGTGTTCTACCAGTGTGTAAAATAATGGCATGGAGAATTGAAAATAAGGCAAGGAAATATTCAAAACTCAATTGCACAGATTCTCCAGAGTAAAGTAAGATCGAAGAAACTATCTTGGAAGAAGCAGGAATCAAAATACATGAAAAATTAATCTTAGTTACTGAGACACAAACCAGCAGTTAAATGATGGATGTAACTAGGCCAGCGTGCTACCTTCCCTTTGCTGAGGTGTAATTTCACAACTGATTTCTTGCATGTTTTTCTGATTCATACAGCTCTGACTGCTCCTTGGTTATGATTAAATGTATTTTTCAGCATGTATCCAGGTCTCACTTTTCATACCATTTTATTGTTCATGTGAAAGATAGATGTTAAGAAAAATGGCAATTTATATTCCCATTCTCTTTGGTGAGCCTCTGTTGCAGCTTAACCAAAGTCAATGAATTATTTTTTTAAAAAAACACTGCTGCCCTTTGAGAGATTATGAAATTGTTCCATCCTACTGCCATCTTTAAATAAAGAGCCTAGGTGATACCCAAACAAGACACTACAGTAAGTCTCTTTTCAAAAAGTGATTTCACTAAAGTTTCCCAAATCAGATTTTTAATTTGACAGCTTATCAGGTCTTTCTGTCAGATAATGCTATATAATAATGCCTCTCTAAGGCTGCAGGCAGATTTTTTTTTTCCTTTATTTTTCATCTTGGATATCCTGACGAAATACAAAGGCTCATCCCTTCTTAGGCTTGATAGATCCTGTAATTAAATTCAGATCTTGATAAAATGTGTGGCACAGTTGTCATTACTTGATCACAGAAGGTATAACACCTTTCAGTTAAATACAGCAAGGCAGCATAATAGAAGGAGAAAGAAAATGTTAAATGAACAGTGATTCAGAAAAAGATGTTCTAAAATACTGGAAGAGACAGATATCTGCTCTTTCTGTGTCTTGTGGCAGAGGATGGGCACCTGCTTACCATAATTAGGCACACAGTGATATGGAAATGGAATATCTGAAGGAGACCACAAACTGTACGGATTCAAGTTAGACGAAGAAAGTGGAAATGAAGACAGATCTCAGAATGAAGCATTGCAAATCCATGCTGGTCCCTTTTGCCTCTTTAGGAAGGCCATTATCTATTAGCAATCCCCAAAAGTAGGATCACAAAAGACGAAATATTGCCAATACTTTGAGATTTTTTACGAACTTTTATTTGTCTTGGCATAGGTTTTCTGTGTAACGTGCAGTATCACAACTTATCCAATGTAGTAGAATAAGTTAGAAATGGAGGATTAACATGTTGTTGGTTAAGAAGAGAACAATTCAATAAAATTCTTTACCAAGGAATTTTAGCTACTTAGTTTCCTTAACAATATCTGGTATCTCTGACAGGATCAGTGACTTAAAAGATACTTTTCATTCTCATTTTCTCTCCCTGTGGCAGGACCATGTTGTCAACACAAAGCTTTGAATACCAGATTCCTTTATTTCTCTTTCCTTTCAGCCTCCAGTGGGTTCATAACTATCTCATTACGCAGGACTTTATATATAACATGTCACTCACTAAGTCAAACCTGCAACTCAATCCCCTCAGTAAAACAACTTTTGTGTAACACTTAGGCTGGTATGGTTGTGATGGTGCCCCTTACTTGACGTGCATACACATGTGTTTGCTTTAAGGCTGATATTAAAGCTCCCAGTGGCTGGTAGAGCATGCAAGATCAGAGTATGACAGTGTGCTTCTGCTGTGTGCTCCTTCTGCAATGCAGTTTGTTTCCATTAGCTTCTGGGGCAACCCTGAAGTCAGTCTGAAATGGGAGCCTTTCTCAGGACAGAACAAATCAATGCAGCATTGAGCCTTCCAACCAGACAATCTATCATATGGAAAACAAAATTAATTTCTCTGCAGAGCTATTGTGTTTTAGGTGCTCTGGGAAGATGAGGTATTTTTTTATTTGGGGCACATTTGTGCATGTGTCCCCAATATATTTTACTGGTGTCATGAGGTGTGACAGCAGAATAGTACTTTATGTCTTCAGGATAAGAACTTCCATTAAACTAACTAATTCAGAAACAGTCACTATAATTCATATTGCAGCTGGGAAAACAGCACCCTGCTCTGTCCTAGATATATTTTCCAGAGACCAAACTTCATTAAGCAGGTATCCAGAAGGACACAAATCATTGCTGTCTGGAACATGTGAGTATGTGCATTCTTAAGACTCTGTGTTTCCTCTTTGTACCACGTGAACACAGGAGAGAAGCTGTGCAACAATCTCTTCATCCTGTGGTGTGATTAGCTTTCTTCAGTCTTAACCCCTGTTGGTTAAAAAAAAGAAGAAAACGTCTTGCAACTGCAGCATCCACACTGTCAAAATAACTTTTTCTTTAACACTTTGGGTTTGAGATTAATGGTACCTTGTTCGCAACCAATTCTACAGGACTGTTGTGTTGTATCATGGATTTAAAATTAAGTTCAGAGTGTTCAAGAAGTGTTTAAAGAGCTACCTTGACCCTAGCAAAGTATAGTTAAGCCAGAGGATCTTTTTTTTTCCAGTCTATCCTACCTGTCAGAAAAAAACCAAACCAAAACCCAACTTTGTACGATTTATATAACCTAGAACCCTTATTAGCTTCACAAGAGTCAGATTTTGTAGTTACATCATTTCAAATAAATTTGAAGCAGAAATTGAGTATCTCTCATTGAATCAGAAGCATGAAACATTTTGTAAAGGGCATCCTGATTTCAACCCTTTACATGCAGAAGTTAGCTGAATTAAAGGCAGTAAAATTATGCTTTTACAAATTGGTTTAATTGAGATGTGAATGGTTTATTTTCCTCAATGGACTATTTCTAAGGAGTTAAGTGTTTTTTTCTGTTGCAGCACCAGGTTTAGTGGACATTAAAAATTGAATGAAACATGATATTGTCACGGTTAAGTATATCTGAAGGCAGTTTTGATATTCCTGTTTTACAGAACTGATGGGCATTAATAGAGCACTGGTTTAAAATTTTAAAATTATGGTTGCACAATAGGGAGATAAGAATAAATATGTCCTTTTCAAAAGAACAAATGATGCTAAAAATGTAACTGTAGCTGGGTATAGGGCTAAATCTTGAAAGTATGCTCTCCTTTTCAGAGCATGGTGATTGCCTCATGGTAATTTTCAACCAAAGGATTCTTGAGCATCTCACTTTAGGATCCTGTAGTTCTCTCCCATGCAAATTTATGTGTGTTTTTGTCTGAACTGAAATACATACTTCAACTCATGACAGTCCTATGGCTGCACTGTCAAATCCAGAAAGCTGTGGTAGGATATGGTACACATGAAGGATTTGGACAGAGAAGTTTCAGGCTCAGTTTCAGGGTTCCTCCTCCCCTTTTTAATTTTTCTGGTGCTCATAGGTATCCTGTGTGTAAAAATCATCCTTTAAGAGCCAAATCACAATCCATAGAGAAGCAGTACTGCAGTGTGCAGTGTGGCAATGACTTTGGGGAGCCTGCATATCACAGCCACACCTCTCATTGTCAGTCCAAAAGTTGATGGATACTCTTCATAGAAGTGATGAGGAGTGAATATAGTTAATTTTTCATTAGTCAGCTTGAGCTAATAAGCTCAGTATTGCGTACAACCGATGGTCCTCAGCAAGGAGCATTCACTGGCCAGAAACACATGCACTGGGGTTCTCTACTGGGCTCAAAAATACCTAACACTTTTATAAGTGGCACTGAAGTCTGCATAAAGTCATTGCTGATGATGTGTGACTGTCATAAAGACAAGAAAAGTGATAAATAATAGAGAGAGCAGGGCAAATGCAATGTGCTGACCTGATTGGTTGGGAAGCCAGGAGGATTTGAAGAAAGTTGCAGGGGTCTAAGGAGAAGGAGGAAAGGTTATGGCAATGTAGACAATGTCCTGGGAAAGTATCATTGCAGGAAGATACTTGTGGGGCTCTCGTCTTCCAGGTTGCTCTGTATGAAATATTATGCGATGCTGTGACAAAGGAGTTAATGGAAATCACTTTGTGGGCACAATAGGCTAAAAGGTTAAGAAATGGGGAGGATTTTATTGCCCTTTACAGCACCTGGAAACCAGCTCTGGAACAGGTATCAAACTCTGCACCTGAGGTCTGTTGTTCTATCATCATCTATAGAAAGAAACAAATTGGTGCATGTGTAACAAGATCCCCAAAGAGGCACTATCTCAAGTGATTTATAGTGTCAAAAAGGAAAACTACGCAGTGACTTGATTACAGTTTAGGTGCTTTCAGGAGGATAAAACAATATATGTTTACAGTGCTCTTTAGGTATTCCTAGAAAGCTGTAACAAAAACTAAGAAATACATGGGAAATATAGAGCACATAATTTCAACAGTGAGCCTTGGAATTCACTGCTGACAGATTTTCCCCTGTTGTGTGTCATCACATTAGGAGAAGATATTTTCCTGGAAGTCCTGTTTGAGCCCGTTACAGATTATGAATTAACCAAAGAATAGTTTTATGGCTGAATACAGGATCTAGTGGGTCAATAGTCATATCCTGTGATGTGCAGATCAGATTACACCTACATCTTTATTAGGAATGTATTATCAATATAAGAATAATGCTCTGGTAGCAATGTGTTCATAATGCAGATATAACTATAACTTTCCAGGAATTAACCAAGTCAGACCAGAAAAAATAATGTTTCCAGGTATAATTTCTATATCCAGAAACATTACTGTGCTAAACAGCAACTATACAACACCTTAAGCATGTCAGTCCTATTGCATTAAACTGAGAATGTACCTGCAAAAGAGCAAAAAGAAGAATACTGAAAATATTACTCTAATCATAATGTATCATTTATCTTCATCTTTCTCAGCTTCATATATTTATACATCCATAAGTCCTTGTAGCTAGGAAAATGATTCTTAGTTAGCTACTCACATATCCATTCTATCTGATGGCTCCCAGTTTGTTGCATGTAATTTTTCCAGTAGCTGACTTTACTTAAAGAGCATTCTATGGAGTAAGCTTGTGTACAGCTTTTCCAGCTGAGCTGGAGAGATGAGCCATGTTGCAAGAGTATGTCAAAATAATCTGCTGCCTGTAGACTTCCCTTATCTCTCACTGCTCTGTGGATGTGAGTACTATGGGTGTTCTGTGCAGAAAACAAAACGGGATGTTGCTCCTATCTTTGTCAGAATCATGTTTTAGCCTTGTACTTTATTGATGGTAACAATCCATCCTGGCAGTTAGACATATATTAGTGCTAATTGAACATACCTCAGCCATGAAAATTTGTTTGTAAGTTTAGTGTTCTACTTTAGAAGCAGTGGCAAATCTGTGCACATATGAACAAAAGCAGGGATGGTAGGTAGTTTCGTTTTCCCATCTAATCTATTGAGTCCATGCCAGACTTTCATGGATTCCATTAGGATGGACAGTAGATTGATGGACTGAGGTAGTCCTTCTACTTAAAGTCCTGAATTTTTATCCTGAAATATGCTTATTAAGCTGGAATGCATTAATATTTTATTAGTAAGTCATCTGCATATTTTAGCTGTTAGCGTATTATCTGCTTAGAATTAGATGCTTATTTAATACTTCACCTTTCCCAGAACCATCATTTAGAAATAAAAATAATTTAAATAGCATATTACATTATATTTTAATAATGCATTAGCGCTTCGTGTTAGAGAAGTTACAAGAGTTCATAAAGCTGGAAAGATAATATCCTTATTTAATTTCAACATAGTGGGTTTCAGTATGTTTTTAAAAGGTCAAGTGGTTTCCTGAGAAAAAAGTAGATGTGTAAATTGTGCTAGCAGAGCTATTTTCTTTCAAAAGTTGTTCTTTTTCCCATTTAACATTTCACAAGTGTTTCAAAGTAGAAGTCAAGTCTACTTTTTGGATATTGCATCAGCAAATGGATTGTTGTAAAATAAAATGAAAAATTAAATATATTGACAGTTGACTAGTGATTACATATTTCCTTGCAAATTCATATATGCTTAAATAGTTCAATATTGATTGTTTTTTTCATTCTGGTGTTTCAACTCGGATTTACTCTGAAAATCAGGCCAATAAATCTAGACCTACATGAAAGTTAGCTGCCAGTTTTGCACTGCCCATCCAAAATGTGCCTTGTTAACTTTAAAACAGGGCAGCTCCTCATATGAAAGTGTGTTCTGGGAAAGAGCTTAATGAATTGGGATATCTTGATTTAGCTGGTGCAGGTCAGATCCATATGTGTTAGGTCTGGCACTGGAGTCAGTGGCTTTCTCTTCCAGTTGCCCAAGGCTACCTTGACACCATCTGTCATCTGAAAACATCCAAGAAGAGACCTGTAGCTTCAAAGACATTTTCAGGTCATGATTTAGTAAGGCACTCAAGAATTGCTTCTGTGGTCAATGTGCCTTTAAGGACTTTTACAGAATAGGATGCACTGAAATGGACTTTACATGAGAGTGGTTTGTGACAACACTGACAGCCTTTCCCCCACCTATTCCCCCTTTACTCAGCAGTGGGTCTTTCTCCCATTTTTAGAGAATACAAGGAGTCATGAAGCACAGACTTCAGGAGAGTGATAAATGCTTTAGTGTAACTTTATCTTCCCTTCTTTGAGAACTTCCTGAATCATACCAGAAGGGAACTATAGAAGAGTTTTGAACATAGAAATCCAGAGGATTTGAGCAATGCAGTTTTCAATTCTCTTTAAAATCATAATTTCAAAACAAAATTAGATATTTCACAACATTTCTCAGTATTCTAAGTTATACTGCACAAAAAAATGAGGTAAAAGATTGTAGTGGCTTTGTGTAGTTAAATGACACTTCCTTTTCCCCAGAAGGAACAGGATATTCCATACCACATTGTATCAGCCCATATGTATAAACAGACGGAAGGAAGAGAACTCTCTCTCTTCTCTTCCGGGCCCTGAGCGAAGTGGTTTTCGGGTCAGTTCCTTTGGGGGGAAGAAAGGCGTCGATTGTGTGGGAAGTATCTTTATTTTTAGTTCTTCTTTGTATGCATATTGCTTATAGTTTTTTTTCTATCTTCGTGTAAATATAAAGAATTTTCCTTAGCAGCCCTGGAGTAGTTTCGTTTTGTTTTCCTCTTTTTCCCTTCCCCCCACCTTCCCTTTCTCCCTGGGGAACTGGGCGCAGACTCCGTAGATACCTGGTGTTCAGCCAAAGTAAACAACCACAAACATAATGACAAGGGGAAAATACTTCGCTATTTGGAAATGCTTTGCAGATTTAAAAAAATAAGCTGCATTTCATAAAATGTTATAGCGTAATGTTACATAACACAGATTAATTTAAAGGGGAAATATTAGTGAAACTTTTTTTTTTTAAATTTATAAATAGGGAATGAGTTTATTTCAACTTCTAAGAGAAAAAAATTAAATCACTGCTGGGAGTCCACCCACGGCCATTATGCCATTGCACGGTGGACTGCTTGTTATAGTTCTTCAGTCCTAAAGCACTCCTCTGCTTTTATCTCAGTGAGCATCTGTTTCTAATATTTACAGTTTCTGTTTCTATGTCTTGCCAAAAGCATTGAAAAACCCCTATATGTACAAGTTTAAACCTTTCCATTTGAAATAGATTATTGTTTTATAGTAAAATGTCTGCAAGGCTTAAATACACAAATTGAAATGCCACTTTTAGACAGAATTGAATGTCTGGAGCTCACTTTGGCCAAGGGCTACTTTTTTTTTTGACTGCACTGCTGACATAGAACAGATTTTTATCTCTTAAATGCCATTTTCTATCTGTATGGGCACATTTGGTTTCTTCTGCTTGGCAAAGGCTTGTCCAAATAATGACCTCAGTTTTGTTTCCATTTGTTTCCAAAGGCTTGCGTGTAATCGTGCTTGTCCCTAGGAGAACAAGCTGACACAGCCTGGGCAGATGCAGTGAGTGTGACCAACTACCTGTATTGTCCAGGACTTTAGGACAGAGTGGGGGGTTAACTCTGGCATTTTCATGCTTTGTGAAAGAACATGAAACTCAACATTTTTAAAATTCACAGTTGCAGTCAAGTTAGTTTGTGTGCTGTTGATGAGGGTTGATGCTGACTGCTTTGGATTTCTTACCTTTTTTATGAATTTGGTCATGTGATGAGCATGACATTATCTTAACTGCACCTGCATTGCCTTTGAACAGTCTGCTAGAGCTGCCCAATTGCTGTAGCTTTGATGATCACAACTGAAGGCCAATACTCTGTTTTCTCTTGTCAACCACAAAAGCAAGAGCAGAATTTAACCCCAGAAGATTTTTTAAATTGTTTCAGATAACTTTTCATGTTGCAAAATGTCCATAAATGACATAAGGGAAAAATAGTTAGATTTTCCCAAAGCCTTTCACTGACTGCAATAAAATGCAGTGATATGAGCAATGACCTTTTGACAGTTTGTCCTATTCCGACATCAGAACTTACAGAGTGATTAAACTTAATTGGGAGGCTTACCACACAGTTAATAAGACCTTTCTTATTGATGACTTCTACCTGAATACTGGATACTCATGACATTACAGCCCAACAGGAATTTAAAATGACAGCTGAGCACAGTGCTTCCCATTTGCCATTGTTCATTTATATAATGTATTATTTCTGTCAAGAGACATTCTATATAGCACTTCTTTGCTAACATGAAATGAAGATCATCCAGATTGCTACCTGGGCAAAAGTCAGTAGAACACATTCAGTAGTTGCTATCTCAGATCTAGCTAATTTTAGATGCAATATGGTTGAAATATCATCCATTTTCCAGCTGTTGAAAATCTATTGAATAAGAAACTGCTTATAGTCAACTTCTGGTTAAATTTCTATAGGAAAAGTAACGTTAAATGCTGTGACATTATGATTTAGAAACAGTTCAGAGTCCTTTTACCTTGGAGATCTGCAAAATGTCACTCTTGGAGTGATGTGGGGCATGGTACTGTACTTATAACAATTCATTTTTTATACTTTAATCTTCCTCTTTAATGATTTCTATCAATTTTCCTGCCTATTTTAGCAGCAGTCATACAATATTAGCTCCTTAAATACTGCACAGGCAGTACACAAAGGATCTTTTTAAAACTCCTGGTAACAAAATATGACCTTTAATTTATCAGAGAGGTCTTATGTTTTTTTTATCTGCTTCTTGTTGCTTTTCATCTTCTCTTGCTTGTTTTTGATACAATACACCAATTTCTCAAAGTAAGTGATCCAGCACTGCACAAACTCAGGCAGGTACTGCATTATAGTGAGGAAGTAAGAAGCAGGAACAGCATATTCTTCATTTAATTACTAATTAATCCAGTGCAAAATAACAAGAAACAAAACAGGGCAGAAAGCAGTTGATTTGAAGTGATGGTTCAGCTCTCCCTGAGAGGTTAATGAGTTCTCAGTCTCATCCTGTAGAAAGTTGTAAAACTATTACTTAGTTTGTTTAGTACGCAAGTATGAAACAAGGAGCTTACAGGTGAATACAGGAAGTTTTGGTACAGTCTGTAGGATAAGTGGAATGGGAATCAACTTACACATTCATCTTTCAACAAATGTGATAACTGTATTATTCTGTAGAGCAACCTGAGTTTTGCTTTGTTTTTAGCAATTTTATAAGCCACCAGTGAGAGATTTTACTCTGCTGTGAAGACTGCTATCGGTTGTTCTGGGAGAAAATAGTGTCTTTGGATGCTTAAAATTCATTATAAGGAATTTGGGAGTTTCTGTAGGGTGAAAAGGGTCATATTATATTATGGTCACTTAATATAAACTTGCCAGACTTGACGACTTCAAAGTTTGGAGAAGTTATACCTCATGGTGGTTTCTCTCTTTATAGGTTAAATTTTCTGGAAAAGGTAAGGCATTGAAGAGCTGCACTCTTACTTATTTGCTACAGGTTCTTTCTGTAACTTGAGAGTTTCTTTGCGCTTTTATCTCCTCACCAAGCTGATGGTAAGGTTTGTTCAAAATGTTCATATGTTGCAACAGTGTGTGTAGCTTCCCTCTGAACACTGGAGGAGGCCCAAATCAGCCTTCTGGATAGGTAACTCCTTGTACAATAGTTTCCGAGGCTCGCCACTGTATGCTCCTCTATCTCTCCCACCACCTCATCTACACATTGTAACAAGCAGAGCTGACACCTTTTAGCAACAGAAAAAATCACATGGCTTTATCTGATCCATCTAGAGCTCATTCCTGGATCAAACACCACATAGACAAATCTGTAAGCACTCAGCAAAAATATAGGTCAAAGCAGTGTCCCCCACAAACGCAGTGATTTCCTGAGGTGAACCTGGACTTCTCCTCTTCTCTTCAGCCAGTCTCAAGCACACTATTACATGTGTGCACAGTAATAGTAATAGATGATTCAAAACTTTAGTATGGGCCATTACTGAGATTATTCTAGCCTGGCCATATGAGATGGTATGTGAACTGTTTGCCCCTGTATCACGGAGCTGCTGTGGCTCCCTCTCATGCCATGCAGGTGACACTTCAGTCAGGGTTCATCCCTAACCACATCTGGAGGAATGATATGGGTCTCTGTCTTCCTCTTGCAGATATATTCAGGATTTCCGATATTCAGAAATAGCAGTGTCAAGATCATGATGAACAAAACTAGGGAGAGGGTAGTTTATAAACGGAGATAGACCTGGGTTTCATCATTTTGTTATTTATTTCCCTAACAGATCACTGGGACTAACCATGCGAATTTGTATTCTGCTAAAGGGTTTATTTCAAAGAAAATATTCTCTAGTCTAGGTTGTTCTTCACAGACTCTCAGTTTTCAACCTTCTTACTTATTCTCTTTCAAGGATGCTGCTATTTCACATCAATAACTGACACCTTTATTTCAGAGCACAAAATAGAATTACACTCCAGCCCTGACAATATAATAAATCAGCAGGGATAAAATACATATTAGTGAAGTTCACATAGTTGGTTTGTCCCAGCTGACCTATAGATATAAAAGTATGATTAAAGTTTTTTTTTTGACTGTTTCTTCTCAATCGTGACACAAGATTTAGCTGTGACTCAAAGATTTGACCTTTGCTTCTCCTCTCTGCCTGCCTTGATTCTTTAGAATTATTGTTATTCCCTTGAAGACTTTCTACCAGTACAAAATTAACAGTCTGTTGTGACAAAATATTATCTATTTGGCAGAAGAATGAAACCAGCTAAAATTCAATCAGGTTGGACAATGTCATGGTGCACATCCTGAGTGAATCATTTCTACACAGCTTTTTTAATCAAAGAAATCTTAGCCATATAACCAAGAGTGGTGCTGGATAGTCACATGGCTGTCTACAATTAAAGTTTAGGCATATTGGTTGTTTTTTATGAATTACGGTTGAAAGGATCCCTGCCAGGGCACTTAATCTTTCAGATGGGTGACAGAAATAAAATCTCAAAGCCACAGGTTTATTTAGAGTATGAAAAAATTTATTAACCTTCCTGGAATTGTGTTTACCGAAGAAGTTCCTCGTGGTTCACCATATTGGTAAAAAACAAGCATAAATAAAGAAAGGTAGAAAAACGTGCACTGAATACTCCTGAGAAAAACAAACTGTGGTATTTATGATTTCTCTACTGGGGATGAGATTATAAAATGAAGGAAATGCACACAGTTTTACTGAATTCAGTGGGGCTATCTAGATTCATTGAAACTGAGTGTATGACCCAAACCAACTGTTTGAGAAGCAGCAATTATTGAAAAAATACTTGTTTTTCATGATGTATTAATAGGATATTTGTTGCTTTTAATGTTGTTTCTGTTATTTTCAATGCTACATATAAATTTTTTTAATGTAGTTGTAAAGTTACTTATGTGTCTACTACTTTCATCGTTACGAAACCTATTTGTTCTCCTTGAAACTAAATCTGGATAAGTTCCACACCATTTCCCCCTAGCCCTTCCATTTATATTATACACTAGAAGAATTTAAGCTAATGTAATAGTGTCAAATTGATATGCAGTTTTCCTCTGATGAGGAATGGGCTAATGTAATCAGCAATTATTTTTTTGTGTGACCTTTACAAATCAAATTGTTATTTCCTTGCTTTTCATTTAAATTTTGCTCCCAGTGGTGAAAGGCTGCTGCAGTTAGTATAAAACATAATTTATTGATAGAATCACATTATAATAGGGTGCAATATTCTCAAAAAACATACATACTGTATGTTTTAATGAAATAATTCAAAGAAATGTATAAGCTGGCCAAGACTAAATTTATGCTGTTAATTCACAGAGGAGTTTCCACAATTACCATAGAGATGTTCTGGAGCAGCTGCCACGTAGTAACAGTGGAGGCAGCAATAAACCTTGTCTAGGATAAATCCCATGTTATTAATGGAATTACAGTAGAGAGGTGCAAGAGCATTATGGATCCGGTCTGGTGACTGCAGAGGGTCCCTCTACCAAATACACCTGATTTACACCTGCTGGTTGAATAACAACATAGTTTAATGCCT
This sequence comes from Neopelma chrysocephalum, assembly GCF_003984885.1. NCBI lineage: Eukaryota > Metazoa > Chordata > Aves > Passeriformes > Pipridae > Neopelma > Neopelma chrysocephalum. Next base: position 3,324,368 of record NW_020897773.1, on the reverse strand, counting down.
TCCCAATATACACAGTTGTGAACAGTGTTTCACTTTGACATAACTGTTCCTCTGAGTTCTAGAGAGCATTTGTTCAGGAAAGGCATCCAGTGAGTGACAGTGTGTGAATGATGAGTGTGTTGATGAGTGAATGATGACGTCCATCTATGGGATTTTTTCCATTATGTTAGTGGATTCCTTATTCCCACAAACCTCTTCTGGACAACTTAGCCTTTTTCTTATAAATGCAATAGAAGAATCTCACCCACTCCACCAATTTTAATTTTTTTAAATATAGATTACCAAAAAAAAAAAAAGTACCCAACCGCAACTAAATCTTATGATTCATTTGTTTTAAGTTAAGGAAACCTTTTGGAAATAGGACATTCACTCAGTGACTCAACTGATAATGCCTCAATAAAAATTGTAGAAACATCTTATTGAAAAGCTAAATGTGTTAAAAGTAACTGCTGTCAGAGAAAATAAATTATTAACTCATTGGTTTAGGTGTACATATATATGTACATATTTTAATTGAAGATACAAATCCAGAACAGAAACATGGAGAATCATACCATTTATTTTTGTTCCTATGTTGGTCATATGACATTTCTTATGTTTTTACTTGTACTTCTCAAATTTCTACTTAGTCACAAAAAGATTTTTATAAGAGAAGGAACCCTGGATGAAGGGAAGTAATTTGAAAGATCACAACAGGGAAAAAAATTAAACTTTCTGTATTCTCACATCGTCACAGTAGTTGTGTTTGGAAGTGTTTTATTCTAAATTTTCAGTTTCTAGGAGAAATAGGGAAGGGAAAGTTTCAGTAAAATGTTACTTTACAGAAAATGTTTTTGAAAGTTGGGAATAGAGGAAAATGTACATATGAGAAAAATGTATATATTTTATATTTGCATATATACACATACACACACACATCCATGCACTTTTTAATACTGACATACATATAGAAGTTCACATAGCATATTTAGCCAGAGAAGTTGTGTAACCATCTTCTGTGGTCATCCAAAGAAGTTATGGATCCTCCAGCATTGGAAGGGTTCAAGGTCAGGTTGAATGGGCTTTGAGCAACCTGATCTAGTGAAAGATGTCTTTACCTATGTCAAGGGGATTGGACTAAATGGTCTTCAAACATCCCTTCCAACCCAAACCATTTTATGATTCTGTATTGGAAAGTGAATAGGAAAAAGCCATCCTCTCAAAAGAAAATAGGTCTGCTTCTGGCATAGTGAATTATGTCCATGCTAAACCAAATGAGGGCTGCATGAAACATGGCAAATAGCACTTCATGCCACTGCAGAATAAGAATCTGCATAAAACCACCATGGTTTTTGTCACAGAAGGTGTTTCTTTTGCAATTTTGGGGGCTATTACACTGCAAGCCTGTTATGACTTGTAATTGTCTGTCAAACTAGAACATTGATCTCCTGAATTTCTATAATATTTTCATTTGATAATTAGCAGTAGGATCCTTCTAGATCAAGAACATATCTTTCTGAACATTATGTGGGCTTACTGCATCGTGTGCTTACATTTCCACTGCAGATACAGGACTTGATTCATTGGTTGATTTGGTGGGTTTTGAAGTCAAAGACAATAATAATAAGATTGACTTTGGATTTGGACATGAATTATGAATGACTGTTTTTTACTCGTTTGGCTCTTCTTACCTCTCAGATTCTTTACTAATATGAACCAATACAATGAAAGAAAAAGGTATTGTTGGTCTAAAACTCTACTAATAGCCTATACATTGAAGGAAGTCTTTAGGTTTGCCATTCTCCTAGACAAGATTTTCTGAGGGATCATACATCGAAAGAAAAAACTATAATTACAAATAAATATTTAAATAATTTTGCTAATTATTCCTCATCTGCTATTTATCTGACCGTACCAGCATTATTTTATCTCACTGTTTTAGTTAAAGAAATCAAAGATCTCTGCACAGACTGAAAATAGATATAGTTTGCCAATATGACAAGTTTGCCCTTTGCATTGCCGAGTTCTGGTTAGTTCTTAATTTATGAAACCTCACTACAGATGGCTTCTTGCTAAATTTTCAAGCACATGCATGTTTCAGAACCAGGCTTCCTTTCAGAAGTCACTTTTGTCAAAGCCTTGGTGTTCCTTCAAGACATTGTGAATGAGTCCTAAGAGAACGTATAAACTGTGAATACACTGCTCTGTTCTGTACCATATATTTGAATCTCCGGTTTTTATTTAAATGAAGCAAAGAAGTATGTATTTTTTTTTCTGCTTAGGAATAAGTACAGCAGGACTATTACTAGACAGCAGAAGTAAGTGTGCCTTAGATGGTGATTAACAGTTTTGTTCTTCTTCTTCTTTAAATGACTAACCTGGAGTGAGAGGTTGGATGTCTTTTGAAAACTTAAACCTGTTTCACCTGAACATGTTTAACTAGTTAATAAGAAACATCAAAAAAGACAAAACCCTGAGGTCAACTATCATTTTTTTGTAAAGCCATTCGATGATGTTTAAATTTGTTTTTTTGGGTCTGTCTATAACATAAGTTTAATAACCTAGCTCAAATGCAGATTTCTAATTTTCAATTAACATAGGAATAATTTTGTTTGCTAAAATAAAATAAATGAATGAATGAAAAGTCTGAAACATGAAATGTTCTAGGTAGCACTTTTTAAAATTCCAAATTTCAAAAAATCATGTGGCAACTGTATAGCTCAAGATTTAAGTATTAACTTTTAACCTTTGACCTTACAGATTTTAACCAATGAAATGTCTCTTTAAACTTTAAAGGAAACAATGATAACGAGCGCCTGGCGATTGCTAGACAGCGAATTCCATATCGACTTGGTCGAGTAGTTGATGAATGGCTACTCGACAAAGGTAAAAAACATTGATTAAAACTTCAAATAAAAAAATAATTTGAACATAACCAAGTAGTACTTCATTGTAACACTAATAAACATAAAAAATAAATTTCAGTAAAACTAAATTAAAACAAATTTTAAAAAGTAAAATATAGAGTAATATTTGCATACCTTGTATAATAATTTCTATACATTTCTAGAAGTACCAGCTGTTTAATAATCTTACACTGTTAACTACAGGTTAAAGGGACTGTTAAATATAATCCACTAACTCAATCTATGAAGGTACTCATAGCAAACATTAACCAAAAATTATAAATCATTCATAGATTATATTACATGTTCCAGCATCTAAATTATTAACTAAAAATATGTGTAGTTATGATCTTCATTATGGTCCTGAAAAAAAATTTGTTTAAACTGTAGGTATCTTAAATAGTGGGCAATATGAATTGCCAATCAAAATGAAGTCCCTTTAACGTTTGCAACTTTCTAAGGGGATTTTGGAACAAACACTAATTAAAACAGAACTTAAAGTTGTGTGCATGCTTTTTGTGAGCAGAAACCAATCTGCTAAAGTGACTATTCTATTTACTAAGAGTGGTACTGTTGCTGAGGATTTCTCTGTTTAATGGAAATGTGCCATGATTTCTCCATCGGTATGTGTATCATTTCTGAAGCCGCTTTTACATCTAAAATCTTTTATTTTAATTGATAGCCTTGCTGAAAGCCAATCAGACATCTATTTTTGAATCTGCCTCTGAGATACTCAGTGAACCATGTGTTTCTTTTCAGTGTGTATGTTGAAGGAAAATAAACATTTAAATATGAAAAGGAAACAATTAAAAATGTAAATATTCACTTATATAGAGATGTGACAGATTACTACATAAATTCCTTAAAATTTACTTGACCTAATGACTTGTTGGCATATATATAAACTTTGTCTGTGTGTATATACATATTTGTATATGTCTATACATACATAAACTCACATGTACATAAAGCTATAGGCTCTATGCTGCATTGCGTGGGAAAAAAAAAACAAACAAAAACTTTTAAATGTTGGCAGACTTGAAGAAAAAGTTATCTTAAGGAATTAGAAACCTGGCATTCTTGAGACGCACCAAAAGGTTAACACTGCTTTCAGGGAGAGGGGTATCACATGTAGTGCTAAACACCTTTGCAAGTATATTTGATTGGCCTTTTAGCAAAAAACATGTAAATCCCAAAAAGTTGTAAATTAACAAACACAAAAATGCTTTCAAAATTTATGCATTTCATGGACACCTCATTAAAAAGCAATGAATTATGAGTCAAATCCTTTTCTTATAGTTTATTGCTCTCATTTTTCACCCCATGACAATCTGTTATCACTCGTGTAGAGTATAGTGTTCACAGTCAACATATTTGCATGTATATAATATTATCTTCACAGGGCGTCAGCTCACAATCTTCAATAGCCAAGCAACCATAAAAATTGGAGGCAAGGAACGTGGCCACCCTTTCCAAGGCCAGCTCTCTGGTCTTTACTACAATGGCTTGAAAGTTCTGAATATGGCAGCAGAAAATGATGCCAACATCGTGATAGAAGGAAATGTGAGACTTGTTGGTGAAGTGCCTTCCTCTATGACAACCGAGTCCACAGCCACAGCGATGCAGTCTGAGATGTCCACGTCAGTCATGGAAACAACCACCACTTTGGCCACGAGCACTGCTAGAAGAGGAAAGGCCCCGACAAAAGAACCGATTGGTCAGGTTAGTCCACTTCCTCACCTTTTGCGAATATGTTCCCATCTTGGGGAATGTGGCTTCCTATATCACTGTCATGCTGCAGATGAAATTGTTCCTGTTGAAGAAATGCATTAATTACAATTAAAAGTTCTGTACCATACATGGCTCATGGATGTGATGTTGATCAGCATTTAGAGGGAAAGTAAAGACTTTGCTGTTCTTCTAAATTAGGCAAACTTACCAGTTCAGATTGTTCTTGTGCTGAGTTTTATTGCCCTGTCATCCATCTTCATAGTGCTGCATATTTTTAAATATTCTTTCTTCCTCTGATGGCTTACATCGATTACTTTCAGTGTAGGAATGCAGGATGTCTGGAATTAGAGATAATGAAATGGAGTGATGACTTTATCCATGAGATAGAGAAAAGAGACCCAGTTTTAAGAGAGAACAGGAAGGAGGTGTGAAGACAAAAAGTTGTAAGAAGCTGGAAAAGAGGGAATTAGCACTTTCTTTAAGTCCCACGATTGATCATCTTCTCTGGCAGAATTCCTTAAAAGAAGCAGTGGCAGCAGAGGGAATTAAGAGCTCTCTGCACCATGGGAGACTCAGGCTCCAAGTCAGAGACTGTTCATTACTGTTTGTTGAGGTCATTTGCATCTCATGAATGTAGTGATACATTTAGTTGCTTTCAGGTTTTGTCAGGATCTCTGTATAATATGTGGGGGAATTTAATTATTGGGAAAAGGAGGGGGAAAAACAGGTGAGTGAATTAAGTACCTTCATCTTGGGGATACCCTGAGTAAAAGCATTGTGCTTTAAAAACCTAAAACTTATCAAGACATTTCTGTGGTGGAGAATATTTTTTTACATTTATTCTGTCTTCAAAAGAAAAAAAACAAAAAACAAACCACAAAAAAAATCCACAAAAACCCAAACCAAAACAAAAGGAACAATTCTAAAAGCTTTTCTTATGTTCATTTGGTTCACATGCTTGCTTGTGTGCCCACTGTGCCATCAAGCCATGACAGCTACACTCCTGAGATCCAGAAGTAGGACAAGGAACAGAGAAAGCATCATGAGCAGGAGCATGATGTGATGAATGAGGTTAATTTTCTCAAGAATGGAGGAGAACATGCTGATTAGACTCATAGGCTGAGGTCAAGTTGCTTGTTTTCTGCGTAAAAACTCAAACCGGAGGTTGAATTTGATCAGGGCATCAAACTTGGCACTTCAGCTTTTCTGTCTGTAGTACCTTTTTATGCTTTATACTATAGACCAAAAACTACAGTTAAATAAAAGTAAAAATTTTTATTTAACAAACTGAAACAGTATATTTAAGTTAAAAGTGAGCCTTTAAAAAAATCACTTTGACTTGCAGGTTGCAGGTTTTTTAATGATTACTGTAATAAGCTGCAGTGTTTTTATTAAATAGGAAATAAATTTTCTTTGTTATTAATTCTGTTTTAAATAGTATATCACACTGTATTAGCCAACTAGTTTGATTTCAGTATTTTGTAGCAGAAAAATCTAAGACTTCATCAAATTTACCAAGAGGAAGATCTGCATGTGAAAGTGCAAGGACACCCTCGCAGTGTGGAAGAATTTGGGCTAAATTAATGTTACTAAATTAAAATTAAACTAAGTTAAACTGTTCTATCAGTTCATAGCACACTTTTGTGTGCTCTTTTTTACCTGAGAGCCACTCTCTCAGGTAAATTCCTGGCACAATTTGACAGGTAGAATGTCACAGGGACCATTCCCAGTTGGCACCTTGCACAATTTGTAGGCAGTGGGAGTTTACTGGTATAGTTGCTTTGCCAGTTGGCCTCAATTTCTGGGAATATTCCCCAGTATGATTTATGCACTATTTGCATGTTTGGCACTAAGATTTTTCTTTTTGAGGTGTTCCAGTGGCTTATTTTTGGAAGAAAATTTTCTTAAGCTAACAACTACGGTGAGGTGTAAATTTTTCTGAAGAGGAGAAACAGACAGTTAGGCAAAATGATCTTCCAAAGATGTATTGTTTCTAGACTGTGGTACCTAAAATAAGATGAGGCCCTTATCAACTCTATCAGAGCATCTAAGTTTTTTAGAGCACCTTGCTGCCACTGGAGCTGAGTGACCTCAACGCAGCTGTGCCATTTGCTCCTCCCTTTCTGGCTGTAGTAGCTATACCAAGATACCATGAGCATTTACTCTTTGATATTCCACCATCATGAGCTTCCAGCAGGCTCCAGGAGCATCCAGAGCTGCACAGCAACTCACCAAAACATGTTCTAAAGGTGAAGGTTTTGATCAGCCTTTCCCACCTGTTAGCCTGGTGGCACAAGTCCCTCATGTAGCCCATGGGAAACTCTGTGAGCCTGAAATCAACATTTCTGAGGAAAGCATTTGATAGTAACATCACTACAGCCCATGGCATCCTGAGTATATAACTGAGCCCTTCTTGACTTCAGCTATGCCTCAATGTCCTGCCTGGTAGAATCTCTGTTGTCATTATGACTATACAAATAATTAGTCAGGGACTGTACTGGAACACAGTTTGCAGTCAGGCCTATGATTTGATTTAAGGAGATTGATAACAGCCCAAAGTCAGAGCTGAATTTTGTCTGCAAAACTATTCATGCTACAAAGACCTAGGAAGCTCCTGACTCAAATTAAGGACATAATTTTTTCTCTTCATTAATGCCTGAGTTCTTATTCTACCTGCATGTAATAATTTCTGAGCTAGTGACCCATAGGACTCCCACGGGTCTGTCCTGCAGGGTGCTGAGTAATGACTTTCCATCTTGGTGTCACTGGAGATGAAGGCACTTACCATCTCATGAAAAATCTACTTCTAATTTCTTCATTCCCTTTCATTTTTGTCCTTTACTTTCCCCCCCCGATTTTTACTTATATATAACCTCTACAAGAGTGTCAACTACATTGACATACCGTAACCTCTGCAGGAGTGCCAATTACATTGACATACTGTAATGCACAAGAAGAAAAGTTACATTTCTAGCATTAATTAGGTTACTGAAGAAAATATGCAGCTGAACAGCAATTGCTAATAAAAAACCCTTACATTACTGCAAACCAGTGCAGGTTTGAAATAGAATATAAGCATATGATCTAATCAGTCGGAGATTGTTTGCTCCATTTGATGAGGTATTGAATTCAATTAATATTACAATAGTTAAAGAAGATCATTGAAGTCTTTATTTATAGGAAATGTTCTTTTAAAAAACCTACAATGTGTAATTGACAGAGTGCATGCTTCTTCACAGATATCTAACAATTGCAATATATGATACAACATATACATGGGACTTCCAGAAAGTGTGTTGAATGCTGTTGTGCATGATTTTAGACAAATGAGGTCTTAATGCTTCTAAGAAAAAAAAGCTTTTTGTTAGTGACTCTGCTCTAAATGAAAGATTTCCCTCCTTGGACACTGTGTCATATTTTAACACTGAATATTTTGGTGATTACAGACAATTATAGCATTTGGAAATGCAAATTTTTCAAAGGGGAGAAAGGTATTCAAAGCTTATTGAATGTCGATGGTAGGTGAATGCCTCATTTTCCTTAGTGCCTTAAAATCCTCCCCTTTACTCCACCTTTGATTATAATGGCATCTCTAGCTGTCAGTCTTCAAGCAAAGCACTGTGTAAACACATAGGAGGTGAAAGTCCCTGCCTCTAGCATCTTACAGGATAAACAAAAGGTATCAGGGAGGGGAAAAAAAAGAAGAGGAAATCAGGAGGTGAGAGGAAGAGGGAAATAAAGAAAGCACTGTGTTGTTTCAGTGTTAAAAAGCAACATGTGGATTTGCACCTATTGTAGGAGGGAAAGTTTACTGCCTGTGCTTTTTTTATCCAGGCTCTCCAGATAGCAGCCCCCCAGCTACAGCTGTCCTGTAGGATCACCACATGGCTTACAGTAGAGTCTGGAGCAGGCAATTTAAGGACTGGGCTGCCTGGTCAGGCAGTTGGTGCAAATTGGCACCAATTGGATGGTCAGTGAGAGGTTTTCTCTGCTTCATGTCTCACTTTGGCACTTGAGGGAAGCCATGGCCACTGGCACGGGAACAGAGGATTGCAGGAAAGGTCCTTTGTTTCCCCCACACTGTATGGAAGGAGGCTCAAAATTTTACATACCTTTATGAGCATGAAAAGAAATCCCCAAACTTAAGTGTTGCAAGAACAGAACTTCTGTTAAGTGAAATATGCAGCTATGTGCTGCTAACTTCTGGTGAGCCATAAGTATGCACTGGAGCTCAGAAGTCATGAATTTGGTCTAAGAATATCACCCTTTTTATTCAGCAAAATTATACCGTTAAGTTCTTCCTTCTTTTTCTCTTTTGTTTTTAATGCTTTTTAAAAGTCTCATTTGCAAGTTTTTCTATTCAGTCATGAAGGTGATAAACATCTTTTAAAACTGAAAATAAAGATTCACAATTGTAGAACTCCAGGAGCTGGAATGTTAAGCAAAACATCGAGTACTGCAAGGCTTGCAATAAAAATTGCAAGAGTTGGCAGAAGTCTGAAAGGCTTCAAAAGGACTTAGAGAATGGGTTTTGCTTGAATTAGGAAAGCCCAATCAGGCCTTTAGTATCTTTTTGGCACGGCTTTGTGAATCTGTATTAACTGGAAATCATAAATGAAGTGATAGTAAATCAAGAATAATATGCTCGTTTCTCATCCCTTTCTAAGGATTTGATTATGACAGCCCATCCACAGAGCACCCTCTGCTCTCATGCATTGGAAACAGTTTCTGAAAATTGTGTGCTAAATAGCTTTTTTATTTTCCATGAGGGATTCTGGCAATCCTCTTTGTTCTCATCAGAGTGAGTTCTTATCAATAACACTAAGCCACTTAACCAGCAATTGCAATATACTGTGAGATGATTACATGTTTTGGAACAATAGGCACTGATTTTTGGTCAAGCAGAATTAAATCAATGAACTGAAATTTGGTCAGTTGCCTTAGAGGGCATACATCAGGTGAAGGTTATGTTTCTTTACACATATTGAAGCAGCGTATTTAAATGGTATTCATTGTTGCAGGGACAATGACAGGCTTGGCTCAGCATCTTCACCTGCCAAATAAAAACAAGCATTTGAGAAAACAGGGGTGTTTTCCATGAAAAGAGTTCCGTTTTAAGAATGGTAGTTGAATACATGACCTCCACACAGGATAGCAAATGGGAGCATATTTTATGGAGACATACCGATCACTAAATCAGTGCAGTTAATACTAATAGGAGGATGAATATTTTCCACCCATTTTGGATTAAAATTATGTACTGTATGGTTTGCAATGTCCTGTTTCTGTGCACAGGCATTGTGTTCTTTCCATGGATCCACACTGCTTCACCTTCTTTCTCTGGACAGTCACACAAACTAGACCAGAGTTCATTAGCCCCAGTAGTCAATGCTCTTCCCCAGGGGTCTGGTAAATCAGAAGTATTTGATGCAACAGATCCTCACTAGTGTAAAGTGAATATCATAGCTTCCAGCATCACAGTGCTCAGCACCCTTATGTGTTCATTAGGTGACAGATCCTGGGAAATTCGAGTGTTAAGGACAAATCTCACTTGCAGTAGGATCTCTGTGCAACTATGGTAGTTGTGAAGTGCTCATGTTTCAATTGCAGATTGACAGAAATGCATGAGGTCCATGCCCTTTTTCTTTGTTTTTGTTTAAAATAGCACATTAACCATTTTTATTTTCTTGTAGTGCTTTTTGATAATTTGTTTAATTATTTTAAAACATAATTGTCAACATAACTGACACTCAAGTTCTCTACAAAATTGGCAACAGGATACAGCGAACATTAAAATTCTCAATCTTTGTTTTAATATTTACTACCTGATCACATCTGACTTTTCCGTTCTCCTGCAAAATATTTGCATATTGAATATTGGCTCTTCAGCTGGAGTGCTGAAGTTGTATAAATAGGGTGGCTTTAGAAAAGCAGCATTCAACGCACTTGCCTGTTGGATTGGCTCATTGGTTTGTTGTTTTCAAGTATGACTTATGTGATCTCATGGTTGTCTGTCTGTCCCTTTCAATAAATATTGAATCCCCTGACCAAGTCAGCCAAATCTCTTTTTGGCACAAAGATTTCAAGGACATTAGGCTCCCAGAGAAGCCAAATTGTGTCAGTTCTGGTGCCTGTCCTGTTCTCCTGTTGCATATTATGGAGCCAGGTTTCCCCCTGGTTTGTGTTTAAAAAGCAAAGATTAAAAAGAAAAACAAAGCGTATGTGTGCTTAGAATGAGGTTTCCAAAAGTTTCTCAGACTCATTAATGCTTCCATATTATGTCAATGGTTTTGAAAATCTAATCCTAGGACACTCATATGTATAAGGACTGCAACACTGCCCTTAATGTGTAAGTTAGCTCTTTAAGAAATATAGGCTTTTGTGCGTGTAGCCTTGCCATTGAGCTCCGAAATAATAGCGATTGTCATTAGCTCTGTAGTCTACAGAGAATTTCACCTCTGTAACCAGAGCTTTGTGCCAAGCTCAGAGGATTAGACCTGCTGTTAATATTTGTTGTTAGCGTTTGTTGGAGAGGAGAGGTTCGTACAGGCACTTCGCAGCACACTGGACCACCAAAGGCAAATCTTAACCAGTTGCTTGGAAAACTACAGGCACAAAAACAACTGGACCCGATCAGCAATGCTACTTCAGTTCTACTGCACTATACAGTCCAGAGAAGACTGGCTTCTGCTTTGTCTTTGGCTCTACTGTGGATTAGCTTCAAGAGGCACCAGCCCCTCAAAAATGAAGCCAAACCATGCAACTTCCATTAAGCCAGTGGGATATGTATAAAACCTTGAGCACTGCTTTGAAACCATCCCCTACAGTGTGTATGCACAGGGAAAAAAATGCTCATAAATGAAATTACAGCAGTGATAATATCCAAAGATTGGCCAGACACTTGCATAAATTATTGATTAATTAGTTGCAAATAAGAGTTTCTGTTTACATTCCAATTTTTGAAAAAAGGATCTGAAGCCACTTGTCGCTTCGATTTTGTTGTTCTTTCATGTTTAATTGACCGTGCTCTTTTATTACAGTTTGATTTATTATGTGGGGTTTTTTTAATCCAGCTTAGTTTTATCCAGTCTCAGATTCTGACACATTACCGTATTTAAATATGGTGAACTTCAGCTTTCAAGTAGAGCAAACATCATCTTGGTACCAACGCTTTTTCATAGCATGCTGCCTTTCTTTATTCCTAGTAAGTTGCTCATGACGTGTTAGGACTGTAATATTTCTAAAACATCCCTTTGCATAACATGGGACATGGTATCTAACGGTTGCTGAGCAAAGTTAGACAGTGATTTGTTGTTTGAGAAATATTTCCCTCTTGTTCACATCTCTTTTTTTCCAACCTCTTTCTTAAGAACAGTCCTCTCATACGAAGCAGTGCTTGGTTTTCTCTCATACTTTCTATCTGTCCGCTGTTCCTCCTCAGTGCCTGTCAAGCACACTAAACAAACATCATTACATCGGGATTATAGGGAAATGGGATTGTTTCACCCAGGTGGAACAAGAGGCTCTTGCAGATGTGGTGACCCATAACCATGCAGTCACATAGCTGTAATGCACTTTTCTGCGTTTGGGATGACTGAAAAGGGCTGGGTGTTACAGTCACTACTGATTCTCAGTAGCCTTGCAGGATAGAAATCCTTGTATTGTGTCTGAGAGTTGCTGGTTTCCCGTGAAAAGAAAGCGATAGTCGTTCAGTCCCCTTATCACTCCCTGGAGCCCTGGTAAGCCTGAAGATCTTGTTCACTTTTTCCTTTGGTGAATTTCTGTGACTGAAGTACTATGTGTTTTACAAACTTGGCTCACATGATTTCCTTTCAGAATGCACGAATTAATACTTTCTATTTCTTTTGTGTATGATTCCTCAAAGCTGAGGGAAAGAAAAGCAAATTGACTTGGAGTGTGACTTTCCTCTCCCAGCAGGGAGAGCCCAAAGCAGGCACCCAGCTCTGATACAGCACAGCTTCAATGTGCTGCTACACTTGCAGCCCCCCCAGCGTACTGCAGCAGTGTACCAGTCCTGCTGCTCCAGCCAACCATGATTGCAAGAGTTTCCATGGCACATGGAGCGGGTGGGAAATGAATTTTCCTTCCTTATGTAATTAATCAGATTAATTGCTGCAGGTTGCGGTGTTCAACCTGCTTTTATGTATGACTGGCAAGGACCCGTCTACAACAGTCAACAGACTGATGTTTTGTTGAACACCAAGCATATATCAGAACTCTTCAAAATTAAGGTGATAAACCGTGTTACGTACTGGAGGTTTCCTCTAAGCATGATGCTGACAGTAATGTTGTGAAGCCTTTCTTCTCACTTACTGTTATTAAGACCAAAGCTTCATTCACAGGCATGCCTGCTTCATAGACTGCAGATCATTTTCTTTAATCAAAAATTCTCGGGACTATTTTCAGTTAATAAATTAGTATGGAAGGTTTCTTAAAACCTTTATTTTTTTCCCTGTGGGTAGTACCAACATCCCATGTCTGTCTTGAATAAATCAATAATTATTTTATGATTTATTGATTTATTTTATTTTAATCTGTTGGCTAAATTTGTCTTTATTTGTTTTCATTTAGTATTCAGCAGTTGATCTGAACAGCTGACACTTATGTTTTGTTTATGCACTAGCATTACTTCAGAGTTAGATACTTTCTAGTAGTTATGTCTCCGTGCTCTTTATTTAGAAGATCTGCAGTTCTGTTACAAATAATTTTGCATCCAGGCAGTGTATTACATCTTTGCATGTTTTTTTCTTTCTCTTAATGACTCTGTTGAAATGTCTCTTTTTTGCACATACACACACACACACACACACACACACACACACACACACACACACTTATAAAAGCCAGATGAAGTTATTAGATTGGAATTTTTTCAGTGTGAAGGCAAACAGTAAAGTCTCCAAAGGGGCTTAAGGAAGAAACCCGGGAGACTTGCCAGTTTCTCCAAAGAAGGGGCGTGCAGGGGCATCTGCATTAAGGAAGTAAAGAACTGAAGCTGTTCCATGAATCTAACTACACCACTTTCTCCTAGAAGTGCATAGAAACATGGAATGAGAAATAGGAACCATTTCCTTAAAATCCACTCCAGAGGATGGAATTTTGACCAATTAAACAGAAATCAAAGACATGGGTTTGTATTTTGACCTAGGGGAAACGATACCATCTTCCTCCAGTTCATCTCCACTAATAAATGAGTACTTTCCTGCCGTGAGATGATGATGGGATGAAGATGAAATCCATTAATGGCTTTGATGTATTCAGATACATCATTAAGGACTGGGTCTGTATCTAGAAACACAGTGGTGGAAGTACCAGGTTTTAGGAGAACACACAGCAGGTCAATTAGAAGTAGTTCTGGCAAGAGAAGAAATTATGTGGGAGGAAGCCCAGATGAAGAGATTGCAATGGTGCTGGACACACCCTCAGATCCTGGAAGAAAGAGGCTCACATGGGTAACAAAACTTTTGAAGGTATAATGTGCTGTATGATTTTGCAACATCTTTAAACCTAACCAGGTATTAAATGTTTGGGATTTTGTGGGTGGATTCTGTCGAGAAGAAGGACTAAAGAGGTTGACAGGGCTTTTTAAATGGCCAACAGCTTGCAAGAGATTTTTCTTGGCTCCCAGCATAACACTATAAATATAGAGAACACATTTATTCTGACATTTTCATGAACTAAAAAAAAAGAGGATGAGGTAAGAATAAATGGCCTTAGACATATCTTAAATGACACTTGCGTATTATTTTCAGGTTTTTAAAGCAGGACATTGGTATTTGTGCTGAGTAGACACTGTGATGATGGTGGGAACAGCAAGAGTGACATTCTGATGTCCATGTAGCCATAGGTGACTCCACAGACTAATAGATCATTTGCTTTTCTCTTCCTATCCAGATTCTCTTGTGATTTTCACAAATGTGCTGGTATTAAAAAGTCCTTTTGTCTATTTCAGGTCATATTTTGGGAAAACGAGTGTAGATCCTGTCTCCATGTTTCATCAGGCCACAAATTCCCTAAAATTAAGTGTCTGGGAGTTTTACTGAATGCTTGAGGGACATCCATCTAGACTGAATGTGTTCAGTAAAGCTGATAATTCCTTACATTAATACTAAGACTTAGTTGCTTAATTCCAGGCTCCCAAAGGTATTGAATATGACAGTCTGAATACATTTTCAGTAGGTGGATGGACTTACTAATTAACTGATTTAATCCATACCAAAGTATTATCAATATCTTCATATATCATGCCAAAATGTAGGATAGCAGTGATAGGTATATATGTGTTGCCTTCTAAAAATTAAAGTATTTGCATATGTATTTGAGTGTATAAACATAATTTTTTAGTTATATTTTTGTGGTGATGTCCAATTGCAACTAGGATAGCATAAACACCTAAAATATTTCCCTGATAATGCCATTGACATTTCCTCTCCCTGAGATAGATGATGGTAGCTTGAATCACAGGAATAGGCTAAGAAATAATATTTTCTGAAGTGATCCAAACAGCCATATTATAATTAAATGAGAGATAAAGGCAGTGGTATTATTTTCCTTATGAAATGACAGACATGGTTAAAAGCATATGCAGGAGAGGAAGTGTCAGGGTGAGATTATTGTTTTCTCCAATGATTGATGGAAGAATCATTTTTGATTACCTAAATTAGGTTTTCATTTTTTATCAGGAGCATATCAAGAACAAAAGAAAAGAAAATCTTCTGTTCAAACCTATTTCTGTGTGATTTTTTTAAAAATCATTATTCTTTATTGTTAAGTTCAGGCAAATCTGAAAAAAAAAAATTTAAAATGAAAATTCAAACAAGACCAGTGTTTAAAAAATGTTTTGAGTGTATTATATTAATCTAATTAGACATAAATCTGTAAGCAGCTGAGATCAGCCCAATGTTTTCAATCAATGTTTGAAAAGCTTTATCAATCTGTTGTGGCAGTGCCTCCTCTGCAATATTAACTGACCTCAGTATTTGAACTTTTGCAATAGTTTTTGTAGTGCTATGAGTCCCCACAGAAATAGAGACCATTATCTATGTTTTTAGTGTTATACAGGTAAGCCTCTAAAGAAAATCCTGCAATTAATTTAATCCTACACATAATTCAATATCTTCACATAATAAATATCTTTATACATTAAAAATAGCTATCAGCTTCCTTACTCTGTGAATAGATTGAAGTGCTTTGTTTTTCCATAAGAGGGAGATAGCAGATGTCTGACATGATAATTCCACTGTATGGCAATTTCATTTTCTTTCTAGTGCAATATTAAAATAATAATGATGAACACTGAACAACATTGTTAATCTTAGTAGGTGGAAGTTTCAGCAACATTGAAGAACCAACAAGGGTTGATTTTAACTTAGTATTGAACATCAGAAGAGGTGTATTGTGGTTTTCCCCCCGTAGTCCTGGGTTGATGTGGTAAAATGAGCTGGATCACCTAACAAGACTTCACCACCTGTGAATTTCAGGATGCTTAAGGATGTGGTGAGCACAGTAGCCCTGTTCAAGGGATGCTAGTGAAGTTCATGGGGTAAATTCTTTTCTGGTAAGATTGAGCAAGAGAGCTAATGCATTTCCTACATGTGTCTTTCACATTATTTCTGTTCATCAACAGTCACTACAGGCCTCTCAACATCAAAGCATACCTTTTCTCTTGTGTAAAGTTTATCCCTTTATGCTGATGATACAAGAAAAGTCTTGGATTTGTCAGATGAGAAGTCTGAGCCGTGAATTGTTGAAGGTTAGGAGGCTATATCCTAGGAAGGTATTAGCTTCTCCTTGCTGTATTCCTATGCTCTTCCCAGGCATCTGCTATTAACCACTGTGAGGAAATAATACCAGGCTAGGTGAACCTCTAAACTGACCAGCTACCAGTGTAGCTCTTTGTTTTTGTTTTCTGCTTTTCTGAATATAGATGCTCATATTTAAAGTAATGATTGGATTTTAAGCACACAATTTCCACAGAATTACTTGCAAACTTTGCTCATGCTGTTCAGCTGACTAGCAAAACAAACCAAATGTTGGGTTTTCTTTTTGGCAAGGTCATTGGTAAGAAACTGTACTCATATGACCTAAATAGATGGAACCAGGGGTAAAAAAAAAAAAAGAAAAAAAAAGAGAAACATTAAAGGAAATGTATTCAGGTATTTCAGTCAGGTAACAAGGAAGGTCCATATGCCCATGGAAGAAAATAGGAACTTAGAGTAATACTCCTAGTTGGCATTCCCTTACCTCCTTCTTAATCAAAGAAGCGAAAAATGCAGTGGCATTGGTGAAAGTCACAGTATGAGCATAAATTTATTTACAAATGCTAACAGTAAGATATAGTTGTAATTGTTCATCACCTGAGTGTTGGCTGTAATAGTTAAAATTGCTTTATTTTCTTTCAGTACTGTAAAAAGAAATTTTATAAAATTTATTGCTGGTGAATAAAGTATGTGAGATTTTTCAGATGATACATGTGGCCTCAGTATGCAGAAGAATCCCTATTCAAGATAGTATTTAAATATACGTGTTTTCTTTAAACATATGATTAAGTAAATGCTGGAATCAGAAGGGATTTAAACATGTGCTTTTCAAGTCTTTTCTTGAAATTAAAAATAATAATACCCATTTTGGTGCCATCTTAACCTTGCTCTAAACCAAAGGTAAAATCTGAATCAGTTCTCATTCATTCTCTACAGAAGGAGAAATGCTGTTTTCTTTCATTTTTCTAATCAAGATGCGACATGAGGCGTCATTCTGATATCTGACAGGGTTTTGTAACAAAAATTTTAAATGAATGGCTTTATTTCTGTCCAGGTAGAGCATCTGTGAACTACATTCTACAAAACCTCACCCACAGGTGATAAGGCATGTAAAGTGTACTCTGATTTGCTCGTTTTAAGTAGCTCATTAATCATTAATGCCAGCATTCTCTTAATTGTGGTTCTTTGTGACCGGCAGAGCATTCACTGGTGATCTCCAGAGAAGATGGCTCATTACTTTGTCAGCTCTCCTCCATTTTTTCCACTTGCTGTACCACACTACTGACAGTTAAAAATACATGAATAATTGACAGATTGTTTTCCTACATACTCTGCTGTCATATTTGCCACAAGAGCCTGTATTTAACTTCCTGTGGGAGGGAAGTGATCTGTGGGATCTTGAATAGAAGGTATTTAAGGGCTGAGAGGCCCTCTTTGTAAAGATGAAGTTTGGACAATGAAGACATTTTGAGAAGTTAGACAGGGTAAATTAATCTCCTTAGAATATCTCACAGTTATAACAGTTTTGGTGACGCTTGAAAAGTTACAGGGTGCTAGCAAATAAAACATGAATACACATAACCATAAATAAAAGCAGATCTCAGATCTGTCAATATTATGGCAAATTAGGCTGTAATATAAATTTTAGTATAACTTTCCCCAGCACAAACTTTGATGATTCTTCCAAGTTCCCATCTCTGACTTTGATGAAGAAGATTGGGGATAAATGTGGCTGATTCTGCTACTGATGTCAGTCCTTTCTGCCAGGGCTGGCAGCAAAGCTCTGATTTATTGCTGGAAGCAGCAAGTTTTTCATATGTGCTCTGGGAACTCGAGTGAAAGCACCCCCTGAAAGCCCAGAGGGTAACAAGCAGATGTTGCATGGAATAACTTGTAGCCACTGTTGACCAAGAGAAAACTGCAAATAGTGGGCTAGAGAGGATGAATGTCTGTTGCAAATCCCCTGGGCCATGCTGGCAAGTTTCTTAGCATTGTCAGACCTCCTACATTTTTGTTTCTTTGAGAGGAAGTGTTTCTCAAAGAAGAAAAATCCATTAGTACAATTGAAAGCAGACAAAAGCTAATCCTTTTTTAAATTATTTTTATTTTTTACTTACAAAGGAATATGTCTGAGAATTGGATCAGAAATGAGTATTATCCTGGCACCAGACATGGAGAGAAAGTAAAGGGTAACAGATCCTTAACTTTGGCACATAAAGAACACTGTTTCATACATCAAGCCAAATTCATACATCAAGCCAAATTCAGTCACAGTCGTACAACTCTATTGACTTCAGTTATGGGCATCAGTGTAGCTGAGAGGAGAATGCGAATTACAAAATTCTAATTTTCTTGCTGTACATAAAAAGAAGAATGCAGGTGCTGTTGAGCTGAGAATTTCAAATGAAAAATGTGCAAAGTGACAGTGAACAACCTGGGTTTGCAGTCAAACCTTAAACCACCAGCTACTCAGAAGCCAATATTGTGTGCTATGGCATCTGCAAATGATCAAAGACTTAGATCCAAAGTCAATGTTCATTTATACAAGACAAATTAAGAGCAATAGATTTGTGCTGGGATAAGACTCACTTTTCCTGAATATTATCCTGTCATTTCAGGCAGTGCATTTAATTTACTGACCAATTTTCTGACTCAGATATTGTCAGTACTTGAACATTGCCTGAGATTATATGGGACTCGACAGTTGCCTACACAGAAGCATCCAATGCCATTTTGGATGCCCTGGGTTATCTGAGACTGGCAGAGGGGCTGCAGATGTGACACGGCTTGCAGGAGCCCTTCACCCTTCTGGAGGGGTGAGTAAAGGGCATCCAGCACTCCCTGGGACACTGAAGGTGAGAACACCAAAGGGAAGCCATGCCCGAATCATTAAAGCAGCTTTTGTGGCAAGAAGAGAATCCTCCCTCCAAATTTTCTATTATTTTACTCAAAGCAGTTTCACACTCCTAAGAAAGTAATGGTACTAATACTGATATTTGACTTCCAACGCTTCCTTTCCAATCAGGGCATCTCTGTGGCTTTTGCTAAGGAGATGGGATTGCTCTGCTTATTTTGCAGAGACACAGAAGCCAAAGTGACTAGTTCAAAATCAGCAATCCACAGAGACAGGGCATGGGAGAGCTTCTGAGGCCCCCTTCGCAGTTAAAAACTATGTTTGACCCAGGTGAGCTTCACCATATATAACAGGTCAGTAAATGGTTACAGATGTACAGCATGCACAGCTCTGAACTGCATTAATCAGGCTTGTCGTGTTTTTTAAATTATATAGCTGAACAGAAGAAACTATTTCAAGTTAAGCTGCACTCCTGGTTTTCAGACAAACACGGTTTTTTCTTCTCTCATATGAGGGGGGTAAAAAAGGTAATTGTATTTTGTATGGTGATAGAGAATTTGTGCTGGTTTCAACCAGATGCTGAAATCAGTGATAACAGTCACTGGCCTCCCCCACTACCGCCGGATAAAGAGCTGCTGCTGAGTCTATTTCTCAAGCTTAAGCCAAATTGCTTTGAAGGCTTGTGAAATTCAATTTGCAAGAGAATGGAGGATCCTCTCCATGTAATTTCGAAATGTGAAAAATAGTAATTGCTTTTACTTTGTTCAGAGTAACTGTGTAGGTAAAGAGGCTGCAATCCTTTGGTTCCCAGCCTCCTCTGCCACAGGAGTTGGGAAGAGGTTGAACCCACACCCAGCTGCGAGCGATGCTGGACCCCACATCTTTTTGTCGTGTCCATTTCTTTCGGCGGGTGGGCACATCTGCTCAGTGGCCAGCACCGTGTCTCCCCATCTGCTGAAGGCGCCGTTTTGTGTCTTGATAAATTACATGAGAAAGGGTTTCATTACAATAACTCTCTCTTTAATTGGCCGCATTTGTATTTGTTTCTTCAGCATGGAAGATAATCCTGTATATGAATAGTCTGGCTTGATCTCAGATTTATAAGGTGTTTAGATTTCTTCCGTTCAGTAGAGAACATAAGTATTAGCGGATTTTTTACAAGCCTCCTGTTAGGAGCTGTCCTTGATCCTATGGCTGGCTTGTCTGCTGGTAATCTTTTTCCGTGCTTGAAGAGCTGACAAAAGCATCTGGGTCTCCCTGGCAGTAATTAGGGCAAGCTAACTGCCTGCTGTGTTGAAAAGTAGCTCTGAGATTTGAGGAAATGCAAATACAAACTGCACACTGGCTAGTGTGCCCATACCTTCTTTCATTTATATACAGGAAACACTGCATTCCACTGCATTTAACTGAGACTATTATCTCGTGGGTTTTTGTGTGTTTTTTTTTAACTTAGAAGTTCTACCGAACTCTGGTGTTACCTTAAGAAGTCCAAGCTCAGAGTGAGGGTTTGGGGTTTTTTTTCCCTCTGTTGCACAGCTGTAAATCTAGAATTGCCTATACAAATTAATCAAAAGCTTCAGTTTTCAAACACTGAACTCCAAAAAGCTCTATCCAAAAAAACTTCATAAGACTTACAACAGCAATTCCTTAGTCAATCTCTTGATGTCAGGTCATTGGGTATTAAGTATTGGTGAAGTTTCCTCCAAAGTAAAAGAAACATGCATAAACCCACAGGGGGAAAAAAGAACCTTACGCTGCAATCTAGTAATTTTGTGTCCAGGAAGCCTACCTCCCCTAAAAGTCAATGAACATGAGAAGGGACTGCTTATAACCTTACTAATGCTCGCAGCAGCCACTGTGCACTTGTGCTCGTGGGGTTGAACAGCTTTGCTTACCACAGAGACAATCTGCAAGCTGAGATTGTAAGCGGTGTGTTGTGAATGACCATATCCCCACCAAAAAGTTGTGGGGAGCAGCAGCTAGTTCTGGAAATTTATCTATTTGGACTTGGAGGTGTGTGGGTTTGTGGTGTGCCTACAGTTCTGTTTCTGTGACAGATGTTTACTGGTCTTGATACTTTCTTTGATATTCGTTATAGTGCTATTACAAGGGTTCTGTTCTACTTCTAAAAGCTAAAGCAGCATCTTCTGATTTAAATGGTCAGAAATAGAAATGTGGCATTATAAAATAAGATTTTGTTTCCTGTAAATCACCTGAAGACTTTTCTTTAGATCTGTCTTATTCTGTGACTTCCTGATTATCAGATCAGCTTTTTGCATTGCTTCTCATGTTACAGCATGATGATGCTAAAACATTTCTTTGATGTCTGCAGGAAGCAGTGTCCCCTCCCTCATCATAAGGGGGACAGTATCAGTGTTCCACCACAGACTGAGAGCAGATGCTGCTAAGTCCTGCAGTTATTTTTCTATCTCTTTTCGGAAGTAATTATCAACAAACCTTGATTTTTCTTTTTTGAGATCATAAATGCATTTGCCACAGCACTGCACTTTTGCTGTCACTCATGCTCAGTTCCACCATGGTGTGCCCTGAATTTGTTTTGTGATACATGACACAATTATATCTCAGGAAGATTTGCTCTTCCCTTCCCTGTGTAGTATGATTAATTTATATGCAGTCAACCCATCCTTGGAATGAAATAAGTTTTTCACCTTTCTGCCTCTCTTCACATTTTTGTGCTCAGTGAGGTTTTTTGTTTTGATTTTTTTTTTTTTGAGAAGGAGGTTTCCGCAAAGCTGTTTTGGCATTTATTTTCACTGAGAAGCTTAGTTAAATAATTGAAACAGCGAAGAAATTGCTTTAAAAAAGGGCAAAATGTATTTTCTTGTTTTGCTTCATGAACAGCTGAGTTTGAATACAGATGCAGACACTAAAGTAAATTAGATTATCTCAGTTCAGTATTCTACACCACAGTTCCAATCCCCATCATTGTCCCAATCCCCATATCTATGAGATGGAAAGATTAAGTAATAATGAAGACATGCCACTGCACCTGCTTTCACGGTATCCACACATACTTTTGATTTTCCCCCTCTGGCATTATCTGTTGTTCACAACTCCCATATGAAGGCCTGATCTAGATCTCCACAGACTCTAAAAACACATTTCTAATCATTGCCTGTTCACATTTGCCTACAAGTTTTGAAAACAAGCTGCTTTTAAAGGTCTCTCTCCATAAAATAAACTGTAAGCATCTGAGCTGATGTGTAGCTTCATTTCTTAGAACACACTTAACTAGAACACTGGTTAAATGTTGAACATCTGGCACACAAAGTGGTTTAGTGGCTATGACATTGTGACTGTCATGGGCATGCTTTCAAAGGTGTTATGGAAAAGGTAGGAATTCACCAAAATAAGGTTTTCAGGCAGGTGTAGCCTCTGAGTCCTCAAGAGCCGCCCCACAAGTGCTTGTGTCCTACCCTGTGCAGGTTGCTCAGCAACTTCTGGACTTGCCTTTGCCCATCCAGCTCAGCACAGCCCCTAGCTCCTGCTGGCACAGCTTTGACTTCCCAAATAGCTTCTAAGGATAATACAGATGAGATGAACATACGGTGGATGATGTGATTACAGAGGAAATAAACCCATGAAAGGACTGTGAGTCCAGAAAAAAGGATCAAACTCTTATCCCTTACATTGCTATGCTTCCTGAATAAATTACAGCCATGTCGAAGCTGTGTTTTGTTTTGGCACTGGCATGGCCTTTGACTTTCAGACTCTTTCTCTATTCCAACTTTTTTTTTCCCTTCTCTAAATTCCTCCTCCTCCTCTATCAGTCAGCACTGTGGATATAAGAATTACACTTTTAATATTTTTTTCTGCTTCACTATTATACACTGTAATGATGATCCCCTTTACTATCCTCCAGCTGTTTTGATTTTGGTGGCTTTTTTTTTTATAATGTCAAATGGCTCCTTGCTCTTAAGGTCATGTGCCATCAACCTCACTGGAGAGTCTGAGTTCCATGGCAGCCATATAATTGACTTGATATCATCTCATTGAAAGGTCACAGTGTGCCTTGGAGGGTTCTTTTCCCTTGTCTTAGTAGCATTTTGGATAGGTTATTATGTTTCATGCAACTCCAGACTCTTGGTTTGAATTTACACTTTTTCTTATTCTGTTAATGGAAACTATATTTCATGTTAAGCATAATTTATTGTACACAACAGCTGCTGTTATGATGCATCATAAATGGCCAATCATGATTGATATGTTTACATTGAACCACAGCATCTGGAATAATTTCCCCATGTATTTCTGTCCTCATCTGCCCAGGTCTGACACTTTAAAGCCACGTGAGATGAAGAGTCAGGGAGTAGGAGGGAAGAATCCTACAGATGCTGTAGCTCTTCCTGGCTTCTGCTGATACTTTTACTGATGCAAGGAGCGTTCTGCAGAGGAAAATCAGGGCAGGATGTGTGTCTGGAGATTAAAATTCTGTTTGAGTGCTGAAAACTACTCTTGCTCCCTGTTGTTCTGCAGTGGCCTATACTTGGTGCTGACTTGTGCAGTTGCAGCAGTGAGGATGTTTCCTGTCTTTCCAGAAAAGGACCAAATGTCAGCCCTTCTCCATGTATCAATAGTCCAGGCATTGATTTGTTCCTGGTTCTTCTGCAGCAAGTCCCTTTCTTTTTAGGTGATGTCACAAAAATATGAATAAGTGAAGCACTTCAAGATAAACGCTATTAAAAGCTAAGCACAAGCCTTGTAGTATAGCCATAATGATAACTTCATTATTTTGCAACCTACAGTCTCAGGTTTTACTCTGCATACCAGAGAGCTTTTTAAAAATTGAAATGAAATTATGATATACACATTTGTAAAGGCTGGAGTGTAGAGAAGTGCCAGATACCATAAGACCTGAAGGTCTTACAATAAAAACTGGCCAAGTGTATTTGCCAGAGAAGACTAGAACAATGGTTTCACAGGAGTGTCACTATAACATTTTATTAATACACTAATAAACATAAACTTTGGAAACAGCTGGTACATTCATCTAGAATAATTATTGTAATAGAAGACTTCCCAGGTCATTTTTATTGCTCTCCTGTGGGGCTGAAGGTGTTCTGATATAATGGAGTTTGCATATTCAAGACAGTTTAAGACCTATGAGAAGGTCATTTGTTAATAACAAATGGTGAGTCTGAACAGTTCTGCTAGCCTCTGTTTTATAGCTTGTCTTTGGACATAAATGTAAGCTTCAAAAGAATAATAATACCCAAGCTGGTAAATAATATATGTCACCCTTGCTAATCTAGAAAAACTGTGCATGCCAGTTCAGTCTATAGATATTAACTCCCTTCATTGTCTGAACAGAGACCTTTGTAAATCATTTGCCTCATTTAATAGATTATGAATCAATTGCTGTGAATTGGGGAGTTCTGGTGACTTCTGTTTTATTGGATGTAATCTTTCTCCTGTCATGGATGTTCCAGAGAATCAGGTCTATTCATTACAGCCCTCTGTTGATGGCAAGGTGTTATTCCCTTGCAGGAAAGCTTCTTCTGCAAGCTGTAAATTGAAGTTGAGAACTAAATTTATTCCTTCTAATACCTCGTGCTGAATGACTGAACTTCAAACTAGTCCCATAGCATCAACTTTGGTATCAGTTTGACAATATTGCATTTCCAGCATTTATCTGAGTTGCATAATTTAGTGCAAAATATTGCAACTGTTTTTCTGCATGTACTGTGCTTTAGATAATACTCCTCCTTTTTCTATTCACATATTTTTTTAGCTACAGAATAGTTTGTATGCCAGTGGGTGTTTTGAGGTTTGCCCAACATATTTTATGGTTGTATTGTACCAGGTTTGAGTGTTTGTACCTTGCTGGGGCTCCATCCTTTACATAGGCCTAACAATGTAGTATACATATCACTAAAGACATGATATTTGATGTTATTTCATTTTTCTGGGCTATCATTTTCAGACAACACCAAAAAGTGCCTTGATTTTGTCAAAGAAGAAAAGTGCTGAATTTAGCAACCCCAGGCAATTAAACAGCTTCACCTAATCATTTTTAACCTTTTAATAATGTCTTACAGTTTTTGCAGATGGCAGTGAAGTCCAGTGAGTTCACACACCAAGAAGACTGCAGTAACTCAGAAGGTTTTTTCTCTTTTTTTTTTCTTTCTTTTTTTTAAGAGGTTTGGGATTGTAATCCATTTTTGTCTGAAGAGCAGATGTCCTTATCTTTACAGCACAAAATGCAAATGGGAAATCAACATCATTTTTTGATATGGCTATCTCAGTTTAATATATATTAATGTATATTGGTATCAATGGTTGTAGACACTGAAAGTGCTTTGATGTAAGAAGTTGCAAAAAGCCATCCTGTCTATAGTTACAAGTAGGATTGTGACTCAAGCCTGGTTTCCAGTACCTCCTACTCCTGTTTCCTGGAAAGTGAGCACTCTCAGGATCACATGGGAGCAGATTCTAACTGTTGAATCGCAGTGATGTAATTTTGAGTAGCCCTGTGTGTAGGCATCTGGAATAAAACTTTCAAATCGGAAAAATGCAAGCATCTCAGTTATGTGGAGAGAAAAACTTGCCATTGAAAGTCCTTTTATGTATTTTAGCCACATCACAAGAGATTTGTGAAGGCTTTTTTTTATTATTCTTCTTTGACTTTTACTATATATTTCCACTTTCAGGATCAAGCATTTTTCCTGTCTCTGGCCTCTCTTTGACAAGTCTATTCTTCTAACCAGCTGTGTCAGGCTTCAGAGATGCTTTTAGAAACACCTGTCCTGTGGTATAGAGGCTTGACAGCCATTCAATTTATACCCTTTACTAGTTAAACTCATGAAATTCAAGTGTAGGGTCAAAGCCAGAATGTTCCCTAATTTTTTCTAGCACAGCTGCCAACCAGTGTTAAAACAGACACATTCTCCAAGAGTTTTAAAATTAATGCACAGAGGGGCATGCTAATTGTGCAGAAAGATGAAACATGAACCTTTCAACTTGCCTCACCATCTTTCTCCAGTGCCCAACTGCTAAACCTTTTAATTTCTGTGCATCTTTAGCCCTTCACGGTCACTTTCCATTGGACTTGTAACAGTGCAGTGTATTTCTCCCAGTTTCTAGTTCTACCCCACTGCATAAACCCAACTAATGAATGACCTTGGCTCTGTCCTTTGGTCTGCCTCTCAAATAGTTTCTTTTTATCCCACATGTATGAGAAGAGTTACCTTCACAGAAGACAGGACTTATTTTTTTTGCTCACAGCCAGCAATGTGATTTTGAGTTCCAGAGATACCAAAGAGATGGCTCTTGGGACCAAAGCCATTAGTGTGCTGATGCCATGATTGGGTAGCAGGTGACCAAAGCTGCCCTGTGGTCCATCCACATGAACCCCTAGCCACAAGATCTGTAGTCCCTCAAGTAGGGCAGGAGGGCAGATGTTCTCCTTTGCCAATTATCCACAAAGCATAGACCTCATTTTAGAGTGTCTTGTCCCTCAGTTGGGAAAGAGATGTCATTTTTATTCCACTGTGTCAGTGATGCTTAAAAGATTTTGAGAACATGTAAAATAAATCCATTTGGAATTTTGAGATTTGATTGTTAGGTTTTTTCCTCTTAAAATATGCTGTAATTGTCTGTAATCCCTTAAATTGTAACCATATAGGTTCAGTTTTAGCCTCCACATGAAGCAAATGGGATGGAAGCACGATTATTTGAGCAGAAAGGTTTTTTTTAAGAAGTTTAAAGAAAACAGTACTTTCCACTTTTTTGTGTCAGAGGAAAAGGTGGTAAAAGTTTGGGAAAATTGGCCTGAAATGCTTCACTCATTTTCTCTATCTAGATAAGAAGGAGCACAGTATCATAGACAGATGCCTTGTGATTGTCTTCCCATTATAAAATAATGCAATAAAATAACACTAAAAATGAAACAGAAAATGAAAAATTTGAGACTGTATAGGGAAAAGAGCTCTTAATGTTTAATAGATACCACTAAAGACCCTAATTCAGGCTACCAGTTCTTACGCTTTGTAAGTAAGATGAGGTGTCAAACATTTAAAACGTATGTGCTGTGAGGTTGGACTGTGCTTTGTATTTCATGATTGATAAAGAATTGTTCCTAAATAAATCTTGCAATTCTGACTGCAGTGACACAAATAATAGAACATGAAGGTGTGAAAGAAAATGGCCAATTTGAGTGATATGAGAAGAAGCTGTGCTTCATTTGGTCTTAGAAAATAAGGCACAATGAAGATATGATTGCTGTTATTGAATGGTTGTATAGGATTTCTACCATATAAACCTCTCCCTGCTTACATTTTTGAGTAACTCAATGATTTGTGTATGTTGTTCAGTGTATTCTTTGGTCTTGAGAGACATATTAAATAATGGTTCTGTAAAATTTTAAATGTTGGAACTATATAGCTCATTTTGTCATCAGATTCTGATTTGTTTGCAAATTATGTATTGATGTGTAAGGGTGGCAAAAACAGGCAGAGCACTGATCCTGAGAAAGACTGCAGCTCACAAAAGTAGTTGTCATTTTATTTTTCTAATGTGTCTATTTTTAATAGCCAAGCTTCCAGCACCAGGCACTTAGGAGAAATTTATTCTCCTATATTCGAAAAATAATATAAGCCTAAGTTACACCTTCTGGACCTCTCATACCCTTTAGCATTTTTGCTGTCTGATGCTATTTACACTTGAAGATGATTTTCAACCTTTAGCCTAATGAAAGAAAAAATATTCTTGTTTCTTTATAGCAAACATGTAAGTGGCCAACAGATTAAAAATTACATTTAGAGACAAAATGTAGCCTGACTTCATAAGAAAGTCAGATTGACAAATACCATTGGCTTCTTGTGTTCATTTCAAGTTGGATTTAGCTAATGCTAATGTGTGCTTGTAATCTCTGTGAGGTTACTTTATTACTCAGAACACATGTTTTGAAGTGGCAGTCAAAAGGATGAGGGCTTGGGGTTAAAAGACTTTGAGACATAATAATTCTTAATCAAAATCTCATTTGGAAAAAATGGCACCTGGATTCAGTAAAGCAGTAAAGCACCGTGAGTCTGCCAGGGAGTACAGCAGCCTGTCCTGACAGTGATTTATGTTCTTTTTCACCTACCATGCCCAAGTATATTATCTAGGTTGACATGCATATGTACATATATCAAGCAAGGTCTCGGCACCTGTTACAATGCCCATACTGAATTTATCCTTGTTGATACCTCTGAATATCAGTAGAGAACGAAGGACACAGTCCCTTGACACATATCAGCTAAGATGTAGCACAACGTGATTTCAGCATAAGCTGGGCATATATTTAGACTCCATGGCAGAAGTAATTAAGAGTGGAGTTTGATTGCCGTCTGGCCTTGCAGTTGTTCTTGCCATGAGAGTCTGGCAACCTGTAATCTTACAAGTCAACAAGCAACCACCTAGCTTCCATATTCTTTGACATTTCAGGGACTGTTTCTGTGTAGACATGTAGCAGGAACGCTCTCGGAAAAATATTACAGTAATAGATGTGACTCCTGAAACCTTGACAAGTGCAGAATAATCTAGATTGTTCTGCAAATCCTATGAATACATTTTCCTAAATTAAAAATATGCTGCACTATTTGAAAAATACGTATCCTGAGTATTGCTGCCTTAAGCACTACAAAAAGATCCCTATATAATTTACTAGAAAATTATAACCTTCCAACAGGTTTTGAACCATCCTGTAAAATTTAATAAAAATACAGAATTCTGGCTTGGAGTTTTCTGGGGCACAATTGAAACAAAACAAAAACAGATTTCCAAATTAAATTTTGTAGAATATGTTTATATAATCTTTGGATATCACTATTACTATAGATGGGATTTATTTGTAATAATTACTTATGGACTAGTTTGTCTTTTCTTAATGTCTTCCTTTCCCTCTACCCTCAATGCAGAGGCTATTTTTTCTATATGAATAATTATTATGTTTTTTATTTGCATTTGCCTAAACTTCTAAGTAGACTCTTTAAAATATTTCATTTACTTTCATATACAGCAAAATATGACAAACCAGTTCAGATCCTCTCAAAATTTTTATAGACCATGCAAGCTTACAGCATTCTTTAAGGGATATAGGGCAAGAGCCACAGAGGATTCCAACATCAGAAAATGGGGTTTAGACAGAATGTCATTGTTTTCATAGAATGGCTTGGGTTGGAACTGACCTTAAAGATCATCTAGTTCCAACACACCTGCAGGGACCCTTCCACTAGACCAAGTCTCTCAAAGCCGCATCCAGCCTGGCCTTGAACACTTCCAGGGAATGGGCTATCCTCAGCTTCTCTGGGCAACCTGTTCCAGTGCCTCACCACCCTCACAGTGAAGAATTTCTTCCTAATATCTGACTTAAACCTGCCCTTTTTCAGCTTGAAGACATTCCCCTTTGTCCTATCACTATATCCTCTTGTAAAAAGTCCCTCTCCGTCTTTCTTGTAGGCTCCCTTCAGGTACTGAAAGGCCACAATAAGTTCTTCCTGAAGCCTTCTCTTCTCCAGGCTGCATAACTCAAATTCTCTCTGCCTTTTCTCATAGGAGAGGTGCTCCAGCCCTCTGGTCATCTTTGTGACCCTCCTCTGGACATCCAACAGGTTGTCATCCTTCTTATGTTGGGGGCTCCAGAGCTGGACACAGCCCTCCCAGCTGGATCTCACCAAAGCAAAGTAGGCCAACCTACTGGCCACACTTCTTTTCGTGCAGCCCAGGATGTGGTTGGCTTTCTGGGCTGCAAGTACAGGTTGCTGGGTCATATTGAGTTTCTCATCAACCAACATCCCCAAGTTCTTCTTGGCAGGGCTGCTTTCAATCCATTCTCCGCCCAGCCTGTATCTGTGCTTGGGATTGCCCCAACCCACGTGCAGGACATTGCACTTGGCCTTCTTGAACTTCATGAGGTTTGCAGGGGCACACCTCTGAAGCCTGTCCATGTCCCTCTGGATGGCATCCCTTCCCTCCAGCCTGTTGACTGCACCACAGAGCTTGGTGTTGTCAGCAAACTTGTTGAGGGTGCTCTCAATCCCACTGTCCATGTCGCTGACAAAGATGTTAAACAGAATGTGGGCAGTTAATTTTCTTTTTTTTTTAAGTAATCCAGACCTCCTCTACTTGACAAAGTTTCTGTGTACCTAAATTAATTTTTCTTTGAATTCTGGGTGGCAGAGTTCTTTAGCTTGAAGTTTTCCCCGTTGAACCAGACGTGAAGTTAAGCTGCATCTGAGTAATTTCAACAATTCTCCACAATAGGGGTTTTTCCTGGATTGCATCTGAAATTTCTGTCTCTGAAAAGTTTATTCAGAATTTCCTTCTGATGGTATAATGTAAATTTGTAAGTTTATTCAATTTTCTGAATTTATATGTGAGTAGTCAGATTTCAACCCTTCAACAGTGCACCAGAAAGAGGAGATTTCACACGATCTTATTCTCTGCCTTATTCAGTGGAATCATCAAGTTCTTGTCATCTAATTATTGCAAGGAACATTTAATGGAATATGTGTTATAATTATGAATTTGACCAGGACACATTAAGGAAAAATCTTAGTGTTTCATCAAGTGAATGGATTATACTTCAGAAGATGTGTGAGGTGATTTTCAGGAGTAATTCACAGAAGTGAAGAGTTCAGCCTTGATTTATGAAATGCACAAAGCACATTATAAAGCAAATCTGAAGGGCAGTATCCTAAAGTGATGAGGACATCTGGGAGAGGTTCAGCAGTGAAAGAAGTGGTGCAATAAATCACAAATGGGGTGATCTTTGGTCAAAGATGTGTATTAGTGGGAAGGCTATGAAATTTGCATTTGATTCTGGTTCAGGTTGAAGTAGCTCAGTGGCAAACCTCAAATCACAGGCATACTTCTTTGATCATCTTTTGCAATATGATCATTCTTTTCACTCTGCCACACAGTGAATACCCCCAAAACAGGTTTTTTTGGTGGGGAAAGCAGAAGTGTGAATACATCTGCACTTGCAGTGTTGAAGGTCCAGATTATTTTAACACAGTGAAGAGATCAGACTCCATTTGAACATCCTTTAAACCTCAGAAACAGAAGTAGACTGCAACAGTTTATAACAAATTTTTTTTTATTGGTGTAACTGTATTATTTGGTGAAAAGTATATTTTACAAAGAATACATGTAAGTAAATAAGCAAATTTACTCAGGATTTTCATGAAGTTTTTTATGCTGAAACAATCTGAAGATTCTCTTCTTCAAAAGAACTGTAGGTTAGAAGCTACAGAGATGACAGAAAATACTTTCAAAGAAGATATTTTGTGCTTTTGCATAATCCACTTAAACAATATGTAGTGTGTCCATTTTCCTCTGATTGCTTAAAACCCACTCTAGAAACGTGAGTGTGTGCATGTACCTGATTGGGAACGAGATGTTTCTCAGTGTTTCATCTCCCCGAGCTTCTGCTATGAAGAAGTGGGTGAACAGAACACATTCAAAATACATTTAACAAATACAAACAAATGCACTTGAAGACACAGTCAGCTGTGCGTGACATTGTCTCTGATGGCACTCTGGCTAGAGAAGAGTTTTGTTGTCTGCAGTGGAAAAGACAATGATGAGAAATACAACTTTGCACACTAGGGATAAAAAAAAACAAACCACAACCGAAACCAAACAGATGAGGTAATGTTTTGAAAGAGTTTGAAAAACAAAGGGACATGGGGAAATAGGAAGCTTTAATAGCATATTATATCTGACATTGTTATCTTTTTCTGTGTTCACTTTCACCCACACAACAGATAGTTTCTTAATTTTTCCATATGTGTTTCCCTTCGTATTTTTCATTAATTGCCCCATTTTTATAATTAACTGTATATTTCTAAATTTGCTCCTCTACTGAAAAATTTTGGTTGATTGCTCTCTGTATCCTTCCTCCCTTTTGTTTAGCTTATTTAATCATTATTATCTTTCCCCCTCAAAACTTATTCCCCATTTTTTTTCTGAAGCAACATTTCTCAAGTTGCCATTTCTCATTGAGCTTTAAGCAGCATCCTTGCAACTGCTAATTCCCCATGGTTGTCGTTCTCTTGCAGCCTTTTTTTCCCCTTCCTGGGAACACAGAGGTGGCTCATTTCAGCAGTTAAACTTTCACAAAAAGTTTCTAAGCCAGCACATGTGGAAGTGGGATCCTCCTGTCAATGCTACATGTAGCTGTGGTTTTGAATGGACTTTTATATGGTACATGCAAGTGTGGGTGTAGGAGGAGGTTTTATTGCTTTGTGCAGAACATGTGTCTCGTCAGGAAGTCCATATCAGCAACCTAACAGTGCCAATGGTAGTCTCTGTTCACCTGCTGCTAATCTACTCATGTAGGCGAAGTCTCCGTTCTAGTTAGGTTGATGATTTGGTGAGCCCTTCTGTGACTGCCAGGGAAAGGGAGGAAAGACCTCAGAGAGGCTTTATGTGTCATTTTCCTGTGAAAGCAAATTTATATGGAACCTGTTTTCTTTTGTATTTGTCTGTATATTTCTGCTTTCAGTGGATTTTTAATCTGCAGTGTCATTTTTTTGCCAAAAATTATCTAAACTCTGTGTTGCCTTCTTTCCTGTGTTTGCTTTCATTTCTGTTTAAAAAATACTGCAGAAAGGGAGAAAGGGGTTGAGAATAGAGGAGTCTAAAAGCTTTTGAGTGAAAGCAAACATAAAATATTCACTTATTTAAAAGAATCATAAAGATCGTAATCTGTCACGCTGTAAAATTGGGACTTTATACGAGCTTTCTTGTGATTTAGTCACCTGTCAGAGGAACCAGATTTGCTTAGGGTTTTTGTTTGGGGGAGGTGTTTTTTATTTTCAGAAAAAAAAAAGCCCTCAAGGCTTC
This sequence comes from Neopelma chrysocephalum, assembly GCF_003984885.1. Taxonomy (NCBI): domain Eukaryota; kingdom Metazoa; phylum Chordata; class Aves; order Passeriformes; family Pipridae; genus Neopelma; species Neopelma chrysocephalum. The sequence continues at coordinate 3,291,267 of NW_020897773.1, read as the reverse complement.
TAACTATGGAGAGAAGGAAAGGCATTGGGTACCATTTCTTGCTGATGTCACAGGTGGAATGACAGGTCTCAGATTTGGGATAGGTTGGTTAATTTCAGACTATTGAATCACCACTCAGTCACTTAGTTGCAGCACTGGTCTGCCATGAAATAAAAACATAGTGTGGTCTTCACAAAGCAAGATGTAGTAATAGCCTCTGGGAAAGGTGCTTTCTTCTTTGTAGCAAAGAGTGTGTTACATGTGTCAGATTTCAACGCTGGGAAAATAATTAGTTGAGGTGTGTATTTCTTGGGTTTCAGCTGTAAAGTATTCATGAGAAGCCACCACTTGTAAGAGGAAAAGATGCATGAACACAGCCACCTATGCCTATAAAAAATTACCTTTCTTTTGCTTCTTAGGCTGAAATAGGCCTATTTTTAAGGCTCTCATGATAGGAATTTCTTTGGAGACCAAGACATTTAACCACACATACATTTAGTAGCTGCATAGCTTCTCAAACAGCTCATCTTAACTCCTTGGGAAATTACTCTTTAACTGGTGGCTCTTGTATCAGGTCCAGCTATGAGGGAGTGTTGCTATTTCATTTCGGAATGTTGTGTGCTATGCTTTTGAAAGAACATTTTTTTGTGGCAGAAGTTACAGGTTTTCATGTAATAAAACAACAATGACAGTACTGTGTATTTATACAGCCCTTTCCTAACAGAAGACTTCTGATGTCAAGAAGGGCATGATCATTTCATTGTATGCTGGGCTTTATCTTCATAGCCTGTCCTTGTCAGAGGATAAATGATCTAGGAATGATCATCTTGTGCTTGAAAGGTCAGAACTCCAACAAATGGGTGAGGTCATGATCCTTAGTATTGTCTCATTCATCGCCCTCAATGAAATTATGGGAAGAAGTTTTCTGACCAAAGTGGGTTGCACCATTGCCTCAACTTACTGCAGGTCTTGTCTTGACTCAAATTGCTGAATATCTCCAGAGCTTCTTGACCATGTTTCATGGTCCTTTTGAAATTTGATGTTCCAAGGGCCAAGGGGTTAATTGCTGGAGTTTACTCTTCTAAAGGTGCCTGTGCAGAGACAGTCTTTAGCAAGCAGAAATTGTTCTCCTCAATGCAAGTAGAGAAAACAAACTTATCTGCAAATACTTACAAAAGGAAAACCCCTTACTCAGAAGTGCTTTTCTGGCTCTTTGTGTGAGCACATGTTTAAGGCATCTGTGTGCAGTGATTTGCCAGTAGTCTTTTAGCCACAGTACGTTCTGTTAGGAAAGGCTCTGGGAGATATAAAATTTTTTGTATTTTCAAAACAATTAATCAGAACACAAAGAGGTTTTTATTACTTCTATGCTGCTTTTATTGGGATTGGAGATGTGAGGAGAGGCTGGCAAACACTAGGCAGACAGATCTAAGAAACGGTAAACTGTGCTTTTGCAATCAATAAAAGTTGTTTTAAAAATTTCATCCTTCAGTTCCCTGCTTGTTTCTAGCTACTAAATCCCATGAAAAAGACATATCTTATCCTCTGCTCCACCAGTTCAGATGTTCAGAGCCCTTGCTAAATTAACAGACTGGTTATTGAGAAAAATAAAATTACATTTCTGGATTGGATTTATGATTCTTATGCAAATGTAACTGCCACATTCTGTGCAGAAAACACATTTACACATTTAAAAGCCTGAAAATAGCAATAATCCTGTTCAGGAGCAACTCTAGTTAATACTTTCCTATATAGATTTGAGTATTCATTAATAACTTCTGGATTGTTATTAGAATTGTTTTATTATAACATGTAATTTGCTTGAACTGACTACGTCTTTCTCAAAATGGTTTTAATTACAGAAATAAATGACAAAGCTTAGTGGAGATGCTTATACAACAGTGCAGTCATTTTCTGTATGCCAACTGGAAACTCATTTTTAACAGATGGAATTCAGCAGTCTGCAAAGAATGAATACAAGGCCTTAAAACTTTACTTAATCTGTCTGAGAAAATATGAACATGGTGTCATACACGCTATTTCTTCTTAGCTTCTGCACTATTAATCAATTATTTGTTACAGCTGCAGAAAAAAATCCAAAGAGTTGTTCATTTTACTGAGGATGTATTTGGCTATAAGGATCAATTTTATATGTCAACAAGATGTACCATTGTGGGTTAGAATAAAGGTATGACTCCAAATATTTCCTTTTCTCTATGGGGACTGATACATTTATCTTTCTTCCTTCCAGTGGTGTGGGCAGTACTGTTGCATTACTCTCTTGGTCCTCTCTTTTTTTTGTTAGCATTCTTCCTGACTCTGTTCCTGTAGCTCTTGTTTTCTTTATAAATCAGTAGGTAAGACCTTCCAAATTCTGGCTGTATATAGCCATAAGATGAAGGAAGGAGTTAAGATGCAACCTACCAGGAATAGAAAACCAGTATTTTGTTCGTAGTTGATGAGCTGGTTGATTGCAAGTCTTGCCTCTTCTTTTGAGACTCACTAATGAACAGCAGTAAAAAAGTAGCCCAGGAGTAGCTCAAAAAGCAGAGGTGCACTGATTAGGTGTGACAAAAAGAAAGCAGGCATTGCCAATATGGAGAAAATAAGGATGTTGGGCTGAATGACCCTGTGGACTGTGGTAGAAGCAGAGAGATGAATTCATTAGTATCAAGTGCAAAATTACATACTTCAGAATAACAAGACATTGAGCTACAAGTTAATTGTTCATCAGTTAGAAATGAAGGAGAAAAAAACTAAATGACAACAGCATGAGTAAGTCGGATTGTTGCGGCTGTGGAAAAGGGAATTGTACTGCTGACCCCTATCAAGGGAGGGAAAAACTGACAAAGATACTCTTCTAAAAGGTAAAAAAAATGGGTATTGCTCCACCAACCAGTTACCCCAGCTTTATGTGGCACTTGCAGCCTACCAGTACTCTGCATCCACAGGAAATGTGTCTTTATCCCAGCGTACTTCAAAACCACACAACATTAAAGTGTAAGAACAGCTGAGACTTCACATCCTTGCTCACCTGATGTGATCTCATTCACATTTCTGTCTTCTACAAGAACATGGCTTGTTTTAACACAGCAAAACCTGGAGTACTTCATCCAGCTCTGATGTCCCCAGTTGGTGCGAGTCCAGAGGAGGCCACCAAGTTGATTAGAGGGATGGAACAACTCTCCTATGAGGAAAGGCTGAGAGAATTGGTTTTTTCTAGGTTTCAGCCTAGAAAAGCGATGGCTTTCAGGTGACCTAACTGTAACTTTCCATTACCTGAAAGCCTACAAGATGGAGAGGGACTTTTGCAAGAGTATGTAGTGACAGAACAAGGGCAATGTGTTCAAGCTGAAAGAAGGTAGGTTTAGATTAGGTATTAGGAAGAGATTCTTTACTGTAAAGATGGTGAGGCACTGGAACAGGTTGCCCAGAGAAGTTGTGGGTGCCCCAATACTAGAAGTGTTCAAGATCAGGCTGGATGGGGCTTTGAGAATCCTGGTCTAGGGGAGGTGTCCCTGTCCATGGCAGGGGGGTTGGAACTAGATGATTTTTAAGGTTGCTTTCATCCCAGACCATTTTATGAAAACAATGACTAGAAATGAAAATAAATTAATCAGTGAAGGGAGATGACTGTTTATGCCAAAGTATTGAAATGATGTGAGATGAAACAGGGATAAACTGGTCACAGATAAACTTAGGTTGGGAACAATAAGAGGATATTGAGAGTGGTGTTCCAGTAGGAACAGTCAGGATGCGTGGTGTCAAGCAGTCAAAAGTGTGAGTGTTTGGTAAAAAGGTCCTGTGCTGGTTATGATATGGATGTAGCCCTGTTGAACCAGAAGACTTCTCCAGCTCTGCCTCTCTGGAGGCCTGAGAAGGCCTCTGGTCCAACCTCTTGTGCTCAGAGGGAATGGTCCTAGTGAGAGATGGACCCAAACAAGAATGACCTGGCATGGCATCTGGCAAAAATAGCTAAGGAAGATTTTATAAAGAAAGAAATGCTAGGGCAGTAAGCTGGACCCAGAGATTTTTTTCCAAAAGTTTGGGGTTTTTTCCTAGTGGCATTTTGATTTGAAGGGCTGTTTGAGCCTTTTCTGAATTTTGGACACCAGAAACCTCTCAGTCATGTGTGCCTTTGAGACCCCAGGCTCCTCAGAGCTGATCCTGTGCTTATACTTTGCACTAATTAAACATTTAGAAATAATTTCCTAAATGAAATAAATTGGATCACCAGTCATGAACTCCAAGGCAAAATGAGTTGAATGGGAAAATTATGTCAATTAGAAGTGCAGTGACTTTTGACTTTTTAGTATTACAAGCATTTGCATCTGTATCTGTATTTTTTTTTTAAATCTGCTTCTGTCCTTCCCAGTCTTATTCATTTGATGATTTATGCATTTGATACAACAATATTATGTTAAACATTGAAAAGTTTGTGATTTAAACCTGACTGTGATTTGAGTTGTAAATGTTTCTTATGGACCTAAAGGCTTAAATTTAACATTAGGCTGATTTTATTTATTTTTATTGTTTTGATGTTGTAGCAAGACCAAGCAAGGATATACTTAGTTCATTAACAATAAATGAGGAAATAGCACAGCTATGCTGTCAAGGAAATGAAAGAGCATAGAAAATACATTCAACACTATTTAATTAATGGTTTTACTCTGCATTGTCCTACTTTTTATTTTGTAGTCTTTTTTTAAAGCACAGAAAACATTTTTGATAGACAAAGAATAATTATCCTGGTTGCTTTCAATTAAATAAATATACACGTCTAGAATGCCAAATAAAATTCAATTATATGGTTTGAAAAATAAAAACAGAGGGGGGGAGATCTGAGGAGATGACTGTCTGTTTCTGTAATCCATGAATATATGAATATTGTGATGGACAGTATGTTCCTGCTTCTTTATTGTTAGAGTTTAGGTGCTAAATCCAATTCTACAGTGGCATAAAGAAGGGCACTCCAGTGGCACCGGGGAGCACCTGGCTTTGCTGCCCAAGGATGCTGCTGGTCCAGCATAGCTGTGCTAAGACTTCTTCACAAAGCTTTGGTGGAGAAACCTAAACCTGTTGGGGAGCCCTGAGGGAGAATAACATAATCCTTGCCTTCCTTTCTTTGAACGAAAAAACCCTCCTGTGGCCATGGAGTTCACCCTAGCCCAGAAGGAGGTGCCACCTTCAGCAGCCAGAGCTGACTGACCTCTGAGGCTTAGCTGGGGCAAAGCAGCTGTGAATTTTACTGCAAAGAAAAGAAGGAAAACCAGATTTGCATTTTGCTTGTTTTGATTCCACTACTTAAACCTAATCTCAGGGAGCTTTTTTATTTTCTTGAAAGCTGCTTTGTACTGACTAGCCCTGGGTATTTGTCAAATTCTTTGTTTTCTCTGCATATTCCCTGCTGGCCTGCTCAGAAGCTCGTTACATTATGAGGATTATTCAGAGCTGCACTGGATAATAAAATGGTCTATTGATTAGTAGACTTCTAATTACTTGTCTCTTAGCATGAAAGAGAAGTAAGAAGATTTGATAGTAAACAAAGCAGAAAACAAATAGGGTGTTTCCAAGACATAGGGGTGTACATGCTCGTGTGTGGCCTTGCACAGGAATATTGTAATTTCCAGTTTATCATCATGAGCTTATTTGACTGCTTACAGAACTGTGACCTGCACAAGCAAACTGTTTGACAGATAATCAACCAAAAAATATAACTCCTTAATTTTTTTTCTGCAGTACCCCGTCTATGCACTGGAAGAATAACATCATGATGAGCAATATGTTTTTGATTTTTCATTTCTTGTCATAATAACATGAAAGTTATGGCTAATTTGCGTTTTAACTAGGTATGTAGTGATAGAAATGAATATAAATAGTGTGTCAGAGTTTTCTTTGAATGGTGAACACCAGCAGTTAGTGAAACCTTTCTGCCTTCATCACATGCCTCCATACTGGTTCAACATTTCAAATCACCTCTGGTCTTCTATAGAAATAACGCATATTCCACCTTTAAAACAGTTTCTCTAAAAGCACACGTTTTAAAGCTGTGTGTGGAATTTTTAAGGATGCAGATCTACAAATCTACAAGGCTTGTCTAGGAGTAGAGCAGAGCTGACATCCTCTCCTCCTTCCATAGCACTGAATGGTGAGGTGATGGCAACACTGCTCGCGAGAGGACTTCTCACTTGTGCTAGTAGGTGATTGTGCTTCCCCGAGAGGTATGAAAGCAGAGGACAGACTATGGGATGTTTTGAAAAACAAGGATTAAAATCCTGGCAGAATTGCTGTTGATTTCCGAAGGACTACGGTTTTTCACCAGCCCTTTAATGCCTCTTCCATGATCCGCAAAACTACTTCTGTGGATTTCTGTGGGGTCTGTATGAACGCCTTGTGGGGCTTTTTTCCTAATCTCTTCCTTTCATGCTATTAACTTCAAACGAAAAAAACAACTAATACCTTCCCCCTCCAAGCTCTGTATAGTTCTTGCCTTTGGCAAAATGGCTGAACCAAAGCGGTAATTTAATTAAAGTGTGAAAATAATAATTCTCGTGAAGTGTTAAATTCTGGTTTTGTTGGGGATTTTTTTATTTTGTTTCGTTAAACCTGCCCAAGTATCAAGGGCTCGGTTTCATGTTTTTATGCCCTTTTAAAGAATATGAGTTTGTCATTCAGAAATTAAGTAGTTCCCTTTGCTTTTAGTTCTGTCTGTGGATTGATCTTACTGTGGTGTAGTTTTCATTGCTCTTCTAGTTTGTTTGGTTTTCCTCCCTGATAAAAAGCCTTTCTTTTTAAACCTGGCTGCTGGGAGAAAGGCAGGTGAGCAGCCCTGTGCTTTATAGATGTAAGCATTCTTGTCAGCCCATCAGTCTCCTCATTTCCCATCACCTGGAGGTTGATGTCAGAGCATGATATTCTCTGCTAAATGTGGATTTCTTCATTAGTTTTGCAATCTTCCTCTAGGCCTGTAATTTAGAGTCCTCCTGATAACCAGCACACAACTGCACCCATTAATTAGCTCTTCATTTGAAGGTTTCTTTCTTGCTGTTTCTATCCTTGTCAGCTTACAGCAGGCTCAGCTGCCTTCAGCTACTGCTTGAATCCGTTATCCACATCAGTCACCCTTTCCGTAAAAACCCAACGCACATCCTCAAGGAAGCCCTGAGCATCACTGTGACCACGGGAAAGCCACCCTCTACTGTGCTGGGTGAACAGCCAACATCACATCGTGTGTGCTTTTGTGGGTGTCTGTGTAGTTAGTCAATAGCTGCTTTATTTTTCCATGGAGCACACAAAAGAGACACGGCCCAGGCTCTGCTGTTTACCTGATGTAACAGTCAAAACAGTCTTCTGAATAGAGAGCCAGCAGTAGGCACCCAATCTCTGCAGGCTTCTCCACATTAGGGGGTAATGGAAGCGTTTACTAACAGCCAAAGAAATTATTTATTAGGATATGAAACCTTTAATTTAGAAGGACGGTTTCACATTCTCTTTTTTTTTCCCTTACACTCCCACTCCGCAAAACGTAACAAGGCCAAAATTTAATGCATTTGTACATCTATTTCTAAGCTATGTGGGTGTCTCTGAAAAGGTATGATTTTGAAGTAGAACAAACAATATATTCGTAGCAATCTTCTTTGAACCAACAAGGTTTTAGAAACTCAAAGATCCAGATCAATCAAACCCAGTATATTACATTCTCCGCTCTGTTAGTTTTAGATTTAAACTGTTTTATAGATGTTGAAATTGCAATAAGGATTCCCCAGCTGCTAAAAATGGCTCTGATAGAGCGGGGCAAAGTCACACCTGGAGAAAATACACTGGAAACCGATACTTCATCTTTCTTTCTGCTCCCCTAACTACCTGGTACAACAGGTTTCTGTCTTATGGTCTGGATTTCATCATCCTGTATACATTTTGGCGTAGGCAGTTGCCCCTGTTATCCTTACTGGAGGCTGACCCTGCCAAAGGTGATGAGAGAATTACTTTGAATGTAAAAATTTGTGAAATACACAATCATATTGAAACATCAAATGCTGATAAAAGTATGAAATGGTATAAATAGATTTATTGTTTACAGAATATCCTCAACCGCAGTTGCTCCCAGCTTATTTATTTGTGCACACACAGATGGGCCTTATGTAGGCAGGAGGGAAGAACACAAAGACTTTTTTTTTTTTTCTTGTTCATATTTGGACGAAGAAAACGTGACCTCTGACATGCTCTCTCAGAACAGGGCAAAAGGCAGATGTGGGCCTCTCTCTCCTGATACTCCCCCCCCGCCCTCTTTTCACTTTTACAACTTCTTGTGCTTCTCCTGGAAAACATACCTTGATGGTGTGCTGCTGCAGGTATGGGAGTTCTTTCTCCCCTCTCCTCTGGATCCTGTTGCTTTTTTGCAGGAGGAGAAAAACCTTTAGGTAATTTAGAAGTCTTCTCTCAGCCATGCCAAGCTCGACCCTGTTCCCCAGGCCCATCTGAATGCCCAGGGGGCTCATCAAAACTGCTGAGCCTCTGGAGATAGTTCAGGTTCCCTAATAAACCCCCTGTGCCTGAACTGACACTCACTGAAGTGAGAATAACACCTGTAAAATCACTCTGAGTTGGTTTAAAATAACAAATCAAAGAGACCTGATCCATTGTTGCTCTGCGTTCCCTTTGCCTCCCTACAAAAGAAGCAGAGGGGTCCCATGTGAATCACCTGTGAGGATTTAGGGCTAGTTTATTTAGGACTTTGTGACCTGTACAGAGGTGCACTTGGAGCAGAAATCAAGGCATATAATCTCTTTAAAATCTTTTAGACAGTGGACAGTCAGGTGCAAGTTAAGAGAACCTCAGTACTTCCTAGACTGACACAGGGGGGCAAAACCCCTTTTCCCAGCCAGCACAGTATAGCAAGGGTGAATACATTCTAGTATCCTTTGTGTAGACAAAATGGACCCTTGTGAATAATTAGACATTGTAATTCTGGATTATTTTTAGTTAGAAAAGCGTGGGCATCGTACGTCCAAAATTTCAGAATGCTGCTCTGAGTTTGTCTTATGTTTGATTATTTTTTTTTTCCCACAGAAGGGTGGGAAACACTGTTTCTATGTATCTCCTTTTGTAGATAGGATCAGTCTAGGAGAAAAATTTCTTTCTTCAGCTTTAAATATGCTTCCATCAATGTTTAATTTTGCCATTTTAAAATTTCTAAGGTTTGCAACTGTTCACTTTTAATCATTCTTGAAAAGATTTCTATACAAGTGGCTAACTTCTTTCCCCTTCCTAAATCTGTATCTATGTCTCTTCCCATGTAACTTGTCCCCTCCACTCTAGAAAAGGCAATGAGTACTTATGACTAAAGCAGATAGGTGTGAGCAATCAGGTAGTGTTAATATTTGCATGGGTAAGAAACATAATTTATGGAGCCAATTGAGACAAAATAAAGGTGCTGTATATAATTAGCATAATAGCTGCATGCCATCGTTTTCCCATTGCACTATTATGACTCTGTTGATTAACCAGGTGTAAAAGGATTTGGAAAGATCAGAAAAAAAGGTTAGGACGTGGTAAGTAGGAGGTAAGAGGAAGCAGAGAATGGAAATATATGTATGTCCAGCACAACGAGTACATTTAATCTGTTTCTTGACTGTACAGAATTGGGAACTAAAGTCTGAGAGCTTCTGTTAGTTCCAAACAGGTAGGATTGATCTAAATTATGGTTTCTTGAGAGAGTAATTTTTTCCGGTGACAGTTTTTCTGCTTCCATTTGCTTAAAAAAAGAGGAGGATCTTGACCTTTTAAGCAGTGGAAGGCAGTTCTCTTGAAGATTTTCATCACTGTCGAGCTTTTTTCCTGTGATCCATGGGAATGGAGGTACCTGCAAGCTGGCTCGATAGATGCAGTTTGGCTGACATGATGGGAGAGTTTAGACCTCCGGGAAGGAGATTACAGACTTCCTGCCAGAAGGGGGTAATTTTGTCACAGGTGCAAGTACACTAAGTGTTACAGAGATGACAGAAAGTGTTGACACTGACACTTATTTCCCAGAGTTCAGTAGTTTAGCAGAGTGGAATATTGCAGAAGTCTCCAGGGGAAAAGTGAAGATGTCACATTGATGACATCCCAAATACTGCCCCAATTATCCTGTGAAAACAGTAAGGCTACCTCCTTAATACCAACTCTCTCTGGATAGGAATGACTTTGTGCATAGGAAATTATGAAATTAAAACCCACACACACCTCATAGTCATTAAATACATTTCCAAAGGACAATCCTGGGGGATTTACAGGTGACTGGGCATGGGTGGAGGGCCACCTGACCATAAGAGAGATGTGACTCTCAAGTTGAAATGACAATTTAATCCCTAAGGACACATAGGCCTTTATATTTAAAACTCACATAACTTTCATGCTCATTAAGCACGTTAGAAGTGGTGGATAATATATAAAATATCTTGTTCTCATCTCAAACAGCTTAACCTGTGCTTGCCCTTAGGTTGAAGTGTAAGAACTGAAGGCTTTTGCCTGTGTCTGAACTGTAGATGCAAATTCTTTTGATAACATTGTATAAAAAAAATCAGGGTTTTTTTTTGCTCTTGAGTAGATCTTTTTCCTAGATAAATTACAATAATTTTATAAAACCGCCTGTTCAGTGCAGTAGCAAGGATTTTAATGATGATATGTCTGCACAGTTCCTGTCTAGTTAATGAAATATGTATTATATTTAGATTTAAATCAAATCTCAAGTCTGGCTTCTTCTGTTCTTGGTTTTGTATGGTGGGGTTTATGTCATTTTTTTGTGTGTGTTTTTCAAGGATAATGCTGTTTCTGCATTTTAGTAACTATACAGATTTGTCTTTGTGATATTTACTACACTGTCCCTAGCTATGAAATATATGCTATACAACTAATTTCATATCCCTCACTGCATTGACAAACAGGTTTTTAAGTGATATTTTGTATAGTTTTGGCAAAATGCATACATTCAGCAAAACTCTCATGTACAGCTTAAGAATGTGTACTCAAGCAAATTCAGGTTTATTGCTTTCTTGCATTTAGTGTTATTTTTTGGTATATTTGGACTTGATTCAACAAAGCACTCAGGAGTTTACTTGAATGCAAAGTTACAAGTACTTAGATGTAAAGGCAGGTGCATTTCTAACTGCTTTGCCATACTAAGCTCATAACACTTACAGTGTCTTCACATCCTTTGGGTAAAATTTATTCTAACCACATTGTCTATTGTATTTTCATAAACCATAGCACACCACACAAGATGGACATAAAGGTGCGTCTCCATGAAAGGCAAAAAACCCCCTGAACTTGGCTAGATGGAGTGTTATTCTCCAATAGAAGCAATTCCATTGCAAGCTGGTTTTTGCTGGACATCCAGAATCTGTAGGATACACCTTTCTGACCTAGCACGTCTCATAGCAAGCTGTGCTCTGCAGCATTTCTCCCAGCACTTCAGGGCAAGGCCTTTCAAACAGCATTCCATCCTCACAAACATCTGCTCAGCATTTGACAGGAGTCGGGATCTGTCATCCATCTTTGTACCATTCCTGTTACTGTTGCATTAGATAGTCCCCTGGATAACACCATACAGAACATATGACAGTCCGTTACTGTTAATGGTGCTGTTGTAGAATTACACTTCCGAAAAATACCACCTCAAGCAAAATATTGTAGATAATTTAGCACTGTCTTTCAGGAAAGCATGTGCTGGAGTTAGTGAAAGTTTGTCTTAGTGAATGTGAAAGGACCCCATTGTTTGAACCGCTGGAAATGGTACTTACTATTCTCATTTAGATAATTTTCTTAATGAAAATTGGAGTGTTTTTCTTACTTGCCTGGCCCCCAGATGAACACCTTTCATTGAGGACACAGCCTCGACAGGGGCAATTGTCAGGCAAGCCACGGAAATCAATGCTGATGCCAGAAGGGCAATCAGAGAACAGATGCCAGCCATGAGCATTGCCTTTCCTGTCCTCTCTCCTGGTACCTGAGATGGGATGTGCAAAAAAGGCTTGGAATTTTGACCGTTGCCCACAAAGCAAAACACTGGATAAGCAACCACACAATTATGGCCTGATGGTGTCCTCTGCCCTCTTCACAGAGAGGACAGGTGCAGAGTCAAGATCTGGGGAGTCTTAGGGTGCTCCTTGGAGGGCCAAAAACTGCTCTGGATGGATATGCTGAGAGATTTACAACTGTGAGAGCTATCAAAATATTATGTTCAGCTCCAGAAGACCTTTTAATTTTGCTGGCCCACACTTAGAAAACAATGTGTAAAACAAGTGAGGAGAGTGCTTTCTGCGCCATCCACTGGCACATTGTCTAGCAGTTTGGCAGTTGCAGGGTCAAGAGTCAGGTTTCACCACAAGGCAGGTGTAAGAGGCTGAGGGCAATGACTTTCCTCTAATTAGAGCCACCTCATACAGACAGACATTTAACAGACAGTGACAACACTTCTAACAAGCTACTGAAGTGTTTCTTTCAGCATTAACTACCTGAGTTGTGACTTAATTGCAGCCAAATGAATATATGTGGAGAGCACCCGTGTCCACAACGCAGCCTTGCAGCTGTCTATGGGCTTTTATATTTCAGTTCATCGGGAAAGGAACACCTGTTACACATGCTTATAATTTAATAACTGAATATTAAAAATCTAGGCACTTAGTATGAAAATCTACCAAATATACTGAGCCACACACCTTGGGGTTGAACCTGGCTCTGTTTAGAGGAGGGAGATGTTTTTCATACAGAGTAGATCTTATTTCAGTTTATTTTTTCATGATGAAGTGTATCGAGGCATTGCATTGTATTAGCTTTTTTTTACTGCCATGTGCTTTGGCCATTAGCAGGAAGGTACTTGCAGTCCTATTGTTTGTCAAATGGTGTTGCAAGTTCAAAATGCCTTTAGAAACAGGTAACACACTGCCACTGAAATGGATGGGTGAGGGTACGGTGTGTCAGGGCAGCCTTATCATCTCTGAGCTCCTGTCAGGGCAACTGCAAGGTTAGTTTCGCTTGACTTTTTCATCTCTCACTTGTCTTTTTCCTCAGCATAGACATCCATTATTCAAACTGTTTTTGAGGGCTTCTGGAAAAGCCCTACAGGAGAGTAAGGTGGGAGCTTAGTAACTTTCAACTGTTGGGATTCATGAAAACTGTTAAAAAAAAAAGGAAAAATTCTCCCTGGGACAAATCAAAGTAAAATGGTGTTGTTTTAAAAGGTGGCTAGACGTTGTGGTTGGATTTTGCGGGGTTTGTTGGCACGATCTGATGAATCTGTTTTCAGCGGCTGCTTGCTCAAGGTTGGTCCGGCACCTGTGCATCGCCGGGCGGCTGATCTGGCTGATCTGGCTCTGGCCAACGCCAGCAGACGCTCATCACGGGTTTCCATATGGCAGCCCAGACGTTCTGCGCTATCTTCCCATAGCATCTTCCCGATTGCTTCCCGCGCCGGGCGGGCGCTGGGCGCGTCGCGTAGGGAGTGCATAGGTTGGGGTGTGGCGAGGCGGGGGTGGGCTCCAAAATGAAGGCGCGCCCTTCCATTTCGAGGCGTTTGTGCTCGTCGGGGTCTCCCTGGCTTATCACTGGGACTTTTAAAACGTTAGGATAACGCTGCCGAGGTGCCAGCTTGACGCGGCACGCCTGCTTTGCCGGAATGACGGGAGACAAACCATTCCCACCACCACCCCCCTCCCTTCCCGCGCCAGCCCGGGGCGCGGGGGGATCCGCGCCCCTTCCCGCTTCCGCGGGTGCGGGCGGCGCCCGTTCCGTGCCGTAGCGCAGCGCGGTGTGCGGGTGCGGTTCCCGGGCGCGGGTTCCCGGGTGAGGGTTCCCGGGTGAGGGTTCCCGGCGCGGTTCCCGGCTCCCGGTGCGGTTCCCGGGCGGCGGCTCCGGGGGGTTCCGGGCGCGGCCATTGGCTGTGCGGCGGCGCGCGCTGATAGGCCGTGAGGATGCGCAGGCGATTCATCATCGGCGGGTCCCGCGGAGCGCGCCTGTCACCAGTATTGATTTCAGAGGATGGACTAAATTCCCTAGGATTTCCATTAAGAATTAAGGGGCGGGAGGGGTTTTTGGGGGAGAGGGGAGGGGGGGAGGAGGAAGAAGGAGAGGAGGAGGAGGGAAAAAAAAAAAGAAAGAAAGAAAAAAAAAAAAAAACAACTGTAAGCACGCAGGGTAGCCAGGCAGACATGGATATGAGATGGCACTGTGAAAACTCTCAGGTAGCTTCTTCTCTCACAGCCGATGCAGCGCACAGGCGAAGCACTGCCGCATGCAGGGTTTAAGATACCTTTAGGCTGACAGCAAGGAGGAGAAAGGAAAAAAAAAAAGGCATTTATGCCGATTTACTGAAAATGACTTTTTTTTTTTAATTAGAATACGTCTCCTTGGAGATTGCATGTCATTAATATTAAGATCAAATTTCTGCACGATATATGTTTTAAATCTAGAAAAGCTTTTAAATGTGTTGGTTTTTTTTTTTTCTTTTCTGCTCCAAGAAAATAACGCTTTGGTACCCAGAGCATGGATGCTGCTGGTTTTTTTCTCTTCTGCTTTTTTTGAACAATAGAGCCTTGTTTTTTTAGCATGTTTGCTACAAATTGTTTAAAGGAAAGGAAAATCGAGAAGAATCAAATAAAAGCATGAATAAAACCTGCTTCAAATAATCGCCAGGCTGCTTTCTTTTTAATAATCTAGCAATTATTTTGGCTTAAATGATGCTTAAACCCTGACCATGCATGCTTTTCATCTTGGCTTAGAATATGTGTGTACGTGTGTGTGTACGTATGTGTGTACTTGTTTTGATTTGATTTTTTTTCAGTGAGCATTTGCACAACGGGAATTCCTGTGAGTTTTATGCATGCTTTGATAAGAAAAATCGCATATAAATGAATGACTGTATCTGATTGACTAATATTTGGTGATATATAATGCAAAGTAGTTTCATTTTTAAATGAGTTCCTTCTAATCTTTCGGGGGAGGGTAAATCGCTGCATGTTTATGACAATGAACGTGTTTGTGTATTTTTAAAGGTTGATTGTTTATTTGCTTGTTTCTAACACTGAAGAGCAAGGGGGGTCTGTTTATTTATTTATTTATTTATTTGAAAATAACAAACCTCCAAGGCATCTAATTTAAAAGAGCTTTGATAACAAAGCTTTCCATATTACCTGAAAACCAGCAGAAAGGTATGTGTGTTTGTGGGAGCGCTCAGCTCCTCTGGGGAGGTTCATGATCTTTTTAGCTCCTTATTCTCCCCAAGAAGAGTTAAAATGCTGTGGCTCTGTCGCGCCTGCATGCACCATGGGAATTCTGCTGGCAACACCAGAGCTGGCATCAGGTGGGACAGGTGTATCACGATAGTAGGCGAAGACAAAGGTGAGAATGAGGGTTGCCAAAAGAGGTTAAAGGGCTTTTAAAGCAAGGAAGCAGCAGCTTCAATCTTTACATAAACCTCTCATTTCCCCCCATTAGATAGAAAGGGGAAAAGCGTTTTTTGGTACATTACTTTTCTTTCAAACGAATCAGAGGATAATAAAGTGGGGGAGATAGCTGTTCAGTTTTGTCCTGGTTTACAGGTTATAACCACTGTGTTGAGAGGAGTTATGGTTTTGGGGGGGCTTTTCCATGATTGTCTAAAGGTTGCCTGCTGAACTGGATCTGAGCTATCTTAATTCTTTTTTATTTATTGCTGCAGTTTGGGGGCTAAGGATCAAACAGTACCTGTGGTGTACTGGGTATATTGCTATTTGCATTTGTTAGCTAGGCTTCCTCAGAGTTCTGCCATTAAGCCTTTTAGGGGTTGTTTATAGTATGGAGTTAAATCACTGAACATGCCATTCTATAAAGCAGCTCGTCTCTTATTGCTCTGAGCTAATCCATACCTGAGTTTGCTCTTCCCATAGCATCTTACCCCCCAAAAATATTTTGGGTATCTGTTAGAGTTTTCCCATGCCAAATGGTTCTGGCCTGTTAGGCCACTATTCAAGTTCAGGCTGAAAACTTTGTGAATTGAGTTTACCATTCCCGGCTCTCTTCCTAATAGTCCTCCACATCATCTAGGCTTCATATATAATTTGACACAGCTGACAGCATCCACTTAGAAGGAGCTTAGGGCTGAGTCAGAGTGGAAATTGAATTGCATCTCAGCTCCCTAATATTAATGATCCTTCCAGGTCAGCAGAGGAGTAATTGCCAGGGCAACCTGAGGAATTGTCCATTAAACCTGCCTAGATGGTAGCTCACCTATGGAGAGATGCATCTAGATAGCGTGTACAAAATGAATTCCATTTGCTTAATATAAGGTCTGCTAGAGTTATGAATATCTCAAAAGCCAACATGTGGTCTCAAGTTTAATACCAGGTAATGTTTCTGGTATTTTAAGATTGCTTATAACTAAGGCTTAGCAGAATTGCCTTAGATGCGTCCGAAAAAGCAATTCACAGGAAAGTCTGGTTGGTGGTTGTATCTTGAAGGGCAAGCCTGTATTTCTGTAAAGGTATAGTTTGATCTAAAACCTTGTGGCATAAAGCAAGACAAGGAAAGTTCATGTTGTCCATGTTCTTTAGTCCTTGAAGTAGCCGTGCATTTAAAATAACCCATTAATCAGTCAAAGTTTGTATACACAACCTGATTAGGTGGGCAGTTGGACCTTTAAATCCAAAATCAATATTCAACAGGAATTCAGAGGAGACAAACAGCCTAAGGACAGTGCTTAAAAACTCAACTGTGCTTTATGTCTTGGAGTAATGCTGATTTAGCAAGAAAACCCAGTCACAGTGCGAGAAGATTTATTTTTTGACCTTGTGCATTTGAGATGACGTAGAAAGTTAAGATTTGTCAGCATGGCTTTACTGCCATGAGGAAGAAATGCAGAGGAGGTTCAGCCATCCTGTGTTGCCATTATGGAAGGTACCCACGTGGAGTACCAGAGAACAGGGGTGCAAAGAAAAGATTAAAATACAGATGTTTCAAAATGAAAATCACATTCTTCTGAAAGTGCTTCTGTGCCAGGTTGGTGATTTAACAAAAGTACCATGATGAGGATAGTTTGGTGGCACAAATGAGAAAACAATCTAACCTGCTGTAATCCAAATAGAGTATATACTCTAGGAGATCTGGGACCACTACCTGTTCATCTGTCCTCTCTCTTTTTGCAGCTATTGAAAATCACGGTGCTTGGAACAGCCATGTAAACTATAGCAGCTCCACATCATAAAAGGATTTCCCACTCTGCTGACACCCTTCTGCCTTGGGTCTCCCATTGCCACTGCTTAGAGGAGTTGTTTCCTCTCCTTAGAGCTCTTTATGTCTTCACACTTTCAGAGATGGTGTCACGGCTTGGTTGGGTTGTGTGTATATACACAAAAGAAAGCCTTTCTGAGCCTTTGAAGATAAATAGTTGAAGAAAACACCATATTCAATCTTAGCCAAGGAGAAGCTTGACAGTCAGAACTTGTTGGTGAACAGTGAATGATTTTCATAATGTCTTGGTTGACATCTTCAATAGCTTGAAATATTTTATAATTATTTTAGTTGTGTGTATTGCTATAAAATTTAGTCATTCTATTTGTTTAATGTTATTAATTCTTATGAATTAGCTGTTTTTTTCAGCAGCTAAGTGATCAGCTTTTCTGACACAAAAATTAATTTTACACTTGTTTTGCACATTCAGCCAGTAGTAATTTTGGGTTTCTGGATTTATTGCTCTCTCTTTGTTGCTTAGATTTCTGACATGGTTTTTCAGTCCATAGGGTGTTTTGTCCTGCTCTCGCAAGCGGCTCTGACCAGCAGATCCAGGAAAAGTCTGATAAAAGCATGAGAAGTTGCTCTTGTGAAGTAACTTGAATGATTACAGTCTTTGCTATGCTTTTCCGCACTGGCTTTCTCTTTTTTCCTTGTCTACATCTCCACTGTACTTTATTTTTGCCAGTGGGATGCATAATTAGATTTCGCCATATAATCACATGCAGTTAAATAGGACTAATCCTTTTTTTTCAGGTTGTATCTTTCAATCCCTTTTGGGTGAAATTTCAGGTAATGTCTCCAATCTAAGTACCATATCTAGATGAGGCAGAATAAAGGCTGAGGGCAAAACTTACAGTCAACAGCTTTCTGAAAGGATATGAGGTGACTATACATCAACATGCAACCAACAAAACCCTTGCAATCCCTCTGCAGAAGTACTTGTTGGGACTGTTTCTGTACATCCCCCATGCCAATAGCTGGTTAGTTTTTGATGGGATGCTGCAAAGGAGGTCAAATTATTGTTCTGTGTTCATACATCTAGATTGCTACTAGCTTTTTTTTTCCTCTAATAATGTGTTTGACTGCATTACTAGGGAATGGTAATTCTAGAGAATGCGCTTCTCTACTAGAGAAGGGAAAAAATGTGTGCAAAAACAAAAAGTGGAACAACCAGGGATTAGAAAGTGTATTCTGTATCAGGAATGCTCAGGAAATCTGAGCATTGTAGACACACCAGTTAGTCCTGTGCAGCAGTGTGGCTGGGTTTCCAAAAAAGGTGGATTTAGGGTGAAATTCTACCATCCTCAAAGTCAGTGGAAATGTTGTCATTGACTTCAGTGTCACTGACATGTTATCCTTGGCAGAAGTCTGAGTAGCACAGAGCATAAAGTCTAAGTATGTAAGGACATATGAATTGATTTCTAAACCTATCTATCTCTTGGATGATTGTTGCTAAAAGTATATCAGAATTAAGTGGGAAATGAACAAGATGGCATTTTCACCAAAATGATTAATTTTAAATTCCATCTCATGAACTAAGTGATTCCTTGCCAGTAAAGAGCTGGGAAGTTTTCAAGTGGTAAGGCATTTCTCACTCTGAGAGTCTGTAAGGTCTAGGACCTTGGAACACTCTGGTTTGAGTCTAGCCATATGTTTTTGGCACAAATCCAGAAATGAATACAGTAAATTGTGGACTTTAGCACAGAGTAAATTGCATTTCTTGGCCACAATAATATTAGAGTCTTGTTCGCTGGTTTCTCTAAATTGGCTGTGGTATGGCTGCAAACCAATAAAAATGAAATTACATGAAGTAGACTTAAATTATTTTCCCTAAGTTTCCACAAGTTTTGTATATTTTTTCTTTTTTTGTAGTTCTTCTGATTTCTTTTATTCCCTTTCCTATCTATTTCATAACTCCCTTTGCTAGTTCACTCTCATTGTGAAACTATACCACCATGCATGCTGTTGTTATATTTTTCCATATTGGAGGCTGAGTATTGGAAATACTTTGCTTTTCTGTGGTGGTGTTTAAAGATGCTCCACCTTAGTCATTCAGGGGTTTTGTTGGACTTTCAAAATTTTTCTATGGGGCTATTTGAACCAAATGCATTAAGTTATCAAAGTTAGCGAGCAAGCTCAGCGTCAGAAAAAGGGTAATTAGAGTCTGGAGTTGTGTCTCTGCCCTCTGACTGCTACCAATTCTTACACCTCCCTCAAAGCAGAATGTACACCTGGGGCACGACTGCACTGAAGAGGTGGAGAGTGGCTTTTGGTTTTCACCTATTTTATCATGCATGACCAAAGGACCTTTAAGAAAGGTGGTTCCCAGAGAGCACACAGGAAACGAGCAAATATACATTATTTTTGTAGAGTATGTTGTACAGTAGAAGCAAAAATGAAGTTCATATGGCCCTTAGGAGTAAAGCATATTTTTGAGTTCCCCATTGATGTTATAATTACTTAATAACAGGAATATGACAGTGAATGAAAAGTCAAAATTTTACTTTACGTATAACGCAGGTATATTCAATACTGGTATTAAGTATCATTAATGCAGCAATGTTGGGGAAGCTGAGGAATGAGTACATGGACAAAGTACAAACCTCTGCCATGTTTTATAGCAGCGAGGAAGGGGTGGGAGACGGCTTAGCCAAAATCACAGCGGGCCCGTAAAAATATCCCTTCCGATAAGATCCCTTGCCAAATGCAAATATGTTCAGTGTGGTTGATGTCAACGTCAACCACCGTAGCCTGGGCAAGCTCACTTCCCCTGGCCCGTGCCAACTTCACTGTGCTTTGCAAAGCCAAGCTAAAAACTGTAGCCTGTGATTTCATAGAGGATGTCCATCTGCACTGAACAGCCTGAGCAGCCCCGGGCCCTCGCCAACAACTGCGTCTGCGGAACTGCCGCGTCCCACGTGAGCATCAGTGACCGATTTCAGCACATGGTGCATCAGTGCCAGAAATAACTCTCCTCCTGTCCTAGGCATTCAGGGCACAATGATAGGGTATTACACCCTTATTTAAGCTTAGCCCTGAGAAACACAGTTTGCATCCCTTAAATGAGTTTAAACTCAGTCTGGACCAGCGGAATATCTCTGCAGGAGTCCCCTGGTATGTTCAGCGCATGTTGGATTATAATTGCCTTGTTCAGTTGTGGTTAGGAAGAGACTTTACAGGAAAGCCTTTATGTTACTCCTCTTCCTATTTATTGAATTTATTCCAGCTAGCTAAAAAGGCAGTAAGATGTTTCTGCTAACTCTTGCCAGGGTCAGGGTGCATGAAATAGCTAAGAGAGAATCAGCATAATTCCTTTCTTTCTGCCTGTGTCTTAAGTACTAGATTGCCAGTTGCACCATTTTTACCTAAAGGCGTGAACAAAGTAAGACACCATGCTCTTCCGTAAGCTACACTGACAATTGTCATCTTTACCAGCCCTGACTCTTCCCTTTGCAGCTTTACCTGTGCAGCAAATTTCTATTGCTACATATTTCTCCTGTCTACAGGGGATATATAGGGAATAACAGAAGCAAAGTGATAGTGGAGACATCTGAAAAGGCTGCAAAGGCGACCTTTGCAAAATACTCCTTCAGGGTTAGTGGGGAGGACATATGAGGCAGAAAGGATACAGACTGACATTCAAATCTCACTGTTTTTGTGCACCAGACAGTTACAAAAGAAATAATAGCAACTTTTAAGCCCATAGGAATGTATCTGTCACTTTGTCTAATCTTTGCTTTCTGGCAGCCTAAAATAGGCGACTGAGATGGTAACCTAGTCCTGGAAAAGTCTGAGACAATTTTCTTGTGTCCAAACTGTCTGTAATACCTGTTCCCCATTGCTATATAGGTGACATATCTGAACCAGGAATGGGCAGCATCTTTTATGACAGTGGGAGCATTCTTCCAGTGTGCAGCCACTGAAAGATGAGGAGCTCTGGCAGCTGATCCGTGACCCTTGCTCCTGCCTTTCATTGTGCCAGGACTGACTTGACTGCTCTAGTAGACTTTGTATTATTCTTTTTATAGCCTGGTATCCAGACGGCTTCAAGGATTAAAGTCAGCTTTTCAACTTCAGGTATTGCTGTACTTTGAAATAGGAAAACTGAAAGTAACCTGAGTAAATAATCTAAAAATATAGTGGGGAAGTGACTGATTCCCATTGGAAACCTACCTCAACTGTAATTCATTTCAATTCCAAGAGAAGATTCTCATTTATTTGTGATTAATTAGACAGAACCATTTTGAGATTACTAAATAATGGGATGACTCCAGAACATAACATTATTCCCCTTGAATGAACTATAAGCAGCTTCAGTTGTTTATCAGACTATCAGTGCATGGCATATGCCTGTACTACTGCTGAGTGACAGAGAGCAAAATGGAAAGATGTTGCCTTAGCCATGTTGATAACCAGAGTAAGAGCAGATGAAGCTGTGAAAAATGTTAGTTAAACAATGTTCTCGCAATATGGAAACTGGTGTTATTCAAAGCCTGACTAGAGTCTGCATCTGTCTTAGCTAAAGGCTTGGCACTGATGGTCCTGTTCTTTCCAGCCCCACTTCCTTGCCCAACAGTCTGCAAGTGTGGGATTATCTGTATTTATACCTTGAATGTAGTAAATCCCATTCCTTTGTGTGTTTCTGGGAACTTACATTCTTCATTCATTCATGAATATGCCAGATAATTTCTAGGTTTTAACTGAATTTGAGGATCCAGGCAAAAATTTAACATAACAGATACAAATCCCATTATTCTACCATTTTGGAGAAAGTTTGAGTCACTGCTGAACTAGCACACATGCAATTCATAGAGCTTTGCACTTCACGTGGTCTTACACTAAAACATTAGTGCCACTATTTCCAGATACTGAAAGTAATTTTCCTTTCCAATGAATATTCTCTGTTGGGGTTTTCCTCTAGTATCAGTGTCCCAGAACAGGACATCTGTCTAATAGAGGGCAGTGGGAATGACCAATAAGTTGTGTCTTGAGTTGAAATTATACTGAATGCTGAAGTTGGCTGTCTAATAATTATGTTAGAAAAAGTGTAATTATAGTTGCATTTTCCAGGTGCCATTTGAGTTACTCTTGTGTATGTATATGACCTGAAATAAGCCAACAATTCATTAAGTTTTTCTTCGGGTTTGGGTGGACTTCTTCCTCTAGTGAATGTTTGTTGATTTGGAGGTGACATTTCTTCCTCTTGTGAATGGTTTTGCATGGATGTATGCTTAATTGTATTAGTGCTGATAACTGGGAGGGGGAAGGATATTCTTGGAAGAAAGGAAAGTCAGGAATATCCTGTGACCCTTGCAAAATAATTGGGAGTGGGGATTAAGGAAACTACCACATGTTCTATATACACTGGGTTTGTCTCTGCCCTCAGAGGGTGGTCCTGTAAGTTGGACACAGGTGCCAAATATGGTCCTCAGAACTGTGGCAATTAGTGAGCTCAGCAGTCAAAAGAAGCCTGGGGTTTTTATCTTCTTGTTTGTAAATTCACATTGACCTATTGGAAATGTTAGTAGCTGCATAAATTGCTGAATCTGATTTCCGTGTAAGGTGTTCTGGCTCTGGAATACTGGAAAGGGTGCTTTGTTCAGCAGGCACCCTCAGTTTCTAAAAAACAAAGAGGAGTTTCAGCAGGGAACACTACGATAGCACATGCACAGGGGTGTCACCTGCAGTCAAACCGCTGATGCTTTCCTTCTGCTGGTGGCCTGATTTCGGGCTGCCAGCGTGGTGTGTCTGCCCAGTCCATGATCTCTCCATCTGAGGAAACCAGCCAGGTCTGGATGCTGAATGGAACAAAACACTGGCTTCATTCCAAGGATCTCTAATTTTATTAGATTGTCTATAGGAAGCAGGTGGCTACTGAGTACCAGATACATTTTAAGAGTTGAGATTGTAGTCTTTATCAGGGAAGTTTTGTTTATCTCACACTGCAGAGGTCAGATCAGGGGAAACAGTGGGGCTCTCCTTACCATCAATTTCATGCCAATTAAAATCTCAAAATAAGAGTCCTGTAACTAGCTCTGCTGCCCTTGTTAGTGCAGTCTCTTTTTAATTTTATTTTTAACCTCATTTACAGTGGTAGACTGAGTGTTATATTCTCATTTCAGAACCAGCATCCCCCTGAAATTTCTGGGATCAATACTTACTTCTTATATCTGTTGTTTCTTTCTGGCTGAAAATTCAGCTAAGGATCATTGCACCTGCCCTTGCCCCATACCTGGTCCTCTGGCACTGCACATTGTGCCAGGAGCTCGCAGGCAGTAGTCCCTCTTAGAGCCATATCAGTATAAAGGGAACGGGAACCTGGTGCTAGAGCTTTCTTTCAGTATGTTTTTAAAATAGAGCAGCCAATGCTCTCTCTATATATACATCTGCCTGCCACCAGGATCTCGCAAGCCTGCCGGGTTTGATTCCTGCCTTTGCATGAAGACACCCTTCCCAAGGTCGTACACCAGTGCGCTTTTATGCTCAGAACACTGATGAAGGGTTATTCAGAACAACAAAGTGAAAAGTCTGTGAAAGGATTCATCCCTCAGCAGGTACTTTGAATCTTGCATGCAGCTGTGGGCTACAGCTGTGGAAGTCACAGAGTTATAAATTAGCCTTGTGGGGACAGCTAATTGGCAGCTTCTCCTTCAAAACAAGACCCTTTTGTGCAGTGAGTATGTGTGTGCGTATTTTCATACTCAGGTAGAGTTGTAAAAATATTTGATACGTTTTTTACCATTTTTCCTGCGGTGATTCAGCTGTGCAGGAGGGCTTATGTATTTGAGAATGATCACAGAGAGCTTTCAGCCCTGATACAAAGGGAAAAGAATGCATTGGAGTAATCTGATTTCAGGCAGAGAATCTTCTTTGGAAAGACATGCTACCCCAAACTTCTCAGTTCATACCATTCTCAAGAGCACTTGAGCATAGTAAACACTGAACAGTGAATTGGAGGTAGTGTAAGAAAGGATTAATTAAGTTGTAGAATATTGTAATATCTATTATATGATATATATATATTATATATTATACAGATTGGAAACTCCTGTAGCCCCTTTAAAAAAACCAGCCTAAGAAGACTAGGACATCTTAACCTTCCAGAAACAGAAAACAAATCTCTTGAGACACTGTACAGTTTATCCTTGTGGAATTCTGAGACAGGAGAAGGATACCAAAATACCACTGCCAAAGAGTGAGATGGATGCACAGTGAGAAGATTGGGGCTGCAGTGGGCAACAGGGAAGTTTTATTTTCTTCTTGTTCTACATTTATGAAAAATTCAGTTCCAGCAAGAGCTGAATAGAGGGTAGATGCAGGCAGGCTTTCACCCCATGGATTACACCACGCATTCCTCTACATTTACTGCCCATCTCTGTATCACAGTGAAATTTGCCAAAATGTAGGATTAAATAGAGAAGCAGTTTGTGGCAATCTGCAAAGTCCCAAAGTAGTGTATTTATCCCTAGGAAGGACTGTAGTGATGCTGGAGAAGATTGTTAAATACTGTTAGTGTTTTCCTAAAGCCATAACAAGAAAGAACATAAACAGATGTGAATTGGGCTAGTCTGGGGAGGAGTGAAAGCAGCCTGGAGAACTGGTAAGTAGCTGAATCTGCAGTTGGTTGATGCCAAACTTCACCAGAGAACACAAAGGCAGGACAAGGTGGGATTGTTTCAGCTGTTGCTTATGATACATCTGGCATTTATTTGTCAGATGCTGTTGTGCTGATAAAGTAGCAAACATGCTTGATGGGGGCTATTTCAAAAAAGTGAAGTTTCCTGCCTGTGAACAAATGGGCAGCAGAAGAGGACAGTTTGCTATCAGACCTGAGCATGGAAAAGCCTGAGAAATATCAAACTTAAAAAGCAACTGAGATCCAAAGTTTCCAATATCAAGATATCCATTCAGTCAGAGAATTGAAAAGATGATGCTCAATAAAAGTAGTTTCTTTTATCTGTACGTGTATTTCAGCCAACCTTTAGAAGATGTTTGGATGCATTAGAAACTCTTTTCTGTGTATGGCTTTTGAGATGCATCAATTAACATAAGGCATTGGGGAAGAGAAAGTTTGGGGATTTTGAAATGAAGTCAGGTTTTAACCAGGTATAATAAAATAGATTTTTAAAAAAAATCACTTCCACTTTGCTCACCCAATGTAACTCTTATGAGCTGTTTATATTAAATGTGAAAATTATGTGAGAATACCTGGGGGAAGTCACATTTTGAGATGTGTGTTGATAAGATGGTTGGGCGCAATGTCACAAAAAAAGCAACTACCAAGAAAGAGGAGTGGGTCTTTGCATGTGTTCTGGCATCCACCTCTATGCTAAACCAACAGCAGGATTCAAGTTAAATTGGGAGGGAGTTACTGGTGCAGACCAGAGACCTCTCCAGCATAAATGTAATGTTAAATACCAAAATCCCATGCTGAGAAGAAAAAACCTCTTCCCACCCTCGCTTTGGGGAAATTACAGGTGAGAATTTGCTTGCCTAGATCAGTGCTTGCATTTTTTATTGCCTGTTTGCTTTCGGGGAGAGAGAAGCTCTTACTGGGACAAATACTGGACATCAAACAAATTTACCCTTGCTATTTCTAAACCAGAAAGAAATTACTTTGTTGAATCTCCCAGTATATAGAAAGAGTCTCCACCCATCGCTGGCACAGGAGATACGTCCGAGCCTTTTCCAGCCAGCAATAGTTCAAGTCAGTTAAGAGACATCTCTGACTGAAGGCAGGAAAGTCTAGAAGAAGTCAGGAAGACACAAATTTTATAGAAAAACTCGTAGTGGTTCATTAACCCATACAGGAACTTATTTATAGTTCCCTAAGTTGAGAACATAAGACTGAAAAAGAATTTCTGCATTGTAAAGTCCAGTCTGTTTCCAAAGTTCTATATGGGCCTTTATGCAGCAGAAATGTATTAAAAGGCTTTAGGCAGAAAAATGCCCAACAGTGCAAATTTGGACGTTTAAATTAGTTGTTTAGGAATGCTGAACAGTGAACTTATTTTTCTGTTTTATTTTTCTGTCATTTTCACTAGGCATTGTTTTAATAGAGAGAGACCTGAACAAATTACAAGTCCACAGCATAAGCATAAACATAGTTATATTCTGTAATGAGAATTTGTGTTACTGGTTCCTAACAGAGCCTAAAGTAGATTATTGTTATTGGACATTTTTTAGATGTTCTTTCCTGACACCAGCAGTTTTCAGGTTGCTGAAGCATTGGTGTTTTTTAAAATTCATCACCATTTTATGTTTATAATAATAATGAGAGTAAAACATTTGGGGGGGCAGTTGGAAAGATTACACGATGCATTCTGATTCTGCATATCTATGTTTCAAAATGTTTATGAAGAACGTTTGCCCCTGACAATGTCTCATGACCTCTGCGCTGGCCTTTCACAGTCATGCTAAGGAAGACATCCATTAGCTGAGAAATATTTCTGTACGTGAACCAAAGTAGCCTGTTAGCAACAGTGCATTTATTTAAGAAGTCATCTCAGTAATAGTGGAACAACTAACGAAATAATCCTAATCCAGGGGCTCCTCTCTTAATGATCTGAACTTCTGCAGGGCTTTTAGCAAAACCAGAGGCTGGTCTTTATCCAAGCAAAATTCCCTCTGGTAGCAGTGGGGGTAATGCCTGGTAAGACCTAAAGATTCATTTAGTGCAATTACACCAGTGAAATTCATCCTTGCTTATAAAAACTTCTACTAGATCCAGTTAACATTATGGGAGGGGAGCAGAAGTGGGAGATGAATTTAAAGAGCAGTTAGGGGAAGAATTTGCTTGTAAAGCAATTCAGTCTTTTCTGTTTGATTTTGAAATTATTTTAATTATCTTTCATTGAACCTCTAATGCAAACAAAAAATTAGATGCTGCCATTAGAGGGGAAAGAGCACTCATTACAAAGAGCAGGCTTGGATGCAGGAGTGGGTGCACAATGCTGAAGCCACTTTTGTCTTTCAGGGAATTGACTGAAGTGGCTCTTGCATTTGTGAATATCTGCGCATTTTATTCCTTCATCTCCTTTCTTTTTTAAATATCCTTGTGCTTTAGTATCTCTTCTGTGATAAACAGCAAAAATGGTTTGGGTCAAATATAGGAATTCCTATTCGGTTAAAATCCATAATCTCTTCAATGCCTAGTATAGTTTAGCCCCCAACAGGTATGGCTTTAGGTTTTGGCACTTCTGAGGTTGCACTGGGTTTCTGCGGGAGAGGAGAAGAAATCAAAAAATGACAACAAAATGAAAGTTCATGTTTTATCTAAATGTCTTTACACTTTGGCTCTCCACAGGATAAATTATGGCATGAAATATTGATTTGTTGCAAGACATGGTTCCATAACTTATTTGGTTAACTTCTGCAGTATTCTAATGGAAATCCAATTTGATTTTGACAGGTTAGGGCTGTAGTTTTAAAGGCAAAGTGGCAGATTTGCAGATAGTGATTCCTTGAAGAGTGATTATAGAGACAGTTGCTTATATAATTACTGCATTATATGTATGTTACCAGTGTTACATGACATTAAAATCGGTCATTAATCCATTCATATTATCCCCAGTAGCTAAAAAGTCTGGGAATGAGAAAAGTAGAGCAACTACCATGAGAAATAGAATGTGTTCTCAAAGGAGATCCTGATTGCTTAAGAAAATGAGGTTCCATGTCTGATAAGATTACGTGCATGTATTTCAGAGATTCTGTCATTGCATTTTGCAGATAATTTTCTTATCTAGAGTAATTAGGGCTATTTGTTGCTTGCATGGTTCTGTTTTAATGCTGAGCAGCTGCTGCTGTCACAAAAGTACTTTTTCTCTTGGGTATACCCAGTGCTGGCCGCAGCTCTCAGCTGTGCACTGAAGCATTGCAGCTCTTGCTTCTCTAAGCTAAAGTGTCTCTCTTACCAGGTTAGGCAGAGCAGAAGGGGCTAAAAATAAAGGGTCTTGGAGGTCATGGGTGATTGCCTATGGAAAAAGAAGCAGGAAGACGTAAATTAGTTTCATTTTGCAAAACATAAGGATGCATAAGTGAGAGAGGGGTTGGTCTAAATGCTTGGACTTTGGGCAGAAATAATGAGTTTCCTGAATCTCTAGTGCTTCTAAATGTTTATAGTTCCTGGCAAGTAAAAGCTGGAATGTTAAAACCATTACCTGCAGTGCATGGCATCTCCAGAACTATATCCTTCTTGTTGTGGTACAGGCAGTGCAGACTTTGAAGGTAGGACCCAATCTGAAGCTGAATACAACTATTCACCATTCTTAAAATTGACAATTTAATGCAGTTTTGAGTCATACAGCAGTGACCTAAGTGAAAGCAGCTGCAAAACGGTGATTGTATCTCTCTAAACATTATGAACTGCATGGATTAAACAGAATCTCCCCCAAACACACACATGCTCGGTCTGCCTATTTTCTAGTTCACTGTGTATGAGAGAAGAATTAAATATTTAGTCACTTTTCTTGTCTGTAGGTAAGATTATGCTTTCTTTTAAATTATTCTTTTTTAATTAGTGGTTCAGGTGCTAGAAAAACACAGTGAGTTCAAAGCTTTATCTGCAAGGCTAAGCATTTGCTGTGCTGGCAAATGCTGTCGCTTGGACAGGTTATTGTTTGAACCAAGCAAGTTTCAACCACTGTTAATTAGCTTTTTAACTTTTCTCTTTTTTTCTTTTTTTTTTTTCTGTTTCACAATAATTTTTCTAGTGTTTGCTCTGTGCTTTACCAGGTAAAGTAAATCTCAATTAAGATTTCTATATTCATCAAGCAGAAATTCTCAGTTGTATTCAGTTCCATTGCTTCTGGGAAAGCAAAGCCGTTGTTTTGCACGAGATGGATGCATTATATGCCTACAGACAGTGGACAGTGGGCTTTTGTCTAGTCTCTTGAATACGGTGAAATATGCTGAAACAGATGTGCTTGTGAATAAAATATTCTAGTGAACTGATTGCTAGCGCGCTCAGATTAGGTATGTTGTGTAATGTTAAGGCGTGTCCTTAACACATGGAGCATGTTTTCTGGAAAGCACAGTAGAGCCTGAGAAATGGGGTAGAGCCAGACTCATCCTACTGCAGTCTGGATGCAGTGCTAGCTGGTGCCTTGGTGTGTTTCACACGAACCCCCACTGAGAGTGAAAAATCTGAGTCCTGGGGGAGGATCTGCGTATCATGGAGGAATTCATTATCTTAAAAACAAAAAAGGTACAATAATAGTAAGGTAAGGTTTTGTAATTTTAATAAATTACAGAGGAGGATGAACGCCTCAGCATCCGTAAGAGAAGAACTGGGAATCGTAGTGATCCTGCTCTTGCAAGCGAGGGTTCCCGAAGAGCAGACACTTGTGGCAGTGAAGGAGCACTGGTCCCTCTCCTTACTGTTATGGTGTCAAAGTGCTGGCTCTTGTTCACCATTTGCAGTTGGGGAATCCAGTTGGACAAAAATGTGTAGAAGTAGCTGCACTGATTCTTGGTGCTTCACTGGAAACAGACCCAGTGAACGTAGTCGTGGCAGGGGCTGGTCCGACAGGGACAGGCGGGTGGGACAGTGCTGTGTGTGTCTCTGCCTGTCTCTGTTGCTGGTGCGAAACTTGGCGCCACGTTTCCCTGGAGTATTCATGCATCTCTGAGTGCAGTGAGAAAGTGTTTGTCACCGCCTTAATTTGCCAGGAAAGAGGGCTGCCTTGCCATTTGCATTATGGAGAAGAGCCCTGGCTCATTTATATGCAGGCAGCCAAGCCTAGGGATTTTTCAGCATCCCACGAAGTCACACTGGGGGATGCCTGGCCCAAAACAGCATCTCTGCATTTCAAGCCGAGGCTTGACCAGAAGTATGCGACATGTCACACAAAGGGTAATTAAATTTGTTTTCAAATAAAAG
This sequence comes from Neopelma chrysocephalum, assembly GCF_003984885.1. Taxonomy (NCBI): domain Eukaryota; kingdom Metazoa; phylum Chordata; class Aves; order Passeriformes; family Pipridae; genus Neopelma; species Neopelma chrysocephalum. The sequence goes on along the minus strand of NW_020897773.1, from coordinate 3,261,164 downwards.
ATAAATAGGCAGAAAGACACAGACTTGTTCACCTGGGTCCTCCGAATGTTTTTGGAGTGCAGCTTTTGCTGTGGAATCTTGAAGAAGAAAAAATTATGTAACTATGTCTGTTCAGTGATCTGAATTATTCATTTGAAATGAAAATATTTTATAATCATATGTCAGAAAATAAGTGTGATTTCTAGGCATCTATGCCTAATAAGAACCCTGTGGTGTGAAATCTAGTTTATGGCTGCTAAATAGTTCTCCATCTTAAAGCTGTGCTGGGCTATGTGTATTTTTAGGCATCCTATCAATAAATATTTTATAAAGTGCTGCAGACAGTCAAGGGAGGAAATGTTCTGTTGCAGAGGAATCCAATTTCAGGTTCCCTATAAAATGATGTGGTTTATAGGGTTTGATATCAGATACAAAAACAAGGATGTTGTATAAAATGCATCAGATGTTATCACTGAAGAAACCCCGCAGTGTTGTGAATAATTTGTGATCCTTCAAAGAAAACCAGAAGGGCTCTAAGCAGACCATGTAGTGATAAATATCAATCTGCATGTGTTCCTATGTTGATGAAAAAAGCTATTCCTTGCTTTTATTAACAACAAGGTCAGATTGGTAGTAAAGGAAGGGAAGACAAATGGTCTTTATTGATACTTACACTACACATTTAATGGAGAATAAATTTTGCACTATGACTGCATATGCTGTTGAGAGAAGTCTGCCATCTCCAAGTCAGCATTTGGGGATTATAATCACTTCTTGGAGGCTTTACTCTGGCATTTCCAGAACTCCTGATTTGCAGCATTGTGCGGTGGTGGCACTTGCTGTATGTACATTTTCTATGTGCATGAGAACCACTTAATGCTCAGTCTGCTCCTGTTAAATTGATGCAGGGGATAACAGCCTTCCTGAAGTACAAATTGACGCATACAGCTGAGATTTAGCTATTAGCATAATCTTATAATGGCAGATTTAACTTTCAGAGCAGAATGACTGTAAACACCCCTTCTGCCAGCGTTTCACAGCCCCGTTAAGCTGAAGAAACAGCCGGTCATGGAGGAGAAATGGCAGTAGGTGTGGTGGAGCGGTGGTGTCGTGCTTCCTGCTCACGAGCAGATGGGAGCCACTGGCTGAGAGCCCTGTCCCGCCTATAGGAAGCAAAATACTTACTCCTCTCTACTTACCCACTTGGAGACTATCAGCCATCCCTTTCTTCACAGTGGGTTAGTGCCCACCTTTTCCTTTAGCTGCTTTCCATGTAAAGCCACCTTGACATTTTCAATCAAAACTGAGTCATGAGTGTGGAAGTTTTTAGGAGGAAGAAACCGGCCATTTGCTCTTTGTCCTGCTGTTTTATTTGGAAGCTGTTGCCTAAAGCTGCAAGTGCAGAGCTATGCACGCCAAGGTGGTAATTTCTCCTGAAGGAAATCCATAACCACAAAAGGATTTAATACTGCAGGGAGGGCTTTCATTTCCTTTGATTTTCCAGTGCTAAATCCCATATGAATTAGGAAAATAGCAGCCATCTAATGGAAAATGTGTGTCTCCCTTTGCCATCCCAGAAAATGGATTTTCTGAGTTCTGTGTTGTTTTAAAATGCTAGGATTGGGGGCATTTGCAGACTTTGTGCATTTTCAAGGAAATGGTAGGATAAGAGGGGGCATGACAGCAGGCTTTTGCTTGGGTGTACAGCACTACAGCTACCTGGCATTGTGGCTAATAAAGAAAATAGGAGCCAAGTTTCAAGACTGCAGAAGAAAGAATCACTCTGTGTCAGGATGTCCTGTCCTTACAGGGTGGGAGTTACAGATGAGTTTCCTAGATATCTCTTCCCCAGTCAGTAAAGCCCCTGAGACTAGAGATGTCCACATTTCTGTCACCTATCAAGAGAATGTACTTTTAAATGTCAACCTCATTCTCTCCTCATCTATTTTTAATGGGGAGAATTGGGTAGGGAAGCTAAAGAGCAGCTCTATATACATCTCATTATTGAAATCAGTTACCACTTGTTTTATTGTTTGGAGTTTTGAAAAAGAAAATAAAAAAAAAGGCAAGGGTTGACAGGGTAGCCTGTATGCTCTGAAAACAAAGCAGGTACTTCCAGACTGAGCATTAGCATGTGTCAAGTGTGTTTTAGAAAATGCCTTTGCTCTATTACCTGTAAAAATACTACAGGGAGTGACTAGCCTACTCCACACAGTGATGGATGAGGTTAAGAAGTGTGACTTTCGCATGTTCAAAAGGGCTCATGAATTTTATTTCAAGAAAAAAATTAAAGATAAATGATTGCTTTGCTCAAAAAGCACTCAGTTAAACATAGGGGTTTTTTCCTAGGATTTTCATCCTCCCAAATATCTGAGTGTAATTTGCATAAGTAGATATTTCAGACCTACTTTAATTCAGACGTTGCCGCAGAACAAGGCTGGAAAGAACAAAGGAGGGAGGCTGCAACGTTTTCAGTATGCTGAAGCAAAATATTAAGACATGCTGAAATATGTGTATGTTAAGTCAATAGGCTGCAGATACTGGGAAGGAAATCTTAAGGAACTGCCTCACTGTGTATCTGATGTAGTTTAGTGAGAGGCTGTCATTTTGGTAAACAAATGCAGAACACGGCCAGGTCCTCTGTGGCCTTGTTTTATGTAGGGCACTCAGTTTGGTACCATGATGCACCTTTCATTACCAAAGAATTCATTGTGAAATTAAGCATCATGCCCTCCTAGGATCCATACTGTTTTGGCTGCTGATGCAGTTTTAAAGTATAAGATAAATTAATAAAATTAATTGGAGATTAAAGAACTGTAGGTTGAAGAAAGCACTTATAGTTGGCTGAGTATATGACTTGAGTACCCCAGAGGGTTTGGTCTGCAGAAGTAGTTTGTCCATTGTCTGGGAGTTTTATGTCCACAGATTGCTTTGCTAAAATGAACTAGTTTCAAACCTAAACCCTCCCAAAGTATGGGATACCTTGGCTCTTAGGTTTTGATTTGAGGCCTGAAGCTGCATGTTAATATCACAAGCGTTGCGCACAATGTCGCAAGTGTTGCACAATTGCATTTTTAAGGAGTGTAGCCAGGAAAATTTATTTTAGCTGAGCAATGAAGTATTGTTAAATGGACAAAATACATGCAAGCGTGATTCAATTATTTCCACTTTATCTGCTGCTTGGGCTTTTGAGAATACTTGAACATTGCATTTTCACACCCATAGTTTATGCTGAATCGTTACAAAATTTTGTCTCGATCTGAGTTTTACTTCCTTTGCTTCCAAATATTAATCTGATCTTAAATAACCGCTATTCAAAGCAGACCCCATTTCAATAATATATTATGCGGAATAATTCAGGAAGCGTAATTGATTGCTTTTAGAATATATTGATATGACTTTGACTTCATGGAAAAGAGGAGCTGAAATATCTAACCGAATGCATAATTATAAAGGTTTCTTCTGAACATGATTAAATATTAGTAACAAAACTATTCTTCCATTTCTAGATGTTGGAAGTACATCATTGTAAGTAATTTACAAATTTTATTAGGATACAATAAGCACCAGGCAGTTTATATTCTGGTTAAGAACAGCATGCATGAGCTGAGCAGTAGGCTTGAGAGCTAAGCTGCGACTGATGCACGTTCCCACAAATAATTGCTATAGCAACATTGTCATAATGTCTGAGATCTACCTCCCTCGAGTTCACACATGAAGTTTTCTTTATGGTGAAACAAAATGCCTTCTCAAGTTGAAAATACTGTGTAATGGTGAGGGTATTGATGGCTTTTACCTTTTTTATTTTTTCTTCAAGTAATTAAATTTAAAATGTTGAGAAGCATAATGGAACATTAGGGGAAATCGTTTGCTGTCATAATGTCCATTTATCATGAAATTTGACATTATGTGCCTCCTTCCATACAATTAATCTCTGCAAATTGGTGTGATCAGGTGAAGAAATTCTCTGTGGGCGGTCTCACCTAACTTGCAGAGTTTTTTCTTCGCCTGAGTGCTTAGATGTTACATTTATGTTCTGTAAAAATCAATCAAAATAAGGTTTCAGAGTTGCTAGTTCTTTCATTTCAAATCACTGCACATTGTGATGTAGGTTGTGTCTCAGTGTATTAGGAACTCTTTGATTTAAAGCACTTAAATACATCATTGCATACATACCAGCTTCTTTGAGGGACCCTAATAATGCAACTTGCATTTATGCAATGATTGTGGCCAAATTCTGGATCCCAATTTCTGCTTTGAGCTGTTGGATAAAACTAGCAAGGGATGACCCAGATGACAAAGGGTGCATCAAAGAATAGCCAAGGAGTACTCACCCGTTTGGTGTCACATTGTAAAATGTTCATACATGCCTGAGGACTATTTTTCCTTCTTCGTAGCTGATCCAGGAGGAGAGTGGTTGAGCAGCGCTTTTCAGGCAGCTCCTGCACTCCTGTCCCTTTCAAGCAGCTCAAAATCTGTTCCTCTGTGTTGAAGTTTATTACAGATATTAAAGTTCATGATACATTGGTAACATTAAATGAAGAGTGTTACTGCATTATCATTATGATGAACAGAGAGCAACAGATGAAATAATTTCACCCGTGGTCCTAGACTAATGCAGTGAAGTCTGAACAATGACTGCAAAAGGCAGAGCGCTGAGGGCAACAGAAGACTTCGATCATCCGAGCAGGCTAATTAGAAATCTTTCAGCAGGGAGACAAAGGTGAGCAGAGGTTATAAAAAATAGATTTTGCAGTGATATTAGGGAGAAGAGAGATGTCCCACGCTCCAAAGGACAGACCTCAGGAGAACAGCAGGGGAGGAGGAGGTTGGGTCTCTTATGTGAGACCACAGAATACTAAAGACATGAGAAATCAATGATGGGCGATGCGTGAAGGTAGTTTTATAGCTTTGTTCAGATCTAAGGAATCTGGGGAATCTAAGATGTCTGGAGAGTCTAGAGATTTTTGGAAAGATGTTAAAAAAAAAAAACGAGGGGAAGAAAGAAAAAAACACCTCTGTGTATTAAGGTGCTGTGCTACACTGACAGAGGGAGACAGTACTGAAGCTTTCTCAGACTCATAAAAGCTAAAACGACTTGAATGTGACCCTTCGATGGCTGTCCAGCAGGAGGAACTCAGGGCACGCTGACAGTGATAAACTGCCTGGATGCCTGATGTTTAAGCAGTGGGAGAAGGACCGAATATTTTTCTCTAATTCAGATTTTCTCACATTAGTTTGCATTGTTTTTGTTGCACAGTACATAGCTGAATGTGAAGAGCTGAGGTGTAGTGGAGTTTGCTGTGCAGGCAGATACATGGAACATGTCACTGTGAGTGTAACAGCTTGTTCCCGTGAAGGGTCTGACACATCATGCTGCTGCCATTGCATGAGTATAGATGAACCCAAGGGGTTTGACTGTTCCACTTCCTCCTGTGGGTACACACAGCAAAACTATGGGCTGGCTGGAGGTAGCTTACACTGCCCTCCAAAGCTACGCAGAAAACATCTGATCTTCTTCCCCAGCATAAATTTATGCACCTGGGAGTTATAACAGTTTTAATTAACTTCATTTGTATCACAGTAACATTCCCATATAGACAAGACTGACAGACTTGGGGTGTTTAATTATAGTCTTTCCTGACACAGCATGCCTATTTAGGGAGCCAACTGAATGTTTTAGTTGCACCAGCAAGAACTTCTTCCAGACTCCCATCTGAGTTTGCGCTTGAGTCTTATGAAATCTTTTTTACTTTTAAAGAGGAATGTTACGTTATCTTACTGTTTGTGCTCTGATTAAAATGAAATGTCCTTCCTTTTGTGCTGTATTTCAACAAATATAAGGTCTTCTGAAAAGAAATTTTAGCAGATAACTTATAGGTTCCTGCCAAGGAATGGAAAGATCTTGTCAAAATGCAGTGCCACACTGAATAACTGGGGTGTGCGTGGTTGGTTAATTTCTTACTTTGCATTCTATTTTAAATTCTCTGCCATATTCCTAGTTATTGCTCGTAATGTAATAATGAAGGTCAAAAATCCAGACTTTATGTGACTTAATAATTTTAACTTAGTTTTTTTAGGATTACCTGACAGCAAAAGTGTCTTTGAGGTATGTCTGAGAAGCGTGCTGTGTTGTAGTTAGAATAGTGATTAGTAGGTAGCCTTAGGCATATTCAAGTTTAAGATAATTCCCTATAGGTTTGGACTTTCATTTTTAAATGATATTACAAGAAATGATGGGCCAATTGCACAACTCAAGTGTGAACATTTTGTTTCTCTGGAACTGTATAGCTTTATACCAGCTGACATTCAAATATGTTGTTATTAATCTGTACCAGCATGCCATTAAAGTTGGCATCAGATTGTGCAGACACAAGGCATGTGAATTAAAGCCTCATGTCAGATTCGAGTTCTGGCATCCCCTAATTGTTGGTCTTTCATTCCCTTTCACACTTAAAATTCTCCAAATCAAATGTTTTGCATTTGGTTTTCTGAGATCTTTAAAAACAAACAGCATAAACCTATTCCACTATGTACTATCAAACTGACACACTGAAATGGACAGCTGGCACAGCTGGAGCCTGTGGATTCACCTTGCAGATCTCAGACTTATGTCCTTCAGGATGATAGATTCCAATAGACAAGACATCCGCAGAAAAGTTGAAGTGTTTGCTAGAGTGATTAGCAGATTATGACTGACAGCGAGTGGAAAGCTGAAATCTTGGTGCCTGTTACGATGGCTACAAATCTGTAATTTTTCCTGCTAATGGCTGGTCCAGCATCCTTTGTCCTTATCCCAAACCTCCCCATGCCCATTGTTCTCCATGGCTTTCCATGTACCACTTTGCTGATTCACTGTAACTTTTCCCCACCATCCTCTCTTGCCTTTGTAATGGCCTCTGTCCCCCCAGCCTTACAGCAAGCACACTGTTTGATTTCTCTTCCCAAATTCTCCAGCAGCTTATCTAAGTTACCTTTCCCACTTTTCTGGCCCTTCATCTTGGTATCCCATCTTGCCATCATTCTGAGCTCCTTTCTTCCTACTCAAGTCTGACCTATTCCAATTGCAAACCAGATCTTCAAAATGGAAAACACTGAATCCTAAGGGTAGTATCCTACTTTTCTATGATGTATATTTGAATTGGCAGCACTGACAGAGATAAAATTTTTCTTATCCAAATAGCATTGGCTTAAACTTTCTCTGTTTTTTTGTTGAAGATGATTACTTAAGAAAATTGAAACCTGGAAACAATTAATGGTACATAGGTTCTTGAAGCTAAATGATGCCATCTGCAGCACGTGCTGCTCCCACAGCAATCACCTGGACTGTCTCCCAGGCATGCAAAGTGTCCCTGCTTTCCTGTAGCATGTTTCTTACCTGAATTTTGAGTGCCCTTTGTTAGACAGTTATGAAATAAAGGCATCATTAACAAATCCAAAAACCTCTGTGACAAATGTACACTTTCAGAAACTATGTAATTAGCAGTATCTCTGAAACAGTGGCTTTAATGAAACTCCTATTTTAATTGAAAGGCATTTAGGCATTGTCTCCTTCCTGTGCATGTGTAGCTAACTAACTCTTGTTAGTACTACCAAGTTGTTATTTGCAGAATGAAGCTCTTCTGTAGGACATTTCTAAGCCCTGTGAAACTTGTAGGTTATGTCCTCTGGTTCTGGTTATGTCCTCTGCTTATTTCCCTGGTTCTGCCAGTGTTGTTTGAATTTTTTAATTAAAACATTGAGATAAGGAAATATGGGCATTTTTTAGTAGTAGAACTAAGTGCTTAATATTTGAAAAGGCCATGTTTCAAAGACAGTTGTGGGAAAACGGCTTCAGTTTTGCTTTCCCTGCTTTTGGGTAAACCTGTGTAAACTGGGGGATAAAATGTGACAAAGGATCTAATATCCCTCAAAAATTTAAATTTAGTCTTTACTATAAAACTCAAGGAAGGAAAGTGTTAGCAGTGGGACTGGTGCTCATTTCCCTTCAGGAGAGGAAAACTGTGGGTGGGAGTGGGATTCTAGCACATGCTCACCTGCTCTGACTGACATAAGCTGATTTGCCTTGAGCCAAAGACATGCTTAAATGAACTTGAAGACCACGGTATGGGTAGGTCAGGGTTAAATAGAAGATCTCATGTTTTCTTTTCACTGTCTCTTGTCTCTCACTTGTCCCTCTTGGGAGCAAGGTGAGATGGCTGGTTTACCTAAATGGCTAAAAAGCAGTCTAATAGTTTATGCAGTTTTCTACATTTCTTCTAAAATTAGTATTTTGTGCTCTATGTTTGGAAACAAGATAGGAAAGCTTTTTCCACCCTGAAGATGTGCTAAGTGAGAACAGAGACTGCATGTTAGTTTCAGGAAGTATTCCTTTTGAAGGGCTTTCCTTGCCTTCCACTCTTTTGAGACCAGTAAAAGATTTCCCATGGATATCAGTAGAGCAAGATATTCTGTGGGGTATAATTTAATAGTCAGGGATACTCACAAGAAGTAAAACTGGCACTATTGTAATTGCATAAAGAAGATGGAAGTGTAGTTCGAAGTTAGTACCTTTCTAAGTTTGCTGTATAAGGGGGATTTTCAGAACTAGATGAATCATAGAATCACAGAATACCAGGTTAAAAGTGGCCTCAAGGATCAACTGGTCCAGCCAAATCTTAAAAGTGTCCAATGTTGGTTCCATTTTTTTCTCTAACTTTATGAAGTTTTTTTGCTAACACTGGTCTTAAAGCATGTGATTAAATTGCCAAAAAAAAAAAGCACCTATGCTAACAGCTCAATAGTCAATTAAAAGCAACTCTACTTCCCCAACAAAAACTCAAATAGTCAATTTTGAAGTCTTTAATAATGCTATGCCTGAGTTTTCTGAGTTTAATACAAATGCAGTAAGACTTATATTCCAAAAATTCTACAATCTCTGTGCTTGTGATTGATAATACAGGAATATAAATTAAAATATTTGCTATCCCTGTTGTAATGTTGCCATTTAATAAGCACAGTCTCTTTCTTGAGTTAAAAAGAAAAAGAATCTGCAAAAGTCTCCACTGTGTTTTGTGAGTTCAAAATTAATGGAGACCAAAATGTTTGCTTCAGCAAAAGAGATGGCTAAAAATAAAATGATACCAGAAAATACAAGCATAATGCCCAGAAACATTTCTCACATACTTAGAGGCAAAATAATTTTCTTGCCTAGAAGAAAATAATAGGATTGCATTTCATCGATCACATTCCATTCTATATATTTTAAGCTCAGTGCAAATGTAAAAACAAAACAAAAATCAAACTGCATTTCTGTTGTTCTTGTTCTGTAATGAAGTATGGTGTTTATGGGAGAGAAATATGGATGTTCTGAAAAGAATTTTGGAAGTAAATCACAAGTGACTTTTAAAGAGTTCACAGATTACCTGTTCCTTGTTTTCTAACTATTTTAGTTACCTGGGGGAAATAAGGCAAGTTGAAAATAAGCATAGCTTCTTCTGATCAGTATAACCCGTGACAGAACTATTTGTAATCACTATTGACAGAATGAAAATTAGCCAAAAAAATTATTTCTGGAAACAGAAATGTTACACCACTGTGAATCTAAAAGTTAGATGAGAAAGAAGTAATATGGTGATTCATTTGTTCTTCATCCAAGCAGCCATGACTGCTTTAACAAATGGCACAGTATAAATAATATACTAGGCGTTATGCTATTAGGTGCCAGTGATTTGTTTGCTGGTGTGTTGCATATCAATATCTACTTTCAAGGGATGAAGTTCTGGTTTGTGCCATGTCTCTTCATCTGTGTTTTTTTTTCTCCAGCAGGAGAAACCATTGGCCCAGTTCTACCTGCAACCTCCCGAGGATTGCTGGGGGTTCTGGGGCAGATTGAGCTGAGGGGTCAGATGGCAGCTCCAAAGGGCACTGAGAGAGGAGTCCTGAGAGCCAGGAACATGAGCTCCCATTTTCATCAGCCCCGCTGCAGAAGGGAGGGAGAAAGCAGGATGGAGTAAAGGGAACAATGTACACATGGTACAGAGCTCATACATTTCTTACTCCCAGCTAGCCGCCCATCCCCAATATTTCCAATAGGAGGGATAAAAGCAGTTTGTTCTTTTTACTGTACCTATAGTTCCACATCATTTAGAAGCAAGACAATGTCATACCATTTTCAGGAAAGAAGTCAAACGCTGATCCATTCCTCTTGCACTGCAAAACAAATTTAGGTCTTGATCAAAACAAAAATGTGCACGATGCTGACCTGACTCCTTTTGCCAAACATACCGTCAGGTTTTTATGACATGAATTGGCCTTGATGAGGGCTGTGAAAGATGAGCAATTCACCCTTCATTGCAGCCAGCACTGTTAAAGCATTAGCTCAGCATTCATGGTAAACATCAGTTGTTCGTTCTATAAACACCAAACTTAAGACTTGGATCAAATAATAAAGTAATTACCCCAAAAAGTAAACCTTCTTCTTCCTGTAGAACACTGACAAACAGTAACTCCCATTCTTGGTACTCTGCTATTGTGTGGTTGCTGCTTGCTCTGCTTCCAAGAACCACAGCTAGTGCAGGATCAGCTTGTTTCAAGAAGTCCAAAATAGCCCCTGCTATTATGCAGTGAGTATTCTGTTAAATATTTGCTTGCAAGGCCTTTAAATATGGAAGAGTGGCCAGTGAAAAATGTATTAGTAGAATTGTGTGCATTTTCATTAGTTGCCCATCGGGGAGAGAAACGGGGGAAAAACAGTGGGACAATTTTCCAGACAGCAGCTCCAAAAAAGTTTCACAAGGGTACAAGAAAAGTGACATTCATAAAAAAAATTAATATAGAACTTTGTTTTGGTCTGTATCTGTGAAGCTAACATTTTCCATCTGTTGCAGGAAGTAACAGACATGACCTGATAGGAAAATATTTGGATTATTTTCTTATTTTTATTTAGTAATACTTTTATTTTTAAAGATTAGTGCAAAGTGCTGCCTGTCTAGCTGTCCAGGTAAAATGCTGTACCTCTGCCAGCATGTAGATTTTCTCAGCTCTACTTCTGTTCTTTCCAGATGAGATGAGTGACTCTAAAACTTTGATGGAAGCAATTAACTTCAAATTCAGAGCTTAAAGGAAAGGCATGAAGTTTTGTTGATATTATTTTACTATAAATCCTTTCCTCAAATATAATTCCACTATTTGTGGTAATTTTGCCCATGAGAATTTAGATGTTTGGGTGGAGGAGGGGAGCTGGAGAAGTAATACAAATGCTGCTTTACATGAAATTAGTAGCATGGATTTTAAAGTTGATATGTGGAAAGATAGACCATCTGTATGTAGACAGGTGGAGGCCAGAAATGAGGTTATTCTGCTTTGCTGAATGGGGCAGGTGTGTTCCCATCACTGCTGTGATTTGGGAACAGAGACTGAAGGTGGCCTGCAGGGCATCCAAGGCATCATCTTGAGCTTTTTACCTACACCTCAGCACTTAATTTCTACAACACTCATTTCACTAACTGAAAAGCCTTATTGTGTTTGGTTGCTATATCCTTGAGGTTTCCTTTTTTCTTTTTTTTTCTGCAAGAGGAACATATTAATCAAGGCTTTTGCTTTCTCCCAAGTGTCAAACACTGACCAATTCAAGAAATAACATGATAGTATTAATTAGATGAGAACCAGTTATGAGAAAGTGTTTCGATTTTCGGTTGCATATTTTCACGTTACAGGGTGATATAATAAATATTGTGTATGTGCTTGAAATATTAGCATTTTAATACCCATGTCCAGAAATAACGTTTTTCAGTAGCATGATGCAGAAAAAATACTTTATGTATGTGGGTGGACAAGAAGTAATTGATGCACATGTACTTGTTTGACCTATAGGAGATTAAATAAAACATTAGAGGCAGTTGTTTAAACATCATGTCATCTAGAGCTGATATTACTGTTAAATCACTATTGCATCTTCCTCGGCAAACTGCCTCACGCAATGGGAGATAATTAACACCAGAGCAAAGCTAGCTGAGGAGTACACCTGATTAATGTGACATATTCAAGTTTCTTTCTACAACTGTCTTAATAACCAGTCATTGAGATCTGCTTCATACACTGAAAATTAAATTCAAATTACTTGAAAATTGTGCTGTTAATACCATGCCAAAAATTGAAATTTGATTTTTTCCACATGAAGTCTTTAGTGATTTTTCATGCCCTGTTGGTTTCTGCCAGTGTTCCCACTGGTTTAGGTTACTTTATTCCTCCCTTTAAAGGAAAAAGAGGGGGGAAAAGGAATATATTCAAGGGATTAGTTTTTGGGAAAGTCCTTCACTGCCTCAGAAGATAATGTGTCCAGTGCAAAAGTACAAAATGACTGCTCCCAGCTCCTTTCTGTAAACTTTACTTGAACCATATTTTTCAAGGGAAGTTTGCCACAGCTAGTGAAGAAGACAGTAGTGTATATCTTTTGGGTTTTCAAAACCTTTGTTTATACCATGACTCTAGCTGTGTACACTTCTGCTAAGCTGAAGCAGATTTCTATGTTTAAATATCAGTTGTAGCTGATTCTCTCTGAACTTAATTGCAAGTATTTGAATGAGCTTTGTTTTCAGGAGGAAAAATGACATAATTTAAGCAGATGTGATAACTAAGCGTTACAGAAAAGGGGAAAAGGAGAATTAGAGGTTTAATTTCCTAGTCCTACATCCTAAAGTACGTTTTCAGACAGCCATTTGCTAATAGTCATTGAATTCTTTCCTCTTAATCTTCACATAAACAAGTCTCTTGATATCAACTCCCTCGGATCCTGGCTCTCCCCTTTTACTGCCTTGTCCCCTTTGTTCCCATGACCTTACCATTAATTTCTCACTTTCTTTGTTACTTCTCCTGTCAACACAACGTGGCTCCATCCTCCCATAACTTAACCATCAGGTGTTGGTGCTGTCTACCTCTTCCCACGTCACCCTGGCTGTCTTCATCTCTGCACTCACCAGACAGTTCTAAACACACCAAGTTTCCTCAGATGGGCTTCCAGCCTCAGCAGTGCTCTCCAGGCACCATCTGTTCTCTTTGGCCGGCCACAGGCTCCTGCCTGGCTTTCCTCTGCCTGCTTTCTTCCTGACCTTCCTTCCTGCTGTATGGAAACATAGTTTTTGAAAATGTGCTAGATCAGAGCCTGCATAACCACTAGCGCCTATCAGTGGCATCCTCACCTGACCCTTCTCATCCTCTGCTCTCACTCACACTCATTTGTTGCATCTAGTTCAAAACCAAATCATAAGCTCCTCAGAGCAGAGCCCTTGCCTTCCAGCTGCCTTTAGCACCAAGCACAATGTCGCCTGCCTCTGGTATCGTTCAGCGCCAAAGCTGTACAAAGAAATAAGAGTAATTCTGAATTACACAGTTGAAGTTCTCATCTAATATAATTTAAACAGTAGTCACAAGCAGTTGTACTGGTTGTAATTCATATAATAATTTATGACTGCTAGTTTTTAACTATTGTGTAATTTGGATTTACTTGTGGTTCTCGTGAGATAAGGTATATTATTGAACAAGAAAGGAATAAACTATATTCAGAGTAGCTGTGGGGTGTTATGATTTAAAGGAGAGCTGGTGGAATACTACAAGAGGAAATATGCAGGATCCATTATACTGTTAATGAATGCACAGCTCAGATTGGTGATTTAATTTTTAGATCATATTTCTCTCGTACCCTCAGGTATAGCAGACTTCATACATGAAAACTGAATAAGGTGGTATGTATGATGGCCAGTCATGCAAAAAATGAACAATAATAAAAAATTCCTTTCCTGTATTGTTTATTCATTTGCAGTTATTTCTTTTAATGACATAGCATTCAAAGAGCATTATTAGAAGGGCACAACCATATTTCCTCATACTAGTTTTGAACCTATGGTTGTAACCTCTGAGACAGCTTGATATTTATCCAAAGCTACAGACTGTCACTGTATTTAAGCCATGACTACAGCATCATTTTTTCATCTGGCCAGGAGCTTTCTTGAAATAGTCACCATTTCCTTCCTCAGGCAAGGTGGCAGATTGGTGATATTTTAAACTGTCTCTTGGCTGAAAGACAAGTCCCAAATTCTTTATTTTTGCAAGCAGACCTGGCTGATGTAAGCAAGACCTATTCCTGCAGGGTCCACGCCCCTGAATAGTTGTCAGAACCAACATTATGCAGTGACTTCTACTTTTACTAAATATGGAATTTTTGTGTCCATTTTTTTTATATTGGCATGCTAATTTTAAGCTTTTTCTGTCATCCTTTTTCTGAAATGTGTACAGATGTCCAACTTTTTAAGAATCCACATTTTACAGTAGACTGCATTTTAAATCGTTCAGCCATATCTGCAATCGAATCTGAAAAATCTTTGAAAATACACAAAGAAAAGAAGATGCAATCAAAAGAAATTGTGCCTGGCCTTTCAGGTTGTACACCTGCTATTTTAATATTTTTTTTAATCTCTTACAACTGGAGTATCACTTCTTAAATGAATTTGAACAACTTGCCCAAGAGACATTCTAATCCGATCGTGTATTATGATGATACCAGTTGGATGTTATCCTATTAGGCACTCACTGTAAATAAGGGATTTTCCACTGACTTTTAAATCCTTGATTAATGAGAATGCTTGAAGCAGTGTCCTGTAAATTAGCCATAGTGCTAGCAACAATGGCAATTCACTTAGGAGAACTGATTTGTTTTAAATCTTCCCATCCAAATTAAAAAGCATGAGGAAAAGATAATGTGCGGTAAGTAAAACATATTACTCTGTCTTGCATTATTGATCTGCACCCTGTGGCTGTCTGACATCCTTAGGTCTAAATCCTTTTCTCTCTTCAGGTAAATTCCTGTCAGTCAAAGCTCTTATGGAGACACAACTCTAGCAGCTGGCCCACAGTATTTAATTTATATATTCTTTATATTCTCTAGTGTTTTAGCTAATTCTAAATCCCATTTTAAATTTCGTTAACCAGACCAACGGCTTTCATTTGTAGTTTCATCACTGCCATCTCACTTGCCTTTCACAGCTCCTTTACCTTTTTTTTTCTGTTAAAAATATTTAAGAGTCGCAACAAAAAGGTATTTGGGTTTGGGGAAAGGGGAGAATAGGGGGAAGTTGTGACACATCTGTTAACTGACACTTAAACTGAAATTCTTCCTGACATATTTTTCTGAAGAAAAACACTTTTCAGATCATCTTATCACTTCACTTCTTATTCAACTACTGATATTTGATTTATTGCTTGCAAGAAAATTAGTTTTATACCAGGTATTGACTTTGAAACATACATTACTTCCTTTAAGATTCTGAGACATTAATGAGGTCTTTCTTGATGTGCTATATTCACATTTATTTAAGGTGCTATTCATTTCTGTACCCATAATATACATGCACTTTTATCATTCAAGAACATCCCTTTCTTCTTGTAGAAGTATGAATACTCTTTCTGTAGATTGGAATTAGTGTCACTTTATAAAGACAGTTTTGACACTCTCTTATGAGTATCTCAGACATTAAGATACTTAAAGTGTATTATTTTTCCAGTAATTTTGAATTTCCAGCATTTTGAATGTACTGCAAACCGTGCAAAAAAAGTAGAGTTACTTGAAGTCTTACCATGCTATCCTATATCAAGAATAATCAGAGACACTGCAATAATTCTATAAATCTGTCTGATCATTTCTTTTCAGGTCACTCAAGTTACAAGGGTGACTCAACCATGCATGCACCAGAGCACCCTTAAACAAAGTTCCAGTTAGACCAGTAGGTCTCACAGGCCATCATTTCTTGCTGTGACTATTGTGTATGCATGTGATCCTCTCTGCTTAATGGTATTTGTGTAGAGTTCCTCAGTGATCGACTGGTAAATGTTCAGAATTCTGGCTGCAGATCATAAAAGTATAATCTTCTGCAGTGTTGTGGATAGAAGGAAAAATATGACACTGTGGCTTCACTGACCAAAATGAAACTGTTTGGGAGATGCATGATACTTTATGTACTTATTAGTACTTTTCTATACTTAATAGTTGTGGGGTTCACATATTCTTTTATGTGCAGGCTTTACTGGTTACTCGGTTATTTTTTTCTTTATACTTACCTGTGATTCTAAAGAAAAACATAAGTACTTTTCCACAAGGAGACTATGATATTGGTTTTCAATCTTAAATGGTTGTAATCTGGGGAAAAGAAATGGATGTTAGAAATTCAAGAGGATGTTTGCAGCTGGTTTTTCTTATAACTTTGTTTTTCTACATGGTAGAAAGAATGGACAACTAGAATGCTTTTTGCATGTCTTTTCAAATTCTGCAAATCTGCCAGCTAATTTTGGCAGCAGTACAGATTTACAGAGTTGTTTCCCCCAGCTACAAATTTTCTCAGCTATAAGGAAAGATAATTTTTGTGATTATGGCATCTAAATGTAGCTGTTGTCTATGGCCTTTTTTGGTTACCTTCAGCAAGTTACTTCATTCTCTTATGTCCCAGTCTTCTGCCTCTAAAATATATTACTATTATAATAGGCTTTTCTTTGTTATGTCTCACATATTAATGAATGTATTCCTGTATCACTTTCCTACTTCACAGAAGTGCTGAGAGCGTATATTCATTAATATTCTTGAAGCATGACAAAGTAAAGCCTATTACTGTAATATGCTTTGCTTTAAAACTCCAGTTAGAATAATAATGATAAACAACATTGGTTAGCCTTTGGCCCTCCTGCACAGAAATAAATTTTTTACATGTTCATATTTAAATTGATGAAGGAAAACTTTCATATGTTTTATGTCCCTCCTCTATACTCAGGGAGAGATAAAGAATAAAAACTTCACATTCAGTGAAATGGGCTGTATCTCCTCGTTGGTATGTATGTCACACAGGAATCCAAGAATGGCTTTTTGCCTGCTATGTCCTTAGCCTCTTGTTTCAATGTGATGTAGTATTTTATTCTCTTCATGTGTTTCCTTCGGTGAGGTGAACAGGAACTTGAAATGGACAGTTATGAAATGTCTTGCCCATAGGAAAAGCTTCTTCCTAACCTCATTAGTGATGTCTTGAGAAACAACCAGGTGCCTGACAGTTTATATTTCCCTAGTATTATTTCCTTGAATAACTCTGGATATTCTTATTGCATTTCCCAATGACTGTTCCAGAGGTGGCTTGAAAAGGTATTTCATTTTTTCAGGTTCAGATTGATTGCCTCAGTGTTTCATTGAGTATCTCCTTGTTCTTGCACTGTAAGAAGCAGTAGATAGGAATTCCATGGTTTCTTTTATTTATGGCGGGTTGTATCACACATCCCCTGCTGTGTCTCCTTTGTCTTGATTTATTTGATTTCCTTATGCAAGGAACTATCCAAATGCATTTTGGGCTGATGTTCCTAGGACCCCTTGGACCTAAACATAGCATTTGGGCAATACTTCACTTATTTAAGAAAAGAAGATATTCTCACTTATTTAAGAAAATAACGTTATAATTTTTACACTGTATACATTTATTATTGTTTTCTTTCCTTGACTTTCTTCCCATTAAATAGTTTTCAACTCAGTAAGAGACATGTTTTCTTCTTTTCCTTTTTTTTGGCTCTACGTCTGAGAAAGGAAGTGCAATTAATGGAGAAAGCATCACTACATTTGTAATAGTTTTAACAGCTGCAGGCAGTTCATTATTTTGACTTGTTTTGTAATGCCCTCAGTGTTTTCAGTAATATCACAGTAGAGATTCTGGAGATAAAGAGGGAAGACCAGCAGCCCCAATATACGTATTTGTCCTTCTACTTTCTGTTCCTATTACAAAAAAATATGAAAACATTTAAGTGCCTACACTGGATATCTAACACAATTCTAAAAACTGACAAGTGCAAATTGAAAAGCAAAGTTCCATTAATACAGAGCTGGAGAGTGTCACTGTGCCATTACACATTAATTCTGGAATGCTCTGGGCCTTGCATAATCCAAGCAAGAGCGTTACAACATGTTCAGTCAATTCAAGTATATCTATTTGACATTTGTTTTCTTTGCAGACTACAGATGACATCCTGGTGGCCTCGGCTGAATGTCCTAGCGATGATGAGGACATCGATCCCTGTGAGCCGAGCTCAGGTGGGTTAGGTTAGTCAACTTTTTTATTACTTTCTTTTATTTCATATTTGCATGCTCCGGTCCCCCAGAGTCCCATCTAGCAGGACAGTCCTTTCTTACACAGCAAGGAGAGGGTGAATTGGGGTCTTTCTACATAAGGCAGAGAGGGAGAGTTTCCTAACCATTTCTCAAAGAGAACAGATGGGAGCACACTAATAAGTCATGATCTGAGCAAGGTTATGCCTTGACTAAGGACCTGAGGATGAATTGGGAAGGGCATTCTAGGGTTCCTGCAACTATGTTGTAGTGATAAAGAGGGTACAACTTCACTTAGAGATGGTGCAATTGTTTGTGCTTTAAGCATTTCCCCAAATGAGATAAAAGTACCATATTTAAAATATTATGTTATGTCATAGAATCATAGAATGGCCTGGGTTGGAAGGGACCTTAAAGATTATCTAGTTCCAACTGCCATGCCGTGGACAGGGACACCTTTTTACTAGAATAGGTTGCTCAGAGCTCTATCTAACCTGGCCTTAAACACTTCCAGAGGAATTTGGGGGAAGTTATGGGCAATCCATAACTTCTCTGGACAACCTGTTCCAGGGCCTCACCACCATCACAGTAAAGAATTTTTTTCCTAATATCTAATCTAAACCTACTTTCTTTCAGTTTGAATCCATTCCCTCTTGTCCTATCACTACATGCTCTTGTGAAAAGTCTCTCTACATCCTTCTTATAGGCTCCCTTTAAGTACTGGAAGGTAGAGTTGAGTTCATGTTGAATTACTGTTTGTGGTATGAAATACTGTGTAGGTAGATAAAACCTGAAGACATAGAATACAACAGTCTCAAATTTCAAATTGTTTTATGGCTTTTTTCCAGGCCAAAACTATTCAGAGTGTATGTGTTAGTTCTGATTAGAAACAAAATATTTTGGCATTCTAGTATTTTCCATGGAAGAAAAACTGTGGTGTTTTGGCCATGTCTTTCTTACTCCCACTGAATAGCGGAGATCTTTCTCTGTGATATAATGGAATGGTTTGGGGTGGAAGGGTCCTTTAATTGTCATCTATTTCCAACCCCCCTGCCATGGGCAGGGACACCTTCCACTAAATCAGGTTGCTCAAAACCCCATCCAATCTGGCCTTGAACACTTCCAAGGATGGGACATTCATAACTTTTGTGGGCAACCTGTTCCAGAAGGTTCAATTATATTCAGTTATGGTCAATTAAACACTACATACCTTCTTAAAAAATCCGAACATTTATCATGGAGATGAAAGGACTGCAAAACTTCCTAATATCAGTCTGAAGAGTTATGTTACCCTGTAACCTTTAAAAAAATCCCAGATAGTCCAATGGATTATTCCTGCTTTCTTTGTTGGCTTAGTTTAGCTTTTACATTTCCTGAGTGAACAGCTCGTGGTACCATAAAGATATATCTCAGTTTTTCTTATTTCCTTGAATTCTGTGCTATTTAGTAGCACATTAGTTGTTTTAGATAATTTGGTAATCTTTGATAATTGCTATAACACTTAATGGTAGAAAAATTAAGATCTATTTGTTGTTCAGTAACATACTCAATTCAAGTAGAAATCAATTTAACTCACAAATAGTATATTAATGCAAAATCGTGACTAAGAGCCATCTTAGTGCAACACCAAAATCTGGGGCAGTCTACATAGCCTTAAGACAGATGAAATTTTGCTTCAAATGTAAATGTGTGGTTCCTTTTTCAAGTCACATAGCCTGATGCTCACATGCAAGAATTATTCACTTAAACTGAAGTAAAGGCAGAGATATTTATGACTTGTCTCAGTGTCTGATGGACCTGTGGGTTGGCATCTGAGCTCTTCCAGGAACGAATATATTTATAGATTTGATGACAATGCTTTGGGATTGGTTTCTTTTGCTTTCCAGTAAACAGATTTCAGAGTAATTTTCAAAATGCCATGAGATGGAATGATCATTCTTAAAACTGAGCAGCAGTGGGTACACTCACCTTAGACAGTGTTCTATCTCTCAGGAAGACATTTCACTTGCAGAAGTCCCAGACATCATGATCAAGATATTCAGGAATTGTGATAAGAATACTTTTTTTTTTTTTTAAGTCTGGGAATTAATTTCCAGGATATATTTTTCTGTTCTTTCATTCTCATTTACAAATTCTTGAGTTTAACAAGACTGTCCTGTCCAGTATGAGTCACTGCAGTAGCTCATATGGCTCTGAGCTCATTCATGCCAGTTGCTTCCTTCCCTTAGTTAATTCAGTCAGTGCTGTTCAGTAGATAAATTGCCATTTAATTTCTTTGAGTTTATTTTATTTTATAAGGTAATTGAAAGCAATATGTTGGTTACCTGGCACTAAATAATTTCCCAAATCCTCTGAGAATGCATCTTTTGTATTAAAGATGTATTTGTAGTTTCTCAGCCTTACAGCTCACTGAAACCAATGACATTTCAGAATAATTCTTCTCTGAGGTTGTTTCAGATTTGGGGCTGCAGTGCTTGGTAGTCCTGAGCCATGCACAGTCATTTAGCTGGTGGGTGCCGGAATGGGAGGGGTGAAATAAAGCTTTCTGACAGGTTATCATTTCTGTCCAAGCCATGCTTCAGGTGAGGAATGTGAATGTTAGTCTTCCAGCAAAACATTGCCATTAGCTTTACATCCTGGTGTTTAGCTTTCCTGTTTTAGCTTATCATTCATCACCCAGCTACACTTCTCATTTTTGTTTATTTGAGAATGGTTTTACTGTTTCATTTTTTGGATCCCAACTGCTACTGCTTTTTTTAAAAAGTGTGGATTGGCACAGGAATTATGTTTTGCAAAATCCCAATTGTCTGGATCTTTTTATGTGTCATTCTTCTCATCAAAATGTCACTCATCCTCCCACTCTCAAACTTTTAAAAGCTGTTAATTTGCCTTCATCAGCCTTGTCCTTTTATCATATGTGAAACTGCCTGAACCAAAGGGGTTACTGAAGTCTTAAATTCTAGTATATCTGTTTCTCTGTAAGCTGTTCTAGTCTTAGTCACTTAGTGTTCAGAATAGCCTTTCATCATGAATAGTTGGGTAGGCACTGCTCCATCTCAGTAATACTGCAGTCTCCATGTGGGTTTAAGCTACTCCCAACAATACGTTGGAACTTAAGGGAGAGAAGGATAATATTGCTGGCAGTGAGAGATTAATGATTTTTTTTTTCTTTTAATTTGGGATAGGATATACAAAAGGATATGTCCCTCCATTTAAATTCTTCTTGTGGTTCAGTTCAGCTTTTTCCCCTTAACCCTTTTTGCAAACCAGAGTTGCTTCTCCACAGCTACTCCTCAATGTCCCCACTAATGGTGGTGAAGATAATGTTTTCTTACAAATAATTCTAGGAAGTCGAATATATGATGGTTAGGGCGATTTTATTTTTATATTTTCACTTCAGAGGCTGTAGTCTGGGATTCTGATGATCAGTCAGCAAAGGAATCCACTCCATGGCAAGAGATGATGCTCTCAGAGCTCTGAGGTCAACATTTTTCTAGCAAGAATACAATCGAGGAATGGCCAAAGTCCATGCAGTTTTACTGATAGAACCGTAATTGAAAATTTCCATGATGATTGCCCATAATATGCCTATTTCTAACCAAAGTTCTCAGCTAAAAATGAGAGCCTATTCAAAAAGCAGTTTGAATATGGAACGCCTATATATCACAGAAAATGCTGCTTATGTGGATTTTACTAATTAGTGAGATTTATGCATAAAATAGGGCTTCTTTTCTACTACGTTTATGTTGCAGTTTGTAGTGGCTAACAAGTCCCGATCTGCCACCACCAGCTTTGCTTTCTGTGCACCTGTCTTCTAAACAATAAATGGAAAGATGCAATTTGCAACAAATTTCGTATGGGACATAAAAATGTAAACCAGATTAGGAGCTGCTGAGCAGCAAACCCATCATCTTGTCTGGAACATAAAGTCACAAAAATTATAATTGCAGATTTCATTGTGGTATACAAACTGCTAAATGTGCCGTAATTGGATGAAGTCATAACAAATTTATTAGCATGCAAAACTTAGTCAACATATTTTGTTTGCATTATGTTTTGTGTAGTAAGGCAACATGTATTGCTTTCATGGTCTCTCCACCTTCCCCTCTCCTACTCTAAATACTAATAACAGCACAAAGGTTGAGGATGATAATAACAAAACAAAAGTAATTGTTTATATGTCCTCAAGTTCATGTCATAGCAGAAATAATAAAGCCTTTTAATTTTGGAGACAAGTTATGAAAAATGTTAGTGGGAACCTATCAAAAAAAAAAGGGACCTGGAACAATTTACTGATTTTACATGAAGACTTATAAAACTGCAGGTGGACAATTTGCCATTCCGCAAATCCAGACTGCTGTTCCAGTCATTGCTGAGCTCTATAGAGATGTCTGGTTTCTGCTGAGTTTCAGTGAGCATTTGTGCTACACAGCTTATTTGTTCCAGTTACTCTGGGCTGGTATTTTATTTGTTAGCTATTACCTAACCACTTCTGTAGCTATTGAAATGTTCCAAAAGGCAGAGAGGTCCAAACTGGGTCAAATGAAGTGAAATCACTGAATTTAATGGCAGGGAAGTCTCAACCAGGGAAAAAGTCTTACAGTTTTAGGCATACAAACAAACTTCTTTTTCTGCAAATGACAGTTAAGTCTTTCTCCAATTTGCGACTCCACAAAGGTTTAAGCTCAAAACTAGGCTGAAAACTTCTGATAGCCTCAGCAGAAATGGGATAGATACAGGTTTTGGCAGTCTTAAAGCCAGAATATAGGGCATTTCCTGGTCTTAGGAGTTTTAGCAGAAGACAACCTTCAAAGTGAAAGAGGAGACTTATAGAAACAAGCTTTTTTCATGTTCAAACAAGTGTCTTTCTAACAATGGAACTTCACATGTTGCAACCAAAAAAATACTTTGTCATCCCTTGATTTGTCTGGCAGCTTTTGATTTCTACTTCCCAGGACAGTGTTTAATTAATATCAGATCTTGTCCTGTACTAGTTCTGTAAGTAAAAAAGAGTAAGAGTAGTCAGGATAGAGTTCAGTGATTATACCAACTGGTAGCACTGGTTACCTTTCTTAGCCCTGATTCTTGATTCAGAGCAAGAAATGGGATCAGTTATTTTCCTATATTATTAAGTAAAGAAGATTAATAGGATAGATGATTATGGACTGATCTTTGAGCATGTTTTTAATTTTCCTACATCCTGGCCATGCTCATTGCATTGCAGAAAACTGCTGGTGACAGTCAGAAATCTCCAAAGCATCAGTGCAGCCAAGAGAATGAAAAAACCACTGCTTAAGATGACTCCTACAGTTCAGTCAGTGCTCTGGGGAAGGCTTTGTCCTGCGAGCAGAACAGTATGGGGCTGTGCATGTAAACTGCTTCCTGCACGTGTTCACGCCTGCTCTGTGATAACGTGTTGAATAGATGGAGATGGCTCGGAAATGTACGTTCTCAGACACCTTGTGATGGTTTAGGTTTGGTCCCAGAGCTGGTACCTGTTTTTCTAACAAGCAGAGCTGTGAAGTATAGACTGTGAGTGGTTTATGATCACTACTAGAAGTTTTGCTCCTCTTTTCCTGTCACGAATTACTGCAATGTATTCCTGGTGCATCTGGCAGCAAGATAACATTGCAGTAGGAGGTGAAGTGACTCCTATAATTTATACATCACTGCGAGTGCCCTATTTAATGCTCTTCATGGAATACATTGTGCAAGAAGCTGAAACAAAGAAAAATAAAATTACAGTTAGTTCACAGGGCCACTGTGTTCATTATGGCTTGAGACATAAAGGGAATATTTGTGCCTCAGTCCAATTATCCTGTAGTTTTCTATATGCATTTCCAGTGCTAGAAATATCACTTGGCTGTCTTGAATCAGACTTTAAAATGCTTAGCTGAAATACACATGGACATCTCTGCATAAGCTACTACAGGGTGGAAGTTATTCTTTATTTACAAACTTTCCAAATGTTAGCACTTACTGTGGCTATACATAAAGGAACTGAGGGGATTAAGAAATAAATTAATTTTCCTATAAATAAAGTTAAAACACTTGTTAAGCTTATTTTTTTTATATAAATCATAAAGGCCTATCCAAAGGAACAGAAAGAAAGCAAATGTTGCATTTTTCTAAAATATTTTATTGTGAAGTGGACTAATTCTTTGTCAACAGGCCGAGGTTTTAGCATCTGTCATGGTGAATTACAAATATGGGGTTTCTAATTTGAATTTGATCAAAAAGATTTTTTTTCCCAAATTATCTTAAAAAATGAGGTTGATCCGTTGGTTGATGGTTGTACCATCGTACCATTGTACCATTGGTTGTACCATTGGCAATGGTTGATCCATTGTACCAGTGCTGATCTCCACTCTTTGCCAGCCATGCCATTTTGAAACATGGGAACACTGAGTAAACTTTAGGTTTCTAGCCAGTCCTTAGGATTTTCACACGTTCACAGTGTCCGAAAGAATAATATAGATGGATACCACCGAGCTGGCTTTTTTTCCAAAACGCAATGGTTTTCTATCAATGTGATATCAGCAGCTCACTATGCTCTACAACTAGTTAGAAATATTGACATCAGATTGCTATAAATCATACAAAGCTCTCTGTAAACTTGCACAAGACCTTCTCCACTGGTGCGTGAATGATGAACAGTTTTCTCTGTGTGTGAACTTTGAGGGTGCATTCACATTCCACATGTATTCTTGCTAAAGCTGGATTTTCTCACTTCTATAACGTGTATAAGAATTATATAAGAATGGGTGCCATGGTTTAGGCCCAGCTGGCAAACATTCACAGTGTAAATACTGGGGTTCTTATTTGTATGGCAGTACCTAAAGCTTTGCTTCATGCTTCAGACATACGCAGACAACATGAAAAGACAGTTCTTGTGCAGAAAATATTTAGTAAGTGACATTTATTAGTATTGTTGTTACATGTTCAGTGGTTTGCAGCTAGACATCTCCACAGCATAGACAAAACCAGGTGGTAACATTTTGAGTAGTTCAAGGAAATGTACTGATTTTATAAATAATAATTCAAGAAAAATGGGCACATTACTCAATGCTCCTGAAGGAGTGTCCCAAGAAAGAAGGATCTGTTATTTTTCTTTCTTTTAAAGATGTAAAAGACCATTAGTGATTCAGTTCTGAAGGTATTTAGAGGAGGCAAAGCTGAAGCACAAGGTCCCACTGTGATACTGAGACTGGGATGTGTATGCAGAGAAGCAAACTAGGCCTTCCACATCACTTCTTCACAAATGCATGTGGATAAGTGTCGTACCCACTCACTTCAGAGGAATTCCCTAGATTTTTCAGTACTTGTCTGGATTATGAACAGTGAAATGTCCACGAATATCATGTCCTTTAATTCAGGTGTAGGAGTGATAAGTTAGTCAGTCAGAGGCAAGTGTACAGTCTCCATACGAGATAATGGGAGTGAGAGGAAGGAAATGCAGACCAGGATAGAGGTGGAGGAATATGGTCGTGTTTCATTGTTGAGGCTATTTGGGGGAAAACCATTTGTCTCACAATCCTCCATTTAATATTGTTTCTTGTTTTCTCTCTCCCTTCACACAAGTACATGCATATGTTCTTGAGGACTTACCTTCCTGATTTTCCCTAGAAAAATTTTCAGGAAAAACTGTTGATTGCACATGAGCAGTTGCTTGACCTATTCTTTTTGATATTCCCAGACAAAGAACCTGCCTACAGATAGGTATTACATAGACCTTAAAGAATTAATTGTCCATGAATGCAGTTGTCAGACACCAAAAAAATGAAATTAGATCTATGTCCATGCTCTCTGAAACAAAGCAGTCATATTTTTCAAGATCAGTATTCAAGATTTTCAGTAAAATAATTTATTAAGCCCCAGTTTATGTGCATGTATCATTAATATATGAAAATAGGTTCTAGGCAGTTCTAAATCTTTTGTGATTCTTAGTTGTTAGCCATGAAAATAAATACATGTGTTGTTTGACAGCTTTCATGGATGTTTCCACCATTTTCAACATCTTTTTAACCTAGAACCAAAGACCCACTTAACTGAAGAACAGGCTGTAAAACACATTATGTTTACTGAAACCAATGAAATAAGGCCAAACAAAGAGTATGTGGATTCATTTTCCATAGGCAGACTTCACACTCTGACATTGGTTGAAAAATGCAGAAAATGAGCAAATTAGTAATTGCAAAACTGAGGTTTTCAGAAACAGTTAAGGAATTTGCTGACTTGACTGAGACTTTTTTCTTATCGAATAAGGAATTTTGGAAAGGCAGAGGATTTACTTGCATAAGGGTGAAGTAAAGAAATCATTGAATCTGGAACAGATTCCATTCATTTTCATGTCAATCTGATTTAAAATCCTAAAATAAAGAGTATAATCCTAAAAATTGGTTTTTAAAATCAAGCTTAAACTTAGAATCAAGATTCCACATAGATTGTTGAATAAATAAATGAGTTGTTCTAGTTTGTTTGAAATTAGACCATGTGCTACCAGTCCCTTGATTGATGCAACCTCATTATTTTCCTTGAGCTACACTTCATTCTGGTTTGATTTGCTACATCTAATGTATATATTTTCTTGCATACTGTATTGTGGACACTAGTAATGCTGAAACTGTTTCTTGTAGCTGTGTAATGCATATGCATTGAATTTCTTCTTTTGGTGAAAAAAACCACTTTTCCTCAGGACTGTTTATCATCCCTGTTTTGATGAACATGGTAGAAAAAGAAAGACAATATTTCGCAGAGGTATGAAAAGGTCTGTAGCCAAAATACTGGCCCAGATTAACATTGTATTGCTCAATTTCTATGCCGAGGCTTTCTCAGACCAAATTCGAGCAATGTGATACTAAATCAGGTCCTTAAAATTCTACATAGAATTTGTTTTACCCTTACTGCTATTTGGAACAGCTAGAAAGATGGTAATCTGAGCAGTCACACCTAGCCAACAGGGAATGCAGAGTTTTGCTAAGGAGGTGGGAAGCTGGCTGCACTGCATTGACAGAGGACACAGGGCAGAGGCCAGGGCTTTGCCTCTCTGGGTTGAATGGCACAGTGCCAGCAGTCTTTTGCAGCTCAGGTTTTCTGCATTCAAACAGAGGCATCAGAGGTGTGCAAGCAAGCCATTGTGCTTTCAGCTAACCGTTTCCAGTGCCTGATAAATTCAATTAATATGGTGTTATAAAGTAGTTGGTGTATGCCAGAGGCAGCTTATCAAACCAGTAACCACGCTAACAGACTGCTGGCAGTGAATGGGGTTGCTGAACCTGCTGCCAGACAAAGGAGATGAGAGCAAATTGTAAACTTCTTGCTGCTGTTTTCTAGCAATCAGTACAGTGTGAATTCTCATTATCTCTTGCATACCTAGTACTAGGACTGTTGCTACTAATTTTAAACCACTTGCTAACACCTAATTTAAGCCTCTGCAGAAATACTGGGGTATTGTAGTGTGTGACTAGTCATTTGACAGCCTGTAAAGTGGCAGGTGGATGCTGACAAGTTTGAGAACTAGGTATTCTCTAAGGATATTGCTCATAAATGGAAGCAGGAAAAAAATCAAGGCAAAAGTAACCTATAATGAGGATGCATGTACCTGAAATAGTCGAACCTTAGGCTATTTTCTTCTAACTGTATAAAGACCTGAATGAAACTTTGTTCTGCTGTGTTGACATGCTATCCCGGCCTATAGGTTTCAAAATCAGCACTTCTGCTGAGGTTAAGAGCTATGGTCTGGATCTGGGACTTTGGTGGTTTAAATGGGAGCTGGCTTAAACAGTAAATTCAGATCCAGATACAGCATATGTTGTGAATGTACCCTTTAAAAAGTTACAGAAAAGGGATAAATGAAAAATGAAAGCAGTGAGAACCCAAGAATCATATTCTGAAATAAAACAAAGCTTTATAGATATCTAAAACTTTTCTCCTTGTGCTAACATCAGAGACACCAGAATTGTTTTATAGAGTATGATAAGAGAAACAAAGAAATACAAGGCAGTCTTATTAATTTTAATAATTTTATCAGGAGAAAAAGAACACTAATTACATCAAATGCAATTTATGTCAATCCTGAATTCCATTTGTCTTTCTCTTCCCACTCCCAGAGAAGCATATAAGGTTTTGGAAATCATAGGATTCAGGCTGAACAAGGGTAGCTGTATCTGCAAGTTATATCCGAGCCTTTGGTTACTGGGTATAGTTCAGTATTTATAGCAGTTGCATTTCCAGTATGTGTGCATATATATTTTGGATGTCTTGAAAGCCTGGCCCCTTCTTTTCCCAGGCACATTATCAACTTTGTCAGTAATGGATCTGACTTGATGACAGTATTTGGAACAAATTGAATGCAGTGTGCTTTCAACTCCAACATTCAAGCCATATATATAATGTCTGTGGTGTAGACATTTATCTCTTCATGTAGTAGCTGCTTAGTGAAGGAAGACAGTCAGGGAATCACCCACAGTTGTGAAGATGAATATGGGTTTATGCACCTCCAGCTCATTTCATGAGCAAGAATCATTCTGTGCTCTGCAGGCCAAGCCATCAGATTCCTCACTCTTTACAACTACATTTTGGCATTCTCCTGCTGAAAACTGTTTCCTAGATAAGTTGGTTTGGAATTTTTTTCCTTTTTCTTTAACAAGATGAGAATTATAAGAATAGCAGGCAGTGAAATTTTGATCTTACAAAGCTCATAGCAAAACTTTTCCTAAGGTCAGGGGTGCCCAAATGTCACTGTCACTAACACTGTACATTTTTGGTACGATGAAGCCAATCTTACAGTTAGCTGCCACCAAAAATTTATCTTTCCAGTTTCCCTGCTCTTTTCTTGCTTTAACACTAGTGCTCCTCTGAGTCTTCAGGGAGCTAGAGCTGCAGGCAACTTACTGAGAAAATGATACTGGCTTAGCTGTCTGAACTGGTTGCCCACAATTACAGCAGCTTAGCTCTAGCTTGAACACACACTATCAGTAGTGTAATATTTGTGGTTTGCCTTCCTTATGTTATCTTACTTGCAAAAGCACTTTTTTCCCATTTAGGAATACTTCAATTTAACATGTAGACTACCTACTGACTCTGCTGATCAGTCAAAATTTCTGGAACAAAGTACCAAATTACCAAAGATTTCTCAGAAAACGCACAAAAACAGGAAAATTGCTTCACATAGAAAACAAAGAAGCGGAGGTGCAAAGGTGAATGACAAATGCAGAAGTGGGGAGGGGTAGGACACCTGAACTAATAAAAGGTGAAAGAATCCTTGTTTGGAGGGAAGGAATGCTAAAAGAGGAGCAATGCAACTGAAAATGTTAAAATATACTAATAAACAGGGCAAGACCACAGGGAAAAAGACTGCTAAAAACATTTTCCATTTCGGCGAAAAATTAAATTCAGTTTTATGAAAAGTATTTTCACAAAAGCTTCTTATAAAACTGTTTGAAATATTCCCCTCAGCTCTGCAGAGCATAGTAACTTATAAACCTCATTGATTTGACATGCTCTATCAATTGCCACTGTACTACCAACTAACCTATCTCCCTTTAGACTTATGGTTGACATTTTAAAAGGTTGAGAAAACAACCTTCCACCTCTCAACCACAGGGGAAAAAGAAGTTACTTGCAAAACCTGCAGTCCTAAGGAGTTGGTAGGATTTGTAAATTATTTGAAATTGATATATTACAAATCATTGCACTTGGAAATAAGCATTCTATTCTGTGCACAGAGAATGTTTAGCTTCTTAGCAAAACAGCCTTTTTAGCTGTGGATGGTGTTCCACTACTAGACTATTTTTATAACTAGCTAAGTTAGCTAATATCACTTTAGAGGTATTTTAATGCATGGCATCTTTCCTTCTGAGAACGTTCGGAAATTTCAGTTTCTAGGAAGTAAAGAACCTGGGTTTGCACACCAAAGAGTAGAACTGATACCTTAATAATTTTCCCTTAAACACTTTCTCTGAAAATAGATTATTGTCTTGTTCCCTCCAACTCAGTCAGTGGCTGACAGATTTCTTAGAACAAATGCAATGGTGTGAGTTCGAGATGGCAACTGTAGCTGCCCTGTTCATTGGCACCACACCTTTCTACCACATCACAGTGTGTTGTGTGTGCAGGTCTCAGCTCCTGTTCTTGTTGAATCAAGATACCATTATGATCATGGAGCACAGAGTGAGTGCTTGGAAATGCAGTTAGTTTTGTGGTACCTCTCTGATGTGGGTGAGATCCCGGCTTTGGATATAGACTGTTCCAAGTCAGATGAGAGTTCATCACTGAGCTACAGCAGCCACATGTGGAACCACCTCATATTGCTTCTGTACCATGGCAGCTTAGTCATTGATGGACATCCCCTGGGGAGCCAGTTCTTGCCTCCCCTTGAGAGCCAGTTGAAGCTGGGTAGGAAGGGAACAGGCTGAGATACCCCTGTATTAGGCCAGTGTGAGTTTTGAGCTATCTCTTGCACAAATGTAAAGCAGGTCTTCATCCTGGTTTTGAAACTGGACTCCAACTATCCCACTAGTTCTGCAGAGGAAGTGCTGAGGTTTGTTTTTCAGATGTATTCGTTGTAATGAGGTGTTGAAATTGCAGTGAGCTCAGAAACCAGTTCACCAGAATCCAACAATGCTACAGAAAATCGACCACAAACAGGTCTACAATGATAGCACACAGAGTGAAAATTAATATGTGTCCTGTAAATAATTGCCTTCATGCCTCATTGCAAATGCAGTAGTTAAACATTTCTGTCTTGTGAGTAATTTCCTATTCACAGTTTGTGGGAAGGCATAAATGTAAAGAAAACAGGTTTGGGGTCCTTTTGTTGGTTTTTTGTTTTGTTTTTAAGTCTGCTAATTTCAATTCACAAACACCATGGGAGCCTGCAATTCCAATTTTCTTTTGACAGTATTAATGAAAACTAGGCACTGAAAATAGTTAGATTTTTCCCTCTAAATTTTAAACCACTTAGAAATACAGTCAAGAATAATAACTTTCTAATCCATTATTACACAACGTAAAACTGTGCTCAATTGCTATTATTTCATGCAAAGCTTTTCATAAGTGGTAGAAGAGGCTTTTAAAAATCAGTCTGTTCTAAGCTAGTATTTGAGGCAATCCAAAAAGGCTGGTTGTATGTATGAGAGGAAGAGCTGTGCATCAGAGAAGTTGTTTTAAGAAGGAATCATTGCACCACAAGATGACTTTTGTTTCCTCTTTTGTTATGGCAAGGTCTGAGCATATTTAGTGTCTTTATGATTTTGTCTTGTCAAACTATCTTCAATTTATTGTTTCAACAAATAGATGGGTTCAGGTTTGGGGTTTTTGTTTAGATTATTTTTTATTCTTAAAAAACAGAGTAATTTTTTAACAACATTTAACATTCACCTATAAGGTATTTCACTTCTCATTTACAGTGAGAAACTATGTCTAGGATGAGATTAGTATCTTTTTCATGCTGCAGACACTAACAGTGACTGCAATCGAGTAGCAGACAAGGTTGTCCATAGACATACCTCTGCTATTGTGCCAGGAGCCAATGACTCTGCCTCATTCAGCTACCAAGATGCTAGGAAGAAAACTGCATCATATGTTTCTCCAAGAGCTGGGAAGCAAAGAGTAAAACCTTATAATCTTCACTTGCTCTCCATTGAGATCATCTGCTGTCCCTTGCAATAGTTCCTGTCTTGCAGGGGGAAAAAAATCCAGGTAAATTTCCCTTGGGTACTCCAATCTTAGTCAAACAAAGGTCCTGCTGAAATAGAAGGGAGCTGTTTCAGCGACATTATGGATGGGGATTTATATATATTTCAGAAGAAGTTTAGGCTGGCCTTTTTCCAGTGGCCCTTTCCTCCCTGTCTTGGAAGAGGACGCTTGCTTTAGTGTGTACTCCATTAGCTGTCTCTACCAAAAATGCTCACAGACAAACCCATGGGCTTTGTAAAACCTTCCTTTTTC
Organism: Neopelma chrysocephalum; assembly: GCF_003984885.1. NCBI lineage: Eukaryota > Metazoa > Chordata > Aves > Passeriformes > Pipridae > Neopelma > Neopelma chrysocephalum. Next base: position 3,229,132 of record NW_020897773.1, on the reverse strand, counting down.
CTCCTCCTTCATTTGAGAGGCCTTGCTAGTTTAAAAGCATATTTTAATGAAAATGGAAGAAAAATAGCAAAAAGTCCTTTTCCTTGATGAACTGCTCCTTTCACAGAAGTCCAAACAAATGTAACAACAGATGCTTTGAAATGTTATAAGTTTAAATAACATTAATGTAGTGGTTGAATATTTCTCAGACAGATGGGATAAATGAGATAATTGTGAAAACATTCTTAAAATAAAAGGAAACCATCAGGTGAAAGGCAGGAGTTTAGGTAGTGTTGAAAAATATACCTTAAATGTTTCTTTAGGTTGCAATGTTAGAAGAACATCTTCCTCTGAGCAAGCTGTTAAGTGTCATTTAGTAGACATTAATTGTAAAGTTAATTGATGGCATTTGGCCCAAATCACTGTATTTTAAAGAGAAGGAGCAGCTGTTAGTCCATCAGGTATTGACAGAGTTTATTCAGTTGCTTCTATTACTTCTCAGACAGAAATTAATTTCCTGAAATCACATACAGTAAGATAAGACTTTGTCTCATTTTCATTCACAATGGAAGTACTCAGTCTTTGTTCTGCAACAATGCATTGTCTTTTGTAAAACAATAAATGACACCCTATGTGTAAAAGAATTTCCATTTTCTACAATAGCTACAATGAAGAAACAGGATCTAAACCAACCGCAGACTGGAGCAGACCACCTTTCTTAGGGTGGCATCTACCCTGAAATGATAAAAAAAATCTTGAAATGTTCTGAAGCTAAACTTCAAGATCTCTTGTGTAGTCATACAAAACACCAATTGTACTGACTCATAACAACTAAGAACTTCCAGAGAGAGGAAAAAAAAGTTAAAATGCTATTTTATATGAATTACAGGCATTTTTTGAGTCTTCTAGTGGTGCCTCTGTTCTTTCAGCCAAATAAAATGTCAACTTCTTTAAATCTATTTGGGATAACTGCCAGGAAGTGGTGTTTCAGCAGTAAGAACACAAATCATCAATAAATAAATGATGAGTAATACTAAGGTGGGGAAGGAATTTATTTCTTTTGGAGGTTTGTGGGTTTTTTGCTATGTTTATTATTCATAGACCATTTGTAGATGTCTGTAATTGGTGGCTGCTTTCAATTCTGGTTGTCCAAACTTGTTGCAATTTTTTGACCAGTGTAGATAGTTTGGCTGGCATTACCTTTAATGTAGTATCCTAAAAATCATAATCTTCCTAATGTGTCTTTACGGTACAAAGAAAAAAAAAGTGACTATGGAGTATAGTGTGCTTTTGTGGACTTTGAGCAAGACACTTCTCTAATACACTTCAATAAAATGCTACCTGTAGGCAAGGCTTGATAAAGCTAACATTATAAATATATTGTAGGACTAGTGTTTAATAGTACTCTTAGTTAACATTTATATTTTAGGGATTGAATTTTTAGCCGTGCATAATGATTTAAAATTCAGTTTCTATAAGGCAGCTTGCATGCTTAATGAGAGTGTTCTGCACTGCTCAGTGGGAAACCCTGGTTCACTCGTTGCTTTTGTTCTCCTGAGCTCTGCCAAGGCTGGCAGTGCTGAGGGTGCACAGCCCCTCAGAAGTTTGGAAACGCTGAAATAATCAGAGCAATATTGCAAAAACCCAGGTCACTTCATTTCTGTCCATGACACTTACTAAGTTAGAGAAGATCCATCTCAGCTATTGCCTCTTAAAGCGATCCTATACAAAGATAGAATTCTTCTTCTCCTGCTGCAAAATGCAATAAAGGAAAGAGATCATGAGAAACACATAAGCATTGTGTGTGCTGTGAGCATTTAAACTAGAAATTCCTCCTGGAATTAGGGTTTCATTTCACATGGCTGTGCAAGGAGACAAAATGTGCCAGATAACACAATAGTTCCTATCAAGAAGACTTTACAGTGTGAAGACATAGGTCAGTTCAATTCATCTCACAACTGAAAAGACCAAAGTCTGGCATGAGAGGTGGGTTCTTAGGAGGCTGAGTCCTTGCTCTGTGCAATTTGAGAGGTTTCTTTGGGGCATATAACATTACTTGAAGGAATGTCTGACAATGGCATCAGTGATGAAAAGAGGGAATGCGGGAAGTTGAATCAAAAAGCGCTCTAAAGTGTAGCCATATTCAAGGAGGACTCAGGATTAGAAAAGAGAAAGTAGGGCTGGACAGCTTTCTAAAAGTAATAAAAGTAAATATAATTAATTGAAAAAAGAGAAAATATTAAGAGGGAAGGAGAAACTGAGAAACTTGGCGAGGGAAGCATAAAGGAGAGCTGAGGATACCTTATTTGTAGCCAACTTATTGGCTGCTATCAGACATTTTCATTTTTTACTCCATTCTCTTTGGTAAGCTGTCTTATCATTACTGTCTTCTCCATAAGTACTATAGTGTCACTTTCTGTTCTTTACAGAAGGAGGGAAAGAAAGAGGGAGAGAGGGAGGGAGGGAGAGAGGGAGAGAAGGAAATCCTTCCTCCAAGGTGTTCATGTTCCTGCATATAAATTTTAGCACACCTGTTATTTCAGATTATTTAGGCATTCTTTGCTTAATAACACACTTGGACAAACTATACCTTTGAAGGCTAAAATGAGATGTTCCCTTCTGTCCTTTTCCTCGTTTAAAAGCCTGTTTGCTTGTGCTGACAGACGTGAAAATGGAATGGGCTGCAAACCTAACTGGTTTTGGACTGGTAGAGTTTGGGTACATTGAGAGTGTCAGTCCTGACCCAGTGAATGCAATTAGAAAGATGCATGACTGTAGCAGGTAGATGTGACTAACTGCTCAACGTGTAAACTCAATAATAACCTCTCCCTTATTTCATTATCTACCCACAGCAAATCCTACCAGGGCAGGAGGAGGAAGGGAGTACCCTGGCTCATCCGAGGTGATTCGTGAATCCAGCAGCACAACAGGCATGGTGGTTGGGATCGTGGCGGCGGCAGCGCTGTGTATCCTCATTCTCCTGTATGCCATGTACAAGTACAGGAATCGAGATGAAGGATCGTATCACGTAGATGAGAGTCGAAACTACATCAGTAACTCAGCACAATCCAATGGGGCTGTGATCAAGGAAAAACAGCCCAACAGCGCTAAAAGTTCCAACAAAAACAAGAAAAATAAGGATAAGGAGTACTATGTCTGATCTCAGCATCTAAAAGAACGCTTGTATAGAAATAGTCTTCATTTTATCTGAGACATAATACAAACTTATTTACTTTACTTTTTATGAAGCACATTCAAAAACAAACAAACAAAAAAGACAGGGAATGCAATCAGAAAGGAAAGACTGTTTTTAAAAACAAGCATTTCATGCTCTTGTTTTTCAGAAACAGGAGCTGATAAATTCCCTAACATCCACAGTGTTTTCATTTACTCTGCCTGTCTTTATGTTGCTGGAACGTTTCTGAAAGACAATGATGACACCACGCATTCATAAAGCAAGGAGTATTACTACAACATCAAGGCACAATATGAAACAAAACAAATTTAAAAAAAACAAAACAGGAAAAAAAAAAAAGAAAAAAGAAGCTACCTATGATTCTGGATTTAGCCAAAGTGCTAGCGCTTTCTTGAGAAGTAAGTTAGTCTTATTGTCAGAGAAGACTGTCATTATATATGGTGACTCAACAAGCAAACGTAGTTTGCCGTCTGGTGCAGTGAAGCAGTGATTGGAAACTTGCATTTGAAACAAAGTGCTGGCTTTTCTGAAGACTTATGTAGAAATACTTTCAAAAAGCCCCTTTCTGGTTGTGAGGAAAATAGTACGGAGGCCTTATTTTCAAAAACAAAAACAAAAATCTGGAATATAAGGCACATTTCCACAAAAAAAAAAAAAAAAGGAAAACGAGGGCATAGATGCAATCATTGGGAAATTTTCATGCACGCTTAATATGTTATTACATATGTTTATATAAAAACATCTATATGTGCTTTCTGGACTGTGATAAGTGATGTTTTATAGCCTGTTGTATAGAAAATGCAAACTATATCTGCTCTTCAGCCATTTTTGGTAAACTCAATGTTATAAGTGTTGCTAGGTATAGAGAGTTTTATGACATCTGGAGCAACAGACATACTTCAGTTTTTTTGCAGCCATTATAAATTGTCCCAGACTTTTTCCCCTTTTTTTTTTTTCTTTTTAATTTACAGTGTAGTGGTTATACTAAGGGGGATGTGTATGAATGTATATAAGAGTCAGCTAATTTTTTTCTTACCTGTACAGCCTCTATTATGTTGCAATTAAGTTTTAGTAGTTTGTATGAAAGACGTGGACTAGAAAGCAAAAATATATCTCTACTGTAATTTGTCTTCTCCCTCCTATCCCCATCTCTTGCTCCTGATATGCATCAATGAAGTTGATCAGAATGGCCAATTTTCCTAGAAATAACATTCATTAATTAGCTAAATATTTAGTGACTTAAACTGGCCTTTGGCTTCCAGTCAAAGCTTCACTATTGGAGAGCATGGTTTGCCTTACAGAAACCTTGTTCTTAGAAATTATGAGAATGATGAGTTTCTTGAGAATCTTAGGAAGTATCATATAGTGTTTATCTGGCATTCAGTTATATGAACGACAGCTACTACAGCACAAGGTGGTAAAAGATCTAAAATACCCATTTTAATTATCCAGGCTGATTCTACTGCAGAATTTATCCCTTTCTCCAAAAAGGAAATAATCTTGAGGTGCACGATAGTATTTTTCAATGGTGGGCATTTTGACATATGAAAAAGTATTTTTAGCTAAGTTGATTGTGTAGTATTGCAAGACATCATAACCAGACAAGTTCATCATGTTTTAAAGTGACACAGCTTATCTTGCATATATAAAACATTAATGCATTTTAGTTAAACATATTAAATATAATGCTGTAATTTACATGTTAAGTTTGGGTTTTTTTCTAGTAATATTTCATTAGTTTCACAGCAATAAATCATAGCATAACATTTTATTTACATGGAAGTTCAAAGGGAATACCTTAGACAGAAAGAGGGTAGTTCAATAGAAATCAACCAAATCATCAGAAGGCCTCCTGGGAGGGATATAGATATTGACATTTTACAGACAGGAAGGAGGAATTAAAAATTAGCTTTAAACAGGAGACACAAAACATTTTGTTGTGTGTTATTCACTGTAGCTGATGAAAAAAAATTGGAAACTGGTACAGCTATCTATCTGGGAGTCAAAGCACTTTAAAAATACATGTAGCTGACATGAAAACACCTCTCTTGAAGTTTGCCCACCACATCAAGGTGTGTCATGTTCCATATGTAAAAAAAAAAATTATTTTCATTAGCATTTACACAAAAATGAGTACAGGTTCAAAAAATCCATCTGATGTTCATTTCTTAGATTGTGTGGCATTCGTAATTTCTCCCACCTTTACAAGACAGCTGTACTCAGGGAATGGCAGGGGCAGGTATACTGGAGGTCATTGCTGGAAGCAAGAGACTTCAGCTGGAGAGGGGAAAGAAGAAGTTGAAAGCCAGGTGGTATTCAGATTTCAGTGGTTGAAGATACATAGAAGAACAAGAATAATCGGTTGACAGGAGATTCGACATGACAGAATATGGTTTGGACAAGATGAAATGGTCTTTTCTGCTTGGTATCGATTGCATTAATGAAATAGCATTGTCAGGCCAACTTCCAGGCAGTTTGGTAGGTCAATCTTTAACTAAATCCATACATCAAGGAAAAAAAGATCTGCTACTATTATAATAAGCAAACACAATTTTAACACTGTTTCTGAAGGTTCTCCTTTTTCCTCTTTAATTTCGTAATTTAACAAAAAAAACAATTATGGATGTATCAGAAGTGCCAGCAAGTGGATTTAAAATTACTTTTTGTTTAAAAACAGCAGCAACAACAAACAGACATAAACCAACTACCTAACATAAAATTGGATCCTTTCTCTATAATAACCTAATTTGTTTGACTGAGATGGCTTCATTTCTATGACTGTATTGTGTTGCCTTTTTTAACAAAACACTAAATAACGTGTGAAACTTTCAACCCTAAGACATCAAAGAGAGGCCCAATGCCCCTAACCTTATAGTGCTTTCTGTGATAGATATTTACAATTTTTTTATTTGTTGCAAGGCCAATTTATTCATTATTGGAAATGCTAAGCAAGTGGAATTTACTGTTTTGTTAATAAAAATGTTTCTTAATACAAATGCTGGCTTGTTTTTTCTCTTGCTCTTAAATCAGTAGATGTTCATTTTGAAGCTCTGAAAAAAACTGATGAATTGGTATGAAGTTGCAGGCATGTCGGGAAAGAGTAACCTCAGAACTCTTTGTACACTTTAATGAAAACCTTCTACAAGTCTTGCCTTCAACGGGCCCAGTTAGAAAATTATTAATGACATCAATACATTGTTTGCTTGTGCACAGGCTTGCTTAATTTGCAATTTTCTAGGGGTTTTTTTAATAAAAAAATTAAAACTTGATATTTCCCTACCCCTATATATGAAAAAAAATTCCCTTCTTTTTCTGCCACTTTTTGATTTCTATGGTGGAAATAAGATGGAAGAGAGTAAGGTATTGGGATGAAAAGTTAAAACTGAAAATATTTTCTCTTGTCTAGAAGATAGTTTAAAAATTGAATGGGAAAAGGAATTTATTTCATGTCCTTAAAAACATTCTTAGATAATAATTACAAAATTTCAACCAGAGCTAATCCATTACATAAGTACTTTCCTACTTAGCATGACATTTAAATTCATGGGTAACTTCAAGCAAACATCTAATCCTATTGATTTAAGCAAGTGTCTAAATTTGCCTAAATGTATTGCTGAATGGGGATGGAGTTAAGCTTTTGGATCTAAACTCCAAATAGAATTTAACTATGTATCTTTTTAAATCACATCAGTAGCTTTTTGACTTCAATAAGATTTATTCATCTGCTTAATTACACATAGGCTGAAGTATTTTAGATAATTTAAGTTACGGAATATGTGGAGAAAATAGCTTCTGTCTTTAATTGGTATAAAACAGTTTGAAAGTTCTAAACTGCTTTATACTGGGATTAGGTCTTGTGTGTATGTGTATGCTTCAGTAAATACTGAACATTCCACTTAGGAAAATGCTTTATACACATTTAAAGGAACTATAACAATAGTGATTTTTGGTCTACCACTACTACAAAAAAACCCACCAAAAAACGAACAAAACAAAACAAACAAAAAAAACCACGAAACAAAAAAAGCATTTAATTATAGACTTTTTAATTCTACACTGTATGTATTCATTGTTTTTCTTACATCTATACTGTATTCTCCCTTTTACCAAAATCCTAATGGCCTCTCAATACCTACATCATCCATCATCATCTAGTCACTGTAAGTGGTGTCCTCCATCATCAATCATCACTGTGGCCAAGTAGCTAAAAACATTCCTAAGATGATGAAGAAAGAAACAAAACTAAACAACACCCCCAAATACAACTTAGAATAAGGGAAAGAGAGCACATACATAGTCTGTAAATGACAACTGTGTTTGTTAATTCCTCCAACGTGACTTCTTTATAGTTCAACAAAACAGTTTTAAATTGGGTTTCGGGGTCTGATTTTCATATGGATTATAGAAATTTGCCTCTAAGTTCAGTACAGTCCTGTTTAGATGTGCTTGGAAGTATCACGGTGGATCAGCCACATTTGCCAGTACAATTTTATTTGGCATGCAGACTATTTGCTTTATTTTAAAGATCTCCTTTGTTACAAAGTCCGTGAGTATTTCAGTGTAAAAGTATTCTTGGCCCTCATGGGAGTGGGGAGAAAGAGAAATCCACACTGTATTTAATTCAATTTATAAAATGATGAATGCTTGGGGATGATAAAACTGCTTACCTGCCAGCCTCTGATTTCTCTGGATGGTCTGTTCCTGCTTTACTTGGCCACTGCTCATCATGAAATCAGAAGCATCCCCCCTGGGTTAAGCTTTGAGCTAGAAATTCCAGAGAAGAGGAAAAAAAAGTAATTGATACAGGTCAGCTCAGTTTTGTGAGGTGCAGGGACAGAACTCACCCAGTGCTTTACCAGCTCGCTTTGAAAGCTTCTTCCTACCGAAGGCCTTCGACAGACTTCAGCCATCAACTCTGACATCTGGAAAACAAATATGGTCCCCCGCCTATCTCAGTCACTCACTACTATACAAATATCTTCATCTCTTACAGTAATAGAATCATAGAATATCCTGAGGAGGATGGGACCCACAGGGATCATCGAGTCCCAGCTCCTGACCCTGCCTAAGAGACCCCAAGAGTCACACTATGTTCCTGAGAGCATTGTCTAAACGCTTCTTGAACTCTCTCAGCCTTGGTGCTGTGACCACTTCCCCGGGGAGCCTGTTCCAGTGCCCAACCACCCTCTGGGTGAAGAACTTTTTCCTAATATCCAACCTAAACCTCCCCTGACACAACTTCAGGCCATTCCCTTGGATCCTATCTCTGGTCACCAGAGAGAAGAGATTGGTGCCTGCCCCTTTGCTTCTCCTTGTGAGGAAGCTATAGACCACTGTGTTCAGAACAAGCACATTTCCATATGACATTGCTCCTCCAGTGGGGCTGAATTGTGGTAGACTTTGGGTTTTTCTTAAAGAAAAGACGACATAAAGGGTAGAGTTATTTCAAAGGTTGTGGGATTCTCAGTGGGTAAATTTTCTTTAAGGGCAGTAATTTCATGCTGGCATACACTTGAGAGGTTTGGAAATACAGGTCAATAATCCTCAAAAACATCATTTTGATAAACAATAAAGACATGAGCTCGTTTGTCAGCGAGCATAGGGACCAACAGCAAGGCTATTGAAATGTGAATGTGTTGGTCTGGTTGCAGCAAATAACACAGGAAAATGAAATTTAGGCAGCTAAAAATAACAGCTGGTGCGTTAGCCGGACTCTTATGAGTGAGTCCGATTATAAGCCAGTAAGCATTTATCGGATGATAAACAGCAAAATACTTCTATTAGTCATAGTTTGGGATGCAGCTGACTGAACACAGGCATGGACTGCATGGCCACATTGGCTTTTTCAGGACCAGGGGCGAGATTGCTGTTCAGGCACCCTCCATTCTGGGAGACTGGGCAGGCTTCACACCAACAGCTGCTGCACAACAGCCAATTGTTTTTTTCCAGATAAACCTTCCTTTTCCCTTTGAAATTAAAATACATTTTCCAGGAAAGGTACAGCAGATTACATTGTGAGGCACATTAAGTGGCTCCCAAAACATGTTGCAATGCAGCCAGCACCATATGAAAGAGAAACTGTGGTTGGAGGTCTGGTTGAGAAACCTCCATCCTGTTCAGGAGAGCCCTGGCCTCAGGGACCCCTCAGGATGGGCAGGTGTGAGGAGGACAGACACAAGAGCTGCAGGCGCTGGTCTGCCATGACTAGAGGAAGAGGGGAAAATTCAGCTGTGAGTGTCTCACAGCCAGGGCTGGGTGGGGAACTTGCCCCAGAGTCCATGGCTTGGTGAAGCTAGAGCAGGCACAGGTTTCCCTTAGTTACCAAATGCCTCAAAGGAAAAAAAAAGTTTCTCGAAAAGATGTTGGCATAGAGAGTTTAAGAATTTCATTAGGAGTTACTTCAGTGTTCCTTTAGTGCTTTACCTGCCTGTGCTTCACACTAGAGAGGAGAAGCTCAGGTCTCCTGTGCTTGGGGAAGGAGGCCAAGCAGTGAAAGCCTCCTGCAGGCACTAAACTCACCCCACAGCAATACAGGGATCCATAACTTTCTGGGACGCCAGAATTCAAAGGCTTGGACCAGAAAACTGACTAAGGATGAGATCCAGCAACACACTCTTTAAACCATAGTGAAAAGGATAAGTTTCAGCTAAAGGAGATGTAAAAATCTTAAAGAAGAAAATAATAACGCAAACAGACCCCTCTGGGAAATCCTACCCCACCTGCCACTGTCTTCTACTCAGCTTTTCAGTCTCACAGGTGGGTTTTATTCCTTACTGTTACACCTGGAGATGTACCAGGCTTGTTACATCAGTCCATCTGGCAGAAGGTTTGTCCTGCTAGCCAGTGCAGAGCTTGCTCCACATGTGAACCAAGCATACAGAGATTTTCCTTTAGATTCAGGCATTGCTGGCAACCAATATAATGGTGGGTATTTACAGTCTTATATTTGATTTTTGGGGAGGTCCAAGGAGCAGAAACTCCAGTGAGAGAAATGAAGAAAAAAGCCCCGGAAAAACAAGCAGGGTTTGTCCGTGGTGACCAACAAATCTCCCTATAACAAGCAGAAGAATTCTAGGTAATTAATTTAAATCTTGGTTTTGTTGATGGGTGGTGTTTGGGAAAGGCAAGTCTGTACTCAGCTTTCCTGAAGGCTAAATTTGTTTGGGAGCTCATTTATAGCTGTCTTCAGGCTTTTTTTAGGGGAATCTTTCAAAATGTTGATAGCACAAATTTAACAGTCATTACCTAAACCAGTTTCTCATCTATTTTAAGAGTTTTGTCTAAGGAATGCGGGATTTGACTCATAGGTTAGAGTACAGCTGCACTAGCAAGTATAGCCCAGTAAGAATAAATTTATAGGGCATGGCAGTTGATGTTGTGGAATTGACCTCCATGTCGTATCTTACAATTTTCTTTGAACTGGTTGTAGTCTGGTCCCCCAGACTGAGTGCCAATTAGTGGTTGGGTGGCATTAGGTGTGTTCATGCAGCTCATCTTATTTAATCTGCAAAGTGTCCAGTCCTTCATGCAGAGTTCTCTGTAAAGGTAATTGTAGTTAGTGGGAACAGCTGGAGTTGCTTCAGAACTGTATTCCTGATCTTAAATAAAACTTTTGTGTTGAAACACCCTTTGTGCATTGCTATATTCCAGTGTGCTCATAACAATTCACTATATGAAAAGTAGGGTATTTTCAGCATGAAGTACCCAGCCCAAAATGAAAATTGCTGTTAGACATAAAGGCCTTCCTGATACTTGTACCGCACTTGGTGTCTTTGCAATTCTAGCACTCATCTTCCTCTTCAACCAGCACCCCTGGTACCTGGCATCCCCTCAACCCTTTTCCTTACACCTAAAGAAAAAACTGTTAAAAAGACTTGTTTTCTTTGAATAGGCTGAGGTAAATGTGGAAGTATTTTTGAATAGGTGATGTGTGAGGAAGCCATGTTACCAACACTGGAATCACCAACTTTGTGTGCAACTGTAGCTTGTAGAAACATTCCGTACGCAAAACTGGAGCTACTGGAGGAGGTGAACTGAAAGAAATGGCCAGGCAGAGCTGGCCACTGCTCAGGGGCAGAACCACACTGAACAATCCCAGTCTTTGGGAAGCTCCACATCCAGATTTTACAAGACAGATCTACTTGAAACTAAAGTTTTGACAGTCTTCTCTAACCTAGTTCTCACCAAAATAAATTCTTTCCTGTATGGGAATTAATCGCAATAAGTTTCCCGATTTAGTCACCATTAAAAATACCATGAGAAACCACAAGAGACTGGGCTGCATTTTGAGATCATTGCTTGTATCTTCTGCAGACAGGAAAGCTGCCATTTCCATTAAGATTGAAATTTCATTTCTGCTTTTAACTACAGAGTGATTACACTTCCCTCTAGCACACTGCATATTATTATGAACACTTCATACAAGTATTCTGAATAGCCATCATTAATTCTTTTAGATTTCTAAGTATTAGGCATCAAAGGCTGACGATATAGACTGATGCTAATGATTTTTAAATCTGAATTCTTGTAAATGACCATATTTGTGTTTAAATGGCTGTTTATAAGTTTTGCCTAAGTTCCAAAAATCATCTTGAGAAGTCTATTTTTATTAATACATTTTAGCAAAAGTTGATTGCTAATTATAGAAAGAAACATTCTCTGTTAATATAAGCTTGTTCAGAATCAGCTTGGTTTAATTTGAGAACAGTTCAATTCAGCAACAAGAATATGAATTTATAGTTTTTAGACATGTTAAGTGAGTTTTTGCTATCATCTAAGCTAATTTAGAATTTTAGAGACTTCAGATTCAAAAATAAACTTGAAGTTGTTGTTCATCTGATTCTTGATGGGAGTTACCACACATCCTGGGTGAAGGTTTCAGTGTGTATGAGTAAAGTTGTGGCAATAGTCTGGTGCCTGATCTCACATGCTGCCTTTCTGGAAGGCAGGTATGCCAGAGCTGCATGTGGGCACAGTCTTTGCCTGTTAGGCTGCTCTGCTCCCCACATGAAAACTTTCATTACCCATCCGTGGGAACTACTGCACAGACACTGCTGCACACCAGCAAAGTCCCTGGCTCAAAAGCAGAACTTGGTGTTAATATATACTCTGAGGCAAAATTCGCATTAACTTCAGTGGGAGGAGGTATTTCTTCCTGAATACATAGCACCTCAAATAAATCAGTGTATTAGAAAATGCTACAGAGAGCAGATTGAGGGCAAGGATACATCCCTGAACAAACAGACTGAATACAGAATACAGAAAAGCCAATCCAAAGACCCTAAAACCAATCAGATTTCCTAAGGTGGACAACAGGCTAGTGTGGATAGATAACATACTTTTGCAAAGTCCTTAGTGGCCTTGCATAATTTGCTTTTAGTTTGGCAGGCTGGTGAGATGTGAAAGTCCTGAGGTTACAGCAATAAATAATGCAGCCTAACAAAATGAGGCTCCACAAACAGGACACTTCAATTTTCAAAACTGGTTTCAAAAACTGTGCAGATGCTATGTAATGAAAGTGGAATAAAAATTCAACAGTGGAACTTTGTGATTATAGGATGGAACAGCAAAATTACAAACTCTAGTCATGGTAGTTGCAATTGTCTGGGAAAATAAAGAGGAAAGAAAAAGAAGGAAAGGCACCCAAGAGCTCTGAACATCCCTGATCAATGAGATTTTTCTTTTGCTGTACCGGTCATCAGGCCCTCTGCAAGTATTCTGTAAGCATTTTGGGGATGTTTGCAATGCTCTGTTGTGATGCCTGCTCAGCTGGTGCTTAGAAAAAATCTAGGAGCCATTAATTGGAGTGAGATAAGGAAAGGATTTAATAGTGCCAAGGCAAGAGATGTTACATGACGCGCGCCCCGGGCTGTGCCTGAGATGTTACATTTATAACAATATCTAGCCAATCCCAAGTGTGCCCTCCCCGTAACTTTTGCTCTGGTCCACCCCCCGGCCCACCTCCCGGAATTGGGTCCGGGGTCTTTTTGGGACCCTCTCTTCATCATCCTTCATCATCTTTGGGGTACAGAGAGCAGAGTCACCCAGTTCTTTGACTCTGTCCTGCGGTTTAGGCCAAGATACAAGCATTCCCCAAACAAGACAGGCTTGCCTTGACTAAGAGACAAAACATCTTCTACTGGATACGGGGGTAGGGTTGATATGGGGAGTATGGAATGGGGTAAGAGGCTTAAGGAATGTATAAACTAAGGGGTGCTAGGGGAGGAGGGAGAAAGGGTTGTTTCTAAAATCTACTTCTATTACCTATAAAACTTATAAGGTAGAAAAGTAAGAAAACCATTATGGGCTTAAGGCATCAGTTATGACTGCCAGGCAGGGAGCTAAGACAGCCTGGGATTTATGGTGGGCCCGAGCTCAGTGCAGGTTAGGTGACTCAGCAGCTACCCGGCTTCCCTCACAGCTCTGGTCCTGCAGTAACACAGCCATCCTAAGCTGGCAAGTGTCACATCAGCTCTGTGTAAGCTGTAATGCAGGCACTTGTGCCTCATTGCCAGACAGAAGATGCACCAGGCATGCCTAACCTGGCCTGTGGGATGTGGAGCAGGGCACAAGGGTGTGTCACAGGAAGAAAGGCAGAACTCTCCTGGAAGAAATGGTAAAGCACTAGCAATTTCATTCCTATGGGGAATGTTCAATCTCCACTACAGGGTGATTCCAGGGCTCCATTTGAATCTGATTCATGAAGTCTCATCTTCCTTCAGATGTTTATTGAACACTGTCAGCTGGAGCTTCCTCACTGAACAGCCACATTTCTTTAGTACTCCCACTATCATCCACCAGGAATTCCTGAAATCAGAGAAGTGCTTATGTCACTGCATATGCTTTTCCCTTATGTTTTTTTTTCCCCTTTGAATTTTTTCTAAGGCTGGGAAAGAACAATCAAATGATAATCAATTTTGAGTTAAGTCATAATCATCTTTCAAACTCTTATATGATGCAAAGACTTAGGTTTCAAATAACTGAGCATTAGAATGGTAAATCATTCTAACTGGAGTTTTAAACTAATTTGTGAAAATTTACACAAAAGGCTCATTAAAAAACCAAGCCCACAAGAAATCCTAATACTGTCCAGTCATTCTTTTTGTTGCTACAGTGGTGTCCAATCCAAGTACTCAAAGCACATGAACCAGACTGCAAAACCTAAAGCTTTCATTAGAATAACAGTATTTACAACATATGAAATGCTACTGTGAGTAAGGGAGAGTCACTTCTTCCAAGCCTTTTGCTCTAGTTTAAATTTAATAATTGTCTAGATTATATTTCACCAGCATATTGTCATTATTGAGTATGATTCTGTCATTTAAAGAGCATTTGGTTTGCTAATATACCTATACCCATGTAAGGATAAATGTGGAAAGAAATTATAATTTCTAAAGCACCTACTGCTCAGACTGATCTTGCAGCCTGTACCAGCATGTGTCTGTCTAAGCACATCCACAATGCTCTGTGAATACAAGTATAATTGTAGCCATGCTGGTATGTTCAGTGGGAGAAAGGAAGGAGACAACCACACCATAATAAGTAGCTACTTACGTTTGAATTTGCAACTTTCAAGAATAGGTGTCTTCTTGATTTTCCAGTTTTCCAGTGTATTCAGTAGGAATGAAAGGACGATGTTCTTGACTAACAAGACTCCTGCTACAAGCAAATGTTTTTATGCTCCTGCTACCAAACATTGGAGCCATGGCAAAGGTAGACAGTACTGTGTCAGGGTGGGCCACAATACGTACCTTTTTCAGCCCAAAGGTATATAACAGCCAGTACAACTTTACAGAAGTTAGTTGGTTGATTCCAGTCTTGCTCAGAGGCATTTTATGTCAGCATAACTCTCTAGACTTCATTACAATTTTTTGTGATTGTACCGACATGAGACAGCCCAGCACTGTATGTCCCTGTCACTGGGATTTAAAGTTGAGACCTTCCTTCGACCTCATGCAATGGAGAAAGTCCTGCTTTCTCGTTTTTTTCATTGCAGAGGGAACATTATAGTTCCATTGTTACAGGACTGCAACACAAAGAATGATAGATGTAATCAAAGGGTCTTTTATCTTCCTTTTCTTTTTTTTTCCCTTATTAGAAAAATCAGCAGTTCTGCAGCACTGATTCCTGGAGGTATACAGCACAACTTTGTTACTACAGCAACAGACAGCACCGACAGTACCAAGTTATAGATGAACTGGGTCCTTTTGCAAGACCAGATCAGAACTAAAACGGTTGCGATAAGTCTGCTGTAGGTAAAGTTGGTGGGATTAAAATGTTAACAGGACAAATACAATATAGGAAAGCACTTTATTTTACAAGGAAGCTTCTGCACTGCTTTACAGCCACTCAAGTCAAACGAGGTGGGAGTGTGTACTAAATCTTCAGCAATTAAATCAGTCCTTCTAGTTTTGTTTTGCCCTGTTCCACAAAGGTTTGCCCCATGTCTCGTTCAGGGAGTGAGGCAGATCTCTAAGCAATGGGTAGGTGGTAACTCTTTTCACAGTAGTAGAAAGGGCTGTGCCTAAGGGAAGGACAGAAAATTCTAAGGGTCTTGATGTAAAAAAGATAATGTAAACTGCCTCATCTTGGATCAGCTGCTTTTTGCCAAATCAGACATGCTCTGCTTTTTTCTCTACCTCCTTTGGGGATATATGTAAAAGACACAAGGCACAGAGGGGAAAGAGGGCAATCTCACCTTTCTTTTTCCGAATTGCCCTTCATTCTTCCTCCTCCCTCTGTGAAAGACACAGAATCTCTATTCCTGCTAAAGCACCCTCCAAAATAAACACTAGATTTGTTTCAAACCCTGAGCCCATACAGACACCTTCATGCAGTCCAGCTTTCAAAAGCACACAGTGATGCGAGCTGTTATGTGCTAAGCTCTTTAGAAAGGCTGACTGTAAGTTGTATTTACTAGGACCCAGTCTATGCTAGTGTTTGTGATGCAGAAACACTTTCATAAATTGTGCCAACACATTTCCAAGCAGAGAAGCTGCTTATATTGGGCAAAATGTGCTCATGTCAAGAGAGGTTAGAAAGAAATGAGGGATAAAATAACAAGCACAAAGCATTATGTTAGAGTAATTGTATCTAATTTAGCTCCAATTGCTGATATTGGGGTTTCTTCTTCCCTTCTGTCTTCTTCTGTACAGGGTGAGAAAGGAGCATATCCCTAGAACAATATTGCTTTCAGTGACAGTTTCACGTTGGCTTTGCTTAATCAGAAGCAGGATGAGAGCTTGCAGAGAGGCTATGAAGAACCAAATTACTGAAGTACAATGCCAGTCTGTGTTGGAGTAAGGCCGTTGGATGGGATTGAGTTACTGAAGCTCTTTAAAGCTATTATGTATTAACTGAGCCACTGTATCTACATGTGTGCGTGCTCTCAGATTGCCTGAAGAGCTGAGTGTCTTAGCTTAAGCAATAATGAATGAGGTTGAAGCTCCTGCATTTTGCCTTGACTTCGGGGGGGGGGGGGGGAAGAAAGCTGTGATGGAGAATGATGTCAGCTGAGGAGATTGGTGGTAACTTGTTAAGCCATTCTGACTCATCTATGTTAAATCTCCTGCCTGTACCCTCAGCTGCAGCTAACTAGACTTTAAGGCAGATAAAGAAATAAATGCAGAGACAGAGAAAAAAAATAGCTAGTTCTCCAAATACACTTAGCTACTCAAAAACACGCCTGGAAAAAAAGCTCAATTAAGAGAGACACCTAAATAATTCACCAACTTTTTAAAGTTTTACACTCTCTGTCATTGATTTCTGACTCTGGCATATTCATCATTATATAGCATGTTATTGAATTAGTGACTCTTGCCAAACTGAAACAAACTAGTCAATTCTTTATGTTCTTAAGAACAACCGAAAAACAGAAAGAGGCTGATCTCTCCATTATCCCTGTCAGACAGTTCAACCGTGCTTTTCTTATTCTATCAAAATGTTATTAAAACAAATATTCAGGTATTGAATACCTGCAGGTTTCATTCAGGTGTCAGAATACTGACAAAGTTAAACCTTTCCATTGTTTAAGGTCATTTAAAAAAATGGAAATAAACACAGAGATTCTTGGAAAGTAGAATGGGATTCATTTTACAGAAAATTCACTGTATATTTAAATATCTCCATGATGAAAGTCTAATCTAGATTATTCTATAGTCATCTGATAGAAATAAGCACTTTCAGAGGGTAATATATAAATCATTTTAGAAGTTTGTGTTGAGAAAACCTAAATTCTGCTCTCCACAGCCTCTTGAGAGTATAGACAGCTCACATTACAGGGTTTTTTGCTTTCTTTGAATTAAAAAGCCCTGCTTAAATTGTGGCAAGACTTTGCATATATTCATCATCTTCCTTCTGGAAAATCTTCCATGATTAATACATAACCCAAGCTGAAGCAGAAAAATAATTTGTCTCCTATTTTATTTGAGGCACAGAGGCTACTCCACCCTTTCTTGAAGATACACTGATGGAAGGGGCATTCCCTAAATGAAAGTGCTAGCCCTATGAATGTCCTCAACTCCCTTATCACCCTGTGTGGCCAGAATGTGTTTCACTGGAGGATACTGCCTGATTCAATGGGGATCCTAAAGCCCCTCTCAGCACCAGTTCTGGTGTCCCCTTCATTCCTGTGTTCTAGTTCTTGGGCCCTTGCTGATTCTTTTACTTTCCAGCTGTCCTTCCTCATTCACAGTCCTTCATCAGAGAGCTCTTGGTAGTGACTGAGGTTGGAGATGCTGCTGCCAGTGCAGAAAGAAACCATTCGATAGCTATGGAAAAAGAGTGCTAAAGCCCAGAAAAAGCTGTCCACACCGTGTCATTGTGTTCTGGATGAAGGAAGCCTAGTGCAGAGCTGGTCATCACATGCAAGTTTCCTGAGCCTTAATCTTAATTAAATCTTCCCCAGTAAATACTGTTATGTACAGAACAATGGCCACTCTTCTCTTCTGAACAGTAGAGAGGCAACAAAAAAAGCAAGTTTATTTCTTGTGCATGGGAATTACGAACACACATACAGCCTGTAATCCCAGGATTTATTTAAACTGGAAAGTTCATAAGGCCTCGGTCAAAACAAACATTTCATTCATCAAGCAGCATCACTGGGATGCAGTGAACTGCCATTTATCTGTTTACGGCAGCATCTGGATTAAACATTCTTGTGTTGAAGATTTAGGATGTTAGAGATGGGGAAAAAGGCAGAGACAAGACCCAGTAGTATACAGAGTGCTGGATAGCTTTTTGTATTCTCCTCTTTTCCTCCCTTTTTTAAAGCTTCTTCCCTTCTGAGCTTAAAATATTAAAGATTACAAGCTGTTCTGCATGAAACCTGCAGACAGAAAACAATGTAGATATGCTTATGTCAGTTATACCTTGCTCCATTTAGTAACTACTGTTTTAAGCATACCCAGCTTAAATGTACCTGCAATAAACATTTTCATTATTTAGGTGGTTTTTTCACTTGGTTTTAAGCATGCCTGTGTTATAGAGGAACCTTGTGTTTTTCTGTGCTGTAAATACCTCGTTCACATATTCACATTATCTATTACTGTTTAGCTCTTAAAGAAGGAAAAATGCATCAGACCTAGTGAAATGTACAGTTGCAGGGTAAATAAACATTTATTGTGCATTTCTTCCTCAAACTTTATGGACTGCTTCAATGTAATTAGTACACAAGATAATTATCAAGGTCTTGGTTTAAAAAAAATAAAAGCTTGACAGTTGCAAATTCTCTTTTCAGAGAAAAATCAGAATCATAAATTTTCTACAATGCCTTCCAGTAGTAAAACAGACTATGGAGGTAAGTGTATCCAGCATTTACCGGTAGCAAAATATGATTAGTAACATCCTTTAAACTTCCATCCATAAAAAGCCTAATGGGATAAGTGAATTGTCACAGTACTTCCTGGAGGAGAAAGGTCTTAGGTCTCCCCTCCTAAATATAGAACACACAGATCTAGTTTTGATTTCACACTGCTCTGAATGGCCAAGTCATCTTTCTAGGGTAGCTCATTCTTGCGTCTTTCAACATTCCTTGCCTGACTGGCCACTTCAAGCTCATTTGCCATTTCTGGATCCTGAAAAAACAGAGTTTTGTCCTCTGGTGCCCTAGCCACCTTGACTTCTCCTGTCCCAGTGCGCCCCTCTGCATCTGCTCTTGTCTTAGTGCCCAGCCAGCACCATGGTCTCCTGGAACTTTTGACATACAGGAACTGCAGTGACATAACTGAGTGATGGTGCTCAGCAAAAATACCTACCCAAAGAATCCTAGAGATATATGCATCTTTCCTCACTACTTCAGAAGGTATCTGATTCAGCTGATGAACTGCACAAGAACAAATGAAATCACTGAATTTTGAGGCCAATTTTGGCTCCAGTTCCCTCTGCAGCTTCTCATGTCTTGACTGATTGATTGATTGAGTCATCATTAACAGCCTGAACCTTTGAATGAAACCAGTGGGAGTCTTGCCACTTTTACCAGCAAGAACAGGCTGCTGCACAAGTTTCCCACGTGAAAGTACAATTCACTAACATTTAAAAGGGTAAAAAAAAAAAAATCCAAAAGACTGAGATCATAGCTCGTAAGTCAGTTTAGTACAGAAATCTTCCACTGAGGCAACTGTTTGAGTACAATAAAAAAATCTGTGGATAGTCTTTCTTTATATTTGTTTTATGCCCTGATTTCAGCTTGTGTGACTTCTTTTTGCTTGATGAGGTGTATGTGGACATAGATAGGGTGTCTTTGCTGTACCCTGAAAATTACCACATTCCTCCATTTCTTTCTTCTTTCCTTCCTCATCCTCCCCACCATCCCATGTGGCACAGTCAACCTTGGGACCACTGAGGATAGGGCATCTTCCCAGGGAGCCATCAGCACTCTGATTTAATTGTCAGTCTGTGGGTATCTGTGGAGAGATAAGCAGCATGTGGTGTGTGGCAGCAAGCACAGGGTGATTTTCAGAATGTAATCTGAACCTCCCACCTAGCAGATAAAGGACCTGCCACTAGGTTACTGAGGAAGGCTAACCAACTTTAGCATGCTATATTTGTTTTAACCCCTAAAATCCCGGGGGTTGAACAGAGAAGCAGACTTTTACAAAGGCCCTTTGGAGTACACTTGATCTCATACGTTACACTTCAGTGACCATCATAATTTCTCGGTCATAATGTCAAGGAAAGATATAATTAGATTTATATTTATGTGCTTTATGCAATATAGAGGGTTATTTTCTGTTTATGCTATTACTGTTTTGGGAGTACAAACAAAACTGATGAGCACATTATTATACCTTTATGAGGGCAAGTTATTCAATGCATGAACGTTAGTGACACTTTCAGTACTGTGCTCACGATGCTTATTCCGATCAGAATGGTTTAAATAATACATGAACTCATGCAAATACGTATTGCAGCTCATCTCTTTCATTAGGAGCCTTGCTAAATTCTCTCAGCTAGTCCTTCTGAGTACTCACATGTTTTCAGGGTGAAAGTTCTTTTATTTGTCGCAGACAGGTTGCAATATCTTGCTGAGATATCATTTTAAATTTGTTTGGCTGTGCAACCTTGTTTAACAAGGGCAACTTTCAGCCTTTGCTTTTCATATTCTTCCTGGGGGGGGAGAAAAAAAAAAGCTTATGTGAAGTGTTTTAATGTATGAAGAAAAAACATATGAAAGGGGAAGTGGAAAATTGGATTTGGTAATTAAGATTTTGTGTTGGGACTGCAGTGCTTTCGGTTCAGTTCTCTAGAGTTTCTATATGACCTTGGGCTAGTCATGCTAATCTTCTTAAGTCTCTGTAAAGTGGGGTAACAGTTCCTTCTTTTCATCCCCCTATAGATTGTCTGTTTCACTCAGGTACAGATTCTCTTTGGGTGTGTTTATACAGTGCCCAACATCCATGGCTTTAAATATATTCAGGAAATTTTATACAAATCAAGTACTAGTAAGGAAGATACTTTCAAATTTGTACATTTGGTGCTCTAATTCAGGATAATAATTTTAAACAAATATGTTAAAGAATGTATATTTATAGAAAAAGCTCCTGCTTCCAGTGTTTTTGGGCAGAAAACCAAGATTCTGTGTTGAGAGCAGGATGGGTTCTGTGCATTAAATACAGCTGGCACAGAGGAATGAATCCATCTTTTATGTCTGCTCTAGGCTGCGTGTACTTTGGAAATGCTGCAAGAGGGCGAGGAGAAATTCTAGAGAGAGACCTGATGTATGGCAACAGAGAAGGACTTGGAAGTGATAAGAGACAGAGAGGAATGCATACAGAAGAATCCTACTGGGAAAAGAAGTTACAGTTGATTGTCTTATTTGTAAAGGACTGCAGGCTTGTGTGGCTCTGTTTTTCAGGAGAGTACTGCCCTCAGTGTCTGCAGTGCTTCCTGTGCTGAACTTAAATATACGGCTTTGTATTGGAATGGCTGTGAGGATTTCTCTGTCCTTCCTGCCATCCACTCCCTGCTATTTCTGCTGAGATAACATGAAAGTGTCTGAAACAAACCAAACACTGCCCCCCACCCCAGCCAAATCAAATTACTTTAATGAAATAGAATTTTAAATCATGAATCATACACCAGCACCTACCAGAGCAGGACATTGGGGCCTGCTAATGAAGTTCATCACCTGTTACATGTGCCCAGCTTCTCCAGTCCAAGGTGGCCCATGCTCATGGCTTACACAGATGCTGCTGTGCTCTCAGAAGTCCTTCAGGATCTGCAGCCATACATGGGGCTCATTCACAAACAGGCAAAACAAGGCTGAGCTGTTTCTCTGCATTCTGCAATAACAAGCCTGTGCTGTTACTCTAAATCTGCAAAGAGGACAGCACAGGACACAACTGGGGGCTGTGTCTACAAAAATGTCCCTGGTTCATTAGCTTGATTGCTATGTTAGATACACCTGCATCCTCACCTAGTCCTGACACCATCTATTAGGCCAGAGTGACCTCCCTGCTGGGCAGCAATCATTAGTCACTCTGCTCTTAAGAAAAGTGGATGATGCTTACCTGAGCTGCTCATCCATTTCTAGTGTCTTTTCTGTAGTTCTTCTGTGTCATAAGCCATGCTTTTCCTCAACAGTTTGCTGTTTCAAACCTACAGTGTCTTGAGTAAAACTGAGGAATAATCCTGTAACTAAGGAATTTTCAATCTATTTGCTGTCACTGGTCATCCTGTTAGAAATTGCACAAAATCTGAAGAAAAAGTTTAAAACAGCTCTACCTTGCAGCTTTGTGCAATTCTCTGTCAGTTCAATGAGGTTTTCGTGTCTTAAGAGCATCACTGGCACTGAGACTTTGGTTAGAAAAATTCCTGTATCCAATCTGTGCTCAGGATCCTGTTACACTGATGTACCCCAGGAATAAAATGCAATCCTGTAATCCCTCGTATCAAGAGGGTCTGTGAAACAGGGAGTGCCTCAGGACTTGAAGGCCAAAATGACTCAGTGTGTGGCTACTTGTAGGGTCCAGTGAGTTCGAGAGGACTCTAGAGCAGGAAATGTTCCCTCGGAGGATTATATTTTAATTTGATTTTTTTTAATCATGTGTATTGATCTAGTGAGGTTCACACAATTATGTACCTGCACGATAAAGTGCTCCAAAGAGTTTCCAATAAAGTCTATTTCTGGAAACAGTAAAAGAGCTGGAGAGGAAACATGAGAACTTTTCCCGGCACTGTTATGTTTAGCACTGGGAGGCTGATCTAGCTGTGAGAATTTCAGATTGTTTTTTGTTCAGAACAATCTGGCAGGGAGAGAGACAAAAACGATCAAAGGAAAAAAGGGAGGCAGTTGTTTGTAAGGAGCGACTGCTATCCTTCTTATCCTTGTTGGCTGTGGGTCTGGTTGGGCCACTATTGAAGTTGATAGCAAGGCTTGAAGGACTTGAGTGGCAAAAGACCCTAAAGGAGAGTACCTGCCTCACATCTTTTTATCTTTGTAACTAATTATAAAATGTTAGAGGTAGATGATCTCTCTGGGTTATTTTCTACCTACCCTCCTACCTTCTACTCTACTTTTACCCTCCATTTATATGTAGGTACTGTTCAGGAAGCTTATTACAGCTGATGTAATATAAGAGAGGCTCTGCCATCCAGTCTGTAGTTGCTACATGTCATCCTCTTCAGGCATCTTATGTTATAAACATTTTTTTCTAATACCTCAAAGAGAAATACTCTAGTAATTATAGCAGCAATTTCCTTCCTTAGCTTTACTGTTTCTTCTCTCCTGTGCAGATTATTTCATTTAAGTTGATATCCTGAGCAATTACAGTACAACATCATTTGAGACATAATCACCTCTGGCTAACCTCTTCAGGATCCCTTGGATATAAATGTGTTGATGTCTAAGCATCCCAGAGAGAACATTTTAGTGAGAAAAAAACAATATGAAATCTAATATTTCCCAGGAAACTTGGTCAGGAATAGAGCAGAACAAGTGCTCCCTGTTAGGGAGAGGCAAGGAATATCAGAAGAAGATATTGCATTGATTTTATGGTCAGAAAGAATAACTGTGATCATCTATTCCCATTGCCTGCAAAACACAGGCCAAGATTTTGGCTGCAGACAGTAATATTGGTTGTAATGAGCCACATCCAAAACCCTGTGCGGTCACTGGAAAAAATGTTATTGGCTTCAGTGAGAGCTTTGGATCACGATCAGTGTGAGCAGAAGCCCAGCAGTGCCGCACAGTTGTGGGGAAATCCCCGGTACCCACCGAGCATCATTTGCCAGTAAACAGGGAGTATCAGTGACTTCCTGGAGGCAGGGCATTGCCTCTTCCAGAATTTCTTTCCTGGCTCTATGGCTGTTCTCACTGGGGTGGGAAGAAAACTTGAGGAAAATGGGCAGGGAGGAACCACTTCTCTCTACCTCCCTGCTCTGTCTGGAACCACAGCCCCTGAGGCTGCTCTCAGCAGCAGTTCCTGCTGCTCCTGAACACCTGCACAGAGTAACTTCTCTGTTCCCTGTCTTGCATGATATAACAAAGACAGCTGGAGTCTGGTGTGCTCATCTAATGTTTTGGTAAAAAAAAAAAAAAAAAAAAAAGAGGTATTTAATTCTTTCATTTAGGAATAGGTTAATAA
This sequence comes from Neopelma chrysocephalum, assembly GCF_003984885.1. Taxonomy (NCBI): domain Eukaryota; kingdom Metazoa; phylum Chordata; class Aves; order Passeriformes; family Pipridae; genus Neopelma; species Neopelma chrysocephalum. The sequence continues at coordinate 3,204,874 of NW_020897773.1, read as the reverse complement.
AAATTAAGAAATTTAAAGGTGTTTGTGAGTGTGGTTGTAGGTCATTTGACAAAAAAATCAACAGCAACAAATTGCTCTGTCAGGAATGTATTAGATCTATCTGGCTAGTCTTGGGGAAAAATACAAACAATCTAAAATAAAAAGAATGCTCAGAAATGCTCCTCTGGGGCTCTTTTGGGGCTTCAAAGTGTAATAATTCAGAAATACTGCATTTTGTGACAAAATTGCAGTTTTCATTTTAGCAGTGGCAAAACTCAGCAAAAATGTATAATCAATGTTTTTCACTCCTAAAAAAAAAGGCAGAATCAGATTGTGAAGGAGATGATACAACAGGATAATTCCCACTGGTGATGTAAAACCTCTCTTTTCCACGGTTACAACTCCTCTGGCATGCATATTCCCAGCACTACTCCTTGCAGAAGCAGGAAAGCTGAGTGGAAGCCTTCAGGATTTGTTATGTTGAATAAAAATATTCATTTTCAGACCAAAGTTTAATTCCTTCCCAGGTGACTAATAATTAAAAAGTGCTGGGTGATACAAAAGCCAAAAGCCCTGCTGCTGTCCCTGATGAACAAACTCATGAAACCAGGTCATCAGCTGATCCCTTTAGCAGAGGCAGCAGCTGTTGCAGTGGTCACTAAGAGGCAAAACCTCACTTCTTAGAGGATGCTCTCTCTGAGTAGGAGTTCCCACTCACTCACAGGAACATGTGCACCCCTCCCTGCACTGGCCTCTTTGCTGGATATCTGCAGCTTCGACAAGGCTTACTTACAAATGAGCTAAATAAAAGTGTCCTCTCTCCCTTCCCCTCCAGTCTCCTTTTCCTTTCAAATTATGAACTTTTGCTGGAAGACTTTCAAGCAAGTTGGCCAAGGCAGAATTTAAAGTTTGAACTTCCATTGCTGAAATTACCTTGAGGACATTCAGATGTGAAAACTCTCCATCACTGGGCAACAGGTGCCTCAACACAAGTGTCTTATACCATTTTAAATGCTCTCAGCACCCTGACTTCCAGATGCCTCTCTGCTCTAGGCAGAGATTTCCCTGTGTTATGTCTGTCCAATGACAGATGCACACTTTTCTAGGAAGGCAAACTAAGGGCAATTTGGACCCTGACAGCCTAAAGGGATTTGGCTGCCTAAGGAACTTTGATGGACATGGTAGGGCAATATAGGGAAACAAGAACCAGCTCTGCACAAGCTGGTGCTGGACTGCATTGCCATAACATGCCAGCTGGGTTCTTAAACCCTGATCTGCAGTTAGCAAAACCACTCAGCAGAGCAGCTTTTGATGTAGCTGTTTTGTTCCTAATAACTCCATTAGTCCAGGCATAACTTTGTTATCCTCACATAACACTTCATTACACCATGTAGACACCCCCTGAGGAACTGTTCTAAAGCCTTTGATAAAGCAGGAGGTAAAAAACTCTGCATTGGAACTTGGAGCAGAAAGCTTCAAGAAATGACACTGCAAAGCACGTACCACCTCTTAGGACTCACAGCCAAGTTGAATACTTGGTCAAAACCATAATCATGGCTGTAGCAGGAGGCAGATTTATGCCAGTAGGAAATCCAGGCCTTTGATTTTCTTACTCTACTTGGGTACTAAGGTGAGCATGTGCCAGGGAGGATGGGCCAGGTCAGGCCATATATAAAATCTGCTGCTTCTTAAGGGGAAGAAATAGAGATTGTCTACATCTACTTGTTTCATTTGATGTGCACCCTCTTGCAGCAGCAGGAGGAAAGACAGCTCCTGTCAGGCAGAAGTAGTGTCTGCTGCTCTTAGAAGCAGCTTGTAAGCTTTCATTGGCATTTGGGGGCAGGTTTACTTCTTTCTGATTACTTTTGAACAAACACCAGTGTGGGGTTATTAGCAGCATCCCCATTATGTTTCTAATAGTCTTGTTAACATGGAGGAAATTGGTGCTAGGAAGTGCTAAGGAGTGTACAGAGGAAAGTTAGTGTACTATGCTTGGAGGCCCATCCAGATTTTGTTGGCAATAATTGCTCTTCTCCAAGGATCATAGTTTTTTGTTTGTCCTCAGCAAGACTGAGACAATAATTGACACTGCTGAGCTCTTTACCTCTTGCTCAGTTATCTGTGGTCAAAATGTCTGTGCTCCAGCAACTGGGACCTTACAGTGTTTATCTTAGCAGCAGCATTACAATATAGAAATGAAGAATTGAACGTATTTAAGAAAATTATTGGAGAATCAATGAAGAAAAAGGTTCCAGTGGGAAACGAATTAATCTAAAATTTCAGAATTTTTTTCAACCCTTTCTACATTGCAGGCTTCTTCTAAGACTCCTCATCCAATCATTTCATTGCTGCCTCCATATGGTTAAATGTGGATACTAGTTCTCTGCAACACAGAACTATTGCAGGGTGCTCAGGTTTTAAGGAGCTGAAAGCCACTCAAGCATATTAGTGGAGTTTACTCCTCCAGTCTGCATCCCAGTGCCTTTGGACTCGCTCACAAAGGGCCTCCCCCACCTTATTTTAACCTGTAAGATTCAGAAGGCCTCTGTGGCTTCTGGGAGGGAGAATTCCTCCTGTTTTATTCCTGGAAATTCAGTATAAGGACAGTAGAGTCCTTATATATGTGCACTTGTTCAGAAATATTAAGTACCACTTTCCCCAACATTCCCAAGCAGAAGGCATTAATGATGCAGATTTTTTGCATTTTCTGAGTATATAAGGGATACTGAAATACCTTGGATTAACACTGCAAAGCCCCAAAGGGGTTATCTGTAACCCCCATTGTTAGCTCTAAAAGAGGTAGAACTGAGGAAGGACAAAACACAGGTATGGGTGTAGTGAGTGCACTGCTGGGTACGTTGCTCCTCTCCTATTTTCATTCCCTCACTGCTGCCTCATGGAACAATCACTTCATCTTTTATGCTGAAGAAAAGGAAACATGACGCTGTTGATCAGCACTGCTTCTGCCCTTGCAATAAAACGAAATGAGATCCAATGTACTCAGCTGTTTCTTGAGCGAGTCAGACTTACTGACCTTCACTGTGACTATTAATGTGCAAAACTCTCTGTCTTCCAGCTGCAAAAGCTGTCTCTCATTTCTGAAGTGAGAACAAGGAAAGTAAAAAAGACAAAAGGAAAGAATTTTACAGGTATGATGCCCTACCCCTTTTTTTTAATTAACAGTGAGTATTTTATCTCAGTCATAGGTATCACCTAATTCATTACATGTTCTCATAGGATAAAAAAGCCTTGCTACTTGCACATGCAGTCTTAGTGTCCAAATAACTTCTTTAAGACTCAAAATACCTCTGTATTTTCAGTCAGAACCAATGTTTCTCTAACAACTAGAAATGGTTCATAATTTATCAGTCTGCCAGGTGGGATTTGCCCTGTGTTTACAGGGAACAAACCATTCTGTGGCAAAAGCATACAGTGGGATGAATAGCATTTGGGATGGTGGGAGAAGCTGACTAAATGGAGGCACTACTTGTTACCCAACATGATCATTTTCTCAGGGAGATGTAAATGAGGCTTGCTCACCATTTCATGAAAATTTCATTTGCAGCACTCAGGGCTTCCTGACAGAAGGAGCTCCGGTGAATCTCACAGAGGTAGTTTAAGCCATTACAGCCTCCTGCCACGTGCTCCTTCTGTCCACGAGGCTTCTCATCCTTGTAGCTGCGGTTGCTGAATAAAAGAGGGGCCTGAACCTCAGTTGCAGCAGCTCCAATGATGTGTTATATTAAACTGTCAGTGAAGGTGACATGCACAGGAGGGGGTCATGCCATGGTCACACCCTGACTCTGTCACAGTGCTCCAAGGCAAAGGGGAAAGGAAGGGGCTCCTCTTCCCTGAGACATAAATGAAAATTGCTGCTGACTCAGAACAACAAAAAACAGAAACTGAATTATTGGGTTTTTTGAAAGTATTATTACTTTCAACAGCATGCTCTTGTACGTGACAAGGGAGACCTTGAAATGACAGAAAGGCTCATAGATCCCATAAATTCTGAATAAACTCCAACGGTAATATTTTAATAACTCCCTTGAAGACTAGGAACTCCACTTCCATTGTCATAAACAGCTTGGGTGGCTTAGGTACCTCAGGGCTCGTGCGCATGATCCATGGCAGACAACTGCATGTTGACAATGCCTGCCCAGTACAAGACAGTTTCAGCTGCCCAGACTAAGGTATGTGAGCATGTCCAGGCCTCTGAACCCACCCTTGCTGCTGTGGGGTTTAAAAACTGGTAAAAACTGACTGAAAAAAATTGGCTGAAAGCCAATTACTGCATCTGGAGCTCCTGCACAGGCTGTGGCTCTGTGGTCCAAGTTTAACACCGGTGGCTTAAGAGGAGCAGCATCCTATGTAGCCGTGTCCCTGCTGGACAGGAGTAGTCTGCTAGGAGGGAGGGCTGAGAGCAGGAAGCTTTTCAGGTGCCTGATCCACATCTGTCACATGACATGTGGGCTCAGCTGGACAAACAGTAGTTACATCTTCAGGGACAGATGATAAGATCACTATACGTAGTTTTATCCCCTGGGACAGTGAGACATCTGAACACCTGAGGAACAGCTCCTGAGCCACTGCAGTTCTCAGTGTGGTGTTTCAAGAAAATCAAAGTCACTGATAGTCTCTGATAGATCATGTGTTTGGAAGAGCTAATTGGTATCCAGTGGGGTTAATCACACCTAAATTCCAATAAGATGGCTCTCCTGGGCACAAGTAACAGTGAAGCTGTGAGCTGTGTGGCTGGCAGTACAAGGCTGCCTGCACATTTACCTAGCCCTGAATGTAGTTATCTCCCCAGAAGTAAAATGGAAATGTCGTTTAAGCTGTAACCAATTCCTTACAGAATTATGGCAAAAGCTATGTGTCAAGTTTATAAAATCAGATTAAAAACATCCATATTGTGCTTTGTTCCTGCTTAACTATGTTGGTAACTGCTCTGGGAAAGTGGTGCAGTGTTGAATATCTCTCTGTAGTAATTACAATTGGGTATGAAAATGAGCTACAAAACAAGGAAGTGCTTTTATCCTGATTTTGCAGATGGAGAGCTGAAACACTAAAGGCCAAATCTAATAAAGAATTACAGTACTGCAGCACCTACCTTGCAGTCATCTGCTGCCCATATGGGATGCTGAACACTGTTAGACACCTAGTGCCTGTTTAGAGGAGCCCATGTGTATAGGACAGGCTCATCGTCTCTAAATGGGAACCAAAATAGCCAATTTACTGAGGAAGAAGGTGCCTTAAATCAGTACTCTTGGGTATCTCTCCTTTGAGCTATCGAGTTAAGAAACACTGTGAGCAAGGATAGGTGTTAGACTGTACATCTTGATTGCCTCATCCAGGTTTTCAAAGAGGAGTTTTGGCTTTCGATCACTGGCCATGCTCTCCTCTAGATGGACATACCAATGAGTTCCCAGTGGTTGGTAGAGTTCACTCAGCTCTTTTAAAACACTGGAGGAAAAGGAGACCTCTCCTTTTTCACAGTGTATTAGTGGCCTGCTATGTATTCACAAAGATGCAAGTTTAATCTCCCTTTCCCTTCCTTCCCACACTGAAGCTGTTCTCTGCATCAGAAATAATTTGAGAGCAAGACAAGCAGTAGGAGGGAGTTTAGCTCTGCAATGTGCCACCTGGGGATAGTGTTTGGGGAATATAATGCATTCTGGGTATGAACCGGGACCCACTTTGGTGCACGCTGATGAATTCCCCAACTACAGTAGTACAGATACAGTCTCTCCTTACACGCAATTTCTAAAGTAATTTTTGGACAATGGTGCAGCTGTAACATAGCTGTGGAGATCCCCTTCTTCAGTCCCTCCTGACAGAGACAGTTCAGATGCTTCTTTGAGATGGCAGACATGTCTGGATCCCTTTAAGCAAGTGTAGGAACTGGACCTGGGAAGTTGGGTCCTTTAACGACTGTTATTTTGGTGCCTGTCCAAGTCTCATAACGAGGAACTAGACCTGTCTATGTGTAAGCTTTTTCCAGTTACAGTTCTACCTCTTTCTCTATGTAGTTGCCTACATCCTGTTTTGGATCTGACCTCAAGTGACTCATTTAGGTACCCAGGCGGAGTCTGTGGCACAGCAAAATGCTGAATCCAGTCTCCAAAGTCTTTATGTATCTTTGGATCTGTCTTTTCTTTCAGCTTATTTGGATGAAGTCTTAGCTTTACTCACTTCTTGCCCAAGCAAAGCTTCTCTTGATTTTTAAATTCAAGGACAAATAATAATTGGAGATCTAGAGGCAGAAAAATGGACACTATTCCCCATAAGAGAAAATGAAAACTACATTAGGTGAAATCTTTCCACATAAGAAGTTAGATGCTTTTGTTGTTTTTCTCATCTAACGCCACAAATACACATACAAACACGAACAATGCCAGGTCCTAACAGTCAGACATACAGAACAACAGCTGCCAGTTTTACTGGCTGCTAAAAGCAGGATCAACATCTCAAAAGAAAGACATTTAGATGGGGAAACCTCTGAAACAAAAAATTCTGTAAGACATTGCAAAAACAGGTGGGCACCCTCGGAGCCAGCCTACCAGTGGATAAAGTATTCCTGGCTGTATGCACAATATCAACATTACAAAGGTCTTGGAAACAAATACAGTTTGAAATGACGATCCTTAGGGCTTTCCAGAAGGGAGACTGATTAAACCAGATGGGGAGTATTTAGCCACAGAAGGCCAGATTCTCAGCTAATGTAAATCAGCTTCACTGCACAGATGATTTACAGCAGCTGGAACCTGTAGCTTCAAAGGATCAAGTTGCAGTCTCCTGAGCAATTGAGTCTGCATAGATTTTTACCAGTAAAATTAACAAGGCTGATGTGTGTTGGAGGGGAGAAGTAATCCTTAATTTAACAGAAATTGATGAGATTTAAATAGTAATTTCTTTAGTTATAGGCTCACCAGACTTTTCTCTTAGCCTATGAGACCTTTTTCCTGAACTTCACAACGAAATCAATAGAGAAATAGCACATTAGAATGGCCTTGGATGCTGGCAAGCCATAAAAGCTTCTGAAGGCTGTTAAAATTAAAATTTTCCTTTCTAGGTGGAAGGAGTTTTTAAGGACAAGACAGCAGCTGCTTTAAAATGTCTGTGAATTCTTTTTCCTTGCAATTAGTAGCAAACAATAAAAGCCTCTTTTCAGAGCACTGATGGCACTTCCTTGGCTTTGGCAGCTTTTGTCTTTTCTAAATGATAACAATTGTGCGTGCTTTTTTCCGTTTAGTAGGGAATATGTATCCCTGAAAAGCACGCTCGTTCCGCATGCTAGCTGTAGGCATGTTGTTCTGAGAAACAGTTTCAAGTCCGGGCCCCTGTAATTAGTATTTTTACTGATACATAACATAAACCTAATAGTGCTGTTATGTCGAGCTTATATGAAATTGGTAAGTAGTGATATCTCTTACTTGCCCAGCTGTTCAGCAGTTGTCTCTCAGTCCTCCATGCCCTGCGGAGCTTCGCGCTTCTACCAGGAGTAACAATTTTCTTTGTGTAAGCGAAGTAGAAGGACAGAAGAAAGGTTTGTTTGGTTGCTTTCAATTATTTGTTGCTGTGTAAATGGTTTCCGGCAGTGTCAAATGGAAAATCTCCAGTGATTTGGCTTGTATTCCCTTTCCTGGGGATAACAGGGCATTAGTTGGCAACTCAGAGAGCAGCAGCATGTTCCAAGCTCTGCTGTGGACCCAGTGTAAGAGTTATCTGTTTACATGACAATGTTTTCAGCCAAAATCTTTTTCTTACTGAGCACAGTGCCTTGACTGCTTCAACAGGCTCAACTCTGAGCAGCAGCTGATAGATGTTGGTAACCTACACAGTCCTGAGCCAGGAAACACGTGCTCTGAAACACCTGACTAATTTCATCTGTGCCTACTTTATTTGTGGGCTAGGAGTCTCTTTCAGAGGAACTTGCTACTTGCTTTGTTCTTTGGGAATAGCTTCCATCATCTACAGATAGGGGAGGAGTCTCAGGAAGATAAAACTAGACATTTCATTTGAAGTTCATGTTATCTATTGAGTTTTCTTTTCTGAGTCTTGCTTTTTGAAAGTGAGATTCTTGGAACTGGAGAGGACTTAAGCTGGTCTCTTGATATACATTTCACATAAAAACAGAGAGGGTGTTTTGCTTCTCCTTTAGCATTTTAATTTCTTTAGAATGTGAGGTCAAGAAGAATTTCTGCTTCAGAACTTGGCTGCTGAAGGTTGAGTTTGTAGGCTTGGCTTAGAAGCTGTTCCCACTGTGCTCCAGGAGACGATGGTAAGTCTCCAGCTGGAGAAGATTCCTGCTCTTCCAGTCAGGTGTACTTCTGGTCCCATGCATTCAAGTATGTGAGTCAGCTGTCTAAAATCATGAAACAATTTTACATTTGAGGCTGTATTTTTGTGGTGTTTGGGTCATATGTTCAAATTTTATTGCTTACCAAGAGGGCTAGAGCTCTTCTAGAGGCTGAGGTTTTCTGTTGTTCTTTGATTCTAGGAGATGGGACTTTAATTAAAGGCATCAGGCAGTTAGAGACTCACACTAAAAGCATGAGGTTACAACCTCGGACTTAAAGGGAGAAGTAGAATTTTCCGGAGTGCTTAAAGGCTACAAAGGTCACTTGTTCAATTTGAGCAGGGTTGGGTTGGTTTTGCGGTGCTTTTTTTCCCAACAAGAATCTCATCTAGGAAACCTAAGGGAAAGAGAGGAGTTGAAATTATTTGGAGATGGTCTGAAAACAAAATCTGTGAAGAAAAACATCCATTTTAAGCACTTAGATGAAGATAGAAAATGTATTCATCTGATGAATCTGAGCAAAATACTTATTAAGGACAGAACAAGGCATAAAGTACTGCAGTTTGCAAAGAAGGGAGCACAGCTATGAAGGAAATGATGTGTTTCTCTACAAATTAGATTCCCATTTGTAAGGACACATCACAAAACAATTGAAGAGCTGGAAATATGGTAGATATTTTATCATTCAAAATACTTGTACCAAAGACAACCATCTTTTTTAAAGGGTATGTTCTAGGTCAAGAAGAGATTGAGGCAAAGATACAGGTGAAATTCTCCACGCTGTGTTAAGCAGGAGGGCAGACTTCATGCTTGCTATATTTTTTGGTCTTAACCTCTATTAATCTGCTTCTGTGCATGTGCAATGTTACATGCACAAGAGTTTCCTATCTCCTTGGATAAACTAATCCAAGGGAGGGGGCTTAAGTTTCCTCTGGTTACAGCTTGTGAGCTGCTTTAGGTTTTAGTGAAAACTTCCATCAAAACGTGTCTCATTTGCACGGCACACAGATGCTGCGAAGAGGTGGATAGCACACATGAGAGGACAAAATAAAGGTTCTTGAGTGACTTTAAATACACATTTCTATGCAAATAGCTGTGTTGTGGAGCTATAGGTTTTCTTCTTTTTTGCTGTAATCTGAATTTTCAATTCCCAGGATTTTTTAATGTTTTTTGAGAAAACTCCAGTATTGTCTTAAGATTTTTTTCCCCTCAGCAATAAACAGCTGTTTAGAAGCTTAACTCTAGTTTAATGAAATTGTTTTTGCCTGGGAATTTTCTTTGGGCCTTGTTGACCAGAGTGTTGACAGCACAATTTAGCACAGAGATGGGAAAAGGGAGGGGACACTCAATTTTTCAGGTTTTTAGTTACTGCCAAAATATGATTGTCCCATTGTGGGGCAAATTCCACTGTCAGCTACCCTGGTGACATCTCTGCTCCCACAGATCTGGTTTTGAGCCTGTTCTGCAATTCAGACAGAAACATGCCTCCAGTGCAGATAAACCACTTCTAGTGAAGACAAAACAGGGCTGTTGACTGAGGGTGAAAGCAGGTTTCTAAATCCATTCCAGCCACCACACCTTAATGCATGAGTTGTTTTCCAGTGACAGAGGCAGTGTTAGCAGGTTCCATAGCCTTTCCAAAAGCAGTCACAATGGAGACTGCAGGGTCCAGAGGGAACAGAAGTGCTCTTCTTGACTCCTCACCTTGGGGAACAGATGCAGTTGCTAGCTCTTTTAACCATGAAGATAAATCATAAAACAAAGAGGAAAGGTTTTTATTTTTTTCCCCCTCAGGATAGCTGAGTGCCTTGTTCATCAGTATGCTGCATGAGGTGTACTTTCTCTTATAAAAATTTTTTCACTGTTCATTTATCATAAGAAATAAGAGCACTCACATGCCAGTTTTCTTCTATTCGAACCTAATTTCATGAATCTCTACAGAAAGCTAAATATACCTATCCAATTTGCACTTAGGAAGTATATTGCTGCATTTATAAATAATCTAGTCTTTTCTCCATAATGGTACAGATATTTTATTTCTGGAATTAAAATTCATCCTAATATTTTTGTTTTCACGAAACTTTGAGCATTCTCCTTGCTTTCACTAATGTCTTTTTCTATCTTAGTTGTAGGCCACTATCTGGACTGACTCTCAAGGATATTTCATGAGCCTGCTAAGCTACTATGCACACACCTACATAATTTTTTTCTATTTTTTTCTTACTTGCCATATAATTTTTGAGCATGCTTCATAAATCCACCAAATGGTTGTTGTTCTTCCATTTGATGACTCATCAGCTTATCACTTCAGAGATGCAAAACACAAAGGTGAGTTACTTAGGCAGGTTTAGAAGCCTGCAAGGAACAGAGTGGGCAAAATGCTTCCTTGGGGAATGTCAGGGGAGGTGTAAAAAGGGATTTTTAAGCCCTCAAAAGGCAGCTGTTTGTTCTAGGTTCTTTTTTTTCCCTGCCTAGTAGGAATCAGTTTATCATACAGTTTTTAACATTCCAGGTAGTTCAGTAAAATCTTCCCATGAAAAACAGGAAGGTAAAAGTCCTGTAATGTCATATGAATCTAATGCGCCACATTCTACAAAGGAATTTTACTCACATTTTTTATATTTTTCCTATCTTTTCTGCATGCCAGCATTTGCTTCTGTTCTCATGGTGTAATACAAAGATTGATACCACGGTGGAAAGTAAGTGTAATAAACTAAAGCCAGATCTGTTTAAGGCACCACTGTCAATTTTTGCTTTGTACTATACTAAAAACCAGATGTATGATCATTGAAGGAGTATTGCAAAACTCATCTACTTATCCAACACAAGAATATTCAGCAAAGCCTACTCAGAACAAATGAACTGCTGGGATGGAAACTTTTGCTTTTTACTGTAAGTCCGGCAAGACTGATGGTTTCCTTCTATTTTTAGCTCTTGGAGTCAAGTTATTTCAAAATTATTTTTCTGAACTTACAAATATATATACTTGTGGGGAAGTATTCCATACTGGTGGGGAAAGCTATGAAAATATGATTTACTTAATAAAGTCTCAGATGTGGAAAGGTAAATAAGAATTCAAATATTTTTGTTTTCATTTTTGTTTTAAACAGGATGATTTCTTTTAGATATAGCCTGATTTATTTTTTTTTTTAATTTTTTATTTTTAGGTCAGTTTTTTGTCCTGTTAACATTCAGAGTTGGAAATACTTAGGCTGCATGTTGTTTCCAATTACATCTGTCCTATACACAGCAATCTGTTACACTGGCTTTTGATCTAGAGCAATACAACTGAGAGGAAAATTCTCCCTTCAAATGGACTTCATTTTCTCAGACTCTGGCAGCACTTAAAAGTGATCTTCACCATCTCACTTTGCTTTATATTCAGTTCAATTTGAGGTGTTTATTTTCATCCACCCCTTTATTTTATTTACTGCTCTCTTGAACAAAGCAATACATATTTCTTTCTCAGCAGAGGAACAAACTGGGCTGGTTTCCAAGGCATTTTTGGAGAGAATGTTTGCAGCAATACAGAAGAGACTCTCAGCTACACCCTTATATGGAAAGGTTTGTGGTTATTAGCTTAAAGTGCATCAGTGACCTGCCTAATTGAGAAATTCAAAAGGGAGAAAAAAACAGGCCCCTGCTTCATTCATTCTGCCTTTTCATCCAATGAACAGCTTAGAAATAAACGCAATGTTGTCCAACATTGTTGGCTTGAAGTTACTATGAATGCAGACAGGTACTGCTATGAATAATGTGTTCACTGGACAGATATTGTTATGGGGAAGGAAAAGAATAGCATTATAGGAAGGAAAAAAAGGTAGTAACCTGCAAGTAATTACTTGCTGTCCACAACTTAGAGCAAGTATGGAAAAATGTCTATTTTTGGCCCACATGGAATGCTTTGTTTAGTAATTTAACCATCAGCCTTTTGATGTACATTGCATGCCTCTAGCAAGACGTTCTAGCATCCTATTTGCCTCCTTTGTTAAAGTAGCAGCATATCAGGTTGAATGCTTCAGGAGTGTTTCCGAAATAACTACTAAATCTTTTTCTTGGACATGCTGCTGTAACACCTCTCTATTTAGTGTATAATACCCACTTGGAGTCGTTGCTACAAGTCTCATTATTTTATAAGCTTTCACTGGCTATGTATGGCATTGCTTTAAGTAGGTGATGTTTCAGTAGTCCTTCCCTACGAGCTTTTTTCCCTCTGCTGCATATAGCTTCTCTGTGTAGTATATAAATGCAGATTATCACCATGGGTTTTTTTTTCTTATCTGAAGCATACAGCAGAAACAGAGGTGTCTGGAGAGCTAAAAACGATTAGAGGTACGGAAAAGACTTCCACAAGATGACAGAGAGAACATTAATACTGCTTAATGTAGAGACACAAGGCCATGCCATACCTATACTAAATAATCAGTGCTACAGCGAAGGCAAATCACGTGCATTTTGCTTCTTTCTAAGTAAGAGCAAAAGGATTTAATGCAACTGTCAGATTACAATGTGATATATGTAAATATATGTAAAAATGCAAGGCCATACCTTCACAAAGAATGTGAATCAGGGAAACTCGTCGCTCTGAGGCAGCAATGACTCTCTGTCCTGCCCTTTTCTACATCATGCTGAGGGCCTGGTTTATTACAAGTGGTCTTGCCACATGCTTGCAAGGCAACAGGGAATGGAGTAAGTGCAGCAGCAGGGGTGCTGCTGGGTGAGCTGTGGGAGGGACTTTGTCTTCCTTGAAGATGGCCTGTAGCAAACATTTAGATGGCTGGCTTCTTGGAGTATACCTGCAGATGGGTCTCCAAGGGCTGCCCACCTACACAAACTAGTCATGCACATCCATGTCTTCACCAGGTGTCACTGCTTTGAAGCACGGCCAAAGCATCCCTGCCAAAGCACCGTACACCCTCCATCCTCAGCACATAACCAGTTGTTGGGTACCACAGCCCTGGCAGTGCATATCCCACAATTTGCACCAACGTTGAGGAGCTCGTTTCCCAGTAACTTGAGCAAGGCACCTGCACCCCAGCTCCTCCCTGCAGAAGGCCCCAGCTGTGTCCACACAGCATGTTTGCATCAGCCACCACAGCAGTGACCTAAAGGGCAGGCAGGATGTGAAGCACTGCTGACTGGCTGTTTCCAGAGGCAGGGACTTTGGTGTAGGTGGATATAATCAGCAGTGACACAGTGGATACCTTGTTTTGATAGTTCTTCAGAAAATGCTAGAACTACAGGCATGAGGGAACCACAGATGTCACTTCTGTATCAGGCTCATAGTGCTGTGACAGCCCGGCCTCACTGGAATTTCCTTGATGCATGTCTTCTGTCAGGAAAGAGGCAAGCTTCAAATTCCCTGGGGACAGCCTTGCTCCTGTTGGTGAAAATCTTTTGATCCTAGAGTTATCCAGCTTGCCATGTTGCCTCCCTGGTTCTGGATGGGTGAGTTAAATTTCTTTTTGGAGATCTGGTGGCAAATGGACTTAGTCTGGGCTTTATGTTGCTGCATTGTAGTCTGCAATTATAACACAAAAGTCATTAGTGTTGAGAGCTCCGAGTTATCCAGTCAGGTTTTTATATGGTGAAGAGGAAAAAATAAACTTGTGCTCACGTTCTATTTTCCATCACTTTCTGGGATTTATATACTATAGTAGGGGGCCCATGTTATGTAGTGTTTGCATTGCATTGAGGACTGTTGAATGTAGAAACCTACAGAGACTTAGCTTTGGACATGAGGGGGAGGAATTAAAATGGCTAGCAATCTGTGGGGTTTTCTTTCTAACTGTTATCTAAATTAACAGTTTACTGTTTTCTTTGTGTCTCTTTTATTATAGGCTTAAGTGCTTAATCTAAAGCTTAAGGGCCTTACTATGAATAAATTGAGAAAAGTCTGGGAGGAAATACAGCTCTGGTTTCTAGAAACAGGCAGTATTTAAAGGACCAAACACCCAGACCTCCCACCCTGCAATTTTCTGTCACGGGGAGGGCAAGTGGCCTGCACGCATGTGGCTCTGTGCTGTCAGCATACCTGCCAAATTTGAAGGTGGGAAGCTTGCTGGGGAGAGGTAGCTATGGTTAGAAAGCCTGGTGGTCTTGAGAACTGTGGGGAAAACAGGCCTCCTGTGGATGATGGGGAGCTAACAAAACTGGCTGAGTTTAGATGGCTTTGTCAGTCATACACGTACAGTTTCCCCAGCTTTGTTAAATTCCTTGTTAAATCCAGAGCGATAACCTCACCCCACTCTGAGCTGTAAAATGCTATGCACTGTAAGTACTCACCTGCAGAGACCCAACAAATGCTGCTAAAGGAGGTATATCCCATCTCCTCAGTAGGGACTGTGGGCAGCCAGAAGACCTGGAGGAGCTCCAACTCAGGGATATTAGCTTACTAGAAACCTTGCATGATTTTTTTTCCTAGCAGAACTCAAGACACCTCATGTCAATATCTTCTAAGAATGGGGGTTGGGTGTAATTTTATTTGATTCTTTTATGATGCTGGCTCCCGCACTTGATGAATAAGCAAATTGCTTTGTTTATTTCAACATTATCAGATATTTTCTGTTTTTCTTAAGGTGCACGAAGAGTTCTGGGCTTGGTCAGTCATTAATTATAATTTATTTTAATGACTGCTTGAATCCCTGAGGAAATTAAATACCAACCACGTGCGGCTTAGCTACAGAGCTGGCCTGCAAATACACAGAAACTCAGGATGATAAAACTTTGGGGTTGTGCTTCCTTCCTCTTGTTAGGCTTCTCCTAGTTGAGCTCAATATATTCATGCACTAAGCACAGACTCGGGGAATGTATTAATGGTGAGGTGGACAGAACATGCTTCTGGATCATCATTGTATGTGTTGGTGGCATTAATTTTCCCAACAGTACCATGGAGTTACATAAATAATATTGGGCCTTGGAGCTGTTATGGCTAAAGAAGCTGCCCCAGGTCCAGTAAGCTATAGAGGTAGACCAAGGATGTTTGTTTCAACAGGTTTGGTTGAAAGAAAGCTTTACCTTGTAAAATATGACATTATGTCTCTTTTTTTTTATGTAGTTGGGTGTAGTTTTTGTTTGTTTTCAGTTCAAGCTTTGCAATAGCCATGCTTTTCTAAAATACCACACAATCCTCAATCAGAAAGTATTCTCTTCAGATCATATTTTTCAAATATATATTGACCTGAAATTTAATGTCATTGAACATTTTAAATTGACTTCATGTAGCAAAGAGTTTTTAGTTCTGAAATAAAATGTCTATAAAGTAGTGAAAGTACTTAGTGTAAAATGATCATTCTGTAGTCAACCTGAGCTTTTCCATAGCAAACAAACTTCTAAAATTTGAAGTGATGTTGCCCCACATACTATGACTCTGACAACTGAAAGGTTAGTGAAGAATGGTTAAATGCTTTTTTCGTTGAAATTCTGTTTGAGAATGCCCTTAGACCTGTCATTGAAAAAAGACTGAAAAAGGATCAGAGTTGGAACAAGGAACAAAAGATGCTCTCATCAAAAGAATATGAACACCTGTTGCCTAAGCCATTCTCATCTTCTTTCATTCTAGTATTATCATAAAAGGGAAGCATCTCAGATAGCAGGTCACTGTGGCCAACACCTAAACTGTGACACCACAATTGTATCTGGGTCAACCTAGGAGGGAAAAAAAAATGCAAAAGAATTTTTTCTTATGCTATGAGACTTTTAGTCCACTGCTGGAGGTGTGAGAAGGTGACTGTCTAATCTACTTTGTCAAGTTTTATCAGCAGTATGAAGTGGAAAGTACAGAAAGAGAAGTGTTGCTTAGGCAAAACAGTCAGGATATGTACCACTTATTAGAGAAAGGCAGTGTCATAGACACTGTGCATACAGACTGGCCATTCGAGATACTTGGGAAGAACGTGAACATGAGGAAGAACTTTTTTACTGTGAGAGTGACTGAGCACTGGAACAGGTTGCCCAGAGAGGCTGTGGAGTCTCCTTCTCTGGAGATGTTCAAAATCCATTTGGACACAACCCTGAGTTACCTGCTCTAGGGGACACTGATTGAGCAGGAAGGTTGGACTAGATGACGTCCAGTGGTCCCTTCAAACCTTAGCAATTCTGTGATTCTGTGAACTGCTTGTTCTTTTGTGAAAGTCCCCATCTTTGGAGTGACAAGAACACATGAGGCCTGACCTCCAGAAATCACACACTCTCTTGGAGCTTCTGGGGTCCACAGCTTTGATGAGGACACTTTGCTCACTGTGTTATGTTCAAAGGTGGCACTATGTTCCAGTGGTGGGCCTGGTTTCTACTGGAGAAACCAGTAGTTTCTACTGGAGAAACCATCTACCCTCCCCTCTATTAGGAGAAGGTCAGATGACTTTGCACCAGTGCCCTGAGGATACTCATAGGTCTCATTTGTTTTGCCCATCAGGTACCCCCATCCACACACCCACTGCCCATGGACCAGGAACCCCATCTGAGCCCAGTCCCCAGGGGAGCCCAACCGCAGCTCTACAACACATTGCTGGGACAATGTGGGGACCAGTTGCCAGGCTGGGTGCTATGGGGTGGTAGCCAGGCTGATGTGGGCACTGTTCTGCGCTGGGGTCTCTTTGGTTCTCCACTTGTCCCCTTTTGTGAAGCAGCCTGCTCCTGCTGCTCTCTGACTATCTATTTTCATGATATCTTATAAAGCTGTATTTATAATATTTATAACATGAGTTAATTAGCAGATGCTCTTGGTCTCTACTTCGGAAGAGCCACAGGCAGTTGAAAGTCTCCAAAATCTGTGTTTCTCTTTCCTTTTCATTCTACTGCATGCAAGATGTGTAAAGAAACTTATCTGGATATTACGACCACAGGTAAGTTTAGAATAGAAGTTTGTAATATTTAGAGAAGTGAGATTTTATACCAGTCTGTTATTTCCCCAAACTTACCTAGTTTTAAGGGACAATATATGGAAATTTATGAAAAGTGTTATACAGCATGATGATGTGCCAGGGGACTGATTCTCAAGAATTGTCCTCTGTTTCTGTAAATATCAGGATCTTTGTGTTAGGGATTCTAGAGAAACACTTCTTTGGAGGGTGCTTATCTTTACTGGGCACTTCTGATTTTTGAGCCTTCTTCCATTGCATTAAACCCATTATTCCAGCACTCTCCTCTTCTGACAGTTTTTCTGTCCTATTGTTGCTTTTGTCCAGCATTAGGGAAGCTTCTCAGCGTGCATATCACCCACCTATGCCAGAGTTGCACAGGAATTAGCCCTGTCCCAGTGGCTTTTACTGCTTCTGCAGCTCAAGATAAACTCTCAGCTGGGGAGTGATGGGATTCCTCACAACCAAAAGCACGTGCTTTCCAGGCTGAGATCTAGTTTCTCAGTGAGACAGAATTTCCTTTAAGCCCTGGAAGGACTTAAAGCTTCACATTTCTAATATCTTTATGTATAAAAGAGGGGGTTCGTGTCAGTTTTAATGGTTTTCTATGATTCTGTCTGAGCTCTCCATAGCTGGTAATTACACACCTGCTTTTGCAGGCAGTAAGAAATATGAAAGAGCTTCAATATAGTTTTTAAATTCTCTTAAAATTCCACCAACAAATTGTGTGGATTTTTTTTTAATGTCAGTATGTCTCCTCCACAAAATATGTGATGGTAGAGATGTTGAAGTAAAAATATTTTTGGTGTTTCCTTTAGGTACACTACAAAACGCACCTCTAGACATGACAGGTTTTTCTCCATCAAAACCTTACCACAGGATTGTCTTGGCTTCATTCATAGTCACAGGCATTAATGAGGGTTGATATGGTTATTATATCTCACAGAAGTGAGCAAAGCCTTTCCAGATAGCACATCACTGAGGGGAAACTAAGAAAGCAAGAAGGGAGTGGCTTTGAATAAGGTTTTAGTTACACAGCTGTATTCATACTTAATATAAGAGGATGTGGAGCCTTTTCTGCCTTTGTTGTTGCCATCCAGTACTGCAGGCACTGCTGAGTGGTGTTTCTTCAGGTCTGGGCCTCCTCTTAAACAGACCCTGGTCTTGTGCTTAGCTCGTCCAAACGCGGTACAGGCCTATGAATCAAAAGGGAGAGGAAAGAAGCAACTGTTGCTCTCATTCTTTTCTTTTCTTTTTTTAAAGTATGTAGACCCTTCTCTCTGTACTGTTCTATTTTCCAAAGTGATTTTGGGGAGAATGTAACGTACATGCAGGAGGGAAAACCTTGTTGGGAATAGGAGTGGGACTCAGTGATCCTTGTGGTTCCCTTCCAACTCAGCATATTCTGTGATTCTGTGAATATCTGAGGCTACTTGAGTAGAGCCTATATTGCTGTTGTAGCATTAAGTACCACGTACCATGCATGGGCAGGATGAGGTGAAGGGATCCCTTAGTACTTGGAGTTTGTCAGGGTTAGGCCTCTCTGAAGTAGTAGCAATGTTAAAATGCAATAGAAAGGAGAGCCAGTGTATGCCTCTGGGTACATTGTGTTTGTACTCTGTGATATTTACCTTTTTAGGCTGTAATAAAAGCTAATTTTTTTCGACTGCTGAAGGATTTGTGACCATTTCCCATGATATTTTTAAAAAAAAGAATATAACCACTACAAAGATATTTTCACATTCATTGCCAACTTTCTTTGACTGAAGTAGTATGTGCCTGATGAATTATTACTGGTTTTATTGCCCAAATTTTTTTCCTACTATCATAGCTTTTTGTACCTATCCTTAGGAGATGCAGCTCCAAGGCTGACAGGGATAATGCAAAAGAGCTGGAAGTCAAATAAAAAGCAGAAGTGACTGGCAGGAACAGAAGCCGGTAAACACTGCAATAAAAGTGCTATTTAACCTGCTGGCTAATACAAAAAGGTTATTTCTACGGCAACTAGTGGAACAATATATTTAGCAATTAAATTAATCCAAACAAATAGGAAATTTAACCCCATTGTCCTGGCGAAATTCCAGTTTAGGTAATTACATTCTGGCTACTTGCGTTCCCTCTGGAGTTTCTGCTGGGTAAGTTACAGCTTACACGGTGAGTGCGTGCCGCGCTTGTTATGAACAGCTGTGTGGCATGTCAGCATCTGGTAAATCCTATCTAGTAAAAATACCACAGGTGAACCAATTTCAGTGGAAATAAGGAGCAACTGTTCTGTCATATTTAACTTCTTAGTAGGATTTGTAGATGCAACAAACACTGGAGCTGGCATGTTATAGTGATGCCCATAATATAAACAGGCAGTGGTTAGAAATACACAAACAGACTGACAAACAAGATGGATTAGCATTTTCTCTCCTCCCCAGTCTTCCTGTGTTAGACTTTCCTGTGCTTACTTCTGGAGCTGAACCTTTATGTCAAAGCCAGCCTGAAGTGGCTGCTTCTATTTTGAATGTCAGTTCATCTTCCTGGTTTGCAGAGTACTCAGATGAACAGATGCACAGGTGGAACTGAGAGGTGACACTGGGGAGAAGAAAGGGACTGAGTAAACCAGCTTTGAGATGAAGCGTCTCTTCCTAGTGGCACATGTGCTACTGCAACCCTTTGGGAGATTCAGCTGAGGCTGGCACATTTCTAAAGCCATTCTAGGGAAATGCAACGAAACACTGAATTCAGATCTAGCTTACATCTCCTACTGTATCTGATACAAACCAGTCTCTGCCTGTGGCTTTGATGCCATTTTGAAGGGTCAGGCATATCACAGTAATTTAATTCATTTTATTGATTGCAGGCTTATTTGGAAAGGATCTTCCCCATGAAGCTGAAATGTGAAAACATGATTCAAGGATAATGTACTGTGTTATCCATGATTTTCCATTTTGTTTTCCCATTTCATTTCAGAAAATATGGCACACTGTGAGCTGACAAGATGATTAAGCTGTAGCTAGCATACAGTGGGAAGGTCAAGGAGTCCATTTCCCCCTCTGCTTTTTGATGGAGTTGTAAAGAAAGCTCATCTTTCCAAACACAAGGCACTAAGAATCTGTTGAGTCACATACGAGACACAAGTGGTTAAATGCACTGGTATTTGGATGTGGAGCCACCAGGGAAACTCAGAACCATGAGCATTTTAATTGTGGTTTTCGGGCAACTTTGTCAAAACACAGGCAGCCTGTTACCGTAATCTGGACTTGGGAACTGTCTCTTCATGACACTAGTTGTAAAAAGTGAGGACACATTTGTCTTCTGCTAAGAGGTGAAGTTACCTGAAGGTTTGGCACGTGCACACCAGCTCACAAGGAATGTCTGAGGGCAGTCAGCTCATTGCTACCTGCAGTAGAGTGAGTTCACACTAATAACATCTGAGGCAAAGAAGTGGTTCCTTTTACCTAAACAAATGTTTTAGCAGCTGTGCAAAACACATTCCTTGGGAAAATGAATTAATGGAAATGAACATTGGCAAGCAGATTGTAATGAGAATTGCTTTTGATCACAAAGATCTTTTGGTGATTAAATCCAAAATCTGCAAAGTTTAAAAATTGTTTTTATTTATTTATGAAAGGAAAACATTTTGAGCAGGATAAACAAAAAACAATTGTAGCAGCTCTAAGTTCATTCTAACAAGTTTAATTTACTTCTCTTAAATGATTCAGCTGTTACCATTTCTCTACAATAGATGTTTTGTTGGGGAAACTAATTTGAATGTGCATGATAGATGAACTGCATTGAAAATACCAATTTTTATCAGCTCTAACCCTTGATCTTAATTAACTTCACATCTGTTTCCACAGAAACCAACAATAAAATCAATAAAATACTACAGCGAGTTGCTTGTATTGAAGAAGTCTGCAGAAAAAAAATATTTTCTGTTATTTGCTTATGGCCAATTTGTGGATACAGCAACAAGTGTGCTGTGTTAGCCTCAGAGGCATTTGTGGGCTTGATCGAGGGCCTGATTCCTGCTAGAGAAGAGTACATCACATAGTGAAATTCCCTCTGCTGAACATATGGGTGAGAAAGATATAAAGTTCTCATTGATTGACAGTAGTTCTGATGGGGGCAATGGAAGGAGCTACTTCCAACTTTTTTCATATAGAGAGGAGTTGGATCAATACCTATGCCATGGGAGAAACTCCTGTGGCTTATCCTTTGTCCACAGGAAAAGGTCAAGGCAAAGTGAAGGAGTATGGCTGCAGTGTCCTTAGGAACACATTTGAGTAATGTCCTCCAGCTGCTGGAATACCTGCACTACCAGCACCTCAACACTCTCTCCCTTTTGCAAAACTATACTTAGGAGTGCTGAGACACTGTGCTAAACTGTTTGAGGGGTCAAAAGCAATAAATTTTTGACATCCAACTCCTACAGAAATCCCTTGTAAGCCAAGTGTGTTGCTGTGCTGTGTAATTTTCAGCCTTCAGAATAGTGCACTTAGAAGTCTATTAGTGGGCACTCTGATGTACCTTGGTATTGTTCAAGTCTAAGGTTGCAGAGATGTAGTTTAGCCTAAGTTAATCAGTGGTTAGGCAATGTATCCTTGGCTTTCGAAAAACAGTTTTTTAGAAAAGTTATGTGCAAAGGAGCCATGCTCTGTTCGGGTATGAAAGGTTGATGGGGCTTGGCATACGGTCATGGTGGAATTTAGGATAAAGCGGACACAAAGAAATAATTGCCTCATTTAGTGACATAGTCTGAAATATATTTACTGAGTGGGTTGGGCCTGGAAAGTGGATAACAATTTTTATAGTACAATTTCTGTTCAAAGACCCTTGTACATGACACACTCTTGCCAGTCAGGGGTCCAGCCCCTTTGGCCCAGTTTGGACCAGCATCCAGGGGCAGAAATGCTCATCCCAACTCACTTATTCAGGTCCTGGCTTGCAGCTTCTGCACACGGTATTTCCACCTCCTGCTCAACCTTCTACATGGCATCAGGCAGCTGGGGGCACTCATGTCTCCAAACTCATTAGGAACCCATCTACTCCACTGGGGCTGTTTTGGGTTTTTTTTGTAATCTAATTTCAGTCACATGGCCAGTACTATGCCATGTGTATTTTATCCATCTATATTTTAACACATTTTTGTATAAATCTGTTGATAAGTTTTATGCATTTTTAATGCATTGAAATACTTCATGTTAAGAGATACATAGTGTCTCCTTGGTCAGAAAGGATGTTTTACTGCTGAAGAGGTTAACAATTGGCTTACTCAAGCACGAAAGAGGGCTATGTGCAACCTGTCAGACATATGGATGTTTCCAAAGAGGTAAGAGTAGTTAATAGTCTGATAAAAAATAATACTATGAAGAAGGATAGGGAAATGAAACCAAAACTCAGAAACTCAATGAATCCCCAAGGAAGCTCCCTTCTAGAAGGGCAAAACCCAGTCTATTTCCCTGGACCAAGAGCCCTTTCTTGGTCTAGGGAATGTAGCTCAGAGAGCTGGAGCCTCTGCTAGAAGTCTGAGAATGTCTAGTAACCTGAAAAGTTGAAAGCATAAGAGATCTATTTTTTTTCCAGACAAAGTACACACGTCTTTGTATGCTTTGTACTTTTGTAAATTAATACTTGCATGTAATTCTGAGGGGTTTCAAGCTTATTAGCATCAAAGTATCTCATTTCTGTTAGATGGAGATCTTTACAGTTACCAGGATATTAGTTTGTTTTGGTGATTTTTTTGGTTTGGTTTTGGTTGGTTTGTTTGTGGGTGTTTTTGCTTTGTTTTTGGGGGGTTTTTTGTTTGTTTGTTTGGGGTTTTTTGGGTTTTGTGGTGGGGTTTGGTTGGTAGGTTGGTTGTTGGTTTTTTTTGGTTTTTTTGATTGGTTGGGTTTTTTGTTCTTTTGCTTTGCTTTGCTTTGTTCCTACAATAATTCTCCTAAATTTCTCCAAGATGACCAAGCAGACACAGCTCCAGGCCATAGGACCACTTGGGGTGCGGGGGCTGGATGGAAGAAATGTCCAATGGGAACGGCTGTTATCCAAGTAAGTATCCTGCTGTATAGAAAGATAATAATGTCAGAAGCCTGAAGGTCCTGCAGGAGTCTGACACTGATAGATATTGGGTTTGATCTCATCTGTGTAAAAAAGACCAAAACAGCAAAAAAACCAAAACCCAACCCTCCAAATAAATAAACAAACAAACCAACCAACCACTTGGCTACAGGCTCTGTGTTGTGTTGCCCTGCATGTTAGTGACAGTGTCCTGCAGCTCCCTACATATGATCACCACCACCTGGATCTTTCACAATACTGATACAAAGTTTAATGTTATATAATTGTTAAATATTGTTAGCCTATTACTATTAATAGATGGGGTGGGGGATTTGGGGGCACAATTACAGTGGACACAGAGGGTGCAGACAGATTTTAAGATGCATATTGTAATTACCATGAGAATACTAACACTCTTAATAATGCATGAATTTAGAAATTCAGCTCTACTGTAGTGCTGAGTTTGTCCACCACTAACAAGAGCTAGCTCGTTTTTTTCAAGAGCTGTGAGAGGATTCAATGTTTGGAATATGCATTTGAGAAAGGATGCAATAAATTGCCTGGAAAATTAGGGGGTTTTCTGCTTTATATATTTTCCCTTACAGAATTCCCCTGGGTGTTTTTATTTAACCAAATGAAAGCTTAAAGGCATTTGTATACACATGCTCATGTTTCTGTGAGCGTACAAGTCTATTTATTAGATTCTTTCCTTTTTTTCCCTTATTATGGGAATGGACACATAGACACAAGAAGTTTAGATGTGTACATTCATGTATTAGAGCTAGGGCTGATAGCAGTTTCTATAATCAAAGTTTTCAAGCACTTCCTGTTACAAGAAACTGAAAATAGGGTGTTATAGCTCTTCAAAACATTGGTTTGGGGTCAGGGTCTTCTGTAACAGGACCATCCAAATTTTATTTATATATATAAGTTTTAACAAGAATGTTTGGTTGTTTTAAAACTGAAATATGACAAAACAGTTTTCCTTTTATTAAAAAAACAATGAATGAGTCATCAAAAGATTCTACTGCTTACACTTTCAGAGTGAGACTTTGAAATTTTAGTGGAACATGGAATTTCTGTTAGGAATGCTCTTATAATGTCTAATTAAAAAAGAACTATAAGCCTCTGAAAATATCTGGTTTGCTGGAGTTCAACAAAGTTCATAATTTTGACCACTAAATTTTCCAAAGCTTCTGCTTGGTTAGGGCATGGTTTAATACAGGACTGAAACAACCTGTCTGGTAGTTACATGTAATGTCAGTGCTAGCAACAAAAAGGAAGAATTATATTTCCTCTTTCTAAGAAAAGTCTCTGCTGGGCACCAATACCAGAAATATGATCCCATCACAGGAATGAGAACTGGAATTTGCTGAAGAAGCAGGCATATGGTGACAACATGAAAAGAGGGAAAAGGACAGAAATGTAGAGGTGGTGGAGGAAGAAGAGGAGAATAAAGTCTGCAAGCTGTGAACTGAAAGTTGTACACCAGGGATGGTTCTGTCTCCTCACCTCTGAAAAATGTTGGGAAGATAAACAGCATAATGTTTGTGAAGCACTCACATACACTAATGATGAGCACCACAGAAACACCCAGGAGGAAATTAATAATTCTGTCTTCAGAACAACATTTGTAAATGTGCAGTTAAATAAGGCCTAGGGCAATACATTGAGCAACAAGCAGAAACTAAAATATTGAATTGCTGCTTGTCTAGTGAGCACAGTCCATTCTATGCACAAAAGAAGGCAGGAAAAATACTGTGGAAAAATACGCTTGTAACATCAAAGGGTATATCATAATTCACATAGAAAAGGGAATCTGAACTGGGGCAGCTCTAGCAACCTTATTTTTTTCTTTCCTCCCCTAAGAGAGTTTGTCTTTATGACCTTAATACAGTTCTTTTATTATTTTTGTGTTTGTGAAGCTGTAGATATGTAGCACAAAATGTTATCTCATGAAACTTGAAAAGCACAGGAAAGTAACAGTGTTTAAAGAAGAGATATCTGCTCTGTTCAAGTAGCACAAAAACAATTTCACTATTAGAATGAGATTTGAGATATCTAATTGCATGTTATCTGGCATTGGTATACTTATAACTGTACTATAAATGTCCTAATCTTGCTTTTCATGCCCATGCAGCATTCTCTAGCATACTGTTCTATTGTGAATTTAAAAGCAGCTCTAACATACTGGAAGGAATGAGGCAGGAATATCCATGACAATTGGAATGTTGTCTTCCTACTAAGCTGTGTTTTGTTTTTAAGCAAACATGGAGTTGAAACGACCCCTTCTCTAGAAGTAGTGTTTGAAGTTCCACAGGTATTGACTTAGTAGCACTACATTGCCTCGCTGAGTGAGCTGGATTCCTCTGAATAAGCATATGAAAAGTGTACCTAGTGTTCTAATTAAAGCCGAAGGCCATTCATCTCTCTAATTGCAACAATGCCCTCCAGGATAATTTCATCCCAAATGTACCATTCTTCTTTTGCCTGAACAAGTGACTTAAAAACCATCTGGCGGCTTGCCAAGCACAAAGAGAAAAATTTACTGGCTGTGATATCACACCAGGATGTTACAGGATGAAAAACTGAAGAGGTCAAGCAAGGTGGTGAGATTTTTCTATCAGGCTTCTGGAAGTATTGACATCTAAAGCCTGAACATTAGTGGTCATATTATCTAATGTTTCCCACAAACTAGTAGGAGTCATCTGTTAATAAGTAAAAGATTTTCTAAAATGCTGTGTTAACCTTTGGGGCTGCCAAGCTTTTTCTTCTTGAGGAAAAAAGGCAAGTGAATTAGGCCTGGGAGCAGGAGGTGCAATTAGAGGAAAGCTGCAGTGTGCAGTCAGTGGAGCTCTCTGAGCACGTATGATGAGCCTTAGGAAACGGGTTCCTTTTTAAACCAGCCAACTCAGTGAGTGGGAGTTAGGATTATTTGGGGTGGGTTTACAGACCCAGCATACTCTCCAGACTTGGAAATCATTTGCACTTTTTAGGACATAATGTGAAAATCTTAAAGGAAGAGACTCTGTTTCTAGATTCTTTGCAGGTTGAGTTTGTCATTGTCAACAATATTTTACATGGCTGACTGATTCATTTTAGCCCTGGGGTACATGCAATAGATTTTCACTGCTGAAGATTAAGAGCTAACACTAAATATCATTTACTTGGCCTAAGGACATACACTAAGATGCTTCTTTTTTTTTTTTTTTCAATGGGCAAGAATCACCTCATTAGCTTCAACATTTATTTCATGTATTCTCTGAAGTGAGAATTTTCCTTCTGTGGTCTCCCAAGCTATCAGAAACAGTGGATAAAACATTAGAAAGGAGATAATAGAACTAAAGAGTTTTAAGGACTCAGTGAGGGAACCTGATGTTTCTCTGTCCTGTGCTTTTCCCTCAACTGATCATGTGAAAGAGTTGATGGGAGTTACAAATCTGACATGGGAAAGAGTTGATCTGGATCACAAGTTCTAAAAGAGTGGTAACTGATTTGACCAAGAACTGGGAAATTATCAGTGTTTGGGCAATGAGTTTTTTATTGATTACACATACCTTTAAAAAGCTGAAAATACCAGAATACAACATAGTATTTTTCATGTAATTTAGTAAGTTTTATTAAAATAATAGAAAAAGAACCCTTGATCCTCTGAATTCTGACATTTCAAGGTTTTTTTTTTCTGAAAAGTCCCAAATGGATCGTATACTACCAGCAGACAGATCCTCTTTCTTACAAGTCAGTTTGTGCTTCATGTCACCATATGACATGACAGATGGGACCAGTCATAAATGAATGCAAACCCAGGTACATTTTCCTAAAATCTCTTCATCTTCTGGTCCTTTTCCCTCTTTTCTTCTTGTTTTCATTCCTTAAGAGCTGAAGCTTGAAAAGCAGTTTTGAAACCAGACTTCCTTTTGCCTGAATACATTAAAATTCAGTTGTCTCCATTGACCAACCTTCTGTACGCCAGGAATATGATTTGGTTTGGTTGTTGCTGAGACAACAGAGAGAATTGATGACTCTAAAAAAACACTGATATGGGAGGGGCTAAATTTCATCCTGCTTCTGGATTATTGTGTGTCCCCATTACCCTGGGAGATACAGCTGGTGTCATTTCAAGTGTCCTTAGGCAACTACATGCAGGGTGGCATCCTGCTGTCTATTAGCAGTGGCAAGGGTCTTGCAATAATGGGTATCACTAGGAATTTTATAATATAAAGAAGAAAATGGTGGAATGATGGAGTGGGAGGTCAAATCTGCACAAATCTGTAGCACAGATGATCCCTGCCTTTGGAGAAGAAGAAAAGGATGATGCTTCCAAATGCAAGCTAAAATAGGGGGAGTGGAAATCAACTTTCTCAGCCTCCTAGTGAAGATTTTATTGTGTATTGCAGAGAGTTTTGTCTCCTATATTTTGCCTTGGACACTTACCCAGGAGCCAGATGTTGGTTCCGGTGGGATGAGTTGTCCTTCCAGTCTAGTATAACCTGAGAGCATGTGTCCTGGTTCTGCCAGAACAGGATTAATTTTTTTAGTAGCCAAGAAGGGACAGGGCCACGACCTGTAGGTTTTTTTATATCACCTCACAATCATTTTCTGAGAACGGGGAAGGGGCACCTTCCAGCAGAGGGAGTGGTCAGGTAGTGCTGATTCCCTCTGTTCTTGATATTGTTCCTGTATTGGTACTGTTCCTTATCTCATTGCTGTTTCCAGTAAATTGTTCTTATCTCAACCAGTGATCTTCACCCTTTGTGCTTCCAATTCTCCACTCCATCCCTCTGCAGGGGGAAAGGGAGGGGGATGTGAGTGAGAGGCGCATGGTTTGGAGTGTTTCAGGGGGAACACTATATTGGGGAATATCATTCTCAAACCACAAGAGCCTGCCATTAAAATTGATAGTATTTATACTCTTGTCAATTTGAGAGATATTCATGCCCTGATTCTGCAAATACTTATGTGTCTAGTTTAAATACCTGAGTAGCCCTATTAAGATCAGTCAATCTATTTAGACACATAAAATTAGGCTCAAAATTTGCTGAACCATGTCTTAAGTGAAATGAATGAAAACAACATTTGGCTTTACAGTTGCTGATTTTTCAAAGCTTCAGTGAGGAAAAAATAGATCAGTAACATTTGTCTTGTTTCATTCTGCAGTGAACTATATAGCCAAAGTCTTAATGGTTACTGTAAAATTCTGAACCAGATACAAGGCCCAGGTTGCAGTCACTGATGCTCTCTGTACTGTGAATGTTTGATAGTGAAAAAATAAAACATTTTATCTTTGAGCAAATTTCAAGAACAAGCTTCAGGTAAACCGAAGTGTCTTTTTCTCTTAATGGAATCTGTGACCTGTCTAGGAAGGTATATATGATCCTGTAAACATTCAAGATGGAAAAACATGCCATTATAACTAGAATAGGTTTCCTTAAGACACTGTTTCAGAGTTTTCATCTTCTGCTCAGAGAGATGGAGAAAAAGCTTTCAGCCAAAGCAGTGGCAGCAGCACTTTTTGAGTCAAACATGAGGGCAGGTGGGACCAGAGAATGTTTTACAGTTGGCAAAAAGCACTCACAATCTCTGCTGGTGCCAAATCTTTCCCATTCCTCAGTCAATGTGTTGCTACCGCTATTTCCACCATAATGTCTGAGGAGGGATTTTGTTCATGTCTTGTTGATGAAACAGTAATCTTTTTACTGGTGATTTCCCCTTGACTTGCTTTGTCATCACCTTCCCTTTCAGACGAGGGGAAAAGAAAGGTGTTTGTTCTTGCAGCAGCCTTACCACAAATGAACTTGTTGCTAGATTCCATTTAGAATAATCGGGTGCCATTCCCAGAGCACGGACTCGCAGTTCCCTTGAGTTCAAGAATAACTATTGAATGCCGTGTACCATTTTTTCTGCAGAGCTAACATGTTTGGAGTTCCTTTTCCTCTACTAAACTATAAGAAGATAACTGTGTTCTTTCCATTGTGGTCTTGCATGCTCTCCTGCGCTGGAAGGACAGAGATCACTTGTGTGTGAGAAAGAGAGCAATTGCTTCCCCATATGATGGAAGCAAATGAAGATAATGTTGAGGGCAGGTAAATGACAGCATCTTTCTGAAAGATGTGCAGAATCGCTCCTGCTTCTTTTGAGATACTTGCAAGTCTCATCAGTTATTTGCCCTAAGGTGTGTCTGAAATGCACCATTAGCGTTCAAGTTTCGAATATGAGTAATTAGGGAAGTCCTTATCACTGTTCTCATTTTATCTCTTTTCTATTTCAGTGGTGTTTGTTTCCTTTCGACAAAGACAACAGCTCTGAATGCTGATAAAACAAAGCTTGGCAGAGTCCCAAGCAAGGTATCTTGTTCTGGGGCTGTGTTCAACCCGAGCTTCTTATTTATCTGGCAGTTATGTGATGATTTTTCATAGTCTGGATTGGCAACCTCTGCTAATAAAGAATTGGTATTGCTAATTGTTATTGTGCTTGCATTTGGATACCAATATTAGATATGCTTTAAAGGGCTTTTGTGGGCAGACATGAGCTCATTCTGCTGGTGCTCCAAGTCAACATATTAATCTGCTACTGTAGGAAAAGAGTTTATTAGCTCAAGCTCGTGCTGTATGAACTGTGGCTAAAAGGTCTTGGCTTGTTGTGAAGTACAGAGCAAATAAAGCCACCTGCTGCACAGGCACAACCTTAAGTGCTCAGAGTCAGATCCTTCGAGCATGACAGAGTTACCCATGTGGGGAGGGAGTAACTTTGGATCATCTCCCCACTTGTCTTCTCTCATTTCCATCCTGAGATACATGTGTGCTACCAGTTCCCAAGTGTTAGTGCCTTCTGAAAAGATATCTTTCTCCTCAGTCAGAGGACAGCCTTAGCCCAAGGTGCTCTTGAGCTGAGCCCAACACCCTCAAATAGAGAAGTTGCTCAATACACTTTGAGGGCAATTTCTGATTTTCTCAATTTGACTCATTGCTGATAATGATTTATCATATTAGTTTTGGTAGATATTTTTAATGGTTTATAGCACAGCTGAAAAAATATTCTTTGTTCATATTCAGGGCAATGCAGTGCTAATTTTATAGCTTATTTTATATAGAAATTTTTGAGAGAATATCAATAAGTAGCTAATAGGTAATGCCTTCTCATGCACTAATATAATAAATTCACCTGAGATCTGACTGTTGTCATATGTTATTGTATAGCACATTATTGTTCCACATTTAAAGGGAAAAAAAAATAAGAAGTCCATACCTAGTTCATGAGTTTATTTAAATAAATCAGACACTTGTGGGGTTGAGAAAGATTAGGCATTACAGAAAAGGATCTAGAAGGCCTTGTAAGAATTTTGGCAGAGCAGGAAATGAAATCCAAGCATCCCATCTCTAGTCTACTATATTTTTGATAAAATGAATACTGATCCATTTTCTATTGGTATAGCCTATATTGCACTGTTTGCAATAGGTTTCTGCATGTGGCTTTATGTATGCTTTCTTCTACAATTGTATATAAATCAGAATGTTCATACCCTACATCCCTTCCCCCTTTCAGATCCATGTTTACGTATTCAGCAGAAATGCTTGGTAACTGTATTTTGACTTTTCTGCAAGTGTCCTCCAAGAAAGCACATGTCACTTTGAGGCATCCTGACAATGGCTGAATCATGTTCTGTCTCACTGAATCATTTTTAAACCACCTTACAAGTCACCGTGTATTTAAAAAAGTTATTTAAAAAAAACTATAACAAACCAACCAAAAACAGTTCTGCCAAGCAGAGTGTATATCCAGTAATACAAAACTGAAGCACCGGCCAAACCATTTGTATGTGATAATTGCAAGCTAAACCCACACATGTTCTCATGCATTTATTACCTGCAGAGTCTCTATCTGACAGGTTTCCTTAGAATCAATATTTATAACAAAAGCTCATTCATATGTTGTTTTCTAGTCCTTGTCAAGATGACAAAAACATTTAAAATAAAGTATTAAGAAATTTCAAAGTGTCAGTGACTTTTTCAGTCAATAAGTTTTCTTTGTAAAATGCATTAATGCTTTGGGACATGCTATTTTTACGAATATCTGACATTCAGATAGTGTAACTTCAGTTGTGTCTACCAGCAAACTTGTGGAACATTTCTATTCCCCAAAAATATATTAAAAAAAGAGAATTTAAGCCAAATTGGGACACCGGTAATTTGGGGCACCCAGTGCATTATGTAGAGCCTGCAAAGTCAAAGCAGTTTATTACAGTATTTATGTTGACTGATGTTCAAGCAATGCCTTAAATTGTCCTTTCTGATGGCTTTGGTAACACATTAAGATATCACAGAAAGCACGTGGTGTAAAAACTGGAGCAGATCAGAGCAGAATACACAGTTCCAATATGATAAGATTTGTCTCCAGAATGCACAAATGACTTCAGAGAACCAATTAACATCTCCATGCATCCTATCGGCAAAGTACAATGATTAAAAACCTATAAAAACCATAAAGACTGAAGCATTCTTTCCTGTTGGATATTAAACTGGACCCTCACTACTCGGAAAATCTCTGTGTTCTAAATAGTGCACTGTCTCCATGGCAATGTGCAGTTCAGTTTTTAACTTTTCAACGCATAAAATGGTAATTTATTTGTTTTAAGAACTCCCGTGGTTGTCATAGCCATGAAAGCCTCAGGATCGGGCACTTTCCAAGAGCAGTGGAGCCATCAGGTTAAAGACTGGGTTAACTGCCGGGAAGTGCCCAAGCTGAAGGTCATTGTTGCCTAATTATATTATTATTTCCTGTCAGCTCAGCTTCTGAAGTGGCACTCAAAGCATTAGGCAGTCAGCACACTCAGAGCATTCACAGAAATTTTGTTTCTTTTGTTCTTGATGTTAAGGACTTCTTTGTAAATGAATGCAGCCTGTGATGAAGTAGAGGCATAATAAATCCTGTACCCAGAGTGCCTGGCTTTCATAGCTGCTATGGTTACAACCTTTTTTTTTTATTTTTAATTTGTGATAAGGGTACACATTGTCATCTCCTTGAGGAAGCAAGGCACTAAGTTTGTATTTTCAGCATTCTTTCTGTATTGTTTAATCCTTTGATAGCTTGGCTGTCTGCTATAAAAATCATTGGCCTTGAGACTGTCAGAGCCCAGCCTGGTGAAGTGCTAAGCATTTTGGTTTCAATCCAACAGAGCACTCAGGCAGATGTTCAGCTTCAACTATGCAGGTAATTTTTACTGAGGACAGGAAAAAAACATCTCTTGTCCTAACCTCATAGCCTTCTGTGATTTTCTTGACTAGAACTGGAGCATTCAGTACCTGTGGGATTAAACCCATGGATCAGCAATTCCTAAATTTTGAGCTCTGAAAAGAGCTTGAAAGAAATTCAGCTTTGCTTGATATTTTGTCTAGTAATGGAGTTGTCAACCTTTAGAAATAAATATTTTAATACAACAGAAATTAGAATACTGCCTTGATGCATACTGCCATGGAGAAAGGAAGTGGGAATGCTTATTGCAAGTTCAAATAAACTTAGGACTAGTCTTTAAGATGCACAAATGATGGATAAGAGGGTTAGTTCATTCACAGTAAAATGACCTGCATCAACACAACATTTCTTACCATCTCCTCAACTGGTGTGGGCTGATGCCCACTAACATATTTAGGCCATAACAGCGAATATATTCAGAACAAGTGCAAAGAGTGTAAAGAGCTTGAATCATACTTATTTGTTTCCCTGAATCCCACATAAATCCTTGGACAGCACAGGGCCATGGCTTACTTTCAAAATGTAATCAAAAAGTGTGTAGATTATGTTACATTACAAAGTATAATTAAGGGAGGTTTTAAACTGAGATGGGAAAGTAATTATTTTGTCATCGGTCCCTACAGTGTGCTTGGCTTTTCTGTGTGTGTGGTTCTCCAACTGTAATTCACAGAACAGCACAGGAACTCTTCTCTAGTAGGCATAATTTGATTAGAAAATTAAGATGTGGGACACTGAGGCTAGGAAAGGATTGGTAGTAGTGTTGACTATTGGTACCAATAGCACCAACCATCATGAAACAGATTACAGAGTAGAGAACTGCGGAAAAAGTCACATCCATGGAGTTCAGCGATTTCTCATCCTCTGCCATCACTGCCATCACATCGTCATGCACTGGTTTTTTATTCTCCCTTAGGCACTCAGTCTTCAAAAACCAGGAACACACATTTTGGGGAGATAAAGTCACAACAGAATTGTGAGTAAACTGAACCTGGAAATGCTTCTGGCTCAGCTAACGGAATGACATGGTGACCTTGGAAATGACACTGGGGGAAATGCAAATGCAGAATCAGAAGGTGTTTGAACATGTGGGAAAAAGTTCTTACTCATTTCCTTCAAATCTTCGTGCTGGACTACACAGATATATATGCACTATAAAAAAGCTACTTCCCAGAGAGTAAGTTTACTTTTTTTTTTTTATAATTAGCCACATTGGAGCACCAATCTAGACACTTATGTGTTTGGAGGGAGACTTGGCATCGTAACTGAGCAAAACAAGGATTCAGGTTTACTCCAGTACTTACTCATAATGCAGGTCCCAGGATGGATAAAGATAGAACCTATAACAGGGCTCATAGCTCAATCTTGAGTCCTTTTATTTGTATATGGGAAAAGAAACCCATTCCTCCTAAGCATGTACTGTAAAACTTTCTCATAAGGCTGGAAGGGGCATTTGGAGTCCATTATCTTTCTCAATAAAGGAACAACTGTTCAAAGCCACTACATTCCCCAAATCCTTTTTTACAGTGTTTATACAGAAAGGCCATAAAAATTCTACAATAAAATAACCGATCATGGATTCTCTGGGGATGCTGGTATTTTTTCTCTACTAGTTTGTTTACTTTTTAAACAGTGATGTTGTCACTGAGTTCTCTGACACCAGGCATCGTGACTAATGTTTTCCTTATTTTGTCAGCTTGTTCTATTAGAGAAAGTACTTAGGGAAACTGGGGCCATCCCTTTCTGTTCTCAAAGATTATGTTTTTCACTTAGTTGCTACTACATTTGTTATAATATTATAAAACAAGTCTGAAGAGCTTTGCAAAGACATTAAAACTGGTAGAAGTCATTCTTTTGCCTATAATGAGATCAGAATCTGCCATTTAATCCATTGGAATGCCATATACCATCAAAGAGTTTTCTGACTACAAACTCTCTCATCTCTCTCATTTACAAATAAACAAAGAAGAGGTCTGATCTTCTTTCTTGGATACATGCAGTGAAAGGACATGTATGAAGACATATTAAAACAATATCAGAAAATCCAGAAACAGGCTACATCTTTTAAGGCTATTCTCCTGATTTAAATGGTTGTGGATAGGTAATATTAAAATATGGACATGAACAGAATAGAGATGGATCCATGTCAACACACAAAAATGTTTAGAACACTTCTTCTTTGCAAGGTAATGTTCATGTATTTCCACACCTCGGTGGTTCTGAATAAAATTGTATTTCTATACACACGGCCCTCACTTACAATTTAAGAAATATTGCAAGGAAACATGCATCTCTGGGGTGTTCACCATGTTCTCCACAGCCACACTGATGGCTTTGTGTCTTGTGCTCATGCACTAATTCATAATTAAATCTCATATATAGAATGGTAGAGGAATGAAACCTAGTTTTTGGTTGTCTGTCACTATTCCTCATAGCACTTGGGGGAACATCTCTGTCTTCTCCTTCCCTTGCCCTGGTTGCAATATGCATGCATAGTCACAAACCAGAGAAGCACTTGTGATGAGCTTATGCCAAGATGTCAGTCAAGGACCTGGGAAACTTGCCAAAAAACCTGTCCTTGTGTTAGGCTAATTAACTCTTGGCATATTTGTAATTGTTCCTATTAGTTAGGGGCACTTGTTAGGAGCAGCATCAACAAGATGGTGGCAAGGAACCAGATGAAAGGGAGCTTTAGGGACTTCCTGGATTTGAAAATGTAATAAAAAGTATTAACCAGAACTACAAAAAGCTTGGCAGAGCACTCAGCACAGTCAAACCTGTGGTGGTTAGCATCACTTCAAGTTACTGCTATGTGTAAGATTGAGCAGCTGGCAAGATTGTGAATGTGACCATCCCTCTTCTCACCCAGTTCTCTGTGTGGTGCCAGGTAGCATATGCTGTAACATCATGGAATTCCCCATGAAGACGTGCCCTCAAGTTCTAGGCAACTGTTAGTGACAGTTGTAAAAAAGGCATCATGATCAATTTAGTGTCCTGACCTGGCACAAATGCTGATGGCAGATGCTGGTGGCCTCTGGTAAGGAAATAGCTGTTTGCTCTGGACAAATTTACTGGAAAAAAAAAAAGGAGCATCAAATTCATTTTCTACTGATGTGTGTGTGAATCAATTCCAATCTACACAAAGCAAAAGGAAATGGGCTATGAACACGGTAGATGAACATTTTAGTTTATAAGACACCAATAAGATCACAAATCATCATGATCACTCCTTGCTCTTCGTAATTACAGTTGTGAGTTTGATTCCAACCTCAGTGAGGTCAAAGCAAGGCATACATCGATTTCAGTGTGGTTTGGACAGAATGAAAGATAAAATAATCTTGTGTATATCCATAAGGCAAAATGTATAATATGCCCCAAGAGCTTTCTTCTGAAATGTTAATGCAAATGAGTAAGTCTCCTCACATGGACAGTTCCACTGTATGAAGACATGCAGCTGCATACTCTACCCACCCCTTACAGCTGCAACCCCAATTCTGATCCTTGACTCTCATCTTTGGTTATTTGTTTGTAGCTTGAAAAGTAATGTAAGTATTAATACAGAGTACAAACAGAAATGAGTCAATTTATAAATGACTCTTCTCTGAATGTTGCCTAGAAATTTATAACTTAAGGCACAACAGACATAGATATGAAATTAACTGCCCTCTTGTGTGATTCACTAAACATATTTCCACAAAAGCAAAACAATCATCTTTCACTCATTACAACCCTATTTTTTCTGACCATATAAGAGTGTCCCTGCTTAGGCCTTGCTCAGTGCTTAGCCCACCTTTACAAGCATATTATGCTCTCAGTAGCTTGCTGCTGACTCCCTGAAGGTATGTTTTCATGGAGTTTTTTTTCAAAGCCTGACCAAAATGTTCCATGACTGTCTTTTGTTACATATTCAGCTGGGTCAGAATTCCAGTATGTGCAACAGTGACATCAGAAATGCCAATAAAATTGAAATGTAAGGATAAATATGCTTGTAGTAGAAGGAGTCAGCCCTAGCATTAGGGTGTGTTACATATTCATTCAAAAATGATAACTCACCATGCACAGAGAATATAACATGACTTTCATGAACCATGGAAACAGGAGAAACCACAGAGCAGCCTGTTATTGCCCTGCATGCAGATTAGGATCTAGAAGAAAATTTACAGTAAATTTTCTGGTGTCTTTAGTGGGTGGCATTTCTTTAAGAATCTCTGCTTGCTTTCTCTTCCATTTCCTGCAAGACATGGCTCATATTTTATATCTCAGAAATAACAGACAATGATTAAATTTGTATAAGGTGATTTTTTAATCTTAGATATGAAAAAAGAAGTACAGAAAACATAGTATTTCAATTTTTTTTCCTACTCCCCTTTTATGACTCATATTTGTTATACTCAATCACTTCCATCAGTGTAAGACTGACTGCTATGGCATGGTGTGTTATAGGTAGATAAGAGAAGCACTGTTGTCATTATGTTTAAGTCAGGATTATCAGGAGTCACAGAGATTAAATTTAACCCTTTCTAAAGTGGCTTGACAGCTACACAACTTAATGCTTAGATTATTTGCATATGCAATAGATGAGTACCAACCTTTTGCAATAGAATCAAGCTGTGACAACTTTAATTTTGAGAGATCTGCCTCATCCATTCAAACCCTGTATTAATTGGGCTTAAGCCAGCTCTCATGATTTGAGAAGGCAATATGTTCATTGAAATCACTTTTCACAAGTGAGTACTTCACCTCTTGGTGTCTCCAATTGGTATTTAAAAAAAAAAGGGGGGGGAAGAACACAACAAAAAAGGGAGTTTTACTGAATGAGTATTTTCCACTGAAGCTTGTATGTTTATGATAGAAAATTCCGCATCTTTCAGATAGAACTGAGGTTCACTGTAAAGCTTTTTGTATATAGATATATAGAACAGAGTTTGGAGCTCCTTGTGCAAGCTACAGATGGTACAAACACAACATTATCACCTTATTTGCTTACTAAAAACTGTTCCTTGGTTCCACTTTTCTTTTTTTTTTTTTGCCCCCAGTCTCATCTGTGCAGTTCCAGTGGTCAGTCCTACATTGTGAAGATGCTAAAAGGAATGGGGAAAAGTAATGACAGAGCTGATGACATCTCTGAGGCCTCCAAAGTGGATCCATAACCCAGGTGAAGCATCCTGCCCTACCACAACTTTTAGAAGCACTGCTGTCCCACATCTATGTATTTGGGCTCAGCCCAGAAACCTTCAGTGGAATCTGGGAGAAGAATATTGAGTTTCTACTGATTTCAAAGGAGCCCATCTTTCAGGCAGATGAAAGACCTGTAGGTCTCCTGGGTCATGACAAAATGACGCTACCCAAAACCCTCTTCTGGAGGGTAATAGTGAAGCATGGGACTGCTGTTGGGGAAGCATGGTGTTACTGTGCTATGTTTCATGTAACTCAGTGAGATTCCTGCCACATGAGTCCTATAAATGTCATTGCAAAGTTATGTGACTAAATCCGCCTGCAAAGGCTTCAAAATTTACTAATTTTGTGTCACCTTCATGAGGTCTGTTGTGGTTTAACTGGGTGTTTATAGATAATGGGAGAAAGACTGCTTCATAAAGTAACCCAGCCTTTGTGAAGTGTTATAGCACAAGCAGAGCTGTCACAACACTGCTGTGACAAATCAAAGCCTAATGAGTGAACGAAAGTATTACAAGTATGTCCCAAACCAGGGTAACTCATTATTATAGCTGTCCATCTTACACAGTTAGGAGTGCTCTGTCCCTGTTTCCCAGGTTAAAATGACATTTTTTTTTCATTTCCTTAGAGCCAACACTGCACTTGAACAGTAACATCCGTATCTCATCTGCTGTCAGAGTGGGCTGCATTCTGCTAGACTGTCTGTACCTGCTCTGCTCAGGTGGCACTGAAAGCAAGCTGGAATTGCTCTTTACTGGTTTTCCCTCCCCAGACTGCTGTGGAGATCAGATTGAGCTGCCCCACAGCTGAATGGACTGCAGTGTGAGGGGTGAGTGAACGTCATGCAAGCTGTCCTGGCTTGGACGTGTATATGCTTGCTGTGACATTGCAACCTCACTTTTTTTCACTTCTTCCATTCCCCTTAAGCCCAGCTGGTCTGAAGACAGATTATTGAAAAGGACTGGTCTTCCAACAGACCACACCTTTGTGCAAGAAATGCTACAGTTCTCTAGATGGGAGTTCAGATCCAGTTCCGTTCGGATAATCAATACAGAGGTAGCCTAGCCTTACTTGAGGTGCACATCAGGTAACGGACTGAGAGGGAAAGACGCACTAGTTGGCAAGAGAGGTGGGATGGGCCTGAGGTGGGGTTAGTAAGGGCTGTACGTGTTTGAGGTACCACATATGCAGAGTGTGGATGACGACGTGGGGAAAACTTTTTCCCTTATAGATCTGAGGTGTTTGCAAAGGGATTGTTATATAAACTCGTTCCTATTACCCATAACTGTGTGTAATCATCCGGCTACTAAGTAAAAAATTTTTGTCTGCTCATTTCATCTACTATTTCGCAGATTATTTATTCTTTCCCCAGACCATCATTTTCTGTTGCTTAGTGTCTTGTATAAAAAGTAGAAAGGAAATTGTACTAAATCTTGATGTATCCCTTTTTCGAACAAGAGAAGAGGAAGTGCAAAGACTCCCAACTGGAAATGATGTTTCCTCTAATCCAAGCCTGACTTTGGAAGCATTGGAAGTTCAATCACTCACCTGTAATTGAGAAACTCAATTTCTTTAATGAAAAAGACCTAATTGTGGCCTTCCAGTGCATGAAGCAAGCCTACAAGAAACATGGAGAGGGACTTCTGACAAGGGCTTGCAGTGACAGGACAAGGGGGAATGGATTCAAACTGAAAGAGGGCAGTTTAAATTACATATTAAGAAAAAATCCTTTACTGTGAGGGTGGTGAGGCACTGGCACAAGTTGCCCAGAGAAGTTGTGGATGCCCCATCCCTGGAAGTGTTCAAGGCCAAGCTGGATGGAGCTCTGAGCAACCTGTTCCAGTGAAAGTTGTCCCTGTCCGTGGCTGAGATGCAAGGTCAGACTGTGCCATCAGTTTGTAAGTAGATTTGGCTGTGGCCACTTTAACCTGCATTAGTAATAGGAAAGACAGATTTAGTCTGATTTTTATAATTCTTAAAATTCATAAACAGAGGTGAAAAGGGTTTCAACTATAGGTCAGTGAAGTCCACGATCCAAGGCACAGCTTAAGACTGCCCCTAAAGCTGTCCCTTTGACCAGAAAAAGGAAACAAGCTAACAAAAATATGCTTTATGTTCCTGAAGTTCAAAACCTCACTGCTGTGGAAGCTTTTAACTTACTCTTTTGTTTCCAAATGCCACCAGGCAGCCATAGCTATCAACTTCTTTGCATCCTATACAGTTGTATTTCGTGTAATTAGAGGAGAGTGGCAGTTAAGGGGTTGGTTCTCCCCTGGGACACTTCAATGGGAGTACAGGCTCCCCTGATTCGTGTTTCATCCTTAATTGCTTTTGAAATTACTTTGATGTGTGTAAAACTATCTGTTTCATGTGTCATGGAATCATATTCTTGCTTCAATATATTGCTGCTTATTTTTGGACATAGAGCAGTGAAGTTTTGCATACAGAGTTATCTTGCCAAAAGGAAAAAATAAAAAGAAATCTTTAAAACTACCTAGGGAGTACATTTTTGCAGTTAGCAGCATACAACTGAACTGCCATAGTGAAACAACAAAATAACTGTGCTATCATGGTTCTATTGATGGGTAAAAGAAGAAAATAATCTAAGAGCTCTGCCTTGCTGTTCCTCATCAAACTTCTTTTAAACTAAAAATATTTCATTTGGAATGATCTCAGTTATTGAGGTATGAAGCAGAGAGACCTATTTTGGGAAATTAAACAGTTAAAATGACTTGTGGGTTGTCAATACAGCACACCTATGCTTGCAGGTAATGAATCCCTGGGCAGGGTCCCAGGCTTTTAGTACTTTTGGTACAGCAGGGTTTTTCTTGGGGTTAGGCTGTAGTCAGGGGGAATTCAGGATTGATTCCAGATGTTCTCCTTTTTGGACACCTGCAGTCCAGTGCTGTTAATTCTTGATATGGGAACAGGGAGGCTGGGATGGATGAGGTAAGACTACAGCACACTGTTGTGCTCCTCCACCTTGAATGACGTATTTCTGAGCAGCCTCTTTCCTGGTGACTTGCCATACTGTAGGAACACTTATATCAGTG
Source organism: Neopelma chrysocephalum (assembly GCF_003984885.1). Lineage (NCBI taxonomy): Eukaryota > Metazoa > Chordata > Aves > Passeriformes > Pipridae > Neopelma > Neopelma chrysocephalum. Next base: position 3,164,219 of record NW_020897773.1, on the reverse strand, counting down.
CCAAATGTAGAATCCCCACAGGGACTAGAACAGCATGGGAGTAATACCTAATTAAAACTGTAGTGAAGTAGGTCAGCTAATATTTCACAAACAACAGCAAGTGTTCTGATTGTTAATAGTTTGGAGTCCCTGTATTTACTCTGAGCAACAAAAAAAATGTATGTTGCCTAGAAATGCAATGAAAGCCAAGCTGAAAATGCCACAGTGGATTACAATTTTAAATATTCATGGTCTCCAATGGGTGCTGCTCCTTAAACTCTTGCCAGTATATTCAGCAGTGGATTAAGGTTGTTAGCCCCCTCCTTCCCCAAGATTGCAGGAGGATTGCCAAAACAGAGTGAAGTATTGCCAGGTGAAAGAGCAGATGAGAATGCTCAGCTTTCAGTCACAAAAATAAGACCATTGTGAGGAAATATAATCCCACTCTCAGATACCACAATTGCTCATAATCTTGTAGGACTATTTTCAGAAGTCCCAAATCCAGACTTCAGCCAAATATTCTGAGTCTTACTGCTCTGCAAATGTAAGTGAGATACGATCCTTTTCTCTGAAATTCATCCCCTTTTTGACCTCATCTTAGGGTGGAAGTAGCGAGAAAAGTAGCAGCATTTTCAATTTTAGTATGATCAACAAAGTTCAGTGACAGATGAAAATTTGTAATAATAGTATTCAAAATGTTAAAGTTTTTAAACTCTCAGAACAAACATTCACTATTTGATTAATTGTGTACTATGATTAACTAAGCAAAGAAATGTCTAGAGGCTCCACACAGGCAGAGGACCCCATTAAGCTGGAATGTAGAAAGCACTTTGCATCTGACCATCTGTGCCTCAAACTCTTGCAACTTATCCAAAAGAGTTTCGTATGAGAAGCAGGTTCCCTCACTTACAGATGCTACTGTGAGCCCTTGTTTCAGAGAAGAGCCCTTTTTGAGCAGAGCACAAGTCTTTGATGTGAAAAAGTGCCCTAAACTTTTATTTTCATTTATGAATACTAACAAATCAATCTAGGACAAGGCACCAGAAGTTCTATATATCAATTTTTATACATCTGTATGCATATTCACAGGAAGCAGACAAGAGGCTTACACAGTCTGGACTCACCTATGCCTTTTTATCTAGGTAAATAAGTAACTTAATTTTGGGAAGTAAGTGCAGCTCATTCAGGAAGGACCTCCTTGTGCTTTTCTTTGCAGGAGGTTTTTAACTCTCTCTGCAAACCTGGTGTTTTGGTTGAAATGTGAAATTTTGGAGCCTGATGATCCTATCAGCCAACTGATTTTGTGGTTGGCTTGAAAAGTTTTTCTGAAACAAAAAAAAAACCAAGCAGACATGAAGGCCTGACTTTGATCTCTCTACTGCTTAACACTTGATTACTCTGTTTAAATGATGCAGATTCCCTTTGGAAGTAAAAGGCTATTGAATCTCAAAGAAACCATGACATGTCGGAGTTTGTTGCATTCTTGAAGTGAAAGGGGTCCTATATTTTACCAAATCCATGCCTTAGCCTGTAGTGACTCTGCTGATGTGGCAGCTCTTGGATAGGGACTGAAATTCCTAAAAGGTGTCACAAGGGTGTGTTTTAAGTTAAAAGCAATCAAACCAGCCTGTGCTGGGGGTGTGCTCTTTCCCCTCCTCCCTGTATGAGCTGTAGATTTTCTTAGTGCTGATCTGATGGGCTGTTCTCTACAACTGGTAGAATGAGTGGCACTTTATTACATTAGGTGATATAATTGAAGTAAATGTGGCATGAGTCATCCAAGTGGTTATATATGCAGAGGAGGAAGGCTTTAAAATTAAATCTGTGAGGAAAGACCTACAAGGAATATAGGTGATTTCTTACACTGCTTTTCTTTATGTTGAGAAGCCCTTACCAGGGAAAAGGGAATTTTGCTAGAAGTCAGCCAAGGGATTTGCCATCTCCTTCATGACTTGAAGTTACAGGTTTAGGAACTCTCCATTCCTGCAATATGTGGTCTACCAAAATAAGGAAGTTTCTAATCAAGGAGGGGAAAGTAGAGTCTTTAGAGCTGGGTTAGATTACCTATCCAAGCAGAAGACTGAAACCTGTCCACGGATGTAAAGACTGAGTTGTATTTGCTGCCTGAAAGTGCAAACTATTTCTTCTGGACTGGTAGAAGTCCTTTACTTGTCAGGGACTGGCCCTGACCCTGCAAAACTTGTACAAGATTGCATATGTGGCAAGAGGTTGGATACAATGCCATAGAGAACTTCTGAAGAAAAAAAGACCCATTCTCTGAAATATGGTCAGGAGAGGCAGGAAGCATAAGCTAAATAACTCAGAACAAGCAGTTTCAGGTAGGTACAAACACTGCAAAGAGTTGAGTAGGTGGACATCTTGGGAGCATTGGTAGTTTAGATTTTGGCAGCAGTTCAAGAGGGATTTTTTGAATCACTCTTCGAATTTAGAAGCCCCAGTGTACTTGTGTCCTCTTTTAGATGATGAAGCCTTACGATAGACTTAGTCCTGAATCCCTCTGAGCTTTGACTCATCTTTAAAGTGATGACTGCAATATGCCTGCTGCCGTGGCTGTAGTGTAGTGCAGGCAGGTGCTAGCACACAGCATCACCAGCACATTGGAACTCCAAATTGCTCATATAAATATAGTAACTGTTCTTGCAGGGTCTCAGGGCTGAAGTATTTATATTTAGTTAAAATGACCCACATTTTAAGTGAACACGACTGAACTATTCACACACTAATGAGAAGAAATCACCTCGGCCAATCGCGGTATGCTAGCCATCGTGTCTGTTTTATAAATGAGATTAATGACTCAATTTGCAGTAAATGCTTCAGCAAGGAGAAACTTATTTTGTTATACTAATTGTGTCACATATGTGCCTCAAAACACCAACTGTGCAGAACTGGATTTCCCTGTGGTGCACAAGATGGCTGGCCTCGGTGGTTTTATTAATGCCGTTGCTCCTATTTCTTTGCTGCAACTGATCATTTTGATCTTTGTGTTTAGTGCTGCAGCACAAATTCTGGTGATGGTAAAAATTATTGTGTAGTATAATCCTCCTCATTAGGGAAAGGACAAGAGTCTCTCTCTAACATCAGCTGTTCAACCTTTTTTTTCCTGGCTATCATGAATAAAACTCCTGATGTTATTTACTTAGGCTTTCAATTAGTTTTTAATCGTAATGAAATGATGAATAATTGCAGAGCCTTTAATTTGCTCAGTAGTTACTGTGATTTTAATGGCTTTTTAAAAAACTTAAATGTTGTCCATTTATAGGATATACTATATTGCTTTAAATGAGTAAATGAATTCAGAGTTTCATCAAATTAATCATTACACCTACTTTTGCAGTTGTTCCCATGTTCCTAACAGGTTTGTTAATGTAAGTGTGAGAAAACGGGATTTGCTGACAATGGACCAACATCCACACTGGGTGTAAATTAACCTTGCCACACTGAAATCTGTAACTTGCTTTATACTAGCTAAAGCTCTGCCTCAATTTGTTCATTATCCATCCTTTTATTCTGGTTTTGATGTTGGATAAAATTGTCCTGACATTTTTTAATATTTTTACCCCATTGTAATTTTGATGTCAGTGGAATTACTCAGAACTCGCAGTGGGGCTGATAAGAGAATTGCATCTAAGGATAGCGTGAAGGGATTTTCTTTCCAATGACAAATTTAAAATTCCCCTCCCACTTTTATATACAAATATATTTGCTGAGAAATGTAGAGTAAGTTTGAATAGTTTGTTTGCTGTAGAATCATCTTTATAAATCTGTTTCTATGCTTCATGCTTTGTTAAATGCGCTTCAGATTTCAGCTGAAACTACTAGCAGTTGCTAGATACAGAGGGAAAGGACAGTGTTTGCTTACTTTTGTATTTTCACAAAATATTGAAATGAGGGGTACTGCCCCATTGTCTGGGGAATATGTGCATTTCCAAGGTAGTCTATAAAAAAAATCTGAAGTAGACACTTGTGCCTTCGAAGCCTACAAAGCAACCCACAGTTCAAGAGCAGCCTCTCTGTTGCCCATTCCGAAAAACACTCTGAAATATTGTCTCGGATTCTTTATTGAAAGTCAGCATGCCCCTCAGCTTCATCCTACTCTCCCACGCTCAGCCTCGTGACAGCAGTAAAAATGATTAGTTTTTGCTCTGTTATATTTAGGTGACAGTCTTGGACAATAAACTGTGTGTTACTGAGTTCAGGGGGTTTCACCAAGTGTGTTGTATGGCCTATAGATGGCCCTGGAGATGGTGCATAGATAATTCCCTTCTGTACGGTAGTTTATGACTGAAACACAACTGTACGGATGTACCTGGCTGTGCTCATCATACCTGTGTCACATACAGCTGTGGAGCAGTGCAGTTGGTCGTCATAGGAAACATGACATTCATAAGATGCAGCATGGACCACTGTCAGGGTGGTGCAGTGTGTGTCCTCTGCAGCCTCATTGTGATGATCTCTGAAGCAAAGAGGTTATGGAATTTTAGGATCTGGTAAGCCTCTTTGTGAGTAAAACTTTGGTTGTGATATGTAATATGTTGCCTTGCTTTATGGAAGAGCTTTACAGTCTTGAATATTGCACTCTCAAATTTGTTATATACTACTGTGCATGGCTTCCCCTGTTTAGGAAGCCCCCATGAAGGAAGAGAGAACTGTATTAACATGAACCCCCAACCTCTGACACTGTCAGTATGGCATCAGGTGAAAATGTTTCACAGAAAGACCATATACTGCTAGTGTAATATTCTGACTGCCTTCTTACAGGAACAGCTTCCCACTGAAAGGTTTTCCTTGTCAGGGTGTGTGTGGTTGTGTTCTGACCTAACTGTTCTCTGGTGGTGGAGGGAGCTCTCAGAATATAAAGGTAACTTTAAAAATCGTATGATACAGTGATTACTTTGCACCATCTTTTTGAACTCTTAATTCAAAATGCTTGGTGTGGAGAGAGCTGATTGCCAGTGGTGTAAAAGAGAGATTAAAGAATGTGGAAGTAAGAATTTACTAAAGTGACTTGGATAAGTTCCTCTTAGTATTTTACCTCACTAGCTCCCGTCTTCTACTTCTGTGCCATGGTGTGAGAAGATCTGCATCCCCAGATCAGCATATGGATTTTTGTTCCAACACTTCTATCTCGTATGTTAACAGCAAGGAGATGGAGATAAAATACAGTGCTGTGCTGAGCTGAGGAGTGTGTACTTTGTGCTCTATCTGCTGCCTTATACAATGGATTTTTCTCTATCATGTAACCCTATCCTGTAAGAGGTGATTTGATTGCAGCAAAGTTGCAACTACCTTCAGAAAGCATCCTGGCCAAGGCTAATCTTATATTACTGCTGGAAGGTGCTAGTTAATATGATGCTAAAAGCAATGCAAGAACTGAGATAATTGATTAGAAGAGTTTGTATATTATTATTGCATGGTAAATCTCAAATTGTACCTCTTTTTAAAAAGTGCAGGCTTGGCAACTAGGGCTCTTTTTATTTGCATAGAAATATAAACACATAGCATAAACAAATATACCAGATTTCTAGTACTCAAAAGTCCTCTGGTCCTTGTGTTCTTGGTGTAGACTATCAGGAGAGAAAAAAACCAAAATCCAGATGAATTGATAATCCCTTTTCTCTTTTTGAATACTTTTAGTTAAACATTATGTTATTTTTCCTGCAAGGCTTGCAGCCATAGCTGGCAGTCTTCTCTCTGTTAGTCTCTGTGGTTTGCTTTCCTATTTCCTATACATTTTTTAGCTGCTGGGTGGATGCTATTATGGCACATCCAACCTTTGGTATAAATAATTTATTCTGAAGGTTCAGTATGTTATAACGTGCATGAAGCATCTTGCATTTATTTTTAATGCTTCTGCTTTCCTGAGAGCTTTCTACATCCAAAGCTACCATCAGAGAGAACTGTCAATCTTCCAGCAGAAGAGAGAAACTTTTAGACCATATCATTCTATTTTTCTAGCTATAAATCATACGCTTCTGGTGAAGAGTGGAGTAAACGGTTATTATTTACCATTTTGAAGAGCTTGGCTTGGATGATGTGAAAATGTCTGTTTGCATTTGGTGTGAAGTCTCTGAAAGTGACTCCCTGTGCCCATAAGCATGTGAACTGTGCACTGATCCCTTGTGGGAGGCTGGTGAAATCAGGGAAATACTGAAGGGCAATTGGGTGACTGATAGATGTAAGTGCTAAAAACATAAAAAGAGATCTAGCTGGGGCAGCAGTAGCCAGGTGTGGCTTTCTACAAGAGCACATCTAGGGGATGAACCTACCCCATATGATCGAGGGAGAGATGGTTCAGTCCAATAGGGAAAGGGGAGCTGATCCCTGTAGTAGTGGTGAGGATGGTCACAGCTATCCATGCAGACTGAACGCTCCCTTCTTTCCTTCATGTTCCTTCATAAACTTCAGCCAGCACCATAAGCTAGGATTTACAAATGTTCAGGAATTATATTTTACACAGGTATTATTTAACAGAAACATTAATGGTGATGGGAGGCCGTTCTTTTTTTGGCGGAAGAGGGGTGGAGGGACAGGGAGTTGGCAGGATTTTTGTAGATATTAGAAGCTTGTTTGGCATATGATCCTTGAATTTATTCTGATTTAACACTAAAACTATGTTCCGATTTAAAACTAAGCAAATTTGCCTTATGTGAGATGTGTCAAACATGTTAGTTAAATTAATATCTACCTTGTCTACAGATAACACAGTGAAAGGCACAGGAGGGTAAGAGACATGGTTGCTAGTAGCTTCCCCTGAAAACTGGAGCCTGATGCTCTTTAGTGTTTCTACTGACATGCTAGGCAGTGATATCATCTTGTGATTTGCAGACTTTCTCAGAAAAGAGGACTGGTAATAGAGCGAATAATGTCCAAGAGAGATTGAAAGAGGATGCGAAACTTCTGGAGTGAAATCAATGGACAGATTCAACAATGATAAAAGGAAATGTTCCGTACATGCTCATTTAGCATGTGCAGAGACTTAACTATTTGTTAGCCTTTTAAGAGACTTGCGTAATATGGTGCAGTGAAACTGGAATTGAGCCTTTGGTAGTTTATAACAGACTTTTGAACCATTTGCATGCACAAGTCTCTTCAATGACAACATTAGAAGGGGACTTCATGGCTAAAAATCAGTCCTAAAACATGGAAAGTGCTATGACAGCAACTGTTACAAGGTATATCACAGTTCAGTAGCTGGAAGCTGAACTAATTTAATTTCAGCCTAAGAGGGAGCTTTCTAGGCACAAGGAAGGAGAAGGAACAAAGAAGGCGCTTCACAGGAATGGGATAATTAAATGCTGAAATAGTTTACCTGATGAGTGGACACAAAAAGTCTTTCAAATTCATTCCACAAAGAATTTTAGTCTGTACTGACTGTGTAGATTATTGAGGAAGAAAAAATTTTCTGCTTCAATCTTATGTGCTTTCGTTTTGTGTTTTGCTTGTTACTGCATCTTGTACTTCAGTCGATTTTCTACAGGCCTTAAAAAGTGTGGTTTTAATTTTTTTCATTTTTTAACTTTTTTCATTTTTTAATTTTTTTTTCTCTTCTTAAATGCACAGCTAGAGAGAGGTAATCAGAGCTGGAAAGAGGCCAGAACCCCAAAAGTGGATGGCTATGGATGGGTGCTGCTCAGTTCATTCTTGTTTCATAATTCTTAACTTCCTAAGAATGATGGCATTTCTGGTGGATGCCCAGGACCAAATTCTAATCTATTTTAATGAGTTTTTGGGTCGGTGAATGGGCTGTGCTTTTCAGCAGATCAGACTATACAATGTAATGGTCTTTTCAGGTCTTAGCATTAACAAATAGATCTAGTTCAGTCCACAACGAGCACTGCTGTTCTGGTGTTCTTAAATTGCATTGGGTAGTACTAATACATTTCATGAAAATGTCATTCTGAGCAGTACTATGAACTAATGAAGTTGCATTGGAGTTAAAGGTATTACATCCACTCAAATTAGTTGAGAATTTGGTCTGCAGCATATGATATCTAACATGGTATTGAAAAAACTAAAATCCCCAAACAGCGAGTTTTAAAGGATCATAACTGTGTTCCCCCTAAAACAACAAATTCAAGTACTCTGTCAAGACTCCTTAAAAAAATAAATTTATACATAGAACTTTAAGTTTAATGACTTCTATATACTGTTTCTGCCAATACTGTTCTTGCTTTGACTTGACTGAACCAGCAAATTAAAGCTGGATTTTTTTTTCTTTAACCCTTCTGTAGACCAGGTCTAATTCATAGTTTTGTTGCTTTGTTTCCAAATTAACTTTGGTTAATTTACTCTGGACTTGTACTGGACTGAATGGAAACAGAATCAAGTGCATGGAGTTGAGCTTGATTTTCAGATATGTGTAGCTGGCTACAAACAAATTGTGAAAAATTAAGTAGAGAATGATATTTGAAAATGTGGAATTACTTTCAAGTGGTTTTTTTTTTTTATTAAGCATTGTTTCCAGGAGATCAATCTTTTAATTACGCTATGCTTTCTTCCTAGTGATGGGAATGGATAACAGTAAGCCTGACAGCACTGGCTGCTGTCTTCTCTGCAGCATGTGCTGGTTCCAATATATAACGCTTTTATTCACTGACTGCATACTTCTCTAAGTGTATCAGTACTTCCTAAATATACCAAATAACTTACCACTTGGAACCCATTTCCCTATGCCTGCCCCATTTGTAGAAGTTGACACAAGCAGCAAATGCCACTAGCAGTCTGAGTCAAAAATGAACTATTCTGCTAGGCCTTTGCTTTCTGTGTATTTGCTGTGCTTTATTTGCCTCTGGCAAGTTACAAATGAGAGTAAGAAACAGGACTTTTTGAGAGAAAACAAGCCACTGCCTTATAAAAAAGGAACAGTAAATAACCTGAGTAAATAGTCCTTCCCATGCTGAATTAAATACACCTGCAGTCCTGCACAAGCCGTTTGTAGCACAATATGGGCCTGATTTTTCCTTTGCTGTGCTGCAATGATTTTGTTGAAGTCCATGGGCCTGATTTTGTAGAACACAAATCTCCAAGTCTACCTACTAGGACCGCCTGCTCTCTGAGCCTGTGAGCTGCCTGCCAGCTTTGATTTGGGAGCAGTTTGGAGACCAGAGCATGCCCAGTAGCTGTCAGTGAACAGTCATGCCTAAAAACTCTATCACTGTGGCAGTATAAAACTTCCTTATCTTCTGTCACTGGATAGTATGCAGTGGTGTGAACTTCACTGGTGCCATGACCAATGAGTTGTACAAGTGTGACTATGGAGTACACACTGATAAATCCAAGCTACTCCTTTATAGGCTGTCTGCCTTTAGGGGTACCACAGCTGTTATGGATACCACAGTTGTTATGAGTGACCAGACACAATGGTACAGTACAAACCTACTGGTTAGGTACTAGCTTAGGTGGTGGGGTTGAGTTTCTGGAAAGAATAACCTTTTTAGGAGTTAATAAATATTCACCAGACTTGCCTGCATAGCATGTTTGAAGTGCAGAAGCTGTGTACACATTGCAGGAACAACCAGGGAGCAAAGAGTTTTTTAAGTAATCTATATATCAAATGTAGGCAAGTCCTTCTGACATAAGAAAAATCTAGATTCTACAGAAATCCCTAGAGAAAGCTGTGGTTAAATCAGCAGAATTTACATGCAGACAAAAATTGCTTAGCCAGCTGCACCATTTTCCTAGCAGCACCAGCCTGGTCCTTGAAGTTTATTGCCTACTGCTGTGTCGAGTTCCAATTGTCAGATTAATGTACTTTTAAAACAGTGAAGCTCCTGCATCCCTGCTCCAAAGACAGGTGGTAATTTTTCTTTTCACAGCTTTTTTGGAAAAGGCAATACACATATATGCTGATTGAACTATTATTGATCCTCTGTATTGTTCACATATCACCTTGTGATACTCTATAGGTTTGCATAAACTCAGATTTGTATTAGTCTAACTGTTGACCTAAATATACTGCTGAGGTTCATTCCAAATGGAATACCATATACCCTATGGATGAAGACATTTTGACTGTTAAGTCCTGGTGTCACATATAGCCTACATCCTTAGCTCTGTGCAGGGAAGGCAACGCCCTGCAAGTGTCCTACAACACACAAACCACACCCCAAAACAGACCTTGCTGAGAAGAAGACTGTGCTTTAGTTGTCTGTTCAGCTCTAGCACTTTGTAGGGGAGGTGCAGAATAGCCCCAAGCTTTGTGGTATTCAGCTCCGCGAGGCTAGACAGGACAGACACTTCAGAACATTTTTCATACCTACTTCTCATTTAACAGGACATGAGCCAGCTGGCGTCTCTCCTCTGTGGCCTTGTCAGCAAGCCTCTTGTTCCATCCTAAATGTGTTATGGCCCATTTTCCCTTGACTGAGTGTTCAGTTTGTTGCTCCAGTTGCTATGCCTCAGGAACAGTCCTCCTCTGATGTTATGGATAACCTTTTCCTCTGTCAGTATCCCTGTGAAAGTGGTGTCTGCACCATTCCAATGGCCTTTGATGGCAGCAAGCTTTATTTATTATATTATTCCTCACATGATACAAATTTTAAGTCTTGGACTCCCGTATTTCTCTGTGTACTGTAGAGCTTTTCTCCCCTGTGCTATATTTATATTATTTGAACCGCTGCCTCTTGTTCCCTCTTTGAGACCCCATTCAAGACCATCTTTGCCCTCTTAAACTGCTGTCCTTTAAGTTTCTGATGTCCCTTCTAACCTAGCAAGACATAAGTAGGAAGAGAGGGGTTTGTCCCAGTTTCTGTTTCAAAGAATTCAACCTAGCAGGAACAGAAACAGACTCCTGTTTACAGGAGTCTCAGAACCAAACACCTCTGACTGGTAGTAGAGCAAGGATCTCACTTGGGGTTTATCCCTTTTCTAATGAGATTGTTATTGATGAGGGTGTTGATACAGTGAGCATCTAATGCTTTTTGGTCATCAATCACCCCTCATAGCTTGCTTTAATCTAGCCATGGAACAGAAATTCTCCAAACACCAGATGATTCATGGACACCTGTAGTCAGCTAGAAGTGTCAAACAATTTAGCACTGCCATCACTTGCTATTAGGTCCACGATCATCTGTGTGTGTAACACACTACAACTGGAAAGAGCAGAGTGACCTAAAGGGCAGACTTGAGGAATATGAGAGCAATAAGAAACTGATTTATGCCTGGGACCTCTACCTTTTGGCTGTACCAACGCATCCCCAGCACCTTATTTAAAGCAGGTGGTGCATGCTCCAGGCAATAGGTGAGAATGGGGACCCCGAGCAGAGAGCATGTGAATTGTCAGTCACATCTGTGTTGCCACCTTCAGCATGAGGATCCATGTAATGAGGACTGAGCACTTGACCTAGCCAGTCAAGCCTCTCAGTGCCAGAAGCTAGGAGGCAATGAGGCAGCAGCAAGAGCTGTCTGCCTTTTGTCTCTGTTACAGCTAACAGGTTTTATGCCTAAGGAAGGAATAAGAAAGCACTTTATTTAAATAGTGTATTATATAGCCTTGTGTCTGTATGTGCTTGCCCAGATGTGGGGAGGGCAGCCTGAGGGGGAAGTTATTTTTGCCTCTGATATATGCTTGTGTGCATATAACTGCTTGTGTGCCAATGAGCTTAGGTAATTCTCAACTAAAACAGAAGCCAGTCTATATAGAAGACTAACCACTAGTATTTAAAAAAAATGTAGCCCCTCGGCTGCCCATCTCGTGTACACATGTCTTTGAAGCATAAGAGAAGGAAAGCAATTCCCATCTTGCCCTGGTTCACTGCATTAAGGGACCTTGAGAACAGGAAATGGCTTCTAGAAATGTGGAGCTCGCCAAAAGACAGACTTTCCCATTAATGTCAATGAAATGATTTCTAGTTTCATAATAAAGCCCTGTGCATAATTCTTCGACTATTTATACATCTCATAAAGATTCTGCCTGCATGGAATGAAAAGAAAAAGGGGAGACGGCAAAAAAAAAAAAGATGGGAGGGAGAGGAAAAAAACCCAAAATTAATCAGATTACTTTTATACTGGGGAACTTAGAATGAGTGTACCCTGTCCTAGAAAAGAAATGGTTGAAACCACATCATATTTATTTCAGTAGTGCGGGTGAGGGATGGTGTGTTGTATTATGCTCTGTGCTTCATACTGCATTTTCTCCCTCTGCTGGCAGTTGGATACAGCAAAGTTGTAACTAATAGAAAACAACAAAACTCTCAAAAGGCTGAAGCATTTAGGAGTCTCAAAACTCTGTGGTATATGCTGAAAAATTAGGTCGTACCATACTTGAGTCCAATTAGTGCTGGAAATGGCTGACAGTCACGCCATGTACAGAGCCGAATAATTCCTACAGAAGATTAGCGCAGCTAAATGCAACACTCTTTGCTTTAGAGAGACAGCAGAGAGTCTCACTTGGTAATGTGACAATAAATACAGACTGCACAATCAAACCTGGAAGTTAGTTATAATTTTTTTTTAAGGAACAACTTCAAGTCTGTAATTTTAAAAATAGTATTTCTTGGCTTTATGTTACAATAGCATTCTGTGTACTTCTGCAGGTTACTGATTCTTTGCTTTGCTTTATTTTCTTTTTTTTACTTTCCTTTGAAAATATTTCTATAATATACAGACCTAAGGGAAAAACATTGCTAAAGCAGTTGTAAGAAAAAGATTCTGTACTATGTATTATATAAAAAAAAGGGATTAATTGTGTTCCAGGGAAGTTCTTTAAAACAATGGGCTTCTAAATAAATTAAAGCTTACTGCCAGTACATATTTATTAAAAATAATACTGCCCTATAGGAGAAAATAAATGTTACAGACTTACTTATAAGGAATAGCTAGAAAATAAGAATATAATCTTGATTATAATAGAGATACTACTTTCTGCTCCATAGGACTGGGGTATTAACCTTGCAAATTATGTTATACTAATGACTATGAACCATAAACTATAAATCTCAGAAATATATATCGACCTGGCATGCAGATGTTTATATATTCCCTGTAGCAAGCCAGAATCGCTAGCATTGAATTAATAGCACTAAGCTTTTTAACTTTTCTTTGAGATATTGCAGTAAATATTATAGCCATTTTATGCCTGAGTAAGTGGAGGCAGAAAGGAGTTTGTTTAACAGAGTCTAGGAGTGAAGATTTCTAATCCTACTTTTATTGATACACATATTAAAGACAGGTGGAGATTTTTTTTTTCTCTTGAAGGGATGCATTTAGGGCAATAGCTGATGAGGCTTAGAGAAGTAAAGTGCATTTAGCAGGAATTTAGAGGAAAATGCTGACAGATGCTAAGGAATATTCAAGTTAAACAAAGACATCTGTGAGGAGTAGCAGTACTGGGAGAATAATTCTGTAGTCAGCAGTAAAGGAGAACTGAGAGCTGCCATGGCAGGCACAGGTTGGGGCTGGGATGTGAGGAGGACTTTTGAGCAGTGTTGTAGCTCAGCTGAAGGAGCCTGTCAAAAGCACAGAAAGTGTACAAATAGGGAAAGCTTTAAAACACAGCATTAATAGTGGTAGTAACACTAGAAATAGGAGCATCTTGAATTTTTTCATGCCTTCTCACCACTGTTCAGTTGTCTGCCCAAACCTGAAATGGCTCAGTCAATGGGTGGTGCTTTTTCAGCATAGGCTGCTTTCCTACCAGTTGCAATTGCTCTGTGAAGATTAGCAGAGATTCTTCTCAGTTGCCCTAGAGCAGCACAAAATCTTTTATTCATTTGTTAACTAGGCACCAACGCAGAGGTCCAGCTCCTTGATTTTATTAACTGTCCTCCACTCAGAAAAGTGAACATCTTGTTATTTTCATGAAGAGGCATCTTTATTAAAACACTTAGAGATTAGAGAGGTTCTGTGCATACAAACATGTTCCAAACAATGGATGGGAAAGGTGTACACAGAGATTTAATACCTTTGCATTATTACAGCTGTGTGCAACAATAATTAATCCCCCTTCCCTCTTCCAAAGACTCTTGCTGTGGCCACAGCTTGCCCACAACAACACAGGTTGGGGAGTTTGTAGAGATACTCCCTCTCTGTTTATATGGGTGCAGGAGCTGCTTTAAATCTGCATTTTCCTCTAACCTAGATGGAAAGACCATTTAAAAAAATAATTGCCACTACCTTTTCTCCCACTGTGAATTCCCTGTGATTGCACACAGTGACACCATGTGTAACATGCAAGGCTTTTTCTCTAGTATTTCTGTTGCCCAAATGGAGTAGTATCTTCCTGACTTTAGTCTTCAGACTTTTTTTTTTGGTAATTTTTTGAGAATGAACTCGTAAAACATTGTCATACAATGAGAAATATTGCATGCACACTCTTGTTCCTGGATTGATTACTGTTTTCTTTGTGAACCTCACATAAAGCTTGCTGATGATTTGACAAATCATTCCAGAAGAAGTTTTCAGAGTGGACACACAAGACAATAGGATATTGTTATGACTGGATATGTAAATCCTACACATTGAAGACTATGACAGTGCCTAAAAAAAACCCTCTTAAATTGTAAATGGAGAGTCCTGGGCACATTTCCACAAAGCTTAGAGGGAAGTTTCCTAATAGAATTTTGGAATTAGGTGGTTGGATATGACTTGCATTGTGACTGCTGGACGAAACCATAAAAAAAGCCTGTGCTAATAGACCGCCCATGTCTTCTGAAAGAGAGATTTCTATAAGTGCTTTCATACTTTACAAAGCACAGAGATGTTATTTTCTTTTATATAAATACTTTAATTAAGTATTACTAAGTTATTTGTGAACCACTACTATTTTTGTAGTATGTATTGTTAGTGTTTGCTGCCAAGGGAGCAGGTGTTCTGTCCCTACTAAAATTCAATGTAAATGAGCCCCAGCCTACTTTGAAACACACAAAACATTTTGGACTGGGCCTTGATTTGGAATTGTAACACTGACTTTTTCTTTGAGGATGATATGGCTGTTGGCTTCAGCGATGTTCCCCTTTCACAGCAGAAGACAAAGCCTGGTTGATCAGCAGAGCCAGAGTGTGAGCTCGAAATCTGAACTCTTGCCTCAGTATCGTATGTTTAAATTCTTCTTTTTGCTGAATCATCTATTTACTTGTTACTGTCTTCAATTCACTTCTGTAGTTCTTGTGAAGTGTGTTGCAACAGACTGAGTAATTTTCTGTCTTAATCAAGCTGCATGTGGAAATGGTGTGCTAAACAGACTCTGAAGTTTGTCTCTAATTTGTGTTTAGCAGTTAGTAGTGGTTACTACTGCTATCCCCAAAATACTACTGTTCCAATTAGCACTAATTTCTTCTAGGTTCTGAGAAATATATGCTGACAATAGTAAGAGAGTAATGCTAATTTGAATAGTGTACTGAAGCAATAGGACCAGTCCAAATGGATGCCAAATGCTTTCAGTTTCCATTGGCTTCTGAAATTTTGGAACTTGGTGCTTTTTAACCTCAGGCCTTTAAAAAGAATTTATTTTTCTTTTCATTACGTTCTTAGAGATGTAGGGTTTGGTGCTTCTTTCCTCCTCCCCTTCTTTCTTCACAGAACTGCATGAAGGAACTGTTTTGATTTCCTTTGTCATAAGAGCAGTTCTCTCATTCTATGCCCTGTGGTCAAATGTAGCTTCATATGTTGGAGAGCTGATTGTAAGGATTTCCTTCACAAAAAGCATGTCAGCAAGCACAATATGTCCTGCAGCACTCTGCAGTGTGGAAGGTGTGCAAGTGACAACAGCTAGATGTGCAGTTAAACAGGAAGTAACAGGAATTCAGCAAAAGAAGTGTGAAAGAGATTCAAGAACATACAGAGCCAGTTTTTACATGGCTTTTAGACAAATGGACAAAATAACTTGCAAAGTTATCTCATCTAATAAAAAAGACCTTTCACTTCTCTGTGTATATTTTTGAGGGACATATAAATGTGGCTAAGAAACACTTTGATAGCAAAGTCAAGGGGAAAATATAGCCATAACTACTGAGATAAGTGTGTATGCCCAGTAGATCTGATATGTCATTAAAAGGAAATTAAAAGGAAATATATCTGTAGCTACCAAGGTCCTAACAGTGCTTTTCATTTTCCTCCTTCTACATGAACGGTGTCATTCTCCTTCCCTGAGCATTTTTCTTGCTGGAATAAAGGCCAAATAACACAAAATAAATGGAAGATTTGTTTGAGCGGAGCAGGTAGGTACAGAATTTTTAAAACATTTTTATTCTTGCTTCTGAATATTAAAGACATGGAAATAATTCTATATTTCCTTCAATATCTATACCAATCATGCACTATAACCTTCTACATGTGTGCTCCAGTAGATGAGAAGTTAACTTTGGCAACTACCTATTTTTTCAGGCAAAACCAGGTTTTGCTTCTGCATTGAATATACCTGCTCCCGTAGATGGTTCTGTATCCCTTTCAGGCACTTGAAAAAAATGGACCACTAATTCACAGGTGGATTTTTTTTTTTAGCCTAGCTTGCTGTTGCTAGGTCCAAAGAACATATTTGCTGAAAGGCCAAAAATATGAGAAGGGCTGAAAACTGCAGTTAAATGTTGATCTCCTTTTTTTCTTGTCTACTTGTATTGCTATATGTTAATGATATTTTTTATGGATTGTGGTGCACTGTATGCTCGTGCTGACCCAGCAATTCATCTATTGTGTATGCCTGACAGCCTGGTCCTAATAGCTTTTTTTGCTCTATAAGCATGTCACAGTATGGAAAGACATGTTAATGTGTTTCTGATGTGTTTTAACTGTATGGTCCCATTGGGCATGTAGGATGTTGTGTCAGATGGATTTAATATAAATAACAAGTATATTTTACCTGAAGAAAGAGAAAAATATGTCACCTTGCCAGGAACTCTTACTTGCAAAGCAGAAGAGCTCTCCCTTGCTTTCCTGGTGCTAGCTGGTTGAGATATTTGTAGGAAAGACATTATTCATCTTTTAGTGCACAGTATTCAGTGTGGTCTTATTCATGCATGTAGGAAGATGTCTCACAACTGACCTTAACGAACAAAAGGTATGATGTGACAAAGCGAGCAAACGGAGGAAGGAAGTGATGAGAAGGATGGGAGGGAAACACCATGAAATTATTTAAATGTTCCCTGTATGAACAGGTTGGAAAATTGTACTGGTTACCATTGGTTGCTTTTCCCTCAGCCAGCCATGAATCATTTCATTTGTATTTTAAGTAGGCTCCATATCTTTTCAGTTTTCTCTTCTGTCAGCTCTAGCATGACATGGTTTTGCTCATGTCCTGCTATACAGATGTGCTCCATTATCCGTCCAAATTTGGTGTCTTCCTGCTATGTCAGGTGCATTTTTCCTTGTATGTCATGGAATACGTTAACTTAGGATGGCACTTCAGCATGTGTGCAATGAAGGCCAGGCAATACCACATTTCTTAAGCATTGGGTGTACTTGCTCCATTATGAATCAGGGAGATTTGAGAAATTGATGTAATACACTGCAAAGCATGCATTATTCAATCAATATTTCTGCTTTTCTTTTTCGCTTTTCCCCGGGAATTCCTAAACTTTGCCAAATATTATCAGCAAGTCAATATGTCATTAATTCAAATTCTTCAATTTATTTTTGCAGAAATGTTTAAGCAACTGAAGTTTTATTGAGAAATTTTTACCAAAAATAAACTGTGGTTTGCCCACTGCTTGCAGTCACGTCCAGAAGTTGTGCATTGCAGCAGGTGGTAAAACACAGCATGTGATGTGGTTCCTGTCTTCTGTCAGAAAGGATTATGAGTAATCAGTGAATTGGAAAGTTAGGATCTGAAAATATATTATCAGCTGAAAATCATAGATGTATGTTAAGTAAAGGATTGCTTATACACTTCTGCAAATATGAGCATAAAAATACTGATTTTTCTTTTTAGTTCTTTCTAAGTAGTTTCACAGTCAAAAGTTATTAGATAATAGGCTTAGAATAAGTAAATGCAATGAGTTGGTTTCCTAAGCCAAACTGCAGCTCTGTTGGAGACCTACAAGGAAAAGTGAAACAAATGAAAGAAAAAGTTGGTGTTCTCAGATATAGTGTAGGAAGAAAGGAAAACAGAAGAATTTATATATGTACATTCTTTTCAAATGAACTTTCTTTCTTAAAGAAATACTGGGCAATTTAGGTGCTCTGACTCTCCAAAGTTGTGGAAAAGAAACTCAGGCTTTGCATTGATTTTATACTGTTAGATTCAGCATACAGTAATCACAGCATTATCTCTCATGGTGTTTCTATACTAAGTAAGCTATAAGTTCAACATCTTATATTACTTTTTCTGTCAATCCACTCAGCCAATTGCCCAACTCATTTGAAAATTTAGATAGTCTTGCCTATTTGGCATCTGTGAAAAGTGGTAAATGCTATGGTGTTCATATTAGAAGTAATTACATTCTCTACTTCAGTCCTTACCTTTGATTACAGTCATTGCAAATCTGAGTATTTCAAATGTTTTGTTAGGCTGCCTCCATACCAGTTTTTCCACTGTATTTGTAATACTTTTTTTACAAGTTCCATGGGAACAAAATTTCTGCCTTCAAACTAGAGATGCTGCAGAAGGGACACTGTGTTGCAAGTGTTATTTTTCTGGATAAAAGATTGCTTCCTATGGCTAGGACCTCTCCATCAGCAAAAAACCTCAGTGGGAAAAGAAATCTGGATTAAGCAGGGGATGCTCTGCACTTCTGGAGGTTTGCAGCCTGGAAGCTTCCTTTGCCTGTGACTGCCCATGGCACCAAAGTGAAAAGAAAGATTACAGAGCTGAAGGGAAGAAAAAAAAACAACAAAACAAAATAAAGAGAACAAGTGGGAAGGCAGGGGTTTAATGCCCAAAGCTACACTTAATGGACAGAAAAATGGAAGAAGGGTCAAACGAGGATTCTGTGTCTTCACACACATTTTATTAGCTTCTCCTGAAAGCAGCAATGTTTGTTCCATCTGTAATTCAACTCAGGCCTCCAAACAGTCAAAGCTTGTAGAAAAGGATCCATGCTTTGTGATTTGTTATAGTCTTTATCATTACTGTAAATAAAGTGTCCATGCCACCTGCATTTATGGGTATTGAATTGTTCTGTGGAGGCTGGTGTCTCTTTCTATTGACTGTGTAAGGAGTCTAGAAAGATTAGTCTCCCAAGGAAGATGTGTCTAAAGGTGTCTAAAAAGCTTGTCCATATCTGAAGGTTATCCCCTTCCCCCAATACACCTTCCTTTTAAACCATTTTCTGCTGTGACAGTTTGGAACAGAAGTATTTTGTCTGGTTTCTCCCTTAAAGTTATATTTGGAGACTGCTGTATAAGAAAAAAATCTCTGCAAACTGATGCAGAGTATTATTATTTTTTACCCTCATTATTTTTTACTTGCCTTGTCTTATTTTTATAATTCTGCTTTTCTTCCTCCTCACCAGATTGTTTATACTTAAAAAGAAATAACCCTTCTGCTTGTTGCATAGTCAGTCCTCTTTACATTTTTCTTAAGTTAATGTTGGTTTCTGTTGTCCTTTTCCATGTTTAGACATAGCCAGGATAAATTTCAATGACAGCCTTTCCAACTGTTTCTAAATATTTCTCATTTTTCTTGCAGACCAATTTCCATATGTTACAGGATTCAAATCAAAAATTCCATAAGGCGTTCTCTCCATCCGTCCAGCCATCATCCCAAAAGTGGAGGGGCTCGGTTTGTTCAGGTGGAGCTCGCTTTCTACGCCCCCAGCCCCAGCAAATCTGTTGGGAGTAGGAGGACAGTGGAGCACGACGCCCACAGCCACCTGCTCTGCCAGAGAGCCCAGAGCCTTGCCAGAACAGTGCCAAGGCACCAGCTCCGGGTAGGAGTCTGCAGGAGGCACAGATCAGCCAGGAGATGCGCTACTTCACTTTTCCCTCGCTTGCTCTCTCCTGAGTAACCTTTGCTGACAAAGATAAAACCTGGTGTTTTTTTTTTTTATTTTTGGTGGGTTTTGTTTTTTGGGGGGCTATTTTAAAAGTCTTCTTCCTGGCAAATTACTTGCTCATCTTACCTATACACATGCAGTCAGTTGTAAGAGTATAACCTTAGTTTTCTAGCTAATCTGAAAATTGTGTAACACAGGTAGAGTATAATTACTTCCTCAGTCAACTGTTTAGCAGTGTGCACAACCTTGCTATTGGAATACTAGCATCTGTATTGGAGGTGTGACTGTCAGGGGAGGAGGCTTCATCACTTCTACTTGGATTCTATTTTTATGTAGACAAGGCTTTAAGCAAAGTCTTACCAAGTACTTTTCTTAAAAAAAAAAACTAAAACCCACAAATGGCATCAAACTAAAAAACAACCCACCAAAAACAACCCCACTAAAAGGCCTCTAAAGCACCCCCTCTCCAGAAAAAAACCATAACAAGACAAACCCAACTTTCAAGACTCGTGTATGAAAAATAGAAGCTGCAGGCTCATTTTGCCATATAAGCACCTAACTAGCATCAGCAGGTAAATGTGGCTATTCAGCTGTACTGCCTGCAGACACTGCAGCTTTGCTGTACTCCAGTCTCTCTGATCTCTTAACAGGGACTCGATGGGAGAAAGAGAGAGATGTCAAATCAGCTCCAACTCGGCATCAGGAAATCTTGCAGTGCGTTATTGCAGCTGTGGCATTTCAAACTGGAAATCATGAATAGTCCTCAAAGAGTTATCCTGGCATCCCCCCTTACTCACTGGGACTTGTGCATTCTCTCATGAAAGACAGTGAGACTCATAAAATAGAAATTAGGTCACTGATTGCTGTTGTTTTAATATCAGCTGAGCTTAGTTCTCAGTTATCTGTTAAGTTAATTACAATTCCATGAACTAAGTCCCCTTTAATGGAATTATTATTGATTCCTTAAACCTACAGTACTCTATAATGCCAGGATCTAATCCAACATATGTTGGCTAGATACAGATTGCCCTGTATTGCCTCCTGTCTATACTGGGAGAAAGCAGAGCAGTTTCCAGTACGTGTTCTACATCATGTTGGATTGTGAACACCTAAACTTGCCCAGAGGTTCAGGGTGGCCTTAAACATATTGAGAGTGCATTATGGGCTAAGTGCTAAGCTCAGTTCTCCTGCAGTTGCCTCAAAAAGCCCACCTGATACCCTCTCTCTTTGTCCCTTTATCACGGTTCATTCCTTTTTATGTTTTTCCCCCAATTTTAAAAACATACACTTTCACTCTGAATCTTCAGAGCTGTGAGTATTGTCTGGTGCAGGTCATGACTGCTATCTCTGGGACAGCTCTTCTAGTCTTGAAGTTCCCAGCTGTACTTGTGTTCTTTGGGTAAAATTGCATGCCTGGAGATGGCTTAGCACAGAGTCTAACTTCCATGTAAGTCAGAGAATTTTTCAGCATCAAACAGCATTGGGTACAGGAGCAGTGATGCAAGGAGCACAGCAGGCACCTGACTGAACCTGGGCCTGGGGAGGTAACTGCTGATTTTCAGGTGTTTCTGCACTGTGTACCTGATCTCTTAGGAATCATGGGCTGTGGGGAAAGAGGGGGGACACAGTTGGCAGGACTCATACATTTTGCCATGTGGACATGGATGTCTTTAGGGGTAACAGGATGGTGGATGTATTGCAGAACAACCTGTGCTCACAGTCACTCTAAAAGTACTTTTGCACAGACACTGAGCTCAAATGGGTTCTTTCCCCAGGCTTTGAGAGTAAGGCCATAATTCTCTTATTCCCTTGGTGGAGAGGAGGAGTCCGTAATAATAATCCTTAGCTTGATTTTCACAAATTTTTGTTTCCCGTCTAAATTTCTTTACAAGTTAGCTAAAAGAGGGCTGTGATTAAAAAAATTGCTTCTAAGTATTCCTTAAGAGCTTCTTAATTATTATATTTAAAAACATCAAAAGAAGTAGTGAACAGACCAGTGTTTTTCTGGTGAGAGATGCAGAAACTTAGCATAAGAGATGCAGAACCTAAAGAATAACATGAATTTATGTTAGGCTGTAAAGATAATAATGTTGAGGGGTTTGCAATTGCTCGGTTTCCTAGGGATGTCTAATAATAATGTGATAATTTTATAGTGCCTTCTATTTTTTTTACTTTTGTTGTCACATAAATAAGGAGTCAAAGTTTCAACACTTTGTGAATAGTGTTCTCTAAGTTATAGTAATGTAATATACTACTTTGACCTTTTCAATATTGTGTGATTTGATTAGTTGATCTCTCTATTTATAGCTGTGCTGAGTGGTATAGAATGAGTGAGTGGATACCAGCTAATGAAAATATAAAATACTGGAGAAATCAAGTGAATATACAAAATGTATAGCATTAAGTATTGAAATTCTGATAAATCATTCTTGTGACAAAAGGTATAATGAGATTAGAAATTGCAACAAAAAAATTAATCTTTTCTAATGACATAGATTGTGCCTAGGCGGGTAAATGGTATGAATTTAACTTGATCTCATTATACTCCTAAATTTGTAATCTCATTTTCCTCCTCAGATGCTTCACTTAAAGAAGGCAGCAGTGTGTGTGTGTGATTGGGTGTGATACATTCTATATTTGGGAAAAGTTACTTAATCCTTCAACCTCAGTGCACCGGGAAGCGAGCAACACTTGATGCAGAGGGAAACCTCCCTCCTATGATTCAAATAGTCTTTTATTTCTTATTCAAAATTCTGCAGAATGCAACCAGTGTTGACTGACTCCATAAATCTTCCCCATTCCAGTGGTCTCAGCCCTTAGGAAGCCTGTTCCAGACTGCAAGGAAAGACACGTGCAGAATAATTAGAGCAGAGAACTCCACAGCCAGGACATAGATTACAAAGATGAGGTTTCAGCTGTCAGCGCTGAGCAAGAGCTATGGTTCGAACCACAGTGTGCCTGCAGTGGACCTGGAAGCCTCTCTTAGCCAGCCGTGGCCCTCTGGATCATGATTTTTTACTCACTTGCTCCATGAAGTGGATGACTGAGGGGGGGGGTGGGAGGGAAAGGAAGAACGTTATTTCTTTGGAGCAAGCTATGTCTTTTCTCTTTCCCTATTTATCATATTCTTTTAGATATGCTGTCTAAGTACTAAATGATTGCACTCAAGGCTCTGACAGTTTTTAGCTGTGCTCATTTATCCTGAGAGGATAAAGAACATAAGAAGAACCTGTTTATTCCTGTGCATCCATAACCAGAAATGTGAGCACATGTAGAAGAATCTTTCCCAACACGTGCATGCATAACTGAAGTTACAGCCTAAGGTCTCCTGCCTCCTCACTGAGAAAGAAAGAAATAATGTAGAATCCAGGTTTTAAGTTGCTGTCAGGGCTGGATATGCAGTGATTTCTTTCGCAACCTTGGACTAGGAATATGCATGAGCAAGTAATGAGACATTTAGGAGCCCAAATTAGTCTTTTCTCTTAGCAACTTCCTTCTTCCCACACCTCAAAACACTTTAACCAGTCCTTCCCTCTTTATAATCCACCTCCAGCATCTGAGCAACATAAAAGCTTCCAAAATGCAAGTGATTTCCACAGGAATCCATCTAAGATAAGTGTCTGGGCAGAGAGGGAAGATGTAGGAGAGCTGGATGGCAGAAGCAAGCTTCTGTCCCCAGGATCAAACACCAGTGCCTGGAAGCAGCTACCACCAAGAAGCTGAGTGCATTTCACATAGACTCCAGTCTCCTGGCTGTGCCACCTTATCAGAGTCACTAACAGCTGTGGTATACTGCAATGCACAATTAAATCCTGGGTTTTTTTCTGCTTCTGTCTCTCAGTTCACAACTTGCTCACTAGAGGATCTTTTTGCTGTGGAGGCCCATGCAAAACATACTTCAAATGTGTCGATTCCTTTGTTCTCAGTCCTACCAACAGAGCACTCTCTCCTGGGCTCTATCCCCTTCCTTATTTCAATTTATCCACCAGTCGTTTGCTGCCAGCTATGCTTTTTCCTGTTTTCCATTTCTTTCCCAGTCTATCTCTTGATGGCCACTGAACAACTCATCACACCTCTCCTCCATTCTCCTAGTTCCTCTCTCTTCCTAGTTGACAATTGAAAGGTTCTACTTCCCAAATTATTTCCTGTGTCCTCAATGTCAGCCCCTGCCCATCTGTTTTGTTACAGCTGACATTGAGTTCTCCCTGTTGTCCTCCTCTCCACTGCCCCAGTCCAGCAGAAATCTGAACAAAAGAGCTCAAGATACCAATCCCCTGCCAATTTCATGCCCACAGGCTAAGATGCAATATCCCATCTCTGGGACTTGAGGTGATAAACTATAAGTAGCTTTTCCTAAAAGTAAGCATGTTGATAGGGAGGGTAAGGAAAAATATACAAAATCTTTTGAGGTGATTGATGTGGTACAGAGTTTTGCAACAATAGCAATGAGTGCATTTTTAACACAAAAACTACCTCCTGCCATATTTCAGATCCCCTCATCAAAGCACAACATAGATAACTGAAATTTTTTCAATTCATCATTTACAATTTCTTCTGATCTGGGCAAAGCTCTATAGGTGCATGGTGTGTTGTATTTTTATTATATGTTCTACAGAGCTAATTAACTTGAGGCAGACAGTGGCACAGAACACAGGTTTGGCAAAGCCATTGGCAGCTGAAAACATGTCCAAAATGGAAAGTGTTGGGTAACCTTAGTATTATGCAGAATTAACAGTCATGCCTGCAGTAAATAATTTATTAATAGAGTGGCTGGAAAAAGCATTCTAGAATATGTATGACTGTGGGTTATGCAGAGTCAGAAAATTTTTTGCTCAGCGAAAATTGCTACCTTGTACAGTTCTCCGTGTCTGCAAAGTTATCAAATGTGGAAGGATTATGCTCTGTTATTACAGGTGACATGAAGGTTGCAGATTTCCCCAGTTTCTGGAAATTTCATGATTTTTAACTGTTAATGAGGAGGAAATCAGTAATACCAAATATTTTTTTGTTACAGATACATTTGGATTTAAAAAATATGTTGTCACAGTGTCTCATCATCTCCTGGTTAAATGATAAGTCTATGAAGAAAAAAACTCTTCTGTGAAGGTGAGGAAAATCTGCATCATGAGAATATGTATTGTCTGTATCAGGGAAAAAAATGTAGTCTGGATTTTTTAACTAGCCACTGGGGAGATAGAAGAAAGTGACTCCTATGAGGATTGTGAATATAAGTTTTTGTAAGTTTTTTCCCCTCCTGTTCTTCCACTTTTGCCAAGCTGTTGCTTGTGTGCTGCCCTTCATGACTATCTTCCTCTGGGGATTGGTACATATGTTATGCATACATCTATTCTTGAATTTGTGTATTTCACACTGAATTCTGCAACACAGAGAAGAGACCTTCTAACAAGAGGCTGATTTTTTTTGATAGAGAAGTTCATAGAAGCTGAATGTTCCAGTATCAACATGTTCCGGTATTTACATTGTGGCTACAGAGAAAGGGGAGGCTACCTTTTCACAAGGAGTCACATGGAAAAGATAAGAGGTAATGGGTACAAGTTACTCCTGAGGATATTCTGATTGGAAGTGTGAGGAAAACTTTTCACAATGAGAGCTATCAGCTGTTGGAATAATCTCCCCAGGAAAGTGGTGGGTTCCCCAATGTTGAACATGTAAGTGGCTGGACAGGGTGCTGGGCCATCTTGTCAGTCCTTGAGGTTTCTTCCAACCTGGCATTCTATGGGTTTATAAAATGTATTTTCATTTTGCCTCTTGTTTGTGAGACAGAAATCCTGACATGTTCCCTGTAGCTGTCTGTCCAGTCCCTCATGGCCTGGTTGGGTCTAGGCCTTGGGAGAGTCCCTCACCAGACAAAAGACGTGGCACTGGGAGCTCACAGCTTTCACTTGCCTCTCTCCTTTAGGCTTTCTTCAGTTTCCCAAAGCCATTTTGTCCCTGTGCTGCCCAGTTCCTATTGCCGACTGAGCCAGGAGGCTCAAGGGACCATCAGAGTGGAATCCTGAGCCAGGGGCAGTCCTGAAAAGCCAGGGCATTGCAACAAACCTTCTGTTGCCTAAACACCATCCCTTGGAGCAAGCAATACTGGAAGTATTTGCATTTTTCAGGTTTTGCTTTACAAAATCTCAAAGGAGAACAAAGCTTTAAAAGCAAAGGTAGTCCCTTTGGGAACAGATCTCCTTTTATGTTTTGCTTTTTACTTTACCTCTTGCAAGGTGAATCCTTTTTGCCTGTCTTGTAATAAAGTTGGTTGAACAGAGTGCACCTTGGAAAACCACTGTCACAGGGCATTCAAGCCCTCAGCAAAAGGTGCCCCATTTCCACCTGCAAGAGCTTATCTTTGCAAGAGTCTCTGCTCTGGCTGCTGTTGAGGTGCTGGAGTTGAAAAACCAAGCACTGCTTGCCTATTTCTCTCCCTTCTGTGTCTTTGAATTGTCCCTCTGCCAAACCTGCCCTTTTCCATCACAGGTGCCAGAAGGTCATCTTTTGGTAAGGGTTTGTGAAGCGACCAAATGTATAGCTTATGTGCAGTCTTCCCCTTGTCTTAAATACATGAGCAAATACCATATTTACTACTCTTGTCATGTCTTGCTACAAGACAAGGTGGAACCTGAAAAGATATCCAGAAATTCTACAATTACCATGTAAGTGTACATCACATACTGTGTTACAGAAAGATAAAACTGAAACGTATTGATATATCTGAAAAAAAATCAAGTTTCTTTATTAAGTAAAAACTGGTGGTGGGGGGGGGAAGAGGCTGAGTTTTAGTTTGAATTGGATGGAAACTGGATGAATACTGTGCTGAAAGTCTACCTCTAGCTGGAAGTATACCCTCAATGAAGAGAAACTTGCCTTTTGTAGCAAAGCTATCATTTAACACAAACACAAAACAGAACATTATAAGTTTTATGTTAATATTGTGCTTGTTATCTTTCCTTTTTCTGCATTTATGGGATTAGTGATGGTTTGTGTGATTTCTCTTCCTTGCTGCCCCATATACCCCACCCTGTATTTGAGCCATTATGACAATATTCATAACCAACTGGATAAGTGTACTCACAGCTTTTGTTTCAATGTACGTTCAAAGGCTGATTAAGTAGTTTTCTGACAGCATTTTGTCAGGTTAAATATGTATATTTCTAAATTTACTGCACCAAAATAGAATGCAATTAACAGTGCAAAATGACTTTTTGAACCGTTATCATTGTATAAAAACACTGAAGTACAATTTTGAACTGTCTGCAAAATCCTTAGAAGATGAAAAGGCCTGTTGCTTTGCAAGACTTCTAAAATATTAGACCAAATCCAATACCTGCACTGACACATAACAATGATCTGGTGAACTAAAAACAATAAGCCTGCTTTTCTCTGTTCTGAAAGCTTGTGCAACAGGCAATATAAATCCCTGTCTTTTGTCAGGTTGTTTTACTGTCTTAACAATGTTTGAATGTAGCATATACTTAGTGCATTTAAAAAACACTCTTGAACTGAAATCCTTACTAATTTTTCACATGCTGGAGCAATGAAAATGTATGCAATGACTGAACTCATTATGTGGCAGTCACCTTGAGCTGTTGGGGGAGGTCTGAAAGCATCACTGGATACTGCTCACCCTAAGACCTGTTGAAACACTGTCCCTCAAACCTCTACTGTATCATGAAGTTTTTATGCGACGTAAATCAGAAATGTTCCCCTCACTTAGCCTGGACAGTGTAGTCCTTCATCCTCTATTTCAGACACAAAGATGACCTGCTCAGTTATCCAAGTTCATATTCAATTAGCGGTTAAGGATTCCTAATTTAAATACCTCTAGGGAAAACATAAGCTCTTTAGAAGAGATACTTGGACAAGTTAAGCGTGATTCATATTAGCAGCAATTTGTAAAGCTTGGTCTCACTGAAGATTACATCTGTTGTTAAGAAGTGTTAACTTGAATAGGCAGAGACTGTGGTGATTACGTGTATTATCTACACCCTGGGGGAGCTGCTCTGTGTTGTTGTTATTTGAGGCAAGTTCATGTTGTAGTACTGAATTTGGATGGAAAAAACTCCAAATATATGGCAGTGTTTACACTGAGTTCCAGAGTTTTGACAGTTGCCAAATCATACTTTAAATGGTTTGTAGAAAATGCCATTGGTCCTTCTTTTTCTAGGGAGAGGGTTTATGGACAATTTAAATAAAAGCTGTAAAACACGGAACATACCCTAAATTAAACTTGTTAGCTTGTAAAATATTCTACATTGAGGCATGGTAGTGAATTTTTAAAATGTCTTTTTTTGCACCTGTGCTTGAAAGAGCATGTCTTTCAAAACCTGGGAATTGATGTTGATGTAAAACCTTAGGATCCAAGCCAAAGCCAAGTGTCTGTGTAGGTACCAGGAAGGCAATCCTGTTGCCATATAATGCTTCACCACCTCAGTTGTTCATCTTCCTCCTGGAATCTCATGTGGAAGTTGCTGCTGAGTAGACAGGTAAACACTGGGAAACTGCTGATCCATAACAGACTGGATGGGGGACTAATCTGTGGCAGGTTTTCAGTTTGTGGATTTTTGTGTCTTTTCCAGGTATGGATCCTCTCTCCCCACTTGTTGGTGCAGGGCTCCACACTACCCAAGAAGTCGAAAAAAAATGACCAGGACTGACTCAGGCTCGGTAGGCCTGCTATGGTTAGAAAATGCTTCTTTTTGCAATTAGTCTCTTTATTTAAGAAAAAAATGAAGTAGAATTAAGCAAAATTCAAGCCTTGAAAGTTTTCCATAGTACCTTAAAGTCTGATAGTTCTGATATGTGGCTTGTTATTTTCCCCTGAACCACAGGACTCTGACTGGAGTTCTTGCAGCCCACGGAGCTACCACAGACTCCCATGTACGATGGGATATAATGGCCAACTGGGAAGCTCAATGGATGGGCACAGATGGAAAAGAAATAGGAACTATCTGAAATAAAACTTTTATAAGGTGTTGCAACATCTTATGTTTCAAGAATCCTTTTTGTGTTTTTTTTGCCTAATCTTTTTTCATCTTCCCACCTTTATATTTTTTCAGTTTAGAATAAAATCCACTGTCTTCCACAGAAAGCAAAAACTTGTAAGAGAAAGAGTTAGTTCAATAGTTTCTTGTGAAGTTTCAAAAGAAACTTTTCAACCATTCGCAGTGTTAAAGTTTCCAAATTTTTCTTTTCCTCCATCTTACAAAAATTTGCTCTACTATTTGTTAATAAGTGAAAAGGATCAATGTGAGCAACAATATAGTAACAAAATAAAATTAGTTTAAGAAAACTACTTTCTTATTTTTCCATTATTTCCCTTGTTGTGTGTATATTATCCTGTACTATCTTTTATCAATTTGGGCCTGTGCTGTGAAATTAAATCAATAACCACTGTGCCTAAATTGAACTCTAAGGAGTAAGAGAACCAAAACCTCACACTATTATTAATTTTCCTTTCATTTTTTATTTATTTCACCTTGTCTTTGGGTAGTAATCTATGCTTGTTCCAAATGAGCACTGCTGGATATCATACACTGTCACATAAATTATGTGATGCAGTACACCTGCTTTGCACTTAGAAGGTACTGTTGGAAAAGCTGAAACAATTTCAAATAATTGAAAATTTGAGTCTTTTTTCATCAAAAATAGCAAACTGACTGTAATGTGATTTGCTGTGAGGTTAAGGGGGTGGTTGTGGTGAGTATTTAAGAAAAAAACACATCAGACTTTCCTTATTTGTGTCCTTACCTTATTTTCCAGGACATGGACAATTGTACAATTTTGAAAAGAAAAAGAAATATTGAGGCTGAGGGCATTTGTGCAGTCGGTGGCGTCACGAATGAGGTCTGAGGTGAGCAAGCTCTGGAGTGAATGTGCTGGCTTTGTCCATAGATTGATTAAGTGCAGCTGGAGTTTGCAGAGGGGATTCCTATGCCCAGGGTTTGAAGCCCCCATTTCAGTGCCCAATCTCAGAAGGCATGAATGCCCAGCAGCCTGGATATGTCCTGGGTGCAGTATATCCTGCACATGCCAACTTCTCTGCAGTCACATTGTCCTTGTTTGCTACCAAGAGCATTTTTCATCACAAAATCTTGAGACTTGTTTTGACAAAAACTCGGTTGGACAGGAACACATGTAAAACAAAGGAAAAGTGTGGAAAACCTCTTAAATTACTGTGTCTGCTGTATATCATGTTCCAAAACATTAAAGACTCCACAGGAACAGGAGTTCACAGCACACATAGTGGTGTTCTGGGTTTTGGGTTTTTTTTGACGGTCTTTTGTTATTTATTTCTTTTTGAAGTTACACTGAAACTGAGTAAAATGAATGATTAAGCAACCTTGAGTAACTGCTATTTATGCATTGAATTTAGAGACTGTTGTGTTTACATTGTTTATTAACACAGTTAATAAGATAATAATAATAAAAATAATTATCACTATGAGTTTACACTGTGCAGAAGCTAACTTTATCTTTTTTTTTTGCCTTCTCCCACTTTTACTTGCATTCCTGACCTGGACTTTATCCCCATGATGTTTTTGCTTGCAAAGACTGAAGAATGGAGTGAGTTAAATAATTGCATGTCAGTGGGTAATGTTCCAATCTTGCTTTCAGTGAAGTGAGCTCCTGCTGTGTCTATCCAAAATGATACCTTTTGGGATTTTTATTTATTGCTAGGAAAGAGCAACAGCAAAAAAAACCCCAAAAGTGCAGCAGTCTGTCTCCCTGAATCTAGTTGGTCCTAGAACTGTGTTTATGCCCCAGAGGTTAGGTACCCTATACTCTCTTAACCAGGGCACTAGAAATGTACTTTGCCCAGCTTTGTGTTACCCTTTCAGCATACACAGAAACCCAAAAATAGGCTAAAACATGCAAAACATTTAATTCAGGTAACTGGATGGAGAAGTGTCTGCATTTGCAGTTGCATTGATTCACCCATGGCATCCTCAAGTATGGCAAAAAACAGCAGGGAAGAATAGGGGACAAATAAGTCGGTGTCAGCAGAGACAGGACACTTCTACAGCCTTCCTCCATAAATTGTTTCCACTTCAATTTGAGTTTTTATTTTGACTTATGAGACTCACATTGTAGTAAAGCGAAAGTCTCCGAGGACGGAGATCCTCCAACCTCTCTGGGCATTTGCTTCGGTGGTGGACCAGCTTCCCAGTGAAGAATGTTTTTCTTTGCATCCACTTATAGCAGGCCTTGCTCCAGTGTAGTCATTAACCTCTCATTCTTTCAGTGCTCTCAGATCTGGAATAATTATTTTTACATTATGTCTAATTTTAAGTAATTGGTGAGCATTTAAAATGCTCTTTTTTTTAATTGTATTTGATCAATTCTTGAGTCCTTTCATTCCTGAGGCCAAAGAATGGCCTCACTCAGTCAAATCTATCCTCATGGCTCCCTGTCTAAGCAAACCTGGAATGTAACCAGAAGAAATGTAAAGGCCATTTTCTGTGGTTAGCTCATCCTCATGCTGAGTCTAAGCTTAAAGAGGCTGAGCTTAATGGGCAGAAGTCAAAGGTTCCAAGAGCTTCCTTTTTCTCCCCTTCTTTTTCACCTTTCTACAGGTTTTCAAAGATTGTTTCTGCCAGACCCGCTCCCTGCAGCCCTGCCTGGGAGTAGTGATACCTGGCTGTGAAGATCTAGGAGCTTTGCTAATTCATCTGCTGCTTCTTGAGGAGCCTGACCTCAGGCCTTGGAGGATGCTCTCCTGGTGAGTCAGTGGACTGGTTTTAGCCATTCTGCACTCCTCCTGCCCTGGGTGCATGCTGGCTCCAGACATATCGAGCACTGCTCTCAGCTTCCTTTTCTCCTTGACATAACTACAAGATTGGATTTCACCTTCTCCTTTAGATAATAAAGGTACTTAGAGATCTTTGAAAAGCTTGTATCTTTATGCATTATTTTTCATAACTGTCAGGCCTCAGCTCAAGTCGCTTTCTCAATCTTGCAGTCCAAGTAAAGATGAGTATTTTATTTTCTATGTTGTTGCTGTTCTGTGAAATATTGGTGGACACCATGAGGTGTGAATATGGCTGAACTTCGTGGGTGTTCTTCCTGTAATTTCTTTAGGCTAAGTGAAAATAAGATGTAAGGCAGTGCAAGCAGTGGGAGCTGAGAGAGAAGCTGCTGCACAAGACAGTAATTAGTAGTTAGCCTGGCAACACTTAGCAAAAATTGAATCTTATGGCCCAGTGGTCTTTTTAGTGACTTCGTATAAACACAAAAGTTAGGTCACAGGCTTGATACTGCTGTGTGGGCTTTGGGGCAGAAAGCAGTCAGGAATTAGAGAGATACAGCAGACTGAGACAAAGCTTAGCTGTAAGAGGAAGCAGAAGGAGCATACCTCCAGGTGCTGGACTCAGTAAAGGTAAATCTGAAAACTGTAGTCAGACAACTTGGTTCTGTAATTATCTCTCAGACAACACCATTTTGTGTACACTGTCTACAAATATACACAGTTGTACCAAAGGAATGCTGAACTTTCTAAAGTTCTTCATAGAGCGTTCTGGCAATGCATGTCATAGTTGTTAAATTTTCCAGGTGAGTCCAACACATCTGTCTTTCTGCAGTAATCTTGTGGTGCAACTTGCCTGTGAGGTGAGCCAAAGCTTGATCCTAGGTTTTGTTATGTTGTTATAAGAGCCTGGAGAACAGGCTTTGTGTGGAAAGGCTGTTGAGAGTGAGGCCACATGGGTCTCCAGCTGGTCTCCAGGATGGATAAGCACACTGTTGTGGTTTAGGAATGGTATTCCCAGATTTAGTGTTCCCAGTGAAACACCCCAGACCATGTGCTGCTCACTCACATCCTCCCTTCCCCCTGCCTTCCCCTGTGGTGGGATGGAGAGGAGAATTAGAAGCACAAAAAGGTGACGATATGGGTTGAGATAAAAATAATTTACTGGACAGCAGTGAGATAAGAAAACGAAGAGTACCAACAACAATACTAATATCAGAGTGTATGACAGCTGAATGATTGACGTGATTGCTCCCTACACGGAACAAGGTGCTACCAGACCTCACATCCTGGAAAACCGAACAAATGCCAGCACTCTCCATCCCCCCTGCACATGGCATGAGGAGGGAATAACCCCAGGATCCTGTTCCCGCCCTTCCTGGACGCTGCAAAAGTTAACCCTGTCCTGGCTGGAACCAGGACACACACTTAGAGAGAAAAACTATGTCTTGATTCTTCATGGCCATGCAGCCAAGCTGATGATAGGGAGGAAATTTCCAGGGCTTAATTTTTGTGCTCATAACGGAGTTGTGAGGTGAATCTGGGCTTGAAGTCTAGCCATAGTGTATGTTCCAAATGTACTTAGGTTTTGTGCTTTATAAATTAAAAACTTCCCAGCTTTAGGCATTAAATTTGGCATTTTCCTATTGATATTTCCAATACAAATGTATTTATTTCCACTTTTGTCTACTTTTTAAACCTGTCTCTCCATTTGGCTATTGTCTTTGATCTGGAGTGTGTACAGTGCCTCTTCTGTGTTTTTCCTGTTCTGTTTCTTTCAAGAGACTTTCTGGTTTTTATTGTGTTCACATCAAAGTGTTAGAAGTGTTTCCCCGGTGAGAATTACAGGTCATCAGGACAGCAGTAACTGATCTAAGTATATTATTATTTATGATGTGTACCTTGCATAGGAGTATAGCAGGTATGCTGAGTCTGGACAGTGAAATCAATAGGAAATGATCCTTAATTAATTAGGCTTCTGTTCCTAAAGTAATTCAGCACTTCCACTGAGAATTAACTCATCAGCTTCTCTTGCTAAGTAAACATCACAATAAATAATATAAACTGTTGCTTTCAGAATGTTTTGACTTCCTGCAACTCAAAAGGATCTTTTGTTTAAAGTTTAAAATTTTTATGGAGCTATACCTCTGGGCATTTTAGACATAAGATGAATAAGAAATGATCTAGGGTTTTATTTAGAAAACTATTCCTGTGCATATATAGGCTTGTCATCTTGAAATGAAATTTTCATACAAACTTCCAGCCCAAGGGACCAAGTGGGATCTTCAGGTTTAACAATTTATAAGTATTCTGCCACTCAATGGTTCTCTGAGCAGTATGTCCACACCAAACCACCCCTGTGCACTTTGAGTTTTTCATATTTACTGGGAGTTAGCACAGTGTGTCTTTACACAGTGCTATCTGCAATGCAATTAATCCAACAAAACTAGGCAACTTCACAGACTGCTAAAAGCTACTAATTAATTATAACTTCAAACATCCATAAAGACACGCTACATCTGACCACGATGAATCTTACAGCTAGAATTGCTATTTGTCAGAGCAAAAACAACTTCCAAATTGTCACGTCTCTCCAACAACACGGTTTCTTCCTAAATTGTCAGAACTGTGCTCTTTTCAGGCTGGCAGGTAGGAGCAAATGAGCTGGCTCATATGCACGAAACCAGCCCGTTTCATACTGGCATCCCAGCCCTCGAAAGCCAGCACAGTTGTGTAAGTAGCTGTGCTCATACAGTATCTGAGATGCAGTTTACTTTCACCTCCCTCCTTCATCCCTTTCCTCCGGGTCCTGGTTTTTCATTTGTGACAACGTGCTTAGATTGTGTGGGATGCCGGAGGTGGGGGAAGAGGCCCGGAGCGAAATCCCAGTGCTAACTTTGCACATCGGCTGCCACCCCATGAGCACCATCTAGCTGACTCCTAATACAACAGCACGGGAGGCTGAGCAGGGGCAGCCACTGAAATCCAATGAAGCAAGTTTGCCATGCTACAGCTTGGTGATGATGTAAGCTATAAAAATACTATGAAGCACCTGGGAGCCTGATATCCATATAAACTGTTTTCCACAAATAAGTCAGATTGTTTCACGGTGCAGTGACGTGGCAAAAGTATCTTCTGCTCTGAGGTGTCTGCATCAAGCAAGTTTCACAGCCTGAGGATCAGAGGTTTTCACCTTTTTTATTTTATAAATATCAAGGGTATTGAATTGCATTTGTTTTCAGCTGATCAATTCTCTGTAAAGACAGCACCGTGCTGAGGGAGAAGCACTGAACTGAAGCCTGAAAACCTTCCTTTGCCTGAATACACTGTGTGATTCTTCATCTGAGAAGCAGGATTGAGAAACTATTTATATCGTTTTTCTTCAAAAGCATTCTGTAAAGATGACTTAATTACTTCTTGCATAATAATTTGAAAATGAAAAATTCGATCATGTTCAGAATTAGAAAGGGTTTTTACTCCCTTCTGAAGGAAAAGAGTAGTTCCCTAGGACATGGTTTTTCTGTTGGGGAGAGCTTGGGGGGGTTTTGTCTTGTCATTCTTACAGATTTTCCCTTTCCAATCCTGATGTAAAAAGTCTTGCTGAAGAATTTCCCTGGAATGCTGACAGCCTACCATTATAGAAGCACTGCTTGTTGTATCATTGCATGAATACATAGTGGGGATGATTTTCTTTGTTGAAATGGAGAGATCAAGGATCCACTGCTCTGAGTGTGACTGTTTTCCATATGTCTTTCAGTTTAAGTAGGCATCTGCTCATTCTTTTATATCCATAGCTCATGGGTTCATCTTTTCTCAAGCAAAGACAAAATACTGGCTTCCCTTACATGTGTTCCACTTAGGAGTATTCAGTGCAGAATGGTGTTGTGAGGAAAGATGTTGAGTGGGAATTCGGGAAACATTGTGAGGAGGTATGGAAGGATGTCTTTGTTATTCAGCATATGAAGAGCAGCTTCCAGTCTGACTGCTGTTCATTGTATTAGAAAAACTTTGATCACATTATGCATTTCCCTATGAAAGTTCATCTTTTAAATGAACAAAAAATGTTGTTCAGTGTAGCAGACACCCAGTCATATGGATGTTTGGTACATAAAATTAAAGAATTACTTATGTGATCTACATTGATGGGCTCTGTGGACAGTGCAGCTTGAAAATGTTTTTGTTATTAAACCCAGGAGGAGATGGAACCACCTGAAAAAGTACACAGTGTCAGCTCACACATCCCTCAGGTGCACAAATGTCAATCTCTAAAGCTAGTTGGAAGCTGAGTGTGAGGAGATAGTGACAGACTACACCATGGGCAGCAGCATTCAAATCTGTGGGGTTTTTTAGGCTCTCAGTGTTTTTGAAGGAAGGTTGACAAACGTCTCAGAAAAATGGATATCTTTTCAAATGATGGGTCCAGCTTTCATCTGACAGGGGAGCACAGTTGTGCCTTTGATGGTGCAGTGAAAAGTTGTCTGTCCCGACAAGCCACGCTCTGGGTACTGCTGTTTCACTTACTGATCTCTGCATGGTGCTGCTGGTGAATTTATGGCTTGCTCACTGCCTGCAGTCAGCCTAAACTGTTACTGTATTCTCTGCCCTATCAAAATCAATTTGGCTAGTAGTGCTTCTTTTGAGGCTTGCTCTGGTTCATGTAGCAGTGGCTTTCTGCTGGCTGGTTTGAAATGATCTTGGCAATTGTCTCCTTGCACTGGCCAGTATTGTTGAAGCTGTAAGAGCTGTGTGTGCATCAGTAGACTCATCCACTATGCTAGACTCCAGCAGACTCTTTAATTTAAACCGAGCAGAGATTCTTCAGAGCTCAGTAGCATGAGTGTTGGCACCACCAGCAAATACACGTAGTTTGTGTTATACCTTCATTATCCAAACACGTTAGCAAAGCAGGCTTCTTGATAACTGGCTAGGTCCTTCCATTAGTGAGAACATGATTATGCAGTCAGCAGGAGAATTACTACAGGGTTGTCAAAGCAGGTTAGAAAAACTTTTCTTTAAAGGTAATAAATGATAATTTATAGATATATTCATTGTGGAATTGATGTCTTGTTTCTTTGAGAAAAATGAATGGTGTTTCTTCCTGCACTGCTTTTTCCAAATGCCTAGTTTAAAAATTAATTCCTTCATTGCCAGACATCTCTTAAGTTTGGTTTTAAACAGAGTTGTTGTAAGCATAAAAAATTGTGTGAAAGCCTGCAGGTGATCCTTATATTGAAAGACTGATGTGATTTTTATATTCTGGAATGCACTCCCCAAATACCTCACCTGCAGTGCTGAGTTTTTCCATGCAGGGAAAAAAGAGCAGCAGTCCTTTATAAATTGTTCTGCCTTTAGTGATTTGAAATAAACTACAAGAAGCCCCATATACTCGAGTATGGTGTGCCTAAAAATGTAAACAAATGCCTACATGCTTAAGACAACAGTTCCTCTGACTTAATTTTTTTGTGTGTTGATCTGGGAGTTAGCACAAACATCTTTTCCCAATCCTCCTATGAAGGGATCGAGTGCTACTAAAGGACTAGTGCAGGAGATCTGCTTTTCTCTCCCTGTCTGTGTGTCACGATCCCAGTCTGGTCTTTGGCCAGTCTCATGATTTCTCCTGACTCTGTGCTTGATTAGAGTTACAGCAGTAACGCCGCCTCTCTTCTTCCCTCAGCTATTGTGAGAAGAAATTTATTGATATTTGTAAGGTAGACAAATACAATGACTGGGGCACATATATATTCTTTTCTCCTAGGGGAGTAGTCAGTTATACGCATGCAGGGCACAAATACTTGGTAAAATATGAAACCTCTGTGAATTTATTCCTCTTAATTGTATTCCATATTGTATTTTTGAGTACCTTCTTGTAAAATGGTGCATAATCTTTAATGAATACAAGAATAAAGGTCTCCTTTGGATTTAAATTCTAAGTATTTGCATAAATTTAGCTCCATAAAATTATTTTATTGGCAAATCAAAATGCACACACAGATGTACCTTTCAGAGCTTAATTTTGTAAACAAGGCATCATATTCTGTTCTCAGCAAAGCTGGCATAACTCTACGGTAACATCAATAGATTTACTTGAGATTTATATTTGGGTAACTGAGAGCTGCATTTGGCCCAAAGACTCCAGAGTGAGAAGCATGTAATTAGTCATCTGGCCAGAGAGTGCAATCTACTCAGGGTGTCTACAACTAGAGTAAAAATTTTGTGCCAATAAATGTTTCGACTGCTTTAGCATTCACGTTTTTCATCTCTATCTCATTCTTTTGTTATTAAAATAAGATTTTTATTATTATTTTTTCTTCTATGTACATCAGGGAGCTCAGAGTCTTGCTTTTTCCAGATACAAAGTCTTAGTGCTATTTTTATGTGGACAAAGCACCATACATTTAGTTTAGTAAGAGATTATTTACGGACAGAGCAATGGTCTAATCAGGGTCTCCAGGGCTTTGAAATCCTAGACTAGATTTCTGTTGCAAGTTATTGTGTTATCTACTTTTCTGATGAGAACGTATTGAGTAAAAGGAATACCTTATAAACTACTTCACTGCTTTAAAATTACTACAAAAATTCCCAGCTGATAAATTGTGTAATGTGACTGTCAATCAACTGCAAGTGAGTACACACACATATCCTACATTACCCTAACCTTAATATATGATGAGTGGTTACTTTCCTTTGTGCACTGCAGAGAGATTTCTGCTGTTCAAGCTCCAACATACAGTCACATGCCACAGACTGGAACTATGTTACCTACCGCTCTTTAATCATTTGGTAGCTCTGGCTGCCCAAATCTTATCTAACCTTCGATTTTTCTTACAACAGCATATGCTGGGACTTATGTTTTTAATTTCTTTCAGTCACTGAAACAAATATACTGATGGGACTCAAAATTTTAAATTTCAAATAATATATATATAGGCTGAAGGTAAAACCATAAAACCCCCTGTTTTGAAAACTCCCAGATGAAATATTTTGAGCATTTTGTTAAAATGCATAGAGGCTACTACAGGTTAATGAAAAAATGCTTTAAATGCCTCCTAAGAATCCTAGGTGGAATAAGTATAATGGCCTCATCTTCTGAAATATAATGTTGACATAGAACTATTATAAGTACAGTGCATTAGCACATCCAGAACTAATGGTGACCTTTGCTTTAAACACTACTTGCTGAATTTGAAATAACATTTCTGCCAGGAAGCAGATTGCATTTTCCCAGGGAGGAAGGACATTCAGGCAGAAGAAGATAGGTGCCAACCTTTGTTGCCAGGGCAGGTTGTAGAAAAGGCAACAGATCCTGAGAGTTAAGCCAGGATCATGCCTGAGGCAGTTGTTTGCTCATGATTTTGTTAGTATTTTTCATCAATAAGACATTATAAAAGAAGTTTAAGGAAAAAAAGGAGAAAAAAGTAATGACAAATGGAGACGAACACTATGCATGGATCAGGCACTCCCTGAATTTAGAGTTGATATCTGTGACACATTTTGGATTCAATGTTGTTTTTCACAGTCTTTGTATGGGGATTGAGTCTGTGTTCAGTTAGCCTCAAGCGTTTCCCATCCTGAACACTGGGGGTTCACTCTGGAGAATGTTGGTACTAAAAACAGCTTCTCAATGGTTTTTTTTTTTAACTTTTTTTTTTAATTACTTTTACTATAACACCCCAGGTTGGGCACTTCCAGGAAAATGCATCACAGTGAGAGTTCTGGTGTCAGCTGGGATCTCATAGTAAGTCAGAGATAAATGCTGAAACTAAGATCTCAAGGATCCCTCTTCCCTGCAATATACAGTCTGTCCCTGCCTGCTCCTAATTTAACCAAGCAGAAATTTTTGAGGATGAACACTCTGCACATCAATGGTGCTGTCTCAAAATGAGCCTCTCTTTCCAATGCTTCCAGCTGTCTCAGTCTACAGGCTTTTTGCTTGTCTTAGACCCACAGCACTCAACCTGCCATCAAAACTGAATGGCAGACACTGTCTTATTTCTTGTTTATGCAGGGTCTGACTCCCTCTCTGTGTTAATTAACCTGTGGCATCAGCAGAAGTCCATGGCAGGGGATGAGTGCTGTTTTGGGGGCTGGTTGAAGCCTGAAAGGGCCACGCAGGCCCTTTGACCTGAGAGCAGAGCAGCCAGTTAGGATGGAATTAGACTAGGTTTCTTTAGATATATTAATACTTTTGTCACCATTAACATCCTGCACATTTTTGGTTTGAAAAATAAAAAAGGCGGGGGGGAGGGAAGGGAGAGAAAAAGAGAAAACATTTCACTGCTACATGTAAGCTGTGGTATGATGGCTCAGCTTTCAATCTCTTCTGTGATAATAACCTCAGAAATGGAGAAAAACACTGTAAAAATGAATTGGACAAAGCGTGTGTATCGCTTGTTACACAAAGGGCTATTATTCCTCACTGCGTGTGTACTTACCATTAGAAAAGTTTTAAGGATAATATAAAAAAAGAGATGACAGCTGCCAAAGGCATTTTAAGATTAACTAGCATAATTGCACTTCCAGATGGAGGGAAGTTCAGAAACAACTTGCTATTTACTGACCTTAGGGTGGTGGAGGTGATGTGTTCAGTCTCTGGAAGAAGCATTTATTTCTTCATTCAGTAACTGTACCTTTATTCCTTCCCCACTTGCCAGTTTATTGCCGCAGCAGTGGCATTGGCATGGCATCTGGAGGGAGCTGTTTGTCTGGTTTGTGAAGATAAGGTTGCATCGTGGAGGATGCTGAGCAAGGACAGGGGAATTGAGGCAAGGGAATGGGGTAGCAGGCAGCAGGTACAAATAAAGTGAGATGAGCACAAGCACCTGCTTCTCAAGTGAATCCTTGTGTTTGCAAACTGATTAAAAGCTGAGCGGTTTTCTTTATTGAGGTGAAGAACAGGGCAAACAGGGACTCTACTAAAGATGATAAGGAGCAATACCTTTTTGGATAACTAGGAGTTTAGATATGATTATTCTGTTGGGAGAAGCTTTTTTGGTAATTGTGGGAAGGTGAAAGCTTATTCTCAAAAATCCCTCCTGTGTTGCCTGTTTATCCTTTCAGATAAAAAGCTCTTCTTCATTTCCAAAAAAAGCCCATGTGCCCCATTGACATATAATTATACTGCTTGCTTGCAAGTAGCCTGCTTTTAGGGACACCATACACCAGACCCTTCGATCAGTACTGTGTGAGCAACCCAAAGATTAAATTAATTGACGGCCACTTAGCATCAGATATTAGGTCATTTTTCAGATGAAGCAGGGCCCGTGCCTCAATGTCCTTCATGCATTTATGTCCTTTATCCCTTCAAGGAGTGCAGTACTAGCTGCTGTCTTGCAGTTGCTCCCCAGCATCAGGTACCATGGGTGAACAGGTGCAGGCACAAGGAGCAGTGAGAGCCCAGGGCTGCTCTGTACAGCAGCAAGGGTCGGGCTGTGCTGCCGTTCACCCAAGCTTCCCTCAAGATGCTGCAGCCCTGACCTAAAAGGAAGGACTGCAGCAGTCCCTGGTTGTTGCATTTAAAGGTAAACCAGGATTTACCTCCAAGTTAGGGTAGACATAACCCCTTCTGAGACCCGTATTTCTTCTGCAGGGATAGGTTTTGAGAGAAGTGTTATTTGTGGATATCCTGTTGCATTTTTAAAAGTCATAATATATCAGTGCCCCAGTTCTCTGCAAATATAATTATTTAGAATTTAAAGGGATCTGCACTCATTGGGTCTGTACCTCTGGCAGGCAGGGAAATGTGTAGAGAATATACATTCATGTACATGATTCCTAAATGGCATATATTTGTCATCAATGTGTTGTGGAAACTGCTCTGCTGACTAGACTTCCTGCTCTGGTCTCTGTATCTCATGGACAAAAGGGAGTGCATCTTTGGATGTTCTCAGATAACTAGGGAACAGAAACATAAAGATCTAATTAGACTACAATAATTAATGATCAAAATAGGAAGGTTTTTTTAGTAGTATAACATTGGGAAAAAAATACACATTTCAAGAAAAAAGCCAACTGCTCTGTAATTCCATTTTTTGAGTATTACATTTGTTTTTGGAGAGTTAAAACTGATTATATAGTGTTGAGCAATGGTAAAAGCAAGCAGCTTGAAAACAATACAGGAAGTCTTGGAGCTTCCTTTAGTCATTGCAAGATGTTAGTCCATAGAAGCATAATGGCACTCCTTTGAAGGAGTGTATATTTATAAGTATATAAAATTTTAAAGTCTATGGATCATTATTTTAGACTTTGTGCCACCACCAATAAGCCACAGTCATATTTTGTTCTAATACTTAGGCACCTTGAATATTGAAACAGATAATAGAAACAAAAATGAAGGTATAATTTTGAGTTGATACTCAGATCTTCCACTAAGGCAAATGCATTTGATTCTGAGTTGTAGGGTCTTTTTGCAAGCTTGCAAAGTTTTTGATGAAAAGAACACAGACACCCTTAAACTACACAATTTTGGTGCAAGGTAGACTCCAGTGTCACCTGTGGCTGCTGTAAAGTGTGCCACTCTTAGGGATTCTTAGTCTCAATCTGTAAGAAACTTATTAGGTGGTGTGGTCATCTGAAGGATACTGCACAAAACATTAGCAACAATAGACATTGTCAATTTAAGAAAAAACTTCACACTGATCTTGTGCTACATTCTGATTTTATGATGCAGATGCATATCTTTATAGTTATGTTGTGGATATATTTAATCACAAAATACAATGTTTTCAAAGATAAAATCCATTATAAAGCACCTTTGAAAAAAGGCATCAATGAGCTTTATGAATAGTATTTGAATCTATAGTACATTTCTAAAAATTACAATACATTTATAATATTGGTATTTTTTAACAAAGCATAAGAGAAATCTGAAGACTATTTTAACATAATTTTATTCTTCAATTAAAATATTCATGACCACCTTTCATTATTAAACTCCCTGACTATTAGGAAAAATGCAAATTATTTCAATTCACTTATTTGGATTACAAATAGAAAACAAAAATCCTACTGTGTACTGAGTGACCACAGACAATTTTCATAGGAGTGTAGCCCCAGCCAGGATTCTAAGTCTGGCTTCAGAATTTTAATTAAAATGTGCAGACTTTCCTCCAAAACAAAATGACAAGGGCCAGAATCCTAGTGTATGGCTTATCATGAAAATGAGAATTGTTGTGAAGGTGTTCCACATTTTAGTGTGCATTTATTCTATTATATTACAACCTTCACAAATCTACATCTCATCCTTATGAAGTTTTATGTACTGTATCATATAGATGACATCTAGATTTCCCTAGGTGCTCTCACTGCTTTTAGAGAAATGCTAGAAAGTTACACTCATAATACACTCATACCCCATGGTGGGGCTGTTAAAGCTTTTTCTTTGGACTGCTGATATTCACAGGGCTTGCTCATTGCTAATGGCTTTTGCTCTCTGCTGTTGTGACCACTGCTCACTCATTTTCAGTTTTCATCCTTTCCAGCTCTCTTCTGTGTCTTCCCACTTGCTTTTCTTAATTTTGCTTCCGTGCTTTCTCTTTCTTCTGTCAGAGAAGCAAAATGGCTCCCTGTGTGTCCATAACACATCTCTTAGACACCACCAGGAGCTGAGCCTGCGCTGAGCGCACCATAACAGGGCTGATGCAGTGAGCACTCGTGTCCTCAGCAAGCACTTGGCTGAGGTCCTCTGAGGAGGAGAAAGCTTTCAGAGGGCTACCTACAGGTTTTGTCTTCTGCCACTGTCTCTCACCTGCAAACATTAAGTTACATGGAATACCAAGGAGGCAAAGGGTAACTGTTTTGTGTATTCGACTCTCTTAGGACCCCCCAGGAAACTGCTGTCAGGGAGAAGGTTGCAGTGTAGAGCTGGCAGATTTTTAAGGATGCTTTCCATAAAGTGCAGAAGCTCTTGATCCCCAAGTGTAAGAAATCAGGAAAGGAAGGCAAGAGACCAGCATGGCTGAGACCTGCTGGTCAGACTTAAAGGCAAGAAGAAAATGCGCATGCAGTGGAAAGAGGGACGGGTGACCTGGGAAGAGTATAGAGACACTGTCCAATTTTGTAGCGATGGGGTCAGGAAGGCCAGGGTGTGGATGGAGCTGAACTTGGCAAGGCATGCAAAGGATAACAAGAAAGGCTTCTACAGGTATGTAAACCAGAAAAAGAATGTAAAAAAACCCCAAAAAAC
This sequence comes from Neopelma chrysocephalum, assembly GCF_003984885.1. NCBI lineage: Eukaryota > Metazoa > Chordata > Aves > Passeriformes > Pipridae > Neopelma > Neopelma chrysocephalum. The sequence continues at coordinate 3,120,424 of NW_020897773.1, read as the reverse complement.
AATCCAGCTGCCCCCCCACCCCAATGAGCAACACTGATAACGAGAAATGAGGAGAAGGCTGAGGTACTCAACAACATTTGGCCTCAGGTAATCTCTCTTCACACACCTCTCGAATGAGGCAGGGACTGTAAGAGAAGATCAGAGGTGTAGTGGATGCACGAGGTTTGTGACTATGTGAGGGCCGTGAACATATCTCAGGCTGTGAGACTTAGTGACAGGCATCCCAGAGTCCTAAGGAAGTTGACTGATGTAGTTGCCAAGCTAGCCTCCATGTATTTAAAAAGTAATGGCAGTCAGTTGAAATACCTGGTTGGAACCAATGTTCACCAGAAGTAGCATCAGGGAACTGTCCTGGCACACATCAATGCTGGGACAAGTCAGAGCAGGAATTTGGCTCAGCACAGCCTGCGCCACCTCCACAGCACCATCTCTTCTAATTCCCAGCTTTTCTGATGCAACAGTCACAAGGTTTGAAATAAATCAGGCTTATGCCTGGTCCTCCACAGCATGGATGATTTATCTCCATAACTCCTGAAACGTGCATTGTAGCACTCAAGATAGAATATGCCAACCTGAGGAACCTGAACAGGCCTAAGTCTATGGAATGTGACAAGGTGGATCTCAGAGTCCCAAGAGAATTGGCTGATGGAGTTGCCAAGCCACCAGGGACACCCTCCTGCCACTGATGGCAGCACATCAGGGCTCCCCAAGCCGAGTAGCAGAGGCATCAGTGCTCACCTTCTGCCACTCCTCTTTTGCCCACGAGAGGACATTGTGTGCCAGGAGTCTGGAGAGGCTGGTTGAGGATCTGGCAAAGGTGAGAATGGCTGCCTTTCCCCCCACCTCTGGCTGTGCTGGGGTACCAGGGATGGGCAGCTAGTGGAGGGAACTTGTGCAGAAGGGGGGGGAGAGGGTGTGTGGTGCCACTTGGCAAGCAGAAGGATTGGGGAACTCCCAGGAATGTTACGTCCTTGCTGGCAGAGGACTCCCCATCCTTGGGAAGAAGGATGTTGTGCAGGGTAGAGAGCCCGGCAGGACAGAGGGTCCCAGCTGTGCCACGCTCAGGCTGCTGGGGCTGAGGGACAGCTGCCAGTGGCCCTTTGTGCTGCAGGGCTGCTCTGCAGGCATGGCCTGTTTCTTGCAGACCGATCCCAAGCAAGGGCCTGCCATGGCCCTGTCTGGCAATGGAGGAAGACCTGGTCGCTCACCAGGTAAGTTTTGGAAGGAAAGGCAACCCTGTGCTCGGGCCAAGCTGTGCTCACTTGTCCCCTGAGTGTCACCATGCAGGTGTGGTACCTGGAGGGAGGATGTCACCTGGATGAGCAAGGACACCCGCTGGGCAGCAGCCACTGGACACAGCTCTGCAGGGACAGCTTGGCTCTGCCCACAGCTTGGAGAAAGGCAGGGCAGGGTTTGGGACAGGCTGTCCCAGTGACACGCCAGCTCTCAGGAGGCTGTGAGCTGGTGCCACAGTTGCAGCTGCCGGCTCATTGTCTGTCCTGCTGCATCCCTCAGCATGGTGCTGAAAGCAGGGCAGGGCAGGCTGTGGGAGCATTGACCTGGTGCTCTTCACTGATGGGCTTTTACTCCCTTTTCCTTTGCAGCAGGAGGGACCAGCAGAAGCAGCAGCAGGAGGAGGAGGTGGCTGCCCTGGTGCCTTGCTCTGCAGAGGAGCCCCTCTGCCACTGCCCAGGCACCAGGGCAGGCGGGCTCTCAACTGCTGTTGGAAGGCAGCTCCTCAGACAAGTCCATGCCCTCCTGTCTCTCCTGCAGGAGCTGCTGGTGGCTCTGCACCAGCAAGGACCGACCACAGAGGGCGTATTCAGGAGATGTTCCAGTGCCAAAGCCGTTCAGGAGCTGAGGGAGGCCCTGGACCAGGGCTTGGATGTCAACATGGGAATCCAGCCTGCACTACCACTGGCCCTCCTCCTGAAAGTGAGTGCTTCTGACCTGCAGCTGCAAGAGCTCCTGGTTAGGCTGGAATCTTCAAAGGCTCACCAGGAGCCCTTGGCATTGCAGGACTTCCTCCGAAGCATCCCCTCCAAGCTCCTCATCACAGAGCTCTACAGGGACTGGATGGCAGCGATGCAGATGGCCAGCAGGGAGGAAAAGATCTGTCAGCTGAAAGGGTAAGCGTGGGCAGCAGCCTGCCTCCTGAGCAGGGACTGGGAAAAGGCTGGGACTTGCCTGAAAGGGGACAGTCTCCTTAAAATGCTGTTTTTTCTGGCAGCTCACTGTTGCTAGGTTGGGGTCAGATTGGGGGGGAACGGACAGAGAGCCTTTCCTGGTATGGGCTTGGGTGAAATCAGAAGCTGGGAGGCAACCATGTGCTTCCTTCCTCAAGTGCAGAGCCTCGAGCACTGGTTGAGAGCATCTGCAAAGCTGCACAACAGAGCCACTGCAGGAGAGGGAGGAGGGCAGGGACTTGTCTGAGGAGCTGCCTTCCAACAGCAGTGGCCAGGGCCAGAGCTCTGCCCCACAGTGATTCCCTTCTCCCGCCAAGTGGCTGAGTCCGGATGCCTGAGCCTTGAAGGAAGAGCCCAATTCCCCATGCCCAGAGTCCCTGGGGATACTGGCTCTGGAGCAGCTGGAAGAAGGGAGGGGTGGAGACCCCCATGCAGGCTGCCTTACCTGCAGAGGCCTGGGCAGCGTGCCATCCTCCCCACAGAGAGCTGCCAGGGGCTGCCTGAAGAGCACTCTACTGCAGCCAGAGCCCGCCTGCCCTGGCACCTGGGCAGTGGCAGAAGTTAAAGTGAGCTCACGTTAGGTCAAACAAGAACTGACTCCTGGAGATTGTAGCTTTGCCTATCTAACCCAATTTTTGGGGCAAAGCTTTGCAGCCCACTCCCAGGAAAAGGAAAAGAGAAGGAAAAGATGAAGAGAGGAGGCCTGGCCCAGAGAGATGGAAGGCCAAGAAGAAAGGAAGAAGAGGAAGACAGGAAGAAGACGACGAGAGAAGTGCAGGAAGGTACAGCAGCTCAAGAAGCCCAAGTGTGTCCCAGGCTCTGCTGTCCATCTTTCCCAACTCTCAACACCACCCTAAGTCAGCCCAACTCCCTGGCAAGGGCTGGCAAGGGATGGTGCTGAGCAGGGCTTGGGAGGAGCTCCGTGGCAGCTCCCCAGAGGATCTCCACCTGGCCCTGCTGTGTGGCACAGGGGCACTGGGCACCTCTGCAGGCTCCCAGGGCTCGAAGGGCATCCATCCCCCATGGGGTAAAGGCCCCAGAACCAGCCCATCACCACTGCCAGCAAGAGCTCTCTCTACTGGGCCACAAACAGCTCCTTGTCAGCTGCATTCCCCAAAGACAGGGGAACCAAGCCATGCCAATTCCTGCCTTTGTGGGTTCACTTTCTGACTTTCTGACTCTGTCGTTGCAGGTGCCGCTTTCCTGTTGCCAGCTGAAGCCCTGGTACTTGTGGGCCTGCCTCCCCCCCTACCCCTGAAGTTGTGCTTGTAGTACAGTTAGCTTTTGTTTGTCCTCACTATGTCTGACATATGGTGTTGTGGACTGGGGAAACGTTGTTTGGAGATGAATCCTATGGGAGGAGTTTGGGATCATGCCTTACCCCAGAAGCCTTGCAGCAGGCATCAGGTCTGAGGTCAGGTGCTTCAGAATTAGGACCAAAGCACTGAATCCCCCAAAAAGGCTGAGGCTGGGAGGGATCTGGGAAGGTACTGTGCTCCAACTTCCCTGCATGAGCAGGCTCGTCTAGAACAAGTTGCCCAGGACAGTTCTAGCTCTAGGAGTTAAAAAAGATTTCTTTCCAAATAGGACCTTTCTTTTCCTCCATCATTCCTCTTTAGCAGGGATCTGAATTTGGGTGGCTTCTTTAGTGCCACATCACTGTAGTAAGAGCCATGAGGTCACAGGACAGGTAGAATTTGATGGTGGAAATCATCAGGCTGGAGAAGGCCAAGGAAGAAGCAGGGCCTTTGATTGAAATTCAGCCCTGGTCAGCTGGAAAGAAACATGCCCTGCAAGCACACACTGAGGCACGAGACCTTGCCTGGCCCTGAGAGCTGTGTCGAGGGACTGACAGGAGACCCCCAGACCCTGGAGTGGTGGCTGCAGGACAGGCAGGTGAAAGGAGCCTGGTAGGATCCCAGCAGGGCCTTATCCATAGAACCAACGGGCACCTTTCCTTGTCTTAGGGTTTGGAAAGATGCTGTGGAGAGCCCCTGGTCCATGGCTGGAGAAGAGCTTCTCCCCTCTTCTCTGCCAGGACCTTGCTCAGCTCCGGAGCCCTTGCCAAGGACAGCCCCAGCAGGTGGGTGCTGTCAGCACAGCAGGACACTCCAGGCCACGGCCACAACAGTTGGCACTGGGGGAAAGCTGCCACCCCAGAGGGCCTCCCAGGCTCTCTAATCCCAGTCTGGCCCAGTGGGTGAGACAGTGCCCACAAGATGAGCTTCACAACCCTTTTCCCTAGGCACTGAATTTCCTTGAGAGCATCAACCACGAGACCCACCCTGTTTCTTGCTGGAGTGTAAAAGAGCAAAAGGAGACTTTTGCGGAGGTCTCTGGTTTCCTGCCTTTTTCCTAAAATGGGCAGATTTTGAACTTTTTACCACTTCTCCTTTAGTCACAGCATTGCTCAGGATCAGCAATTAAAGCAGACACACAACATCAAAAGCTCTTCGTCCTCTAGGACCTGCCTTAATTCCAGCACCTTGGGGAATGAAAGCTGGCACAGCAGGCGAGGCAGACACATTCCCACAGCTTGGCTGGTGTGCACCAAGAGGACTCTGTTTGCAGTCCCCCTGGTCACATCCAGGGCAAACAGCTTGTGATCCTTGAGCAGACCCCTAAAGGGAGAAGAGAAGGGCAGGGATGCAGGCACAGCCTTTGTCCCCAGCCCAGGGAGCAGCTGCTCAAATGCAGCCCAGCGGGACTGTCTGTGCTGCCAGGCGTGTGGGGGGTGATCAGGGATCACCTCCCAGAAACACAGCTGTCAGGAACCTCAGTGCCAATAGGTTCTGGAGTTCGTCCTGGAAATCACCCACCCAGGACACAGAAAGCTTTGAGTAACTATGGCTATCATGGAATAGATTGTGCCATATGCATCCATTTCTCTTAACAGTCTTTGTCCTAGAAAAGGACAGTTTCTCCTAGGAAAGACCTTTCCTACAGGGGAGGTACCAGTGAGTGTTTGAGAGGGAAGAAAACTTCTCATAGCAGGGAACCAGCTGCACGACAAATAGTTTCTTGTTTAATTTTTCTTTGTTTAATTTGTTTAATTAAGGAAGGGGGTGGAGGAAGGGGCACGGATGATTTATCTTCATAACTCCTAAAACATGCATTGTAGCAGTCAAAATAGAATATGCCACCTGAGGAACATGAGCATACCTAAGCCTATGGAACCCGACAAGGTGCATCCCAGAGTCCTGAGGGAATTGGCAAAGTTGCAAAGACACTCTCCATGATATTTAAAAAGTCATGGCAGTCAAGTGAATTTCCTGGTGACTGGAAAAGTGGAAACCTTGCCCCCACTTTTAATAAAGGGTAGAAAGGAAAACCCTGGGAACTCCCACCTGTCAGCCTCACCTCTGTGTCTGGGAAGATCATGGAACAGATCCTCCTAGAAACTTTACTAAGGCTCCTGGAGAACAGGGAGGTGATTTTAGACAGCCACCAAGGGCAAGACCTGCCTTACCAGCCCAGTGGCCTTCTATGATGAAGCGACTACACCAGTAGAGAAAGGAAGGCCTATGGATGTCATCTCTGAACTTCCCTAAAGCCTTTGACACAGTCCCCTAAAGCATCCTTCTCTCTAAACTGGGAAGTTGTGGCTTTGATGCATGGACTCCTTGGTGGATGAGTAATTGATTGGATAGTTGTATCCAGAGGATAGCAGTCAATCATCCAGTCGAGGATCAGTGAAATCTGGTGTTTCTCAGGGCTCCATACTGGGACCAGTGCTGTTCAGTGTCTTCATCAATGACACAGTGCATTCCAGTGCACTAGATGGCTCTTAAAAGCTCCAAACCCAAACTATTCTATGATTCTATGACTGGTAGTATCTGCTTTACACACTGTTGAACAACACACGAGTCAGAGGAGCATGCCATGTACCCTGCAAACTATTGTGCAAAAATTCAGGGTTTACAATTTCCTTCACCAAGAAAAGATAGCTAAAGCAGTGCTAAATTATGGAAGAAAAAATCAAGTGCTATAATTGTAGGTGTTTATCACAGTTACAGTTTTTTTCTATTCATAGAAATTTGATTTCAACAGGGTAAATCTGTTCCCGCAATACAAATGAGATCATCTGCAAACAAAGAAAATGGAAGAGGTACTTTCTATGGCTTTGTTTTACAACTGTTCTGCTTGAAGAGCTATTCTTCAGTTTCATTTTTTCTCATATACCTTCACGTTAAATCAAACACAGTATATTATAACTCTTCAATTAAAACAGGGGGTTTTTTAAGTAGGAAAAACAGTAAAGGATAGCATAAGTCCAGTTAATGTCTGTGGAGGAATTCTGTCATTGATAGAATGAGAAGTCCCTGCAGTTTGTTTAATTCTTTGTTGTAGCAGTACAACAAAAGTTCTTCCCAGGAAGTCTGGACACCTTTACACCACTTGAATAACATCCCTTGTAAAGAACTGGATAAAGAGCTGCACCTTATCATCAGTATATTCCCCAGTGAGGGAAATTTTTAAGTGGGAGAGAGCTGATGTATTAACCCGTGCTTAGCCTACTGTGTATTGATTAGTGGACAGAGAAGCAATTTGTCAAAACCGTGCATACCTGGAAAAGGACTATGCCAGAATGTGGTGTACATAAGCTATATTCCACTGAAAGATGGGACAAGGATCAGTCAGCTTCTTCTCTGAATGGGGAAAATCTGTAAGAAGTTATTGGACTATTAGAGCCCTTTCTGTATTCCCCAGGTCCTGGTGGGAGCTAGACAGCAGCTCGATAGGCAATGGCAACTGGAAAAAGCTGGTGGAAGTCATGTAGAGTCACTTCCTCACTTCTCTAAGTCCCTTAATGATTCCCCTTTTCCCCTACCCAGAATGTAAGTAATCTCATTTGTAAACATTTATGCAAGCTAGGTCTTCTGGGACTGGGAAACCATTCCCAGCTGGGTAGAAACTTGCTAAGCCTTCAAGAGGAAATGCAGCATGTGCTCAGTTTCTTAACAGAGCTCATTTCATCATTTTGGGGTAAATAGACACAAGCAAGAGACTCTTTTAAAATTCTTTTTGTTGTGTGGCAGCTTGAACACAAAAAGTTGTTGCTGGACTGCCTTCTGTTTATTTGTCTGGCCCCCAAACTAGAGCTCACTAGCCACATTTGACCTTCTACCTTAAAGAAGAATAGGTGTTTCATCATGATGTCCAAAATAGTGAGACTGCTGGGGACCAGCAAGAAAGTGGGAGAGCATCACAAGTCCCATCAGCGCCTGCAACAGGGCTCTGGGGAAGCCCTGTGTCTAGTCTGGGCCCTTGAATACCCTCCCAGAAAATCAGCATTTACAAAAACTCAGCATTTACAAAAGCAGCACAATTATCATTTTAAGAAGATAATACCCAGAAGAGCAGGAGGTGATAATACCTGGGCAACAGATGAAAAAGCAATAAAAGTTACATGGGACCAGAGAAAGCTGAAAACAGAGCATGACTCTTAACGCTAGGCACTGCTATTCACAATTACAAAAGATGGCAGCCCTTGATTTTCTGAACCTTGTTCTCTCCCCTGTTTGTCCATTTACGTTGGTAAAGAAATTACGCTCCATTATAATTGGACATGTCACTATTTTGCTGTAGCCTGTAAATCTGACTACAGTGTACATGAAGACATCGTCACTTACTGGGTTTGGATTGTCTGAGATTTCCAAACTAGAAGATTGCTGGTTTCGTCTCAGTTCATAGAAAAATTATGCAGCAGTTTGTATTAGGAGACTAGTCATGGAAAGAGTGCATATCTGCCTTCTCTCTGCCCTTTCCCACCCAAGGAAAGGGTCTTGCTGTCAGGTCTGCCTGGGCTGATTCTCATTGGCATCACTTTAACCTCAGATGACCTCTGTTGTCTGAGGGTAACTCCAGTCTTGCTTTTGTTTGTTTGTTTGTCACAGATGATAAATATCTTAAGTGTTTCATTATACAAGTTTTGAAATAGCTTGTATCCTTGGTTGTTAGTCAGTCATATTTTCTTTTACTCACTATTACATGATACAATACCTTGTTTAAGAATGCTAGAGGAGGAACTAATTAGCAGAAACTGTATTTTAAAATGAAGAAAACTTCCTGCTTAGTTTAGTCGAATGGGAGCCTAAACCACTTTTCTCTTTCAGTTTAAAAGAAAATACCTTTCAACCAAATAAGGAAACTTTAACTTATTTGGTTTTCCTTGCTGCAGAATGTCCCTCACTGATTGACCCATGCTGCTACACTTTTATTATAAATCATAGCCAGAGTGGGAACATTAAGCTGTGATACACAGCTCTATTCAAATCACACTCACTTTTCTATCTCTGAGGAGCTTCCTTGTTATGGAGACTTTTGAATTATAAATAGGACAACATATAATGAGGTTCATTGCAAAGATATGCCAGACAATATTTCCTCTGTGGGGAGAGAATCTTTAAAAAGAGCCTTTGATTTTCCTGCTTTGGTACCTACTTCTGCATTTCCCAGACCTGAGTATGCAAAGACTCAACCAGGGTGGTAGGACTCAACTCTTCTGGACTTGCTGCTTCTTTTCCCGGCTTTGCCACTGACCTTAATGCAGCATTTCAGTTTGTTCACATGCAGAAGAAGGAATTTCTTTCAGCCTGGATTATAATTTGAGGATCTGTTCAGAGACATCATAATAATAATAATGGCCAGTCTTCGCGAACGAAGATTTTGGGAAAGGTCTTTTACCTTTCAAGCCTGCGCAATGGATTTTTTAGGTGAGACACAGCCTGCGCTGAACTGAGCCCACCCTTTAATCCTAAGGTTCATCTGCCGGGGCCAAACAAGCTTGGGCAATGGCAGTGAGGTCCTCAGGACGTAGGTTTGTTTAGAGTGACCTTCTCATAGATGGATGGCCTCACAGGGCTAACGAGCTCCATCTGCCCAGGGGACCAGGAATCGAACCTGGGTCGCAGCGGTGAGAGTGCTGCATCCTAACCACTAGCTTTTTATTACACAGGGCAAAGGCTGTCTCCATCAGCATAAGCCGTTTGAAGCTTCATCATTCCAGAAGCAGAGAAAACTAGTTGTGACTTGAAGTTACATTCCTTAATCTTTCTCCAGATATCCTGTGTAATGACTGTGGGAGTCAAAAGCCTGCCTCTGTTTTGTAGTCCTTCTTTTCTCTACTGTGACTGGTTTGATGACTGTGACAGTCTGACCCACAGAGAAGAAACGAGGGAAGGGAAAGATGGTCTTAGTGCCCCACTAAGGGTGAAGGCTGGTTAGGGCTCAGCAATGGGGCGTGGGTACTGTAGTTACCTAGGACAGTTTAACAATCACACTGACACAAACCAGCTTCTCTTTATACAGTCCACCCAAATGTTTGTGGCAACCATACTGCACAAGAATATTACAATTAGCTTTCTAGACAACTTAATAGCTGATGGACAGTGAGAAGACATGGTCCTGACATTGCCACTGCCTTGCTGAGTAACCTTGAACTTGTTTCTTTATTTCTCTGGGGCAGTTTCCCCCTCACTCTCGGTATTTTTATCATTGTGAATCTTGACAGGAAGGATGGCCTCTTGCTGTGTATTGGCATCATGTCAGTCTTAACTGCTGTTTCACCTGTGGTCTCCCAGTGCTCATACGATCTCATAATTTGTCATATTTATAGTGATCATACTACCGTTGAATGCAAAGCTGTATCACTATATTGCTACTAATAGATCATTCACACCATTGTTTTTCTGAGTTCTTGAAAATTTTTGTGTAAAGCAGTAAATAGCAGGGAACTACTGAAAGTGTTCTATATCGTCTGGGAATGTGATGTAAGTAAACATAAATCATGGAACAATAAAATCTTAATTTTTAATGCTTTTCCTTTTTCTGCTTTTGTGATGGATTTTATTCCTTCCCCTTGAAGTTCTAGTGGCAGTTGGCTGTTACAGACAGCCTCCATTAGGAGAACATACTTTGTTGCTATAGCAATCCTTTCTCACTCTGATATTTTATTGCACTTAGATGCTGCTGGCAAAAAAAAAAAAAAAAAAAACAGGGAAAACCAAGGCCTGACTAAAAAAAAAAATAAAAATCACTGTCCTCCTCACAAATGGTCAGCCTCCACGATCTCTTATTTCTCAGCAACTTTTTACTATATCTCACAACAATTTATATTCTGGTAAATACTTTGTGTGAGGCACTATCTTGAAAGGTTTATTGTTGCTTTATAAGTGGCATACTGCACACAGCAGGACACACTGCAGCACAGTGTCTGACATAGCAGCTATAGATTACTGTTAAGATAAATTCATCCTTTCTGATCTGAACATTTCACCAGCTCCAATTTGAAGTCTTGATATCACCCTGTCAAACAAAGGGGATGTTTTTAAGTAAGGGAAGAGTTATCAAAGGTTTACTCAAAGTTCCTTTTAGAATGGTTTCTACAAGAGCACAGAAATATATTTATTGGGGGTGAATGTAGGGCTCATCAAAAGTGCTAGACTAAAATCCCTGCAGACATAAGGCCCCTGTTCAGCATCTGATACTGAACAGCAGCTTCCAGTTTTTTCTCTTCTGTCAAAACCAGGTGCTTAACAGTTCAACTAATGAGGTAAAAAAAGGTCATTAATTCTGTCTTCTGCTGACTGCAGGCAGCTGCACTTTCCCACCCAGGACACCAGCATCCTCCTTCTGGGAATTCATATGGACTGAGGGCTGCCTGCACTCCCTGGCCATGTAATGCAGACTGGGAGCCAGAGAGAGGGCAACTCCATGGGAGGGAAATGGAGAGCAGCTAAGGATAGCACTCTTCTTCCACCTCCCTGGTTCTGAAGGTAGCGCCATTCTGATAGGTAAGGCACTGCCTAGAAATAGTTGCGTCCAGCATGTTGGGGCATTTGGCCAGCAATCTCCTCTCCCAAGGGAAGGGGAGAACACAAGGTGAGCACTGGTGGGTGATACCGTTCCCCCCTAAGCTGCCTGAGTGGGCAAAGTAAATGGGATGAGAAGGAACAGGAGAGGTGACTCCACATGTGGAGCACTGTCCTCACCAGGTCCATGGTACTCCTGCCTCCAGATAGCAGCATTCAGAACACCACAAAAAGGTGTCTGAACCCAGTGGCATCTGCGTGCCAGCTCTTGGTTTTCTACTTTCTGGGTCCTTGTGTTACTCTGAGGTTTGAGTGGGACTGGACATGGCCGGCTCCTTCTACTCCTCTGCATTACTGCTGGGATACATCAGAATGTACAGGAGAGCAAGCACAGCTCTCACCAACACTGGCACAGCCGCTTTTCTCCTTCTCTTCACCTGCATCACAGCTCATCAAGGAGACAAAAATGAAAAAAAGAGCTATTTCACAGTCTGGTGACCGAGACCTTGTGTTGCTGGAGGGCAAGGCATGAGGGTGTGATGGGGGAGGGTAGCATGAAAGGTCACCTGCTGCAAGACTGAAAGGCAAAGAGGAAAGCTAGGAGGGGTAGTCTTTGCTGCCTACCTTCCACTGTGCTCTCACTGCACATAGTTCTGTCTCGCCTGGGACCTGCTGCGCATCCCCAAGCAGTTTGGAGGGATCTGGGGACAAAAATAGTGGGTGTGCATGACAGCACTGTAGAGGGTATTCAAGAGATACTCTGCAGGCTTCGAAATGGAGCCCTTGGTGCTGGCACTGCCACCTCTATGGTGGGCATTGTTGTGCTTTTGGAAATGAACTAGGACCTGCTGATTCATTGCATGAGGAGCAACTTGCAAGCATCCAACAGTAAACCAAATGTAAAGACGTGGCTTGCAGCTTGGATAGATTTGGGTCACGTGTCTGCAAATGGCTGGTTATCATCAGCCAGGTCCATTAAATCGAAGAGTTCCAATTCCACATTCTATTTTCAGCCTGAGGTTTTAATTGTCTTCATTTTGTCAATGTACATATATATAAAAGAGAAGAATTTGTGACTAGTCCTAACTCAGTTTACTTACTGTTTATAGCACAGATAGGTGCGTGTTGCTTCATTAACACAACTAAGCCCTTATTATTCAGGTGCTTACAATTTCGGCAAATATATGCAGGCTGAAACTTTGCATGCTTGGACTCAGTCCATAGGCAGAGATTTTGGAAGCTGGAAGTAAAATGATCTTTGAATTGTGTGTGCTTCAGTGACATATATTCACCCCAAAACACAGCATGTTGTTGCTTATCCTTGTAGTAACATAAAAATGGGTGAGCTGAGTCATTTAAACTGTCTTGTTTCGTAAATCTTACAAAGATTTACAAATAGAAGTAAAAGTGGTGCAATTTTGAAATAAACTGCTTGTCATGCTAAAACAGCACATCTTTTCCCGGGTTTTTCCCCCCACATATACACAGGAGAATGAGGTGCTTGACTCAATGGCTTAAAATATCTGGGCTTTTGTGAGATCCTATAGATTTATTTGAAATTGCAAGAAATATTTCTGTTTCTTTGCTAGCAGCTCCTAAGGGGACTCTTTACCCAAGAAAACAAGCATCCATGCTGTTGGGTTCCCTGATGTAGGATCTTTTCTTTCCCAGCAGGCTAGTCTGGTATTTGCCATTCAAGATGCTGGGTGTGAAAGCCCTGAGGGTTTTTAACTAAGCTGCAGCTTGCTCAATCTTTTCCAGCTGGTAAAAGACTTGAACTCCTGTTACTTTTTTGTTATTCATAAGGGTGGATCAAACAAGCCCCACTGAAGCTGGGAAGTCATCAGACAGAGGTGTGGTGCTTTCTGCTCCGCAGCCCATGGTTGAAGGGAACAGCAAGTGACAGGGCCCCAGAGCAGAGGTCTGCTCCCACCTCCCACTCCGGTTGGCTTTCACAAACATTTCTTCTTGTATAGCATGGTGCATCTTCAGTGTCATCCAGTTCCTCATGCAAAGTAAACATAACTACTCCTGCTTTACAGAGAAGGACTGCAGCTTGCCCAAGATCCCCTTGCCAAGTGGGAAGGGAAAGTGCGAAGGGCCAGAACTGAGATTTCAGCCCTCATTCAGGTTATTTGATTTCAGAGCATTAGTGTTGCTTTTGTGCTGCATTCTGCAAAGCATTGATGCCTGGTTTTTTGTTTTTTAGGTAAATTGTAACTGAAATCTGTAGGGAAAAGTAATCCCCCACCCCCCAGCACTTTAGATGGCAGCCATGTTAAATAAAAACACTATCTGCTAGGAAGGGATGTCTACTATAATCTGCTGTGTAAGGATCATGAGAGTAGCATTTCTTTGAGTAGCTGGGAAGCACAGACTTTTCAATTTGATTTTTTCATTTATGAGTTTATTTACACACCTTCTTAGGATTGCCAGAAACCTTATTGTCATGAATTTCCATGGGGGATTTTCTTAAGGGGAAAAAAAAGTATTTGCAATAGCAAATAAAAGCTCTTCTGTTTTAATTTCTTACGTTTCTTGTCCACTCGGGTAAGTGTTTTGTCATATATGCAATCTCACAAAAAACAGAGTAACAGTGTTTATGAGGCTAGTGACAGAATTTTTCACAACAATAAATGTGATCAATCAAAATCCAAAGAAGTAGTAATAATTTCATTATTGAGGACATAATATCTGTACCTAATAGCTGCCTCGGTGACTGTATGTGTGGCTACCTGCCACAGTGGCTATACAACTTAGTGACGTAAATATGCAATGAGGCATTTCAGTATGGTGTCCAAGGCAGCTGTGAACAAAACCTGAGTGCAAGGTGCCACTGACATCCATCTGGCAGAGAGACACTGCTCTGCCCATGGCTGAGAGGCCTGGATGCTGTTCCCTGCTTTGCCAAGAGCCTCCCAGGTTGACTTCAGACAAGCAGTGAAATCTCTCTCTGCTTTTGATCATCTCTTGTAATATGAATAGTAGTGGCTGCCCACCTCCAGATGTGTTAAGATCTATGATGTTAAAGTTCTCTGGTGAGGACACACTCATCGCTCACCTCTGGTCAGTATTGTGCCATCTAACTGGTTTTGTTCACTGCTACGTTGAGAGCAGGGAACCTCTCTAAAGCACACCATTATCTCAAGGTCTTTCCCCTCTGATTCTGTGTCAGGTGCAAGGATTTGTTAACAGTCAGGGATGTTATCCCACATACAAGTCCCCTGGCTTTTTTCACACCAAGTACCATCCTTGGAAACTTTCTGCTTGCAATCTTTCATCAGGCATGCTGTGGGAGGGAAAGAAATGAGGTCCATGAAAAATACAACTAAGATGAAATTAACCATTAGTTGGCTAAAAAGGAAAAAAAGTTAAAAAGAGCAATATGAATTGCAACAAGCATTAAGAAGCTTCTAAATAAATGCCATGCCATAACTGTAAAACAGCAACAAGAAATGCCCAGCTGCCAATGGGTTTCATGGTAGATAATGTAGAGTTGTTAAACTGATGTTAATGCCTAAGTAATTAACAGTGAATTATTTTAATGTCAACTAAAGCTGAGCTATGACTACTGCTATAGCACTAACAGCTGAGCAGCTGTATCATTATCTGTGTCTTTGCCCATGTAATCTTTTTACTGTGAAATGTCTTTAATTTTAGTTTGCTGAAATAGCTCTGAAGGGGCAAAGGAGTCAGATATAAAATACCCACAAGCTTACAGAACATGCACTTCCATTTATACATGGTAGGGCAGTATAACCAATGGCCTGTTATCAATTGTTTGAGGCAACTTACATGGCGCAGTTTTTCATGTTCTGTTCCAGAAACAATAACTGTATCTATCTCCAAACCTTAGTGTATCCCTTTGTAGGAAAAGCAAGAAGAAATAACAGGAAATATTTGTTCTTATAGCATAGGGCAGCCTGATATAGCAGGTATGTCAAGAGTGCTTTGAAATTATGCTTACATATTATGAGGCTGTGTTTACATCTTAGTACAGCCCCATCAAAAAGCTGCATCTCTGTTCGTAACAAACTACTTCAGCTGATCATTTAGAAGTTAGCTCCTTAAAACCACATTTGCATTTTTAAGTCTTGTGAAGTAAAACCAAGTCAAAAGTATATTTCCAAGTTTTGAAATGATATATTAATTTAAAGTGGATCCCCTGCACTCAAGTCATTACTTGCTAAACTTTCAGGTGCATCAGCATGCAGAAATTCAGTAAATATCATGCAGTAACACACAATGATACAGTTGCTCTGGGCTACCATTCATGCTGCTGAGTTGTTATCTATCACATGCTGATATTACAAACCATCAGTTTTCATCAGAACATAAATACCTAGTGCTGCAACAACAAAGAAGCCAACTGGATTTTGTTTCTCTGTTGCAATGTTTTTCTTGTTTTCTGGGGATTTGGAGCGCAGTTTGTCTTGGTTTAATTTTTATGAGAGCTTTGGGGCTTTTGTCTCACTTGGCATAGTGAGGTATAGCAAGACTTCATTTATGATTGTATACCCGATGTTTTTAGACAAAATATTGGAGAAAGAAAAATACTATTTTATGATGGACTCTCTTTCTGCATGTGTAGCACATAAACTGAGGTTCCCTGGACACCATGCTCAGAGGCTTGTTTCAATCCCTGTTTGTTCTCTGGGAGCTGCAAAACCTGATGACTAGCAAATCTATGATTTGATTTCCTCAGGGCCATGAATTACTTACCCGCGTAGTCATGAGTTTGCACAGCATAAATATAGACGTGGGAGGTGTCAGATTTCCCATATTCATCAAATAGAAGACAGTAGGATTTGGATGAGATTCTAGGTGGCTGAAGTAGTAAGGTAGCTCCAACATGAGACTTTTAGAGGTTCCTACAGGACTGTAGGAACTTTGTATCTCCATCCTCTACTGTTTTCTGTGACAGATGACTGACCCCTCATTTTTTAAACCAAACATGGTTTAAAAAATTCCATTCTGGTCTCCTGGAAAACTACTTTTCCAGTGATACTTTGATTCCCACTCACTGTAATCTTCCCTAGCTCTTGCCCTGAAGAATACATAAAATGTGGAATCAAAAGAGGTTCATCTTCCCTTTGCAATTTTCATTCATGGGAATGAGATGAACATAAAATATATTGTGAATTGACTTTCGTATCTACTGTGACCCTGTCTCCCATAATAAACTCCCGAGAATTCCTTGTTCTAAACATGCTCCTTCACTGTACGAATACATCTTCAAATATAGATGATAAAATCTAGAAGCAAAATTACAGTTATTGAGATTCCTGAAGGCAAAAATAGGAGACAGTGAGAGATGTGAGAAAGAAAATTGAGAGACGTTGGAGTGATGCCTGTGAACATTTCGCTGATCTGTAGCTGGGCCGTGTATTGGAAAATATGTGGTTTGAGCAATCAGTATTCTACTTCAGGGGATGAAATGAAACTTTTGCGCTGAAACTAATGTGTGAAATTGTTTCCTTATGTCAAATCCCACTTAGCATGTAAATTAAAAAAAAAAAAATTAGATCTGTTTGCAGTGGTTTCCTAGACTCTTTCTGTGATCGCCTTTCACTGCTACTACCAATGGAAAATTATCGTTGTGTCTCTGCTGGCATTTTCATTGGAGATTACAGGTACCTGCAGTAGCCACTCCTTTTTTCATCCTGCAGACAAGAGGCAGAACATGGCCTTGCACTTGCACATTCTCCCCTCTTAATGAGGACTTTCCACACCTGTCTGGGGGCAGTCTCTCCCACAGACCATGTGCCAGCTAGCCAACTCCAATCAAAACTGCCAGGGATGGAGCACAGGAACTGACTGGGTGAAGACAATTCTCTGGGTGCAGCACTGCTGGCACGTGCCTCCCACTAGCCCAGCACTGGTCCTGCGTGGGCTGTCATGTCCCAGCAAGTCATTTCAGTGCACATCACCCAATGTAACCCAAAGACTGCTCTCGGTTGTGCTACTGACTAATTCTATCCATCTTGAGGAAGGTAGTAGAGAAGGAAGGTGGCTTTCTGCCACCTTTAACTGCCTAAACACTTTGCTAATTGTAAAACAGATGAACTGCGTTTTTTTGACAGAGAAACTAAATTTCCAGAGGAGTTAAATTTTCGGCAGCAGCAGCAGCTCAATTTGGCTACCATAGTTTTCAGGCGCTGCTTTGAGATATCAAAAACTTTGTTTCAGTGGGCAGTTCCTGATCATCGTGGTCATGCTGGAGGGAATCAGTGCTTATGAATACCAGGGCCAAGATCTTCTCAGGTATGACACCAAAGAGCTGAGACAACATAAATGAAAAGCAATACTGGAAATCTGAGTCTAATTAATTTTCATGAAAGCAAAGCTTATTGTAGAGGTACAATATAGTCTGTGTATTCTGGGTAATATTTCTGAACATGACCTACATTTTCTGTTAAGTTTTTGTACCTGGTGCTTCCTCTTTGTTTTGTGTTGTGAATGTGTGCGAGCAAAAAATGTTCCTTATCTTTGTAATTCCTGTAGCAGCATGATATATAAAGAGACAGAAATTGTCTTTAAAAAGGCTAAACTTGTAGCTAGTCAGTACAAAACAAATCCTATCTAGAGTTGTTGTCTCACAGTCTTCGTGTCCCTTGTTTGCAATTTGCACATCCCTTCTGTGAAATGCAGACCTTCACTAGAAATGGCACTGAAAGGTAGGGCTCCTGTCCTGGTAATTTTTGTCTTGTTGCCCTCCATGACCGACTGGAAACAATATCCAATATTCAGTTCTAAGATGGTCTCTTGCTGAGCTTACTGTAAACTGCGGGAACTTGAGGGGAAGCTCACCAGGATCACTTAGCCACTTGCTGGTTTGCAATGTGGGTGTTTTTAGCCTTAAAAGCAAAACAAAGAAGACACGAATCCCAACAACAAATGTTTCCCTAGATTCAGCAAGTTTGCCAGTGTGATGAGCTTAATTAAAACTAACAGAACATTTTAGTCATGTTGTAATTTTTCTCTCTAATGGGTTGCCCTTGCAACCTGCCTTGAACAAAGCCATGTGGTGCATTTTGGAGTCCAATTTGTGCTGGCCTGCAGACAGTAGTGCATGTCTATCAAACGGATGTTTGACCCACTGCAGCAACCCAGAAAAGAGAGAACAACTATTGCCCTCCGTTGTTGCCCTTGCATTGGGTAAGCCATCTTCTAGGAGCAATACTCTGCATGGGCTCAGCAGAAAGCTGTGGGTACTATCATACCTACCCCCCTGAACAGGCCAGTGAAGCACCCTGTGCTTCCCTTGTCCACCATTGTGATCTCCAGGAAGGAAATGCTTTGGTCTTCAAGGGGCACAGATTATTTTCCTTGCTCACAAATGCTCTGTATAATGCTGGCTCTGTGCAAGGCTTTTGTTCACATCTCTGAGCACTGTGCTTAGCAAACGACAGGGCTCTGGGTTTTTTCCTGCTGGCAGCCAGGAGTTGCCACCATGGATGGGCTATTTTATAAGCAGTGTGCGCAGGTGCCTTTCTTCCAGTGCTGCTGTACAGACCTTGAACCGCATGTGCTCACTCTTATTGTTTCAGAGAGGTACATGGTCTGTGACTGGATTTAGACCAACAACATATCCATGATCGTGATATATTTATTTCACCTCACAAGCAAGCCAATTAAAATATAAAGTATCTATGGCTTCCACCAAGCCAGTCCTGAACGTGATATCCTGGGATGCACTCTGCCTTTCTCATCTCATCTTCTTGAGCATCCCAGCAGGCTCAGCTTTCCATCCATTCTTTTTCTTGCCTATAGCTTGGCACATGCCTCTAAGTCAGGCTGACTCCAGTGACTGACAAAGAGTTTCAGATGCTTTTTGACATTAGGTGTCATGCTGTGAGTGGAGCTGTGCAAAATAGGTCCTGCTACTGTTGTCTGACAGCCGCAGTGAATCTTGCTGTCGGTTTGCTGGGTTGTGTGCCGTTTCCTAGCGTGGGCCTTGGCACTGAGAATTGTCCTCTTGCTCTTGATAATCCTGTCACCAGATTTGCAGAATGCATGGGTAGAAGCCATTGGTGCTATTATTCAGCTCCCCGGTGAACTAAGGGGTTAATCTGGGGTTTCTGAGGGCAGACTCTTCCTCCCAAGTGGAGGAAGAGAGAGACAGGGGATTTAACTCTGTGTCACCTAATCTTAACACTAAATTGAGATATAGAGGCAAAAGGGTTTGTCGGATTATCCTTCCCCTGTATTTGCTCTCAGTATAAGTTCTGGATGTTATTCTGTTGACAAGATAAAAAGCAAATGATTTGAAATTACTTCTTGCATCTGCCTTTCACTGTCTTCTTCCAATGCACTGAGAGGTGAGTGATACTGTCACCAAGGACTGGAAATCCTGCCTGGATAACTGCAGTCCCATGCATAACTCCTGGCAGAGTAGGCTGTAGCTTTCCCACAGGAAGAGGAATATCAAACCATCCAGAGCAAAGTGGTTGTAATGAACCTAATCCCATTAAGCAAAATGTTAGTAGAACTGGAGATGTCATTGATTGCTTGCACCTGCCTGATGGCTTTCCCAGGAAGCACCTCTGGGCTCTTTAAATTCCTTGCAAGAGGGGTTGGTGCCCAGGATAAAAAAAACCAATGTCTTCTGGTCTTCCACCTCCACCACACCCACTTTTTTCTGTTGCCTGCCTCCTCTGAGGTAGGTGCAAAGTCATGACTAACTCTCCTATTACCAAAATGCAGAGTGCTTCTTTGGTGTCCTGGGACTTGCTCTCTGGCAAGTTGGTTTGCGGACCACAAGCCTGCTGTGTGCCACTGTAGAAAGTATCCTGATTTGTAAGTTCACTTTCAAAGTATGATTTCTTTTGTTGGGTTTGGTCCCTGGGGCTAGTTTTCAGTGAAAAGATTTAATTGTGTCTGGAGACTATGCACTTGCTCTAGCAAAAATGCGTGGCTGTATCTTTCTGCTGGTCCAACCTTAAGGAGCTCAGATTTGTGAGATAACCCTGCCCTTGTCCCAGCGTCTTTTCATGCTTTACCTTCCCTATTGCACTTGTTTTGTGCCTGTGATGAGTGATATTGTATAGTAAAGACCATAAAATTTGTGGGGAAACTATGGTCCTTTTAAAGACTACTTGTATAGAGCCTCAGCTGTGTGCCCCGAAGGCCCAGCTAAAGTACTTGTCTTCTCCCATAATGATAAAAATGAGGCCAAATATGCGCTTTTCTTGTGAATAGACTATTGCACCCTGTTTGAAAAACAACTTATTAACCATCTGTGATGAATGTATGGCAGAGAGAGTGGCAGACCAGATATGGAAAAGGAATAGTGTTGTGTGATGATTTTTCCTGGCAGGATGTGGGGATCCTCCCTTTCTCCTTAGTCCCTGCATCTGTGCTCCTGTGTCCTAACCCAAGTTAGCAGGGAGTGGGCTTGTCCTGAGAACAGCATCACTGTTGTGGATCGAAAAGTGATTAAGTTTTTATTTTGTGGGCTTTTCTTGTTTCCTTGAGTCCACGGTGCCTTGCAGGCCTGACAGCAGGGCTCTCTGAGCTGCCACAGTGACACAGCTGAAGGAATGGTAAAAGCCAGAGGGGAGGGAGGGGAAGAAGAGAAGGGATGTCTTAAATTGTCTTGGCTGCTAGGGCTACACCATGGGTGACCTATCAAGGTGGAAGTAATATATTGAGTAGTGACTCTCTGCACTGGGTTTAGTGGTTGGTTGAGGGTTTGGGGTTTTTTAACCAGAAAACAGCCCAGATATTGCAGCTGCAGTAACGTACATGTAATATATGTCCTACAGTTAAATATTGAGTTGTTTACAGCATGGAAAAGTTGACTACAATAACATTATGGCCTGATATAACCCCCCAGAAGAATTTCAGGAGTCCAAGTGAACACAAAGAATTTGCATAGTTGGTCACTGACATTTAATTTTATTTTTCTAGCAAATAACTCTGTTTTCCTAATGAAAAGAAGAAACTGGTATTATTTAGGGTGTGCATAATTTAATATTAAGGTATATACCTTATAGAGTAGGAGTTTCAAGTAAAGGTTAATGCCAGTTTCATCTGGCCTGTGTATACTACGATTTTGCCTTCCTTTGTTCAAAACCAATTCTTAAAAGATTCACTAATTTGCAGATAGAGCTGTGCTTACATAGCTCTAAGTACATGTTTTATGAAAGAAATTATACCCTCAGCCACAAATTTTTTTTTCCGACCTTCTGTTTCTTGTTTGCCATTTAGTACAAAATTCACAAAATGTCTTTATTAGGTGAGTGAAGTAAAATGGAACAGTAAATTTGGCCTTAAAAAATATTGATGGGGGAATTTCCTTCGAAACAGCTATTGTAGGATTTCTTGCTGAAAGACTGGAGGCAAAATAGAGGGTGAAATTTGAAATCTCTATTTCTCTGAAGTCCTAAATCTAAAACACAGCTCTCTAATTTGATTTGGGTAGTAAGGCATTTGCACGTGCATAATTTTGGCTGGCAGGTACCTGGTTTGATTCCTAGTTATTCCACAAAGGCTAGTCAGTATAGTTTTCCTAGCAAGCCTTTCCATAGTAGACAAATCTTATAATAATGTAATATTTCCTTTTTTAAGTAAACTTGAAAATGCTGTTGTAAAAATAAATGTTGCCTTTGAGTAATTTTTTTCCCTGGTGCTTTTCTATGCATGTTTATGCCTATCTTTAAATAGAGACCTGACCTTGGAGTTTCAAACCTGATGTACGTACGTGCAGCTAATAGAGTACACTTTTTTCCTTTGGGCAAGTATCTGTAAAAGAAAAAGTTTTATGGCAGTGTTTGACCAATAGGTATGAAATCCAAGCCTTTGCCCTGCACATTAGTGAGCAGCTGTTGGCAAGTCAGCAGGCAGATGTGAGTCAAATCTGGAAGCATCTCTGTGGGGTGCAAAATCTCACTTTTGTTCCTCTCTGGGATAAGCTGCTCCTGCTCCTCCCCTCAGGTGATACTGAAATGGGCCTGCAACAAGCAGAGATGAAGAAGGAAGGCCCTGGCACCAGAGGTGGTTTTGCAGCAGTTATTTAGTCTTGTGCAATCTTCATGGCAGAATCCAGGAGGGAGGCTTGGTTTTTTCCCCTCCCAGGGATCCCCTGGGGTTTTATATCTCGAGCTAAGGTGCCCTGCAATACAAAAATGAAGATCTTTATAATGTGGGTGGGGGGAAAAATAAAATCCCCTGCTTGGGTTTATTCTACATGATAAATCTAGTTTTATTTCTTTCATCCACTCTGATCCCTGCTAGCTAGCCAGGCAGCTACTTGCTGCTGCTTCTAGTCAGCTCACACTGGGATGATTGTTGGCTTAGCAGGATACACATTAAGTGGCACTAAAAATAAATAGGAAGTTGGGTTTTCTGGCTCTTTTTGATTTTCGTCCTTTAAATGAAAGAAATTGTTAAGCTCTTAGATTTTTTTCTGTTTTAACAATTCTAAGAAGCCTCCACACTCTGAATACCTCCTGAAAGCACCATTACATGAGGAGGAGATGCTGTCCTTGGCAGATGCCACAGTATAGGCATCTCCCAGACAAGCCCTTACACTCCCACAAGGAGCTTCACAAAGCTGTGCCTCTTCCTGATGCAGAACCCACAAAGTCACTGTAAAATGTTGCATAAGCAAGCTCAGAAATATAACGTCTTTCGACTGAGGCTCCTCAAAGCCTAGGGTGGGTTAACACAAAATTTAATTTTGAATGACCCGTTTGCAGGAGACAAATGAGACCATCCAACTCCCTCTCCTTTTTTTTCTTTTTTGCCCCCCCCAATGTTGTAGCTGTATAGCAGTTGTGCCAGACTAAATGTTGACAGTCTTTAACGTAATTTGTCTGCACTAAGTTAATGCTGTACTTCATGTACTATATTTATATCCATCTATTCCCTTTCATGTCAGATAAGTTTTAGTGTGTGGGATGCATAACGAGATTGACTGAAAAATAATTTCTAACCCTGTGATGCCTACTTCTTCCTGCAGGTAGGGAAGGTTGAAATTATTTTCATAACAGACAGTTATCATGTGCTCTACTTTTTTTTTTTTGCCTGACTTTTTATTGCATTGCATTATTATAAAACTATAGTGTGGAAGTTGCAAAAACCTCTATTGTGAGGTTTACATGCAGTGAAGCAATGTAAAGCTTATAATATTGTGAGGGCTGCCTGGAACTTTGCTTAAGAAGCAGCTAGGGACCAGCTCAGCTGAAATTATCAACCTTCTAAGAAAAACTAAAACCATAAAAGCAGTATTTTTGAGAGCCAGAACTACTCTTATGTTATTAATTAATGGACTTAAACCTGTGGAAAAAATGTTGAATCTGTATTATACGTTTTGGCAATTACTTATTAATTGGTCTTTAGGAATGATAAGGAAAGATTTCAAGTTTAAACTTTTTTAAGTAGCAGTACTCAAAGGCACCTGTAGCATGTCTGCAGCTGAGAAGGGGTCTTGGCTTCCAGGAGGGGCAAGGGTTAACAGGATGGTTAACACCCTTCTTCTGTACCTGTGCCCCTTGCCCAGCCGTGTTTACCCCAGGCTATAGCACTCAACTGCACTGTCACTCCTACTAAAGGGAGGGACTAGTAGCAAAGGGAATAGAGGCTCCTATTAAACCTTTCTGGAGAGCAGCCTGGAGTCCTGCTGTAGTTACAGTCCAGGACACGTTCCTGTCGTTCCTTGGGAGGTGGGAGTTGAAGTTTCTCTTCTTGGGTGTAGTGAATTGCCTGCGTAGGGAATTGAGACGATTCAGCTTTGTCCTAGCTGCTCCTTTGAAAGGTAGTTGTCTTCCTCTGGTGAAGGAAAAAGAGGATGAGACAAATGGTAAACACCTCTAAACATTTATTTATATATGTATTATATTCATGTTGTCAGAGATGCTTCTTTAGGTTTATGCCACGTGAGGTAAAGGGGAGCAGGAGAGTCAAGACTGTGTTTTATATCCAGGGATCTACCCTTTGGAACATCAGACAGACAAGGACCAGATTTGAGTGACTTCCTGGCTTTAATTTCCCAAGACCAGGCTCTACTTAGAAGTCCTCCTGAACCTAAAACAAAATCACTTCTCATTTGCCTACCTTGGTGAGTGCTGAACACACACAGATGCTCAGCTGCTGTAAATAATCTTGGCTCTGACGTCAAGGCACTTACAACAATTGACATCAGCTGAAGACATGTCTGTGGCTAAGTATAACCCACAGGTATTACAGCGTGATTTACAAAGGCTCTTAGCAGTGTAAACCATATGTTTTATAGTTGCTGAAAAGGAAAGAAACTGTCTGACAACAAGCAAAAGCATATTTAGTAGCATTTTTATATGGATGAAATTGCCCAATTAGGGATTTTTAGGAAATACATTTGCCGTGATACACAGCACCATATAGTTCAAGCACATAGCACCCCAAGCATTCAATTTATCACAATCTATCATGTTAACTTGGTTAATTTGACACTGTTTCCTGCCAACATGCTCACAGACGGCTCGCATTGTCTGCTAATCTCCACAATATGTGAGCCTGTGGGAAGGACCCTAAAGAAAAGGAGCTCGCAGTTGTATGGATTTGAGCAAAGGGAGGAGAACAGATCTCAGTAGTTCAGAGAATCATAGAATCTCCTGAATTGGAAGGTACCCACAAGAATCATGGAACTCCAACTCCTGGCCCTGCATAGAACAGCCCCAAGAATCACACTGTGTGCCTGAGAGTGTTGTATAAATGCATCTTGAACTCTGTCAGGCTTGATGCTGTGACCACTTCTCTGGGTAACCTGTTTCAGTGCCCAATCACCCTCTGGGTGAAAAACCTTTTTCTAATATCCAGCCTAAACCTTCTCTGGCACAGCTTCATGTCGTTCCCTCAGGTCCTGTCACTGGTCACCAAAGAGTATTCATTATATTTATTATGTGATATTACACTATAAATAATATATAGTATATATAATATATATTATTTTTACTTTAATTCATTAGTATTTCTTGTAGTTCACTTAATTTTTGAAAACAGCCATAGTGAAATACTGGTCTTCCTATGGTGTGAGTAAGTGCCAGCAAATTTCAACTAAATATGCCTTGAAGGAAGGGTGATTCTCCAGTGTCTTGCTGTGGAAGAGCTGGATACTGAACTGAAATTGAGTGAGAGGCAACAAGGACACACAGGGCGTCTCCTGGAGGTGCAGGGTTTTGATTAAAGGTCCTGTGACCATCTGAAGCTTCCCTCTGGGCAGCTGAAGCAATGCCATCAAGCATCTTGCAACACCCAGCAGTGACTTCAGCATTTCCCGATGTCAGTACTTGAGAGCTGATATGGAGACTATTGCTGCAAAAGCTTCTAGGAAGGCAATAATGGTGGTAGCCCAGGGAAAATGCTGCTTGCCAAACTGCTGCTCCTGCACATGCCCCAGGTTGACCTTGGGTGCATCCCTGGGGTTCCTGCATCATCTTGAGCTGCAATTCCTCACAGTTTGTGTAAGAGATTGTTGTGGTTTAGGAATGGTATTCCCGGACTTAGTACTCCCACTAAAAATACCCCAAGCCTCTTCCCTTTCCCCCCCATTCTGATGGGAGGCACAAAAGGCAGAGATCTCAGGTTGAGATAAGAACAATTTACTGGAAACAGCAATGAGATAAGAAAACAATCAGTAGTAGCAACAATATTAATAACAAAAGTTTACAAAAGAGAGGATGATTCACATGCAAAGATGCTCTCTTTGGACCTTGAGGCAACCAATGATGGCAGACAATGCCACAATGCCACCATGTTTTTACAACCATAAGCCACATCCTTCTTTTCAGAAGCCAGAAAGGCCCTCTGCCCCCACTAATAAGATGAGGTGGAATAGAATAACCTCTGGTTTCTGGCCTAAACTAGGACAGTGACGGTGCTAACCAGGCCTGGACTGTGCAGAACCAGGGTAGATGGGTAAAGCAGAGAACAAGAAATAATGAGAGACACCATCAGAACAGGTGACAATCTTGTGGTGCAGCAGCCCCAAGTCACAATATAGATCCTGATCAAGAAGTGATGTCATCTCTAGCAGAGGGAGGGCTGTGTATCCTCATCTGCTCCCAAACTGGAGATGCTTTTGCTGTTATGTAGTCCCTGACAACATGTTGTGACACTGCAGAAGTGAAAGGGAAAGTGTAGTTAGGTTTCATCTTTGTAAGTCCCAATTGTTGAGCTGTATGATCTAAACATTTAAGAAAAGTGTGTAAGAGGGAAAAGCATATTTAGACTGCTCTAATTTGGATATTTAAATTGTTAAATATTTGCAAAGACAGCTGAAGATCCAAAGGAGATTATTTTGTCTATTATTAGGTAGTTGAACATGTCCTAATTGATACTATATTGTTTCTTTCATTAATAAACATTACCAGGGTTTATGCAAAATTAGCACTTGCAAGTATTACCTGTTTAAATGGATTCCTGTGTACAAACTAGTGCCAATTGGCTTTTGTAAGCTTAAGAAAAGTACTAAACTTGAAGTGTCTTACAGCCACTAACTCCTGGCAAACAAATGATGCTGCCACATGACTTCTCTTGGATGGTTTGTCCAACACAAAATCCAATCTTTGTGTAATACGTAGGAATGTTCATTTAATATGTTAAAACTTAAATGGGTTTACAGTGAAATTGAAAACTGCTGACAAAACCTGGGGTTGTAACATCTAGAACTCTGCTTAGAAGGGTGTCTTTGAGGCAAAGTTTGTGGGAGCTTCTCTTCCTCTAGTTTCGATTGTGAATGTGCACAAAGCACTATCAGTAACTGAGCTGAAAAAGAAAAATTAAATCCACTTTTTAATTATGAAAGAGCCAGTGTTTCGTGGCTAGGCTCTCAGCAGAAATGTGAAAGGAGCCATGGTAAGATAGGCAGCACTGAAGCAACAATACTGAAGGCACATCTGCCTGTAAGAAATCCCTCTCTGCACTGGATGTGTGTGAGGAAGCTGTGCAATGCCCTGGTTTTATATTGCCTGCAATATAAAAACAGAACAAAATTTGTCATAAACAGCAGATAACTCATACTGGGTGATTTTATGTTGGCTTGCTCACAATTTACCTTGTCAAAAGCACAGGTCCACTGACACATCCCTGCTTTCCTGCTTGAGGGTCAGACTAAAAGATCCGGGGCCCACAGCCTGTGTCTTAGGGCAGTTTCTGTCTCTGCTCCTGTTGGTGTCAGCAAAGAAAGCAGAACAAGTACTTGGAGCACAGCAGAATTACTCCTTGGTTGATATTTGAGTTAGTTGGCTGGGGGTCTGTCTACAGAGCCTGGATTGAGAAGTAGTGCCAAACAAATTGAAGTGTGCCTTCTGGGATGTATTTTCAGCCTCTAAATTAATGGGTTTGTTTATATAGTTGAAATACCAGGTTCCCAAATAAGCATCTTCTGAGATGTAGGTGCACAATTTGAAGTATGTAGACATGGTAGAAAGGTTGCATGCCATTGTGTGTTTTAAAAACAAAACCAAATGCTCAAACCCAGTAAGACAGATTCATTTCATAGTTCTAGGTATTTTGTAAAAAGTGTCTAAAGATTTCTCCTGCAGTTAAAAGAGTATATATCACTCACTCATGGCTAGGCTTCGCGAACGAAGATTTGGGAAGGGCTCTACCCACGTTTGTTGCAAACGCGTTGGTGGCTAAAAAGGCCAATACAAGAAAGGCACGTCCAGTTGCAAAAGACACAGCAGAAAGACTCCTTAGATGGTATACTCTGCAAGGCTCGATTCTTTCTGCGTTGTCTTTTCTCCTCAAGGGTGATCCTGCGTGCTTTCTCAAAGGCATCAGCAGTGTTATAGATGGTGTGTCTCCAGGCCTCCCGATTGGAGGCCAGAGTAGACCAGTTATGGTGATCAATGTGGCCAAGGCTGAGATGTTGTTTCAAGGAGTCCTTGTATCTTTTCTTCGGGGCTCCTCTCTTGCGGCAGCCGGTGGCAAGTTCACCATAAAGCAGGATCTTAGGGAGGCGGTGGTCCTTCATCCTGGAGACGTGCCCTGCCCAACGCAGCTGTGTTCTCAGTAGCATGGCCTCAATACTTGTGACTGCTGCTTGTTCAAGAACAGATTAGAGAGTATATATATATTGTCATAAAAAGAGGCAAAATTAAGGTTGTACTGATGAAGCCAGTTCTGGAATTTCCTTTCTTCTGTGACCTTGGCTATGTGTAGGTTGGGGGGGTGTTGGTTGGGTTGGGGTTTTGTTGTTTTTTGTTTGGTTGGGGTTTTTTTTGTTTGGTTTGGTTTGGTTTGAGTTTTTTTGTTTGTTTGTTTGGGTTTTTTTAAATTTTTTTTTGAGGTTTTAGAAGTTTCTGAGATCATAAACACAATACATCTTGTGGAAACTGTTCTGCTTCCTGTAATGTTCCAAAGTGGGAGATTTACTGCACGAAGCTGTCATTTGAGCCACAAAAGTAGAAGGCCCCTGTGGCAGGATGCCATAGATGTCAACCAGCCATCAGGTCCAAATGAAGCATTGATTTACTATTTTTCTCTTGCCAGATAATAACAGTACCTGTTGTGACCTTAGGCTCCTGTTGCACTGCAGTTGTAGAATTTTATGCTCTCACCTTCCTTCTTATTCTTCTTTTTTCAGTCTGCAATTAGCTCCTGTTACCAGCTGATATTCCTGCAGACACTTAGCTCCTGTTTCTAACTTTCCCAAACCTGTATAGGTACCGCTGAGGAAAATGTACAGAATATTCTCCCTGTTCTGAATTAGGTCCACTGCCACCTCCAGCAGGCAGGAGCAGTGTTTGCAGTATAAATTGTGCTCATACATGGAATCTTGTCTCAGGGAAGGCTGTTCATGCACAACAGGGTTGGCACAGAGCAGTGATGTGCAAGTGGAGCAGGGTCAGTACAGCTGGCAGATCCCTGCCACTGCTGAACTCCATCAGGCTTCTAGCTTTCACTCAAAGTCTAACAGTTTCTCAGTGGATGATTTATATTCACTTTGGTTGTCTTTGTGCAGGTAGCATGTTCTTTCTGTAAACTCACACCAAGGATTTCTGCTGAAGCCTTCAAAAAAAAAGAAATTCAGAGCAAGCCAGAATAGCTGACAGTATTCTTTCATGCTCCTAGAGGGTCTCACCAGACCCGACTTGAATCTTGTATCCCATCATCTCACTATGTACTCAACTTTCTCTCAACCTGGAAATACCTTGAAATTGGGAAGTGGCATCTAAATTCCCACTTCAGAGATTGGGCAGTGTCTAGTTTTGAAGCAAAACAGGTAAGAGGTACTACATAGCCTACTAGGATGAAAGAATCGAAGAAGACAATAGTGAATAAAAGCATTTAAAAGTGGGAAGAGGTGTGTAGGCTTTCTCGAAGGTCAGTAGATAATTGGAGTGTGGTTTGTATTATTTAAGATATCATCTGGCAATTGTAGTTGGGCTTTACAACAGCTCTCTAAATGACAATTTATCTTTTTTTAATATACCACAAAGGTAAAACTTACAGGGAAACCTTGTAAACGTGTATTTAGAATAAAGAACTTTTGACTTAGTGCCAAATGAAATCTTTTGGAGATTGACTTTCTCCTTTACTGTGGAGAAATGCATCCTGCCTACATCTGTTAGCAGCAAATTTTGACATCTGTTACCTAATAAGTAAATTTATCTGCTGCTCTTCTATTTTGAGACTTACTAATTTAGAAAAATGTTGAAAAGGAATGTGTGTGGAATGCTCCTTTCCTCTGAGACATAAAAAAACATGGCTAAATTGAAGACAAGTTCATGCGAAATGCCTCTGTTTTCCAAATACCACATTTTAGGTTGTTACACTTTTACAAATATTGCGGTGGCTGAACAGCTGTAAGAAAAGCGATACAGGGAGAATGCTAAATAAGAGAAATGATGCCTGTACTCTGCAGTTGCTACATATTGGGAAGAGGGATATATGTGGCAGGGGAGCACCTGGGAGCTGGAGGGAGCTCAGAGGAAAGTCTGCCCTGAGAGAATTCAAACCTTCTGCTGGGTTTCTGTGAGGACTTTGGAGATGGCATACATTTATATCACAGGGAGAGGTAAAATCTGCACTCCACAGGGTTCGGCTGTGAAACTTTTGCTAAGATCAGTGACGCCAAAAAGGACAGGAAGTAAGTTCTTCCTCAACTTGAATGTCCCAGCAGTAGCCTGGCAGGACTTTAAAATAGAAATAGAGGAATTAAAGGCACACTTGCAAAGAGCAAGGAAACTCTCTGCTTTGCAAACAGTACCTGGTGGCAGAACAGGAGCAAGTGCCGATAGAGGGAAAGAGCAGAGCAGCTTTAATATCAGTAGGAAAATAGTGGCTTTTGAATGCAAGCCCTAAGGACCAAAGATCAAAGTACTGGGGTCCATTCCCTTGGCCAGATGATGTACTGAAATAAAATAATAGCTCTACCTACAGATGCTACAAGTTGAGCAACATTACCATGCCAACATTCTGTGTAAAGAACGATCATTCAAATGCAGGAGAACAGAGACAATTAAATAGCTGGAGATGGAGTATTCAGAGAGCACCAAGGAAGCAGAACAGCTAAAGATAATTTAATTACATAGAAATAAATTAGTTACCATAATGGTCAGATTAGGAAATAAAACACAGAAGCATAATCCTGCCAAATATTTGAGTAGAGCAGCAGAATTGGAACTTAACTGAACTGACAAACAAGAGAAAGATTTATAGCTCTTGCCTAAATTTACAAATAACCACAAGTATTCAAATTTTACTGTCACATCTGAAAGCAATCACAACTCATCCTGCCTGGACCTTGTTAAAATCCTAAATTTCAGTCTTTTCTATAAAGTTTTGAGGCAATCTTAGTTGATGGCTTTGACTGAAATTGTTAGACCTGATGGATTTTGAGTCTGCTTTGCATCTCAGGCAAATTTACACTCAAAAGAAATTAATCTTGTGCATATGAGAAATAAAACCTTGCTTATCACAAGACCTGTGAACCAGAATGGTGACACTTGCATGGCTTCAGTAATGACAAACTCTTATTCACTGCATGCCATGGCTGTGACTTAATTTCACTACTTTGTGCCTGAAAACAAACTGTGAACAAAGGTAAACAGCAGAGAGATTATCTTCTCTTAGTGCTTTCTGAAACCAGCAGGATGAATTAGCTGCTGGAGTCTCATCTTCTGGCAGTCATTTGTCATGCCCCTTGCCTGGGGCTGGTTTTGCCATGTTCAGAAGGAATGGCTGGACTGTTAGTGGGACCAAAGCTGGTTTAGGGATGGCTGACACCCTCTGTGAATGCTGTACAATGCTGCTTCCAGGGCTTGGACTGGCACCCAAAGGTGGTGGCTGTACCATCTTGTTTCCTGTAGCCATGCAGCTCACAGTGGTGAGGAGGGGAAGGGTGCTTCCTTTTTGCGGAGTTTTGGTGTTTCTCAGGCACAGCCCTAGGCAGGGGATGAGGGCTGAGACTGCCCTGCTTTCTTTGGGGAGAGAATAAGTTATGGTCATCCCGGGTTTTGCTTAGCCTGAGCCCTAGTCCAGTCTTTCAGAGATAGTAGTGCTGAATTCCTTGCCAGATAATCTTGGAGGAGGCTGAATTACCAGGGTGACGGAGGGAGGGGACAGATACATAGATAGATGGAGTCCTGAGAACATGCAGTACTGAGGTACCCTGCACACCTCCAGCATCAGCATCCCAGGTTGGGGTGAGCCATGTGGCACGGGATCATGCACACCAGGAGCCTGTTGAGGTGTGTGGATGTCACTGCTGAGCTACAGCTGTGCTCCTCACATGGACATGAACATCCAAGAAAGTGCAGAGCTGGTTCTGATATTTTTTAAATTTAATTTCAAAACTTATTGACCTTTCATTGTGGTTCTATTAGCATCCTTTCTCTTACGGTCTGAAGCTCCTTTCCAGGCTGCTACGTGTGCAGATCGGTCTGTCTTTCATGGTGACTTTGAACTGACTGGAAACAAATCTTTCTTTTCTTTTTTATTTTTAATAGTAAGCCTCCATGGGCTGCATTTTGACCTTGCAGGGGAGAAACTATGAAGCAGTAGTAGCAATTGATGTATGGGAAAAATCTGGATATTAATAAATATAGCAATCCCAATGAGGCTAGAGCAACGTAAAGAGATTGATGTTTTTTCTCAGGTCACAGTTTTGCCTCTGGCAGTATTAGCATGGATGCCATTTATTCATCAGTCTGATTTGTTTACAAAAGCAGCTGTATTCCTGCATTCTTTATTATATTTTGAGCTTTTTTTTTTCCCCCAGCTTGGAACTTGAGGGCTGATAATCGGCTGGTGAAGCTGCTGAGACTTGGTTACTTTTCAGGAATGATCAAGAAATGAAGAACAGAGTGTACCTTAGGTTTGTGCAGTAACTAAGTAGGATGGACCAGACTGGGAGGAGCTGTTGACTCTCTTGAAGGAAGGGAGGCCCTGCAGTAAGACCTGGACAAATAAGAGGACTGGGCAATCACCAGCCATATGAAGTTCAACAAAGGAAAATGCTAGACTCTGCACCTGGGATGGGGTAACCCTGGGTGTACATACAGACTGGGGAATGAGATGCTGGAAAGCAGAACTGTGGAAAAGGACCTGGGGGTCCTGGTCGATGGCAAGTTGAATATGAGTCAGCAGTGCCCTGGCAGCCAGGAGGGCCAACCATGTCCTGGGGGTCATCAGGCAAAGTATCACCAGCCAGTCGAGGGAGGGGATTGTCCCGCTCTGCTCTGCACTGGTGTGGCCTCACCTTGAATATTGTGTGCAGTTTTGGGCACTGCAATATAAGAGGGATGTTAAGCTATTAGAGATTGTCCAATGGAGGCCAACGAAGATGGTGAAGGGCTTTGAGGGGAAGCCGTATGAGGAGCCGCTGAGGTCACTTGGTCAGCCTGGAGAAGAGGAAACTGAGGGAAGACCAAGACCTCATTGCAGTCCACAACTTCCTTGTGAGGGGAAGAGGAGGAGCAAGTACTGATCTCGTTCTTGTGGTGACCAGTGACAGGACCCGAGGGAATGGCCTGAAGTTGTGTCAGAGGAGGTTTAGGTTGCAAATTAGAAAGATGTTCTTGACCCAGAGGGTGGTTGGGCACTGGAACAGGCTCTCCAGAGAAGTGGTCACAGCACCAAGCCTGCCAGAGTTCAAGAAGTGTTTGGACAACACTCTCAGGCACATGGTGTGACTCTTGGGAATGGTTGGACTTGATAATCCTTGTGGGTGCCTTCCAACTCAGTATATTCTGTGATTCTGTGAAATGATTAGTTTGGCCTTTCTGGTCATTCATACTCTAATCACAGCAACACTGCATAACCATTCATGATTTTCTGTCTGCTTTCTCTTTTTCTCCTTGTCATGAATCGAGGGAGAATGCATGTGCTGCCCTGCATTCATTATGAGAATAATTTTGATGGCTAGGGTAACAGGGATGCTTAATGTTGTGACGGAACAGTATTTTCAAGAATACTTTAAATAACATGTTTAAGCAAACAGTTGGGCAGTCAGAACCTCCCACAGATATGAAATTTTCTCTAGCTTCCAAGAGAGGAGAAATTTTAATAATTTCTCGTCTTTCATGCTTTGTATTTATTTTTGTATTTATTTAACAAGTTGACACTCCTCATTAAAATTACTAACTTGTTAAAGACTCTGGTTTAAAAAAAAGGAATTAAAAATGAAAAGAAAAAAAAACAATGAAAAAAAAGTCCACAAAACAAAACAAGGCTCCAAAATATGTTCTGCTGACAGAAAAAATAGTAAACCTTTCAAATCACTTGTCAATAAATGCAAAATAAAGGCCAGTTTTACTATGCTAGGAAATAAATGGCTGTTTAAGCAAGCCAAGACACTGGCTGTAATGACATCTACACCACAGCTGGCCTGTCACCACAAATGATTTTAGCAGACTATGTTTCCAGCCTTGCAGCTCTCAATTCATCAGAGCTGATGTTGCTTGTGAAGAACTTAAGGAAACAGTGGTAATGTTTCAGTATATACCCTCCAGAAAGGCTTGCTGTGATCCATCTTTGCAAGGAGTTGGCCATTCCTAGGCAGCTTCCAGGTCCTCCACGCCTTCCATGTGTGCACACCACTTCCAGGTTAATTTTGGAGTCCCTGCAATGCATTTTCCTCTTCAGGCCATGCAGTCCCCAGGTGATAAGAGGCAGGGTCCTCCTGCAGCCCAGCTGTGTCACACCAGACAGCTGCCGGCCGAGCACCACTGTGCCAGGAGCAGGAGCCATCCCGGCAGGTGGGCGGCAGGGAGTCACTCAGAGCTGTTTCATAAGCTGCAAGGTGGTAAACTTTACCTACCAGAAACATTCCCAAATCAGAAGTCTTCTCCTCTCCCCAGAAATCATAAGCAGAAAAGATCCAAAGATAATACACGTCTCGGGTTGGTTTTGATATTTTGGGATGCACGTAGTTTATGGTTCCAGGCTGATCCGTAATCTCTAGGGCTAGAAACGCAATTAAAAGGAAAGATGTGTTTGTATGTGTGGGTGAGTGTGTAATATTCTCAGGCTTATGGCCTTAAGAGGAAACAGTAAATAGCATATGAAACTCCATAAAATGGTAAGCGTTGGCAGTTTTGTTCCTCAAGGATTATGTACCAGCCGAAAGAAGAAAAATGTGTTACCTAATAGGATAGACAGTATCTTGGCAAACATGAGACTGGCAGGTATTACACAAGGGCAGAGTATGGTCAATGTTGTGTTTGCTGTGATTAAAGCTTGTTGCTAGTGTGTGATGAGAAATTTTCAGCAGTGAATTCTCATTGTTATTTGCAGAGGTTATAAAAATGGAAGCTTTTTTCAAAACCAGTAAGGAGCAAATACTACTTTTCTTCAGTTGCACAAACTGTGCCCTCTTACACCTCCTACAGGGGAGTAGATAAATCAGAGTTCAATATACATGTGGTTGATCTACTCTACTTAAGAGCCAGCTATACCAATAAATCAGTATTTTTTTCCTATGTATGTAATATATAAATGGCACATTCACAGATGTCAAATAAGTTTCCCTAACTAAGGAAACTGCTCAACACTTCAGATCTTAGTAGCAGTGCCTAAAGTACAACCCTAATAGCATCAGTGGAGTAGAAACAATTTAGCAGAATAGCACAGACTTTATATAGGGTTATCTTTAGGCTGATATTTTTAGTCTTCAGTTACTCTTGCTGAATTAATAGAGCCTTCCTGAATATCTCTTTGATTTGAAATCTGCAAGCTCGACATTAGCTTTTCAGCTAGTTCTCCCCTATTGCAAACCTTACCTGTTTCCTTCACCTACAAATACAGGGGGAAGATAAAGCATACGGGATTTGGACACATTCTCATAAATTCATGGAACATGAGATTTCTTGCTGTGAGAAAAACAGCTAAATGATTGCTGCTTTATCTAGTAAAACAAATGTGTCCTTCCCAACAGAGACAATAATTCTTACTGACCTGAATGCTTATAGATTTTGCCACTAAATATCTGATTTTCAGAAGAGCTCAGATCCTACTTCAGCATCTAAATTAAGCTCTTGAAATACTTGGCTTCCAGCTGCTCTTCCCAAGGACTAGATGCCCAAATGAGAATACACACACACACACACCTTAGTGTCTAAATTGGGATCTTTAGGTACTGGGCTCATTTAAAGTTGAAGAGAATTGAAAACATAATGGTAAGTTGCGCTTGGAGAATTGCTAAAAAGCCTGGTGCTAATTGCAAAATGAAATGGCAGCTTTTTAATGCTGCCATTTTAGAAAGTAAGTATCTGAAATCAGTCCTCTAAATTCTTATTTAGACACCCTTCTTTAAATCACATGTATATAGATGAAAATGGAGATACCACACTCATACATACCCATTTTAGATTAACATTGCATAAAAGCCAACGTGGGTAATACCAGCTATCACTAAGTAATAAGCTATTTCCACTAAATTGCTGCAGAGCTGCTGCACTTAGAGGTGGATGTGAGGAGAAGCAATGGGAGACTGTGCCCTGATTCTCTTGTGCTACAAGGTGAATGGTAAAGAAATTATTTGAAAAACTAAATCCTAGTGTACTAGGTTTTTGGTGGAAATACTCTCCTTTATGTGGAAATGACAAGGTCATCTTCTGGGGTAAAGGCACAGCTGGTGCTCAAATCCAGGCTAATAAAAGGGGCCAGTGATGAAGGGTTTCAGCAGAAATTGAGAATCTTCCAAGGAAGACAACTAGAATATTTAGTGTCGTAGAAAGCCTCTCATATGTATAATTGGGGCTCTTTATTGAAAAGTTGAAAATGAAGGGACATAGGATAGTGCACAGCAGTTCTGTGATTCTGTAAGCATGGAGGAGAGGCATATAAATCTTTTAGCATGGGATCTCTTGGCTTAAATGGAGGGATTTCTAAGAGACCCCATGTTCTTGTGTAACTGCCTGTGAGGATATTTGCCTGAAGGAGCCCGTTTTGGTCAGTGTTGAGGACAAGGTGGCTGACTGCATGGGCTGCTGCTCCCAGCCATGTTGGCAGCTTGTGTGGTCACTATGTGGCCTTGACTGTCAAATAACCAAATAGGTACTCAGTCTGACGTCTCTTCAGCTTAGCCCTCCACTTCTGCTTCTGAAAAGAGCTGAGCTCCAGGTCAGCACTGAAAAAGTCTGAAATAGATGAAAGTTGGAGAGGAGGAGGAGTGAAAAGAAAGAGAAAATGTCTATTTTTGATCATCTAATAACATGATTGATTTTTGTGGTATGCCTAAACATCTTTTTGGTCTTTTGTGATGGGATATGTGCTCGGCTTGGAGAAGGAGGTAATTATATCGTGAGAAAACTCAACAGAGCATATATGTTTGATATGTGCATAATAACATAAATCTAACGTATATGTGAAGATGATTTCAGCTGTCTTATACAGAAAGGCAGCTGGATTTTGGGACTAGGCCACCCACTGCCAGGAGAAAAATGCTTGAATCTTCAATACCTTTGATTCACGGGCTTTAGGAGGTGAGAATCGTACTGTCACAGCATGTGCCTGGGAAGCATGTTAAATTTCCTACGCCTTGTCCTCTCCCTCTCTCTCACAGTCTGCTTCTAAATTGAACTCTCTGCAGATGAAACTTTGTTTCTGATACCTCTACATTAATCCCCTGTTTTCCATTTTGACAGGAATTTTACTGAAAAAAAAAAAAGGTTTTTTCCCCTTGTCTCTGCAGCACTGAAGATTTTGTACTTGTCCTTTCTTGAAATATCTAAGTTAATTTTGTAGCTATTGAAGAGCGTAGTGTAAACGCAGCTTTATAACCTTTAACCACAACATAACACCCTCGTCTTTGTAATCTCCGCCTCCTGTACCTATTCTTGAAAACTGCCTGAAGCAATGTTTCTTCCTCATAAATCTGAGCCTTTAAGAGAGGTAGTGTTGCATGCAGTGCTATAGCTGAAGTAGTCTATCTGGCTGATTTTTTTTTTTCCTGATAATGTCTTTTTGATGTGTTGCTGGTAAAAGTCTTTATTTATAAGAGATTACAGTCACAGTAAAAATCCCTGTAATGACAAAAATAACTGTTATGGGCAATGCTGGAATTTCCACTCATTTGTAGTTTACCTTTAGCTGCCAGTTAAGCTCATTGCCAATTATTTTTTTCAGTGCTTTCTATATATGGACCACAGAGGGTTTTGTTCTTCCTCTGTCTGAATTCCTACACCGTCAATTAGTACAGGAACACAGGTTTCTTAGCAGTATTTTAATCTAAGCAAAGCTAAACTGAGCAATATTTTGTTAATGCTTACCTGTGCCTGCAGAGGAGTCGAGGTTGCACCTGTGTGAAAAAACACCAGCAGCCTTTCACGTGCAAAACTCATAAATGTAGCAATTACATAAGGCAAATTGTGTGTGTGGAGGGGTGGTTTATTAGTGACTGCCTTTATATTGTAAGTTATATGCAGAAAATGAATCATCTGATACATAAATGGCTCTTCAGGGACCAACACATGCAGATGAGCCCAGACCTGCATTTAAAAGATAGGAAAGTGATCTCTAAGAATATATTTAGAAGAATAATACTGCAAATCTATGTGGTTTTGGCAGGTAATTAAGGAAAAAAAATCCGTATTTAGATACTTAGGTGCTAGGTACCAAGAAAGAGTCATACCTTTTCTATACAGTAACTCTGAGAGATGTATGTTTTTTAACACATCTAAAAATCAGGCTGCTGATGTTGATGCCTCTGTTTATTTCCAGAGTTTTTGTAGCTGGGTGAACCATAAGATAATGGTGGAAGCCCCTTTCCTGTAGAGAAGGAGGCAGGGTATGTGTAATGGCAACAGCAACAGGCAGGTCTGTACCAGCACGCAAACTCACACTGTCAGATGGATATGGCAAAATATGCTGTCAGAGCTCCCGAGAAGTCCTGATTTAACTGAAGACTGAAGGTCTATCTGTGTCTCTGTGTGTTGAAGGCACACCTTCAGAGTTTTGTTGGCACAGAGCAGCTTGCTTTCCAAAGCAGAGTAATTAATCATAGCCACAGAGAGAGCAGAAATGACCACTCGGGGTTAACGAGTGTGTGACAGCAATGAAGTTCTGTGTGTTGGCAGAAACTGTCCCTTGGTGGAGTGCTGTGGATGTAAACATCCCTCACTATACATAATGCATAATTGTATGACCAGAGTATTGCCTAGTGTGTCCATTTAATTTCACATTGGGAAAAACTGGTCTTTTGGTTTTGTTTTTTTTTAAATAGTATCTTTGAAATATTGATATCACCGACAGTTTATTTGTCCCTTTCAGTAGTGGAACCGGTGCCTCATAACTCTTTGTCCTTTGGCTAATCGTCTTCCTGAATAACATGCTGCTCAGAATATAACATTTCTTTCCCTAAACATTAGATGCTCTGTCTTGTGTCAGTATGTGCACAGTGCAGGCGTAGCTGTGTTCATCAGTCAGCTCAGAAGTTTTAGCTATAGAATTCTAATGACAAGCATGATGCTCATGTCAAAAGGGATAGTGATTGTCTTAGACACATTTGCAGCTCGTTTTGAAGCAAGAACAGTGGCCTGTGTCTGCCTGCATAAGAGATCCTTGGATTTCAGAGGTGAGAGATTATTCTGTATTTTGTCTAATAACTAGAAGATACCATTTGGAGAACACTTTCTTGTGCTTGCCTCCACATTTTCCGTGAAATATCTTCACCTAGTTCAGGAGAGGTTCTCATTTAGAAAGTTTTGTGACATTGATCTATAGCTGCTCTGTTGACTTCTACAGAGTCTGCCTTTGACGCAGTGACTGTGAACTCACACATTGACCTTCATCCCCAGTCAGGCCAAACAGAAAGATTAGGACTTGAAAATACTTTATGCCCATGCCACCAGACTTTATTAAGAGCATGAGGTTAGGATAAGGTTTTGCTCCACTCTTGCTTGATGACTTGTCTCCTTAAGATATCTCCGAACTTTTAGTTGAGCTGTACATTTTCATTTCTCCTTGCTCTGTGTTTTACTCCTTCATTAACAGCTCCACTTTTGTTGCATTACATAATATTTGAAAAGAGGTGGCATCCAAACGTCCTAATCCCACCTTTGCTAGAGGATGAAAGAAGACCTGAAAGAAGTATAGCTGAGGGGAAAAATATCCCAAATTACACTGTTGTATCAGAGTGTGAGAAGGAAAGGCAAAGAACATAATGCCGTCGTCTACAAATCATTTTGTCCCTTAGAAACTGAATTACTTAATGACAAAGTTCTTCCTGCCAAGTTCTGATGGCTTCTTGCCTTCACAACATCTGCACTAATCAGTAACTTCACTTGGAAGTCGTTTCTGCAGAGTATTGTTCTTGTGTCAGTCATCAGACACTGATACCTTGCTAGATGAGAAAGAGCCTCCTCTTATGCAGTTTGTTCAGTGATCTAATTAAATGCATACCTGTGGTACTTAGACGTCATTGGGACACATCTGAGGTGCATCAGTTATGAGTCCATTAGGTGGTCACAGGACCATTTATGATCATTATGATCATACACTGAACAAGTGCAAAAAATAACACTGAGCAGCAATACTGAGCAAGTGCAAAAAAAGACAAACGTGACTTGAACATGTGTCAGGAGAAGGATTTCCAGCCTGAAGTATCATGTGAAGCTTGTTAAGAGTGTTCATTAGATATGCATTCAGTATGGAAAAGATAAGAAGGACTTCAAGGAATGGAGAACCTATAGTAGGTGAAAGTTCTTTCCTTGTTTCACATAGCAAAGCAAGACCTGGAGAGCAGCATGAGTGGAAGAAAGATCAATTTAAGGAAAATTCTGGCCTCAAATCATGTTGGACTGGACAGCCTGCAGCAGGAGTAGTAAACTTAAAAAAAAAAAAAAAGATGAACTATTTCTAAGACAAATTATTAATTCATTCAAGTATTTATAGTATGTGGTGCCTGCAATAATATAAATTTGCTCTCAGTAATCTAAGAGATTCTTTCCAATCCCATCTTCTGACTGCTCACAAGGGAGTGGAGTGGTCATTGGTGTGGTAGTATAATCCAGTACTTTTTTCCAACTAGAACACATTCTGCCAGAAGCAGCTGGTTAGTAAAAACTGATCTGTTTTTCTTACAAAGAAAGAAAAATTAGTCAGGAAGGATTTTACTGTTGGTGGTAGAATAGGCACTTGTCAAACAAATAAAAAGAAACCACAACACCCTGTCTTTTTAGTTTTAATTCCAGTATTTGGTATCCAATCTACTTAGATTCCAGTATGAATCACAAGAACCCATGTTTCATACTGTAAACTGAGCATTGTGCTTTGAAGTGAGCGAGATATAGCAGTTTTGAAGTCTTCCTTGTAGAGTCACATTTCCACAAAACAACTTGCAGGATGTTGTGAGAAATTATAATTGTATTTTATTGTAAAATATATGTTCTTTCATTGCTGATTTACTGAACTTCTCGTAGCCCTTTCCTTACGCATCTTCCTTTCGTGAACACAACTAGTTTGTATGTCTTCCCTAGAGTTTCTACAACCCCCTCCTTTCTGTGCAAGTGAATAGTGATGATAACATCTGTCATGGCAACTTGCCTAATTTATTAAAGGTTTAGAGTTTGTTGGAAATTCACCAACATTTTTGGGGTGGAGGGATGTAGAGGAAGAAGAAAATCTGCCAAAGGAGGTAAATTGAATGGGCTTGGGAATCAGGGACATTCCAGACTGGTTTTACTGTGTTTCTTGTGTGTTATTTGGTCACTTAGGAAAACTGAGAACTCATTTGGAGAGTACAGTGCATCTGAGGTAAGGTATAGCTGAAGGTTATCTGTACATCACTGCAGACACAGTTTGGGTTGAAGAAGACAAATCTCTCTGGTTTCACACTAACTGGTAAAGACTCAGTGTGCTGACTACCTGCTGAGGGCTACCTTTGTTAATATGGGCACTTTTTTGGGATGCTTTTTTCTTATTCAATGTATTTGTAAATTCTAGAATATTTATTCAAGACTGAATGCTGTCAAACATTTAGATAACCAAGTGGTCTAAAACAGCTTATGTCACTGACTAATCCAAGTGCTCTGTGTGAAGGAATTTTGTAGCTATTAGCTATACTCTCATTTTCTCCTTTAATTTTATGCTCTCTGAAGCATTTTTTTTTACTATTTCGTCATCTGTGTCACTACTACTAGCGTATACTACTAGAATCACAAACCCTTTTTTAAATAATTTAATATTGATGATCAGCTAATATGTCAAAGAATGCTGATGTAAAGATTTTTCCCATAATTTTCACTATACCAATGCTGTGGTGAATTGACTATTTTATCTGTCTTCCTCTTTAATATCAATTATACTGAATTTTGTAGACTAACTGAAATATAAACAAATGAAAAGGAAAACCACTTTACGTTGCAGAAAGTGCATACTGACTGGATTGCAGAAATTTGTGTGAATTCATAATTTTTGTGCAGAACAGCAAAGTATTGACATGTTATAAGTGAGAAAGCAGTGATTCCAATGATATTGAAAAATCATAGTAGATCCAAGTTATGTAAAAATTACAGCAATTCTTGTGAACTTCACAGCTATGCAAAAGACCTTCAGATTCAGGGCTTGGTCTTCGGATTTTTTTGCATATCAGGTTATCTAACGCAGTGGGAGCTGAATAATTCACAGTATAATTTAAGGAGAAATTCAGTTTTTGCATGAAGCACATACAACACTGTCAACATGTACACTTCTGTATATGTTTGTACATATGTGAAGACCCAATACAGAAAAGAAACTGAGTTTACCATATACCGGTATTCTCTCAGGCATCTCATATGCTCCATAAAATAAGTTGCTTTTTCATGTTCTAATTATGTACAGTTTAACTAAATTTACCTACTGAAATATTTTACTTAAAGAGAGGTTGCCAGATGAGGTGTTCACACATCAATTGCCTAAAACTCGGGGTTTAC
Organism: Neopelma chrysocephalum; assembly: GCF_003984885.1. Lineage (NCBI taxonomy): Eukaryota > Metazoa > Chordata > Aves > Passeriformes > Pipridae > Neopelma > Neopelma chrysocephalum. Next base: position 3,078,079 of record NW_020897773.1, on the reverse strand, counting down.
AGTTCAATAGCTTTGAAAACAATGACAGTGAAATTGCATTAGTGGACTATTTTCCTTTGTAAGTGTTTGAAGATCAATTGGACAACTTAAACAGGGTATTTCTGGAGAAGGAAAAATATTATGGACCTATAATGTAACAAAAGATCTACAGTCAAGGTATTTTTAGTGTGTTGATAAACCATCGAGTGCTCTGATGTTTGAGCATCAGTTGATAAGCAAGGCTCAGTCTCACTCATACTTAATTTTTTTAATTTTTTATACTTTGGTTTTAAGTATCCCAGATGGGCAGAAGAGAGGGAAATGGGTGCTCAAAAACGTCAGTTGAAAGTATTTACACTGAACAAAAACAGGGAGCTGAAATGTTTGGACTTGTTTTCGAGTGCCACCAGCACTCTGATTTTACTGATACACTTCCACAAGCTCTGGCCACTAATTTTCCACTCCTCAAAGTGAAGGTGAACATGAGAGTAAAGCAATAGAGTTGTCTTTTCAGATGGCTTATTTTTGTTTCCTTCATGCTGTTTATATTCCAGACATCACTATCTTCTTCCTGGTCTAAGTTTCCTTTCACAGATTTTAAGCCTTTCTGTTAGATGAAGTTTTCCAGCTGCTCTGAAAATCAGACTTAGTGAATACTAGTCAACTAAACCCAAGCCCTACTCCTCCTTCAAGATCAAACCCAAATACTGGTCCCCCTTTCTTTTTTGTAATGCTATTGTTTTCCCAGAAGAAGGTCAAGCTTTTCTGTACATGTATGCAAAACTCAGAGCTACACCGAGCACTTGAAGAACCTCTCCATAACAGCCACGGCCTTGAGACCCTCTTGGCTTTCTACCACTCTTGGTTTCTTGGGTAGCGTTTCATGGAAATGCAGTGTCGCCAAAGCGACATTCAGTGGTTATACTAAAGTCACTTAGGCTTCTTGTACTGTGGAAAGACGCTGATATGAGTGAGGCAAATTGTTGTCAGAAATATTTTTTAAAAATTTGTGTTGCTGAGGTTCAGTCTTAGATTATTAAAGTCTCTTCCAAGTGGTATAGGTGAGAGAATCAGGGAGAATACTTGTGAATACTGTGCAGAAGTCCTCACTTATACGTATTAATACATTAAACAACACTTCATTATTTTTAAGCATAGTTAATAATCTCTTCATTGCCTCTTGCTTGTCTACTTTTTAAAAAGACAGGAATAATATGGTTGTCACAATAGGATATTCCTCAGCAAGAAAATTAATCTCCTGTGCAGCCAAATTCTCTCAGCAACATGAGAGCTATACAAGGCCACTTTCGAGTATCAAAAGGGACAGTTTTGCCCTTGGATGTGTACAGATGGTATTAAGTGAAGTTCAAGGAAGCTAAGGTATATCTTAGTTGCAGGAATAGTTGAAATTTGTGGAAGATTAGTGCTAGAAAAGAAAAGACAGTCTCTTTTTCATCCATTTTTAGCTGATGTGGCTGTGGGGCAATGGGAAAGCACAAGCAAATATACAACAATTTATAATATGCAGTAGGGTTATAATTGAAAAAAGGAAGAGAAAACAGATGGAGGAAGAGCTAGCTGTTGTTTTTCTGCTGGGTTAAAGGGGAAAAAAAGCCCTCTCCTTCCCTTTAAAAGTAGTCCTACTTCTATCAGTGCATTGCTTTCTGGCCAGCAGCATACAGAGGAGAAGGAAAAAGAGGATTTTCCTCTGTCATATGCCTTTCTGGGTCTTTTCTGGCCTGCTGAAACAATCTATTTTTGTAAACAAAACCCCCAAAAGATGCAGTCTCCAAGAAAGAGCTGGGTCTCGGAGTCCCCTCTAGAGCAAGCAGCTCCAAGTGGCAGGCCTGCCCCTGTTGAAAGTAATGCTTAGTCCTTAAGAAAGCAAGTTGCATAGACCAAAAATATGGTAATTGTGGAGCTGACCAATTCTTGTGAATGGGATAATTATCAATAGAAATATTTAATCTTTCTTCTCTAGTGGAAAATGGGATTTTTTGTGAGATTTAGTTTGTCCCCAAAATAAGATATCTGTGTGTTTCTAGGTGCTCATCATAACCTGACCTGTAGTACCGTTAACAAAAGGAAAATCTTTTTCCTCAGTTAAGTAAGAAATAAAATAGCTGTAGTTGAAAATGTAAGTGCTATTGGCAAGAATGTACTTTTTAGGATAATGGGTTTGTGTCCATGTGTGTATGTCCTGATGAATAGCCAGAGCTGTAATATTCTGAAGAACCTACAACAGTGGTATGTTACAGCATGACAGTGTTACTGGTTACCAAGGGTAACATGAAGTGTGGGTTTACAGACATTTCTCTGGGTATTGCAAACATTTTACATTTTCTCCAGGTTGATAGTAGACGACATAATGTTTGCACTCAGTTTTTGAGACTCTCTCTTTAAAGGAAGAATGAATTAGTTAATTGGGCATCTTCAAACATCGGGAAGAGCTTATAAGAAATTTATACCACCACATTTCCCAGGGTCTCATTCCAATGCTAACACAAGTTTAGAATAAATAAAGAAAGCTTATATTATAGCTGATAGCTTCTGATACGCTTGTACCTGTGTTAATATGATGACTGCAGAGCTTGAATTAAAATGTCTCTAAAGGCAAGCTAAAAGATTGCCTAATCTTAATATTGCTGAAAGAAGTCAGGAAGTTTTTAAAGCTTTGTATTAAGAACTGTCTTTACCCCAGTACAGGGTAATATCTTCATCCCCGTTTTGGCACACTCAGGCTGAATTTTTGTATAGATGGTGTATTATGGCTATTATGTATAAATTACAGCATACAAAACTTATTGTACTTATTTCTGTAACGTAGGTATCACTTCTGCATGTGGTCACTTTATGGCATGTTACTATTTTGAATGAATTATCTTCTGTGGAAGGTCAGCCATTTCAATGTCTTTCTCATGACAGGAGCTAGACAGTATTATCAGTTGTAATTTTCAGTTCATAAACTAAACTGCTGCACAACATAACATACTCCTGTTGGTTTCACCTTAGGTAGCTGAAAGTTATTCATTTGTTAAATGGTCCTTAGGTAGAGTCTGAGCATTTTCTTTGGAAAGCTTCTGATTTACAGAGCACACAGGCACTTTCTTGACTGGAGATGTTAGCAGAGAAGGCTACTCAACTCCCTTGGGACTAAGCACTGGGATAGGAGCAGAGGTTGCAATTTGGTGTGTCTTGGAAGGGCCATATCATTTATTCTTCACTTAGCAGTTCCTACTGGATGTTTCTGTGCACCTTCCTTCATAGTGCAAAAGAGTTTCATTTATTTACCACCTTCTGAGACATTCACTTTATTTTCCATATATGCAGTCACTCAATATCTGTCTCAAGGATGCACTGTTGGAGCTGGGTATCATAATAAAGCACCCAGGCCAAAGATGGCTCCTTAAAACAGAAGAAAGATACTGATAAGAAAGCAAAAGTCCTTCTCTACATGCTGTATAAAACTCTAACTGGAGTGTTTGACTCTGCCTGTCAATATGCAATCTGGTGAAGGCTGTCACGAGTCCAAAAGAGGGCATTTTACACAGAATGAATTAGAAGATTACACATATTGGGGCACATGAATAAGAACTCTGTCGCTCCCTGTGTGAGCACTGATGTTCCCAAAGTGCAATAAAGTAGGATGTCTTGGAGGGTGTTTGCAAGAAAATTGTCAACTGAGCAGGTAAATTAGGTAAGCATCTCTTATGTTTGCTATAGCTCCAGCTGGATACTGTGACTGTTCATAAATGAGCTTTAATATTTCCCCTTTCTCAACTGCAAAGGACATTCCTTGTTCTGTTTCTCCATAGTTCCTAGAAAGCCAAAACTATGTAACCTCTCAACATATGCAGAGGGTTAGTATTGTGTGTGACCTCTCTCACCCCTTGCACTGTGCTGCAGACCTGGATCCACAGCCATGTGGGCTTCTGGTGCTGTCATCTGTGTTCATTGTCAGGGAACACAGGAGTAGAAAGTAAGAGGGTAATGAATGTTCAGAGATCTGAGTGACACTGTGGGATCAAATGCAAGAAATAATGCAGGGGCAGATTTGTAAAAGAGATGCTTGCTGTGGCTTCTGGTAGAAAACAATGTTCTTCTCCAGCTCTAATGAAGTCCACAGGCCAACAAGTAAAGGGCACATCACCAGTATTAATTTACTCGAATGTCCCAGCAGAAGACCAATATGAAATATTAATCCCTGTGAGAGGGAAATTACTGATGTGACCTTTGACCATGTCAGAAGTGTGTCTGCATGTAGGATTCCTCTAGTGGTTTGTTGACAATTTGGAGTACAGGCAGTACTATCCCTACAGCTGTGAAGTCACTCTGCATCTTCATCAGAGAAGGTCTTTCCTCCTTTTGTCTCCCACAATGGCATTATCGCTATGGATTTTTTCAGCTTCACAATGGCAGCTGGTCAGGCAGAAAGCATGAAGGAGACCACAAGCTACATCTTGAACTAGGCAAGTTCAGATGTTTGCTGCAAATGTGATTTGTATCAATGAATATTTGGAGAGAAAGGATAAAGAAAGAGAGGCTGCTGATGTGCAAGCAGGATGCAGTGTTCCTGACAAAGTCCAACAGAGGAGCAGGTGGGGAAAATGACATAAAAGCAAGAAACTGCAACGTTTAGAAACTATCATTCACCTTTTCAGGGTGCCGTATGATTAATTTGACTACCCAAGTCAGCAAGCGGTGAGTGTGTATAATTAACGTGTGCCAATGATTTACGGATCAAGGACTACTTGCTCTAAGCGTAGTCTCATAATTCTAAATAATAAATAAAGTAATAATTTATTCGTTTTGGGAGCAGTTCTTCATCAGAAAAAGGGAAGAGAATTCTTCTTGTTGGTTATTTGTTGCATACCCTTCACTTGGGTGTATTCAGTTGCTTATACACTGGCCTGGCAAGGGAGAGAAGAACCTAGTGTATGCCATAGTGAAAATAACATTTTTGTTGTTCTGTCTGAATGCTTAAAGATGAACAAAGTCCTCCATGGCTATGAGTGTTCCTGTAATGACTGGTTTCCCAGCTCTTTTCCAGAACATGGACTTTAGTCTGAGAAAGAAGAAAAATCCTGTCACGTTTTATGCAGATTTCCTGGTCAAAGCAGGTGTAATTGGATGCTGACTGCACAGCCTGTACCAGTGCACTTCAGCGTGCCCCAGAAACCTGGAGCAAAGCTGAGGGAGGAGAAAAAACCCAAAACATAACAGATGCTACCATCATTGTCCTTTTAATCACTGCCAGATTTGCTACCTGTGGGCTTCAGTTGTACTGTGGGCTATGTGAATTGGTGTGACTAGAAGATAAAAGCTTTCATAAATTTTAGGTAACCAGGAAAATGGCAGTAACTGCTTCATGCCTCATCATCACGTGAAACCTTCTGCAAGCCTGTAAGCTCTGGGAGGGCAGAGGTTATCCGGCACCACTTTTATCTATATAGTTCCTGATACAATGGGACTTTGATTCCTGATTGAGGTTTCAAACTGTGACTAAATACTTTATAGTAATAAATATGAAGGCTTAAAATATGCAAATGCATGCAGCTACAGCTGATGCCTTCATATTACCCCAGTGAATTAGGAGAGGGCAATGTGGTGGGAGCAGAGAGGCTCAGTTCATTCAGCTGTTGACCAAACCAGGAAGCTGCAGGTTTTGTGTATATTCTTTATTATTATTCTTTATGGGGGTTTTTGTTATTCCTTGATATTCTCTCTTAGCATTGCTGAATGGAGGCGATCCACTTGTCTAGTCTGCTCTCTACCTGCACTTCTACAGGTAGTATAGATGGTGGTCAAGCTGCACCTTCCTTTTCATCACCTGTGGGTATTTTGGATCATTGGTAAATAGTGTTTTTACCGTTGTTTGTCTGCAACAGACTCTAAAAATATTCCAGGAGTTAGATCACTTTAGTGGTGACATCATGGTAGCACTGTCACCTAGGTAATGGAACTAATTGCCATAGCAACAAGGCTTTATCATTCAGCAGCCCCAACATTTTTGACATATGGGAGAAACTAAAGATTTGAAGTAGGACACAAATGAAACATATCTGATTGGGCTAAGTCATATTAATAGTTATGAACAGGAATCTTCTGAGCAGAGTAAATCAAATCAGAGTAAATGATATATCTTTTAGAGGCCCATTTACTTCAAATTAAAGTGTTTAATGTAAAAAACTTTCTTCCTCTGGGGAAAAAATAGCAGCATTTAATTAAAACAAGCAGATAATAAACCTGATTGTTTAACATTATTGTACAGCCCCTGGGTATTGCTCCCATTCTAGGCATTGTATGAGACTAAGGAAATTACAAAGTACTTCTAATAAATTTTAGCTGAGCATTATCTCACTTCAGGGTTAATCATATACCTTGCCAAAATGTGATTGTGGTGGGAGCTTTGAAGGCTGGTGACAAAAGTACCCTGAGCCCTGCCCTAGGGATCTCCAGCTTGCTTGCCTATTTCCAGCAGTGCTGGCTCTGCCTCAGCCTTTTTTGGGAACAGCATAACCTCCAGCTACACCTGACACAGTCTAATCCCACTAGAATTAGATCCAAAATTACATAAAGTCAGAGTGAAGTTTTCCCTTGCTCTAGTCAGTGCAACTTTTGCTATAGAGTCAGTAGACCCATGTTTCACTCTGTGTGTTCTGCTCTTGGTTTGCTTGGAAATTAAAGACGGCAAGCACCCCTTCATTTTATTCTCTGGTCCCTGGGTTATTAGTGTTGCACATTTGATCACAGGCAGCAATGCTGCTTCTGAGGTTGGCATGGAGCAAATCAAGAAGGTATGCAGAGCTTTAGAGGCAAAGGTGAAGGACCTTGTTAGCCCTTCTTGACCCAATAGACAAAGGAGAAGTTTGGATAAGTGTGGACACATCCTGCAAGGTGACAAATGATTATGTAGTTAACTGAGAAGGTGAGTAAAGACATCTTTCCCATCAGGCTTGGCAACCTACTGAGCAGGGCTTTAAACTAAAAACATGAGGGCTGCAATTTAATGAGAATACAGGTTAGGATGGCAGGATGAAGTCCTCTTTGGTCAGTCAGGAAATCTGCTGATCATGGACCCTGGTTCTTAAGAGACTACTTTGATTTCCCTGCCTGGAAGCGCACTGGGAGGCAAAAATGGCAGGGAGTGTCTGAAGTGTATAGGGTAATTTCTTAATGCAAATACTGCATAAATTAACTATTTGTGATGTTCTTCTGGATCTACTTGCAAACAAGGAAGATCTGGTTAAGGATGAGACAAACTGTGGCAGCCTTGAGTGTGGTGGTCATGAAATTGTGGAGATCAAGACGCTGACAACAGTGAAAAAGACAAGTAGCAGTGTCGATCCTGGAGCTAGGGGGAGAAGGGTTTGATGTATTTAGGAAACTGGTTGGTAAGATCCTGTGGGAGACAGCTGTGTCTCACCAGTCTTGCTGTTTAAAAACAGCAAGAATGATGCTCAGGAAAAGTACAGGTCAATTGGTCCTGCTTTGTTTGTACAGATGAATACTCTCAGAACATATTTTTGGACATGTGAAGGAAAAAGAAATTGGAAGTACCACTCATTAGACCCCATCTAGATTAATGCATCCAAATTGAAGACCCCTGGTACAAGAAAGGCATCAGTGAACTGGAGAAATCTTAGGGGAGGTGACTGAGATGTTTGGGGCAGGATCATTTGCCCTGTAAAGGTGGACAAACACTGCAAGAGGCTGCACAGGGAGGTCACAGTTGCTCCATCCTTGGAGGCTTTCAAGCCTCGACTGGACAAAGCACTGACAACTTGTTCTGAATTCAGTGTTGATCCTGCTTTGAGCAAGAGGTTAGGCTAGAGATGTTCCCAACTCTCTTCCTACTGGAGTTATTCTGTGACTTTGTACTTTTACCGGAAGATACAATTCCTCTTTATTCCTCCTAATCTTCCTACCTGTATCTAATCTCTTAAAGCTGCATCCCTATGGTGTCTTGTGAAGCAACAACAACAAAGAAATTGGAGAGTTTCTTTTCTATAATAAAGGAGAATATATCATACTTAGTTGAAAAGTGGCTAATCACAGAATTACAGCGTTTAATTTAAAGTGTATGTTTTACTTGCCTGTACTGAGGTATGTGTTACTATTTTATTCAACATGACTACATTGGTTCAGGCAGAAACAGTGAACAAATTCGCAGATAAAGAACAGTGACTCACTGTTACTTGCTGCCTCCAACCTAAATATTAGCTGCTCTTCAGTAAATGTAACTGATCTGTGCTTAGAAATGCAGCACTTGGCAGATAAAATGCCATTTCTTCCAATTATTTTTTTCCATATTATACAGGCTCAGTATTAACTTAAGCTTTTCACTCTGATGGAATTACATGTAATAATCACTTTTAACATGTTGTCTGATTGCTTTCCTTATCGGGAGTTCAGGTTTGCATTCCCACCTTTAATATCAAACCCTTTCTAATAGAAGATGAGACTTTGGGCAATTAGGCTGGAGGGTCGAAATAATCCTGACAATTACTTTTCATTCTAGTCGAGATTGTAAAGACGTAACTTGGCGCTAAGAATTTCCCTATGCATCTTGTAAGTTTTTCTCATCATCACCCTTCCAGGCACACTTAGAAATAGATGCTTTGTGGTTTATGTTCTATAACCTCAATGGCTTTGGGTCTTGAAAGCCAATTTTAAAGGCTCAGAAAAATCACAGCAAAACAGCTGCTTGGTTTTATAAAATATAAATGATATCATTAAAAATGCACAGATGGCTTCTTGGTGATGCATTTCGCAAACATGCTTAGATGTTGTTCAAAATATGAATTTGAATAAATCTGTGATTAATAATTTTGTAGCTGGTGACAGCAGCTATTGGTGTGAGAGCAGGTAGCCAGATATCAGAGGCTTATTTTACCCTTTTTTTGGTTTTACTATGGCTTTGAACAGTGTGAAAACGTGATGGAGGATTATCACTGGTAGAAACAAAAGTGTAGCTTCATCACAGCTTGAACCACTGCACTCTTTTTATCAAGAGTGTATGCGTAGTTTTTTTCTTGCTACATTGTGTTGTGCTCACGTGAAAAGAATAAAGAGGAAGAGATGCTACCACCTTCATAACATGTGCAGAAATATTTTGAGTCACAGACATTTGAGTGAAAAACACCCAGTATTTTGTAATATACTTGAACAGTAATTGCCTTGAGGGGAAAAAAGGGTCCTTCATTGAGTGCTGGTAGGGATTTCTGTGATTTAAGCAATCGCTGAAAGGAGATTGTTTGTTTTGGTTACGCTACATGACAAGAATTGTTTGCAAGAAGCAATCGAATGCTTTTCCTTGCATACTGATCGTTCATTATACAGCTATCAATAACTGCCTAATAAAACTTGTCCAAAATAAATCACACTTTCTTAACTGCTTGGTAAAGATTGGACAACACTTCAGTGCACTTCTCAATACAGTAGCACTTTACAAAAGCAATCTATACTCTAAGCGCCCATTGCTGTTACCAATTCGTTAAAAATGTTAAGCTAATATATTCAGGTTCCTTTATTGGAGAGTGAAAGCCAGTAACAAAGCCAACAAAGATGCATGTGTCTGATTATACCATGCCAGAAGTAAATAATAGAGTGTTATTCAATTCATGGCACAAGTTATGGATTTTGGATAGCAGCATACATCCATTTGAAAAATGATGGACATGTCAAAATGAAATATGCCATAGTCAAAAAGTACAAACTTCTAAAGTAAATGATGATAAGTTCAAGACCCGTGCCTGTAATTTTGAGGTTCAAATAAGTCTTATTTGTTTCATAAAAAATCAAACAACAAGAAAAACCAAAAACCGGCAATCACATTTTATTTAATCAAAATGTGCGGGTTTAGTGAAATGTTCACAGGATTTTCCAGCATGTGCCTTGTATCTGTAAAACTTTGAGCAACTGGAGACATGTATTGGAAGTGAGGCAGCACGGACAGAAAAGTATGCATGTTTAAAATATTTTGCGTAAATCAGAAGTGATCAACTTGGCACTGATGTTTCAAGCATGTTTGGGATAGATTTCATTGAAAAAAACTGCTAATTAATAAAATTCAGTGCTTCTAAACATTCTGGCCTGGAAATCTCAGTGCAGGCGTCTGAAATCAATGAGTGAAAACTCCGTATGGAAATGCTGGTCCTGAAATCCAATGCAGTAATCTCTGTTCAACTAATAGTGTTTTAGCTGCAGTAAAACCTGGACAAAAGGCCTGCAATACGTTACCTGAGTAAATTTCCTTGATAAAGGAAGTGTGTGGAGTCTGTCCTGTTCTTTGCAGCAATGAGGACAGGATAAACTGCATTTGAGTATCATGAGTAGGTCTGACTGTTTGCTCACTGGAGGCCTGTATTTATCGGGCTGATCCACACCAGCTTCAGGCAGTGCTGCAGAGCTAAAGGCTTTTGCTGCCCCTTTTACGGGTAGCAATGGACTTTGCTTTTCGAAGCATGTTCTTCCATGACTTAGGTGGGGAAGCCTCCTGGGATCTAACTCTAAGGTCTCATTTGCCTGCTGCCTCACCACCACATCTTCCTCTTGCAAACATAGTGAAGAGGCAAAGAAAGGACAAGAGGGCATGATCTTAAGCTCTCCCAGGGGAAGTTTAGGTTGGATATTAGGAAGAAATTTTTTACGGAGAGAGTAATCAGACATTGGAATGGGCTGCCCAGGGAGGTGGTGGATTCTCCATCCCTGGAGGTTTTTAAGATAAGACTGCATGTGGCACTTGGGCCATGGTCTAGTAACCACAGCGGTGTTGCATCAAGGGTTGGATTGATGATCTCGGAGCTCTTTTCCAACCCAGGTAATTCTATGATTCTGAAGTGGAATTGGAATAGAACTTCATCCACATGAGAGGGCCATATCTTTGTGTAGCTGTGACACTGATGGGCGGATTTTAGTGGTGGACTTGATTCCCAACCTAAACGATTCTACCGTTCTATGGAGTAGTGAGTGGAAGCTCAGGAAGTCAAGTAATCCATCTCCCTACCAGCCAAGTCCAATCACACCCCCGTGGCTCAGCGTAGGTTTTCAACCCCGTCTGTGTGGGAATTTTGGCAGACTGCTGACAATTCAGAGGTGCCACATGTTGCTTGGCTTGCATAGAGGAGGAATATGTGTGTTCTTCCCTCCCATCAGAGAGATGCGGAGAAAACGCATCCAGCTATGTGTGCCATAGCTGCAACTGACAGGAGGAATGCATGTTCTAGTCGGTCACACATGTCCCAGGCACTGTGTCATCCCTTGCTAACTAGATGACAAGCTTGTATAGAGTTGAAAGAAGATGTAGAGCCCTGGTAAGGCAAGGGGTTTAACATATCAAAAGGAAAAATGTGGTGTACTAAAAATCTGATTAAGGGGTTACAATAGATAGGTCAATAAAGGGATGCTGGTGGGAGTTGCTGTATGTTATAAAAGCGTGGCAGAACTTCCATCAGGGGAGAGGAATCACAGACATGGGGAACCTAATGAGCACTGAGGAAAGGAGTCTGAAGCAAGAAAGTATAAGGAGAGGAAAAGTGATTTTTAACTTCTATGGGTAAATTGGAGCTTTTAATGGACTACTTATCTGAATCTATTACTAAAGATCTTGAGATGGAATTTCTAAAAATTTCATAGATAATTAAGTATCTTTACTGCTGAAAGCTTTTCCTAATATCTACTCTTGCTGTAGTTGAAGTTCATTAGCTTTTTACAATCTTCCTTTGACACGGGTAAGAGCTTTTTACAGTGTTCTTTTGCATAGATGAACACTGTTATATGCTGCCTCTTAGCATTTTCCCTAAACCAAACTAGCCCAAATTTTTTCAGAAAACAGATCTTTTTGTCACTCACTACTTCTCCCCAAGTGTTCCATATCTGCTGAGAAGCATAATGGCCAAAACTGAATGCCTGTTCCCACAGAGACCTTGTGAGCCCCAAGGAGAAGGGAAGGATTACTTCATGTAGTTACTTTACTAATGTAAAACTTTGCATTTGTCTCTTACCTAATATGTTTGCAGACCTGTCAATTTAACACACATTCTATATTTTAGCATCTGGTTGTAAACGAATCATGGAGAGGATACATCCCTCCACAGAGAGGTATTGTATGGGATTGCACTCTGACAGTGTGCACTCTCTGGGTGTATAGACTCTCTGGATGTTTTACAGGACACTTTGGTTTCTATTCTCTAGTTTCATTTATACTGTTTCTTAGGTTGCTTGTGAGGATGTTATAGGAGATAAGGTCAGAATCTTACCAAAGTCAAGATATACGGTATCTACTGTAATTTCTCACTAAATACAAGCCATTTGCCCTACCAAGGAAAGAAACTAGATTGATCTTACAGTTTTTGTTCCTAGTGACTGCTTGTTGACTGTTTCTAGTCTTCTTTATTCTTCTTTTAATTGCTTATACTTTCTTGAATTTTTTTTTTTTTGTCACTAGTTCTCCAAGAGCTGAAATTGCGTGGTCTATAATATTCTTTTTTCTACTTTAAGGTAAAGGAGCATTGCCTTTATCCTTTCTCAGTCTTTTGGGTCTCCAGTTAATTTTCAGAAATTCTCAAAGATAACCACTAGGAAATCTGAGATTTCTTCAGCCAGTTCTACAAAAGTATTTTACGAGAAATTTAATCAGACCCAGCCACTTGGAAAACATCTAGTTTATCTTTATCTAAGAATTCATGGCACTGCTCTGAGAAATCATTAGTCCTTATCTATAGGTGTTTAAATAAGTAAGCACCTTAATTACAGCTGACCTTTTTAATAAAGAATGAAATGAAAAAGCATTGATGTTGAGATTAAGTTCACCATCTCAGCTTTCTCTGTTACTTGTTGTATTAGAGCCTATCTTATGCTAACAACTGCATCAGCCATAAAACAAAGAGGAATAAAGGACCTCAGAAACTTTCCAGACTCTCTGAACCCCTGGCACTTAAAAACCCATCCTATCAGTTTGGATCAAATTTTACTGGGGGCATAACAAGTATAGCTGGAATGTGTTCAAGGACTTTGTATTATTCTGAGTCACTTGAGACAGGAAGGGTAAAAGGGGAATATGGGGATGTTTACTGGCAAAGTGTCAGTTGTGTCCCCAATGCTCCAGGTAACATGAGATTGGCACCAGGCTCCAAAACCTCAACTGCAAATGACTCTAAAGGGCCTGATAGTCTACCTTGAACAAAAAAGTAATTTTTTTTATGCTGTCTTTTTAAAGGTTTTTCATGTTCTGACATAAGAGAACATTAGCTGCAATAAAGAATATCGGTAAGCTGAGTCATAGATAGGGGTATGATAGGAGTATAAAACAAGACTCCATAAATTTTAAATGTTTTGGTAAATCAAAATCAGCAGTCACAAACTGTGTAGTTCACTGTGCAGTATACAACAAGGGATTATTCTGATGCACTTGCATACACCAAACACATTGTTTTCCCTTTAACATCCACAGCAGTCTCCCAGCGCAGATTTTGATAAAAAACCTAAATGAGTGTGAATTCTACCATTGACAGAAAGGCCAAAAAATGCAATAGTTACATTTCTGTGTCATGCATGGATATGTCTTTTATTGCCAAGGGTATCTGGTCATCAAGTCGAATGGGAAAATCTCACAGGATTTCTGTAATACCAGAGGAAAACAGCAGGTATTAGCTCTGACATTTCTTAAAAAAAATAAAATAAAAAGGCTTCAAAGGCCTTTAATATGACTTTATCATCTTGAATAGCTCCTACAGGAGTTTGGACTTCTTAGGAGGCTGCAAGAAAGCTGCAAACATTGAGGGAATTGACAGAAATGTAGCACTTGGGACTTTCTTTAGTGCATTTGTGCTGAACCAATAATTTCCAAGAGTAGTGTTTCTGGAATTATTATTGTGCACAATAACAAAGATGCTTTAAAAACACATATATGTGTGTGTGGGAAGAAATCCTGTTCCAACTGAACTCCTCAATCTCTTGCCCTTACTGGACAAATGGACTTCAGGGAAGAAATATTCAAAGGCATCTTCCTGTGGTGATGTCTGTTGTCATCCCATCAGGGATAAGAAGAAAGGACAAGATTTTCTGCACAGCCTCATGATGTAGGATGCTGAGAAGGCTGAATTCCAAACCTGGTTGATGCCCTGAGTCTGCTGAGAGGCAGCTCTGGTTGCTCAGAGAGCAACGATGTTTCGGTCTTCTTATCCTCCTGTCCCTGAGCTGCTGCATCTTCCTCGTTGTGCAGCTCCAACACATCAATCTGTAGGATTACAGGCTACTGAGGACCTTGCTCAGTCCTCCTTGTTTCTAAGACATGGAATAGCTGGGGAAGGAAAAAAAAGTTCATGTGTAAGCAGTATTCTAGGCTTCTGTAAAATATCTACTGTTGTGCCAGATGGGAAAATGTTAGTTAAACTTATAGTAACTTAATTAAGTTAGGAGGGAGATTGGTAAATTAAAATTATAAAGTGATTGTGAAAGGTTGTCCAGAGGAAGCTGGCAAAGGGCCATGCTGAAAAGGAAACTGTTAGAAAGTGTCTGTCAAAGTGCAGTTATTGGATTGGGTCATAATCTGATTTAATATTTTCATCAACAATCTCAATACCAAAAAGTAGGGGTGAATTAATGACTTTTTTTCTGGTGGTGTAAATGTGGGACAAATTAGTAATACAAATGTGAATTACCATGTTATATAGAAATAATTAAGTGACCTTGAGATCAGGAACCATATAAATGTGATGGAGCATTATAATACAAAATGAAAAAATATGCTTTTTGGGACCATGAACAAGAATTTCAGGCATTAACTAGTGTTTGAGCTGTGAGCAGAGAAGAAACCAGGTCATATGTTTTAGTCAGCTATAACATAGCTATGAAAAAGCTCACTGGGGTCATAAGTTATTAAATTCTTCTTTGGGTATAGTGACTTCCGTGCTATGTAAAAGGCTCTGGTATGACTGTATCTGAAATACTGTATCTCTGTGTATAATCTCACAAAAATTACTCCATGATGGAATGAGAGAGAAGGGTATAATGCTTTTAGCAGCCCATCTTAGGAAAGGAAATCAAAAGTGTGGTTTCTTCAGGTGAGAAAAAGCAAAGGTTGAGAAGGATACAACAGGCATCTATAGATTTAGCAGCAGAGGAGACTCTAAAGAAGGGAGGAAGAGGAGAAAAAACTCTTTGAGCAAAAATGGCAGCACTGACACAACAGCATTTTCATACAGAAAAAGGAGGAAAAGCGGTTATGAGAGATTTCCTATAGTACAGATAACATGATTCCTTTAACTCGTTTTTAGGATAGGAATTGATGTGTTTTAACGAAGAGTTTATTAAACCCTGTTACCTGGTACAACATGGGGCTGCAGGTAGGAGATTGCAGATGTCCCTCTCACTCCTGTGCTTCAAGCTTCACTGTGGAAATCTCCATTCCCTCCACTGCTCCCTGTTTTTTCACTTCCTCTCTGCGTGCTCCAATCTCCAGAACTGCGCAAATATATTTTATTTATTTTATTTGCATCGCTTATCCTGCAATGGACATGGTTTGACTGGGTTTTTGTCTGAGATAAACTTGCCTTCGAAAGGGGACAAAAATTCCTGCACTTCGCTCAGCCCTGTAGAGTCACGTGCAAGAGCTGTACTCACCATTTCGCCTGCTTCTTTAATAGTAGAGAAATTCTCCTTCACACTCCCTTTTCAGTTCATGGACAGGAGGAGAGAGAAGCACTGACGGTTTGAAGCAGAATTTAGAAATCATACTATTCAATAACTAGGAACTCTGATATTTTTGTGTAACATCAGAGAAAAGCTCCTCGTATTAACATTCAAATAGGTGCATAAAGTAGTTATTGTTTTCCTGGCCATACAGAGTGTGCTGCCATATGCTCACAGTCAGAAATGGCGTGAGGTACTATTCATAATGGCTTTTATTTATGACAGTTTCTGGGATCCAGGGCTCTAGCTATAATGGCTCAGCGGGTTTCCACAGCTCAGCTGTGACTAGACCTAATTCTGATTCATTCAGACTGTTCCTGCAGTCAAAGGCAATAGCAAATAGAAAAGATACTGCTGATAAATTGCAGATAGAAAAAATATAAAATCAATATAACAATTACAGCTGATCCAATCAGAAACAAGTAGAGAAATTAGGAGAAGTTGAAGAAAGAACACGGGAATAAAATCCACCATGATTAGCACTAAGTGTGTAGTGCTTATCACAAGAGAGTCAGATACTTAGATATTATGCAGCAGGACAAAAGAATACAGAAAAAATGCTACTGAGGAAGAAACTATGTACACTTAAGGCTAAGTGTCTTGCAGAGGCAGGAGTGGTTTAGAAAAGTACCACCCATGGTATCACATTCAGTTCTGTCTTGCACCTCTTTTCCCTTCTCCACTGTTGCTCCTGTGGGATATTTGCAGTCAATTGCCAGCTCAGTAGTCAATAAATTGCCAACTCAGTAGTTAAAAAGATAAAGACTACTGAGAGGTTTTGCTCTTCCCGAACACGGCATCCTCTGCATGCTTGCTAGGTTACAGAATGTGAAGCAAGCCATTCAGAGCTGGGTTTGAATGGACATCAGCCCTTGCCGCTTTCACAAATTCTGCGTGTGGCAAAGGAGTATTTGTTGTTTCAGCTAAGGATTTAGCAAGTCCTATCTAAACTTACTGTTACTTTGCAGGAGGAACTACAGCCTTTCGGGAGCTATAAGTAGGGGAAAGAAGGAGCTCTGTTGCACCATGTGATGGCATTCACATCAGCAGGACAAAGGCTGAGGCATACTGGGAGAAAATTATGCTGAAGGAAAATGCATGTTGCCTCTGGAATGTTTTTGTAGCTCTTTTGAAAGATTAAGAAAAAAACAGTGTCATACTGGTAATATGTTTAACATGATCTTACCCGTGTTCAAGCAATTTTGACTGCAGTTATGTTTAATTGAACGACTGTTTATCTAGCAGAGAAGAAATCACGGCTTATCAGCAGTAACTTGCTCAGAAGCCCTGTGAGCTTGCTTGGATAGGAACTTACAAGTTAAAAGAGTTCCCAAAAATATGCTTCCCACATCTCAGCCAATGTCCTGTCTCTTGTGTTCAGCAGCATGTTTGGTTCCTGTCTGTCAGAAGGAAGGATTAGTCCGTCCCCAGCACTGGCCTGAAGCCTTTTGGCAAAATCACAGGTTATTCCTGGGCTGAATCCCAAATGCCCTTAGTTCCCTAGGGGCCCTTACCTGTGCAGGTGAAGCCATGGCATGCTTTTCACTCAGAGCAGCTAAACTCAAATAGCAATTGTGTTATCTTAGCATTCAAGTGGACACAGACCTTTCCCCTCCCACTGCAGCCTAAATGAGTATATGATAAGTTCTCCATCACTGCAGGACTCTGATCCAGGGGAAGTCATGGACCTTGAGGAAGTCACAGGATCTCGCTTGCACCCTATATCAGGTATATATGAACCTGGATCTAGTCACCCACCCTGGATGTTGCTTGACTTCCTGCTGGGGCGAGGCCTGGGTATGAAACATCCCTTCCCCACAGTGACTTCCAAGGGGGAAAAAGCCTATGCACAAGTGCAGGGAGTTGTACTGCGCTCTACAGGTCCAGAAGATCTCCCCACAGTTTAGGAGTGGCTGTTGACAGCCCTTGGTTGATAGAGACTGGCTATCAAAACTTGTAAGTCCTCACTTCTATCCTCAAATAGGTATTTGAGCAGAAGTAGGAAGCAGGTAGATACTCATCCCTTCTTCTCTCACTGACATGTGTGATGAAGATGGTTGGATACTGACAGTTTTTCCTGCTGGTCACCCTGGAGGATAATTAAAACCAGGATGCCAGTTTGACTCCTGATCTACAGCAGTACTTGCTTCCTTAGAGCTTACAAAAAGCCCAGAATTTAGAAATTCCTCTTGAATGTGAAATACTGTATCTTTTCAATGGACACTTGAATTTAGCTGAGCTCAACCTGACATGGCACTTCACTGCAATCCAATCATGATAACAAAGAAAGAATTTGTCTGTGTTGCCTGCCATGTAAAAGTAAACTTTGACAAGTCACAGATGCCTCGTTCTATAAATTCCTCACTACATTTGTGTGAGACCTGAAGTGATGGAAACAAAACAGAAGTGGTTTTGGTTGTCTAGAATCTGTGTGATCAACTGGGATCTGCAGAGTCATTGCTTCCCTGCAGTAAGTGTCCCATTCCCAGTACCAGCAGCCAAGTACAGTTGAATGTGATCTGTATAAGGAAAGAAAAAAATTGTCATCTCTGGGATGCATGCAGTTGTTTTGGCTGAGTTCTGATGAAATATCACTGTGGATTTTTTTCCCCAAGGTACCGCAAAGAGGCTTATACCCTCTAATTTCAAGAGGAGAACTAGGTCTCGTGGGACTTTGCAATTTTTTTGCCATGTAATTCATATTGTGGGATCTTCTGCCAGTCAATTTACCAGCACAAACAGTAAGATTAGCAAATATAGTGTGTTTTGCTGCTTCTTGAAAATAGTCGAAATAAGGGTTAGGATTATTAGCTCTTTCTTCTGTTAGAAAAATGGAGAGAAAAAAGAATTGACTAATATCTAAAACCTGTACTCAAATTCACAGAACTGATACAGACCCTGGACTGGGTTCTTCCTCACAGGAAGACAGAATGTGCCATTTCCATGTACTCCCCTGGATATGCCACTCCTTGGATTTTGGATGAGTGAAACGAGGGATTCCTCTTCATCTGCCTCCAGGTGCCAGATCCCCCAAAACAGAAGAGGTAGAAAAGCAGTGTTGGGATCACCCCACATCCTTTACCTTGGCTCCCGATGTTTGCCATGCACAGAGGAAAGAGCTGAATGCTCCCACTTCTCTCCAGGCAGACCTGGCTGGCAGGGCTGCCTCCAGACAGGAGCTGTACCAGGACTCCCCCAGGACCAGAGCGCTTTTTTTTTCTTTCGTCCCACACTGTGGGCTGCAATGTAGAAGCTATACCCAGGGCTCAATCTGCTTACTTCAAACATCCAATATCCTCACTGCTTTGCCGGGGAGGATTATACATTTTTCACAAAGTGAGCAAGTAAGCTTTCAGAGAAAAAATATTTCCATGGCTACAGATCCTCCTCATGCAGTAGAATGGCTTATGCAACTCAGCTAACAGAGAGCTAATAAAATGAGAGCTTCCCATCTAATTAGATAAAAAGATGGCTGGGTGTTTGATGTCAACTTTCTGTTTTACACCTGAAACCCCTGGGAACTGTCTCAGATGTCCAGAGATGCTGTCAAAGTTTTTATTTTGCATGAAGATCACGCTCCATTTTTGATCCTGTAGGATTTTGCTACTGCATTGTACACAGAAGTGGTCCTTGTGCAGTTTTGTAATTGCAGTTAGTCCATATGCTGTTGTGCATTCATATCTGACATGTAAGAAAACTTACCTGTTATGCAAACAGAAGTTTGACTTACGTTGCTGGCATGGGTATGAAGATATAAAATCATAGAGGATCTGAGCAGTGCTAAAATACCAAAAGACGTTTATCTCCTCGTGCAACACTTTTATGAAGTACTGGAATTAAAATCATGGTGTTAACAGAAGATGATGGTGAAGGGAATATCTGGTAGATAGTTTTTGTTATCTGTAAGGCACATCCTCTTGATGCCTAGACTTTCATATTTTCTCTGAGATTTTCTGTGATATGTATCATGAGAGTAACATAAAATTTCTTTTCCTCTACCTGAGCTAAATTGTAGTTTATCAATCGGTCAAATATATGAGTTCAATATATAGGACTATGAGACTGTAAATGGGATTTTGCTTTTTAAGTGTCAAATTCTTGTTGTTCTTGGTTTAATCACTTTTACAGCCATGTAGACTAGGTAAATAGGAGGAAGCACTCAGAATTTCTGTTAATCTTTAAAACCCTGTCAAATATTTTTTAAATACTTCTGATCATTTCTCTTAATCCTGCCATTGTAATGAACCTAAGATGAGTCTTCCCTTAATTTAATGAGGTGAAGGTATTTCTTAAGGATTAGACACTAATGTGATGTATATTTGTAACTTTAAAAATATCTGGCAAGCTAGAAAGAAATTCTGTGTTAATTGAAGGACAGCTTCAGTAAAGATAAAATGAAAGAATCCTTCTAATGATGTATGTATGAACCAAAACAGATGGAAGAGACATTTCACCAACATCTTCTAAGTACTAGTAAGTAAATGTGACAATATTAATTTGGGTGAAAGGACATGATTAGTACCCTTCGACTCTTTTTTTATAGCAGATGAATCTAATGTATCCTATTTATATGACTGTGAAGAGCTTCCAGTCATATTGTAAAGATTTCTAAGGGCCAATTTGAAAGAGATTGCACTACAAGTGTCAAGTTGACAAGCTCACATCCTCTCCTTGATGTGAAGTGCTAAGTTCATGAAGATGTCAATGTGTTGCCTTGCCAAGTCTCCCAGCTGGAGAGTAATACTGCATAATAGTCATGAGACTTTGAAACCAACATTATCAGTTCAAGCATTGCAGGGTTTCATGGGGAAAACCATAGCACGAGAAAGTAATTTTCAGATAAGTTACATTCGGTGGCATTATCGGAGTTGATTTTACATTGCTGGGCGGATGTACAAAATTCACGCTTGCTCTTTCAAGTCAAATAATGTTCCTGATAATGTTCAGTGGAAGCTTTGCCTCAGCTGGCAAAAAAATCATGAACTCAAAGCAATTTCAGGCTGTTTCAGGAGATGTGCATACATTAGCACATGTGAGTAGTATGCCTATACACATCTCAGTTCTAACATTCTCCTGGTTTTCTTACAATGTTAGTCTGAGCTGTGATCAGCAGGGGTTATCTGAATTGGTGCCTTCTTGATTAAAATGAGTGAGGAAAGATGGGCCAAGCATTAACATATTTCAAAAGCTCTTGACAGCTGGTCTGAAAGTGCTTCCTATCTTCTCAGTCTGAGTAAAACAGCGTCTGAGTCAGGGCACATTGTGAAGCCAAGGCACGTGATGGATTCAGTCTTTTCCCCCAAAACAGCCCCTGAAATTAGTGGGGCAGTGTGGAAGTGACAACTGAAAAGGTATAGAGCTGATGTGATTGGTTTACTTGTGATGGGATGTCTTTGATTTGTATGGTTGCTTTTGAGAAGCGCTGTGAAGTTGTGTTGAGTCTGCCTGTCCTTCTAGATAGGAGCCCTTACTCTCTGAATAACACTTCTGTACATCTAATGAATCAGTCAATCAATACCAGCTTAAAGAGCTGTGCTTCTGAATGCTAACCATCTTTTTTTTACTCCCACGGGGGTGGTGTTTTCTGTATGACATTTTTGCCTGTGTTTTTAATTTGTATTTGGTAAAATACATATTCTTTTGCAGAGCATACTTTACAATAGGCAGCTTGAAAACTGCCACCAGGCTTACCTCTCTGTGAGATGCTGCCTGCTAAGCAGAGGAAATTGTCCAGCTTGTCAATGCCAAGTTAATAAGGCAATGTAAGTAATTGAAGTCCAGAGTGAGACTCATCTCCCTTGGGTAGTGACCTTAAAATGTTTGAGCTGTTCCACATCAGATTCACCACGTCTAGAAAAGAGTCTTTGACTAGTGCAGCGTGGCTCTTTATCCTTTATCCAAAAGAGGACATATTGGTGGCTTTTTCCATGCTGATTAGGCCAACATGAGTCATCCTCAGGTCTTCTGGGGTGACCATTGCAAAAGCAGTGCTAGACTGTGGTTCAAAGGTTCTTACCTCTCAAAAAGAGCAAAGACCAACATCCTTGTGCTCATTGAAAAGCCTCTACCCAGCTCCCAGACCTGTCTTCTGGGACTTAAAGGAAGAAATATGAGGATTCTTTGAGTCGGGCAGTGTCCTGTCAGCCAATGAATACTCTCATTCTTCTCTTGAATTCTCCCATTTCAGCTTCTTGCTTTTCTAGCAAGTGGCCATTGGAAACCACCGTACCTGATTGCCCTTCAGTGTTGGATGTATGCATCTTTGCAATGCATCTGGGAGGCAAAGAAGTGTTAGCTCCACCAGAAGAGTCTAAACCATGACACTCAGTGTTTTGATGCCTACAGAATAGGTGTTTACAGTCTTCCACGCAGCAAATACTGCTTGTGTACTGGAAAGGCATTCAATCAGCAAGAGGTCCTTATGCTAAAATTATGGCTTAACTAAGAATACCAAAACACTTTAGCAGTTGGATGAAGGCTTTCCTGGTAATCTTGTAGCTCTGCAATGCCTGAGGCATTGAAATATAAAGCTTTATACTTGTGCTTTATACCAAGAGACCATCCAGCCTCTCCTGGATATAGCAAGGAACTTACTCTAGTTAGGGTCTTTGAGTGGTTCTGTGGTAGGAATATCCATTCTTGACTTTGGTAATGTACCATGAGATTTGCTTCAATAAGATTTTCCCCTCACTCTGGTCCAGTCTGTCTTCTATGTACCTTTTGGACTTTTGCTGCAAGTATGCAAAGCAGGTAACATGATCACTAACACAACTCCAGTAACTCACAGAAGATTCTTGTCTATTTTGCTGGAGTAGTACTGAAAACAAGGAATAAATGTAAGGAATTAGGCAAAATGAATGATTACTTGTCCTCACACAGATTCAACTTAAAATACTGAACATTATTTCACTTGAACATGTTTCCCTCGATTTATTTGTTAAACATTCCATGAGAATAAATTTGATAAGCTGTACTCAGGCTTGGTGAGTTATGAAAATGGAAGTTTCATTGCTGTCCCAGTCCCAGAAGACAGTATCTTTATTACCTTTTTAGTTCAGATTCCGTGAATAATATTATGTTTAAAAACATAGATCAAGCAGAAAGGCAATAGTTTTTATGTGAAGCGTGCTGTTTTTAAAAGACATAGGAAGCTGAACTGCTTTTCTTCATATGGCTATGAAAACCCATTAGAAAAACTGAAATCATTTTCTATCTGTGCATTAAACCCTTGCTGCACCTTGTTATGATACTGCATGCCAGAAGACTCACATTTATGTGACCTATAAGTTTTCTAAACCACCTGCATTAAAATAGTTGTGCTAACCAACATACACACAGCCTCATTTTTTGTGGTCTTACAAGCAACACCCAGGATGTCAGGGAGAAGTCTATCAGCCACTACCTAAGCAAGAATGATGAATGCCCTCCCTCCAGAGATCACCCTGCACTCCCACCATGGAGCCATTTGAGAGAGCACCACATGCATACGCACACTCTAAATGCATCTGCACCTTATGAGGCACTGACTTCCTAATGGAAACCGGTTTTTAACATGAGCAAAGGCTAATCCATAACTTACATACTTGGGAAAATCAATCAATAAACATGCGTGTGACAATGGGATTTTTGACAAGAAGCACTGCAAAATCCTATTTACCTCCTCTGCACAGCCAGCAAATATACATCAGGGAAACTGTTACTTTTGATGTAGACATATAACTTAAATAATGCTCAAATGACTGGTGTAGGCATTGGCTACAGAGGATAAAAAGGAAAGCTGGATTAGCTAAAAATAGTTGTATTAAAAATCAGCGTATTTTCTTCCTCGAGGAGAAGGGGGAAAAAAAATGAACCCACAACTCTAATCTTGGGCTGGAAGACTACAGGTAGAAAAGTTCAGGTCTTGCCCTTCTCATTTTTGAAAGACACTTTTCTAGTTCAAAGGGGCTTTGGTTTAGCTTCAGGGGAAATATCAAGGATTATAATTGGAAGACTTTTCTAGGTTTTCCTAGCTGGATTTCAAAAATACGGTATGTACTTAACAAAGCCACACACAGAAAAAAGAACAGAGCAACTTTGAAATAAACCTTTCATTCCTCCTGCTGCCATGCAGTCTGTACCGTCACCCTGCATTTTCCCTGAGAGGGAGGAGTATGGAATGAGGGATGAAGGGTATTGGAAAATGGAGAAGTGCAAGATTAAAAATAAATCAAAAAAGGGAAGGCATGTCGAGAGAGGTGGATTTATGCCAATTCCTAAATTCTCCTCTTAAATGGGTACATCTGGAAAGATTTGTCTGTATTTAATGGGATATTTCTGCAATTAATTGCAACACAGTTGATTAGAAATGTTTGTGGAGATCTAAGAAGGTGGACACCGGAAACAGCTGATTTTTAACAATCTACTGTGCTCTGAGCCTGTCCTCACTGAAAGCCATGGCAAATGAAATGCTGGCCCCACTGCAGTCAGAGGAGAGGTGTGACTGACTTTGGGGGTTGTGGCATAGGATTTCAGTCTGGGAAGCACAGTTTTTATATTAATGACTGTCTAAACATTTGTGTCTATGCTTTCAAGTTGAGGTGGGGGCTGCTAACTTTTGTCTTCCTTTTTCTTAAGCCACTACTATATTTTCCTGCTCCTGCCTTTTCTTGGTGCATACTTTGCACTTGTTGTGGTTGAATATGATCTTCTGGGTAAAAGAGCATTAAATATTGAGAATGAAACATTTAATCAATTATGTAGTTAAGATATACTAAGACAATAAAAACACACCTTCTTTATATAACTCCCTAGGGCAGAAACTCTTATTTTGAAAACAAAGAACTTTGAACGGTATAGCTTGCAATAAATTAACCACTAAATATATTTAGGATAAGAAATATTTGTGTTTATATATTTTAAGATCTGTAACGAAGAAGGGTCTTGCCATTTTTCTAAGTTGTTTCTGAATTGCAGTATAGCTGAAGACACACAAGTCACTTCAGTCTTTTAAAAAAGGCTGAAAAGTTTGATAACTACTACAAATGATCATCCAAATCCACTTATTCACACTTTACTAGTCGTTCGGAAAACATTTTCTTGAATATGTTTTCATCTGTTTGCTGTTCAGGGTTAAAACCGCACTCTTTAAAAACTCCTGATCCAAGGCTTTACAGCATTCCTGAGTCCTCAAGAACGAAGGGAGTGATCAGCTGGTTCTCTCAGTCAGGTTAACTGCTAAAGATATAGCAGCCAGAACCCTCTATTTCCCAGCTGGTCACTTCTGTGAAACCATCCAACTCCAGTGGTATTCCTTCTGCTGTAAAATCTGTTTGCCTTTTAACATTTTAGTGATAAAAAACTTAAATTTTATGGTGACTCTGGATTGCCTGATAGTTCTTCTGTGGGGCCACTTAGCGTCAAACATTTCTGAAATGTTGGGAACTTTACATTCAAAGGGTTTTGATGATGACATCCACAAGCAAGCAGCTTTAGTGTTTGAGAAGCAGCTCATCTGATGCTCAAAAGAGTAGTGGGAGTTGGGGCTTGTGGGTTTTATTCCCTGCTCTACCACTGATTTGTTATTTGCTGAAGACACAGAGTGCCTTGTTGACAAGGCTTATGATGTTTCATGTTTTATTCTGAAAGCGCTGGTTCCTCTGGTCGCTTTACAGGGTACCTCAGCTTGCTATTGTTAACAAGAGGAGAATAAAGAAACAAGCCAATTTCTATTCAGCTTGCTGGAAAGAGTCAGAAAAGGTAACTTATGAAAATACTATTTCTTTAAAGGTTATTTAAAAATATCAAGATTTTTGTCTCTAAGTCCAAAACCAATACCAGATCCAAGCATGACTACTGCATGCTGTCAAAATCTGGATTCTGGTTTATGCTCAGATCTTTCTGTACTAACTAAACTCCAAGCAGTGTTTGGTTTTATCTTCCTCCGCTTTAGGAGGTTTTCTCTTGCAGACTCCTGGCAATGTTCTGAATATTAAAGCTTTAGTAATGATAGCAGTCTTCATGCTGACAGTGCTGATGTTCTTTAGAGGAAACTGCTTCTAGATGCTACCTTCGTTCTCCTTTTCCTTCTTCAGAGATTTGAAAACTTTCGT
Organism: Neopelma chrysocephalum; assembly: GCF_003984885.1. Taxonomy (NCBI): domain Eukaryota; kingdom Metazoa; phylum Chordata; class Aves; order Passeriformes; family Pipridae; genus Neopelma; species Neopelma chrysocephalum. The sequence goes on along the minus strand of NW_020897773.1, from coordinate 3,052,316 downwards.
TGTTTTATCCAAAACCACAGAGAAAGATCTCAAGGTCAATCTCTGCTACCAGTTTCCCAGTAAGAACTACAAGAAGTCAGTGTTTCTGCTCTCCAGATTACAAAACGCAATGGTCACTTCCATGGTGTGACCAATGTCTCTATTTATGGAGCTCTGAAGGGAAAAACATGGTCATGACTGGTGGACAAAAAACAGTAAAAGCAACAAATGAAAGTGTGTTTTATAATATGATTATACTGGAAATCCTTGGGAATGTGACTCACCACTGGCCTCTGTACTGTATATACCTTCCAGAAACAAGTTCCAAATAACCAGAGTGACTTCTCTTCTGGCTTTTCTGGACAAAAATTTTTCCTCGTAACCTTATTCTAAACTGTTAGTAAAGCCTATAGTGAAATTTGAGGCACTTGCCACTTGCTCTTTATGCTCATTCCCATCATATCAGGAATTCCTGATGAGTGTAGTATGATGGACAGGTGCTCCCTAACTAAATTATGGGTGAAGTAGCTGTTGGCATCATAGTTATACTGTCTGTAATTAAAGAAATGACCCATTAGGAAATAATGTATCATAAATCTAGGTAGAAATTATATAGTTAGAGGCAAAACAAAACAGAAATAAACAAAGAAAGAATACCAACCCACCAGCTGTACATCTACTTTGTGCTTTTCTAACAATGACTGATATTTAGCTCTTGTTTCTCTCCCAGGAGAACATCCCAAATACATAGGTGAGTGATGACCAGGGGAAAAAAAGACTGCTTTCACCCCAAAACAATGAGAAAAATGCACCCCTGAGGGAGAGAGGAAGTTTTAAATCCCTCTCAGACCAATGAGGGAACGGAGCTGAAGCACCCACGGGATGCACTTCAGCCATTCTGCACAGTCTGTGATGGAGGCAATGTTTTCCCTGCAGCTGGCTGTATATTCCAAAAGAATTGTTAGGTCTATTTTTTGCAAAGCCCAAGAGAACAGGCACACAGCAAGCCTTGGCAGTTCCTGGGCCTCAGGGGACAGGGCCAGGACACATCTTATTTTGTGGAGGCCTTCAAAACAGAGTGAAGGTATGAGCTACTCAGCTCATTTCCAGTCTGAAGATTTTCTGGGTATGTGCCTGGGGACACCAAATGCAAAAGCATATAGCTACCAATGGCCTTTGATATTTACAGTTTTATGCAGGAGCTGGTTTAGGAAATCCTCAAAATTGTTATACTACGTGAAAAAGTTCAGTGGAATCTGACACTTTTTTTTAGTTATTGTTATCAATTATGCTGCAGAGCTTGACTCTCACCTTCATGTTACATCCCTCCACCTCCCAAAAAAACACAGGCTGTCTGTAGGACTGGAGTTGCGCAAAGAGACCCTGTTGGCTTTTTCAGTTCAGATCATGATTATAGGTATGTCTGAGTCCAAGTCTCTGAGTTATTCTGAGTTATTCCTCATCTTAGCTTGAGAAAGCAGGGAAGCTTGAAGATGGGGAATGCATTTGATAGAATTAAGGGGAACAAAAGGGCAGCTTTGATATCATAGCTTTTGACAAGGAGAGGAACTAAAGAGAATTATGGTGACCTCAAGTTGCCACAGAGTCTGCTTTAACTTGGACTTTTTTTGGCAGGCTAGTAGGGAAAAAAATATTCTATTCTTTGTGGTAAATATGTGGTTTTGCCTTATCTGTTATTTGTAAGGCATGAAATCAGCATCTGACAGCGCAACCCTTGTATTGAAATCATAAATTTTTGAAGAAAGTTCATCTCTTGTGAAGGGAGAAAATGTCAATTCTAGTTTCCTATTATTGCCCCTTCCCTTCCAGGATCTGAAAGATTCCACTCCTATAGGAAATTGCTTTTACTATTTCGCTTAATTTGCCTAGCAATTGTAATGTTCTGTGACTTTTTCCATAATTGTTCTATTGGAGAGGATGCCTCAGCACCCTCCCAAGACATTACTGGGGAATGAAGGTGGGAGGAACAGCAAAGGTTGAGCTGACTTCAGGACTGATGTGATCTTGCAGTTGACGGTGGGAGGCTTTTTTCCTCCTTTGCAATAACATTTGCTGCTATAGGAACTGTCAGTATAGTGGGAAAAAGCAATTAATATTTTCTCTGTCTTTCACAAAATCCTTACTTTTCTGCAAGCAAAGCTCTTGAAAGAAATCATAGTTCACCTTGAGGAACGTTAGGGGAAAAAAGAACCATAAGAACTTTTTACGTGTCCTTTGCTCATTAGCAATGACAGACCGTGGAGGAAAGATATTCCACAGTACAAGTTTGGTAAATACAATTCCAATAAAATCTAATTTCAGGACAAATAAAAATCAGAAAACGAAGCTAATTGGACATTTCTTTCAAAAGCTGCCTTTTCTTCAACTTTTTGTAGTAGAAAGTTCAGGCCAGATTTTTGACAGCCTGAAAGTACAACACAGAGAAGAATTATTATACTCCGTGTCAATTAGTTGGAATGTTTTTTAACAAAGTGCACCTGCCCCTTTTGCAGATTTTGCTTAGGAAAGTGGAAATCCTCCCCTGTGAGTGACTCACTAAAGTCCCGTTAGCAGTACATTTATTCTGTTATGTCCATCACTGATGTGTCCTGAGCCAAAAGGGAAGCAGCAGGAAACCATGACCTGTGCTCTGAGCAGTCAGATCAAATCAGGGGATTTTTCACAAGGTGGTGAGCTGCTTTGGCTCCCATTGGAGTCCCGAGCTGCCTTTCTCTAGGGCATTAGGTGTTAGACAGGAGACTGCTGCCCTCAGCAAACTCCCTCACTGTGTGTCCTGGGAAGAGACACTTGTCCAAGTACCTGCTGGTCTGAGTCTCCACTTGGAGCTGGTATTGCCTTTGTTGGGTGATCTTGTTGTCTCCCAGAATGTGGAGAAAACCACTCCTTGCATGCACTACAAGACAGGTACATAGAAGTTAAGGGAGACCATAACGAGCATACAGCAAAACTTGGCCTCTATGCTGGAGAATGTGCAATGTGAATACTTACATTTGCAGTGTGACCATCTGTTTGGGATTTGCGCCATCAGTGTAGTGACTCTTCTACTCCAATACTCAGAAATGAGTTGTCTAGCTATGCCCTATTGCAGTCCATAGGAATTATGGATCCAAATAGCTCTTCTGTATCTGAAAAGCTTTTAGAAACTTACCATACTATTTGGAGGGCGTTGTTTTTAATTTTCCTCTACAACGGAGTAGAGCAAAGAGCAAAACTCACACTGATGTAACCAGAATTAGGGCTTCATTCCTGTTCTTTAAACCCTCAATCTCTCCTGCATTAGATCTACTTTAAATTTTAAATATTTGTCAGTGTAAATAATTTAAGAACATAAAGGGCAGTGCCTGGAGAGCCAAGTTGTGTTCACGATCTGATTTTTCTAAGCGTAAAGTAGTACCTTAATGCTCTCCTTGGGTTGCATAGGTGCTCAGTAAGACTCCTGAATTACAGATGATGCACAATGTCTTATTCATTTACGGGAGTGTTAAAGTTTCTATGTAAATGTCTTTGAAATGAGAGTGTGCCTTAAAATTTTTTTAAGTCCTTGGAACAGTTCATAAGCAGCAAACATCTTTGAGATGTGAATATTTCCTTTTTCAATGAAAGGCCAGCTGTACCTACAGTCTGTGCACCGGATGGATAATGGTGCTTAAAAGCTTCAGCAGAGAGAGTTAATAGTGGGAAAGAATTTCCTGTGGCTTGCTAAGTGTTTTCCAGTATCTGCAACCACATCCAGCCTCTGTAAACACTGGCCTTCGTAGTGAATCTTCAGCCATATCAGGCACAAATGAATGGAACAACAAGAGTCAGGGGGGCCAGAGGTTTTATGTTTTATTCCCAACCTCAAATATCAGATTTCTTCCTCTCACCTCAGATTTCTTCTGACTACTTCTATAAGCAGAAGTGGGAACACATGAGTCTCTGCAGCTTTTGATGTAGCTGGGTAAGACTGAAGTGTTCATCTGGGTGGCTCTTGCAGAGGGCTAATGCCCTGATGTGCAGCTCAGTATGTGACCGGCATCCCTATCACTGTCCTGCACATCCAATGAACACCCTTCTATCCATGAACATGCCTGCAGCAGCTCATGCCTAGTGATTCTGGCAAGTAGAGAGTGGGGGCTGCTTCTGAATAAAGTATGTAATCAACACAATTTATGAAAACAAACAAACAAAAAACAAACAAACAAAAAACCCAAACAACAAATGCTGAACAATTGAAGTTCCAACTGAGTCAAAAGGAAACAGAAAGGTTCCAGAGTGCATCTCTTAATCTTTGTTGCACATGGTTTCTTTCTACACTAAATGGAGAGCTCATAGGACCATAGTAAGTTTAATTTATTGAAAACTTAAGCTCAGTAAGATTCTGGGGTGGAAAATTCTGTAGGAATTTGAAGTCTTCATAAGTCTTGGACCAGATAGTCTCATCTCTTCATGTACATAGGAGAGATTGGAATCCTAGAGATAGGTAAGTTTCTTCAGTTGTGAGGTTCACTCTGGATTTTCTGGACCATGTGCCTTAAACAGACTTCAGACAGAGGCTGTAGGAGTTGAGGATTACAAGGTGCTTGCCCCTCTGGTGATCATACTCTACAATAATCTAGATTTTTTAAAATTAATATTATTTTTACATTCCGATAAATATTAATGGTTAGCTGAGTGACAGCTAAATATTTGTTTTTCCTCAAACCCACCCTTTTAAACAAACTGAAGGGTTAATGTAGCATATTTTTCTAACAAGAACTTTTAGGGCTTTTGATTAAAAAATTCTAATTTTTTAAAAGCAGGCAAAACTTCCTGAAAACCCTGTTGCATGTCTGTTGCTGAGAAATTCCTTGAAAATTTGTAGAGAATAGAGTTATGACAAGGAATGGAAGAAAGACAGCTTGTCTTTTTCATCTGCTCTAATCAAGATTCTGCTCAGATGTTTTTCATGAGTTCCTCAGTCTGCCAAACTTGAAGATTTTGAAGAAGAGAGCAGAGCTGCGAGAGGTTTAATATGGTTTGTGTTTTACAATTGAATTATTACCATTTTAACTATTCTTTGCAGTGCCTACTATTTGTTTCATGCAGTTTGGTTACAAACCTGTGTCCAGATGAAGCCACTCACTTCATACTACCTCTCCACCTTCCCCAGGCTAGGAGTGCTGGGCAGTGCAGCTCCCTTGGGACACTGCTCAGCAGCAGGGGTTGATGGGGCTCCTGTTCCTCCTTCCTGAGACCTCCAGGTGAGCCAGTTCAGGAGGATGCTGCCCTGTGCTGCTGGTAAGTGCCAGAGCCATATTGCTATGCACAGGAGCCAGGAGGAAGCATGGAGCATGGAAGGAATTGTAATTTGGAGAGGTTTGCTGGCAGCACAGATTAGACCTCTGCTCAGGGCTGTGCCTAAGCAGTAGCTATCTTGTCTTTCCATTAGATAGCAAATCTTTTGTGTTATACCTGCTTTAATTGAATTATGGGTCTCTTGCTTGCCGCACTCCCTGTTATAAAATCTGTGACTGTACTGGTATCACACACAAACACAGAAAGAAGGTTGTTTTGCTCAATATTCTGTAGCATTTATGATTACATATGAGGGTTTTATAGGTGTAGCTCAAAAGAAACTACTGACTTCATTGAGTTTTCCTTGCCTAAGTGAGGAAGCTGGGGATGTCTCCATATGAGTTGTGCAGAGTGGACATGAGTTTTCTTCTATGTTGTGTAAATTTGAACCTGAGACCTATATTCTGTGAGAACCTACCTTATCTGTCCCTACACAACTCAGTTCTGTCATTTTCATCACTAATGGGATTTTGTGGCTGGGTGACCTTGTTAATACACCAATATGTTGCCTGCCATATCATCAGTAATAATAAAAGAGGGGGGAAATGCCAGCCAAAAAAATGGTGGGAAAAAAAAATTATGCTAATTTCTTTCTCTTCTTTTCCATGAAAAGAAAAAAGGCTCTATTATCTTAAAAGAATTATATTACTTTAGAATCCTACTTAATGTGATAAAATAGTTAAAGCACTGCTCTTCTCTAGTACAATTTGACAAAATAGCTCTTTAAGATCTTCTTGGGGAAAGAAGGGCATAAATATGGAGTGGATCCTTTCAACATAGCAAAGCCCATCATTAGACTGGGAGGATATTGTGACACCAGATACCAAGAGAAAAATTTTTGTGAATGTGCTTTATGATGTATCATGGGTTTATTTCAGATGTTTGTTATCTCTTAATGTTATATAGTTCAGCATATTTTGCTATCATATTGATAAATACTGTTCACACTGAAGTAATACCAAGTCTGGCTATTTTTCATATGTAAAGTTCATAGGCATAGTACATAGTTAGGAGTGACCTGATGACTTTATGTACTGAATAAATAAGGAAAGGGAGCTAGGTATAGGAAAATGAAGTAACAATCAAGTCTCCTGTGTCCCTGTCCAGTGCTACATTTGCCACACTGCCTCTTGATTTATGACTAAAATCTCCAAGGAAAGTTTATACTGCTACCTGTCAAAGGGACATATGAAATGAGGTTGGAATCAAATTCATCACAACTCTGTGGCTGGCAAAGCAAAGGAGGAAAAGCAGATCTGTGGATCTGCACAGGATCATATAGGCAGTACTGAAAAGAAGGACCTGGAAATTCCACTAATTATCACTTTCTTGTAACAAGATAAGAGCAGTGTGTTCAGAAAACCATCAGATTAGTTCAAAGGCAGACTTTTCAGGAAAGGAGACAAGAGGGTTTCTGGCATTAGTGGCCTGTAGGGGAATTCCAGTGTCAATGAGCAAGTCTCCACTACTCAATGAAGCATCATGGTGATCACCAGGCTGGAGTTTTCCTGTGCTGAGTCTGCATGACGTCACAGTGCAATGTCATGCTGAGGTGCTGATCTGATCAAAGAGCAGGAAAGCAGCACTGATGTCTAGCAAAGATGTTACCTGCACAAGAGTCTGCACGGTGCTGCCTCTGGCACCATGGACATGTTGGAAAAAATAATTTGGTAACCCACAAGGTAATATTTTCTGTTGGATTCAGAACCCCTTGTGATGTCAGAGCATTTTTTTTGTTTATGGAGGTGTTGTGTATTACATCAGACACAAAGGTGATATGCTGAGGATTTATACAATACTGGGTATTTTCAAAAGTGAGCCAGTTTGAATCATAACTAATTAGGTTCCTTTCTGGTATGAAAATATCCTGCCCAGTTGGTTCACCTTGAATTTTCTACTGGATATATTTCTTAGACCTGTTTACACATAATTAGCAGTAATTCAAGAAAGGAATAAGTATTGATAGCATTTATTACTGTATCATCTTTTACATATGCTTGCAATTCTTATGTAGGAATTCATAACAAACTATAATCCACTGATCAGTATCCATGAAGCTCCTAGACAGCCATTAAAAATAATAGCTAAAGAAGTAACAGTCAACAAACTTGTGATATATCCGTGTTAGATTATGTATTGGTTGCCTTAAAGAGCAAATAGTCTTTAAAGAAGCACTGGAGCACAGTGCCTAGGGTGGCTGTGGAGTCTCTTATTCCCCGGGAGATGTCCAAAACCAGCTTTAACTGGCCTTGCTCTGAGCAGGGGGAGTGAAACAGATGATTTCCAAAGGTGGAAATTTCTCAACCATTCTATGACTCTGAGTGTATTCAAGATTTCATCCTCCATGGAAAATGCCAGACGTGCAATAGGAAAGGAAAAATAGCTCAGTATATAGACTGCTTCTCTGGGCAAACCAGAATCCAATGAAATAAGCTTAAATTTAGAAATGCAAGTTGTGTAGCCCATAAAACAGGCTTGCCACTTAGCCTTTAAGTAAATGGGTACTCTTATGCTTGCATCTAACATACTTAATTGCAATGTTGAAACCCAAGAAAGAAAATAAGGACTCCTTTTTAGAAAACGTACAAATTTTCCCCAAATTAAATATGTATGTTAAGCATTGCTTGAATATATATAAATAAGTCTTAGACTAAATTTATGCAGAAGCTACTATAGCATTACTAATCTTTTGGGGTTTTACTTAAGAGAAAATTGGGGAAGAAAAATCTAGTCAGCCTTTAGCTTCTAGTTTTTTTACCAGCTTGAACTCCTGGGTTCCCATAAACAAGATTTAAGAATCAGTCTTTACAGGCTACGTCTTAATAAAATCTGGACTCTGTAGGGTTTTGTTGGCAGTGGGGTGAGGGATCTGTGGAAGGGTGGTTATTTCCTTATCTTTTTTTTTTTTTTTTAAATCAGAATAGTTCATGATAAACAACTTTTATTGTCAGCCATCCTTTGAGCCCAGGATTGGTGTCAAACGGGGTTGTTTAATGCACAGGGCCTGCCAAGTATGCATCTTTCTTAGCAGACAGCTCTAATCCTTCATGGTCCACCGACTTTACCTTTATGAGTTCTTTTGATTGGTAATTGAGAGAATAAATCTTTGAAGAACTTACATAAATGCAAAAAAGAAACCCCATTAAGATTCAAGCAGTAAAATGCCTACTGGCATATTTTATATGGTACCTTTTCAGTCCTCTGCTGTCTAAATTCATTTCCCTAGACAAAGATTTGAGATTGGCATCCGGTTATGGATTTTGTTTTCTGATGCATTGTCATCTGCACCCTCTATATTTTAACTTTTAATACCACCACAGTAAGTGAACTGAGAGCTGGATTGTTCTGAAGAACTTTGCATTATTGAAGATGCAGAGCAGAATGAAGAACTCAGTGTATTAAGGCACTTTATCCTTCCTGTCCCTTTTTCAGGTATACAGATGAGACATTCTTTTTAATAAATTTTAAGTCTTACATTGAGTGTAGGATTAGTTAGTGATGGACTAATGCACCCCTTGCTAACAAAGAAACAGGAGTGAGCTCACACGCAGGGTAGAGCAGGCAACTCTGAGCTTCTTGTAAAGCAAGAAAGCAAACAGGGAGCACTTGAACTTCCTACCTGCCTGCTAAGTACTTACTAGCCCCAAAAATATGAGCTACTTTCTGTTCACTTGCTTTTCAACTTTTCGGTCAACCAGCCACCAGACCCTGGGCAACAAGTAATTCAACAAAGGGCAAAATGCAACTGAAAGCCCTTAAAGTTATAGTGAGTGTTTCTAAAGGCAAAAGTTTCTCTGAAGTCTGTAGTGTACAGCTCAGCCCCTATAGGTTTGTTTACTGGGAGGAAGAATTATTTCAACATGGCTGGTTAGGTTAAATGTAACCTCATACAGAACATAATAAAAATTTGACCTCATTAAATTTGGAGACCTCTTGGCTTTGTGCTGATTTACTTATCAATTTATAATTCTTCTTCCTACACGTTTCTGTTATAAGATGAACACAATCACATACAGAAGGGGAAAATTGAGAATTTTAGTGGAGAAATGTAAGGGATTTGTCAAAAAACTGAACTGTTTGCATTGTTAACATATTTGTGTAACAGTTCTAAAGGCAGTACTGTAGCAGTGCACCCATGATAGCCCATATTCAAGAGAACATGCAGGAGATACTACATATGTAGACCAAATTATAATTTCACAACAGATACACTGCTCATCCTGTGGGATCATGGCTGTAAAACTTGCACAAACTGCATATTGGTTTTGCAAAGAGATAAGGTCCATTTATACAAACTAATTTACTCAGAGATTGTTCTTAATGTACAAGGTTAACTACAACTCCTATAGAAATGGCCATGCTTGTTTGTGATGTACAATTCATTGCACATTGTCTTTAATATTGAATAGGTCATAATATTTTTGCAGGGTAGGTGAAATATGAGTAGCAGGCCTTATGTTTTTCTGCTGGTACTGTAGGTAATATTGAACAATATTCAAATGCTGCCACTGTGGCAAGATTGTCATGTCCCAGAGGTAACTTCTTTTAATAAAATAAAATAAAATTGAAAAGCTGAAACTTAGAAGGGGAAATACTTGTTCCAATGTCTCTGCACAAAAGTCCAGGCATGGACCAGCAGGAAGATATCATGATAAACACTTGAGTAATTGGAAAGCCGTAATTGGTAGTTCTTAAACTCTTTCGGCGAAAACCACAATGAGTTCACAGAGCTTGGGTGTTCAGTGCTTCATAAATCAAAACCCAGAAAAGAAAGTCTTGGCTTAAACTTTGAAATTCATGATACCAAAACAAAGATGTCTTTCCATTGATACAGGCTGGGGAGAAGGGAGGACAGAGAAGTGCTTTCATTTCTGTTTCTCATGGAATTTAACACCCATGAAGCTGTCAAGTTGGCAGTCTCAAAGACCAAAAGTTTTTGTCTGGCCAAATACAGCTTATGCAGCACTAGTGCAAATATTGCTGTCCTGCCGCATCAGTGCCTGCTGCTCTGCACAAAGAGGGAGAGCATCAGGAGGTGTTTGTAGGAAGTGACCCGGCTGTCAGGCTGATGTGGTGTGTCCTCTCTCATTGACAAAACTGCAGCCAGTAGGGCTTTGGTGAAATGGAATTGACTTTAAGGAGAGGGTCATCCCAAATCCTAAATATTACAAAAAGTTGCAAGCACAAGGTATAAGCTAAAGCCGTCAATTCAGTCCTCTGTATTAGCAACTTCCATTCTAAATTAATGCCATACTTAAAGTTTTCTATTACTTAAAGTTTTCTATTATTTACCCTGATGGAGTATTGTTCTACTCCCTGTATCATACTTCTTCCAAGTAATATCAGATGTTTAAAAACTTCCAGTGAGGAAAAATCACATAATTTCTGGTGTATATCCCATCTGTAAATTGCTTTATCTGCCCACACTGACAGTTGTCTTAAGATGACCCTTCTTCTTCCAGTAATCTTAACTCCAATGCTTCGTTTTCAGAGAGTATCTCTGAAACCAAAACTCACCCACAGCTCTAGAGGGGGCTACACAGACCCTATTGAGAACCTTGCACAGTGCAATGCTGCACTCTAGCATGTCATCAAAGCCTACTTCGTTGCATCCATAACAAGAATTTGTAGACAATAAGGATACCATGAGGTGACATTATACAGAAAACTGGTGGCATTCTGAATGGGAACTTTAGTGTGGTCTTGAAGACCCTTATGTCTAGCTTCCCAATGCTCTCTGACACTTTGCCTGAAGATCTTTTTGGAAAGGCCCAGGTCTAGGTATATTTAACATTATACTTGGATTTTTTTTTTTTAATAATTAGCATTATTATTTCATTTTGCTTAATCTCTGTCTGCCCTGGTTTCATGTTCCCATCACCTTTCACTTTTTTCTTCCCCTCCAGCCTGAATGTTTCCCTGCTTTTCTTTCTCTACCACATGACTCCTCTTCCCTATCATTCCTGTTTCCCATGGAAATGTTGTGCAGCTTCACTATCTTTTTCTTCTCCATTAGACATAATGTGTTGCTTTACTGTCTGTCAAGTTGAGCATTCCCATGTGCTACTGTCTAAAAGTGACATGGGTGATTTGGTTTTTTTTTCCTTAACTTGTAGCAGCATTCCCTAACAGAGGCAGCTGTAATGGCTCTTCGATTTTGTATTAAATCTTTTTTAATAAGGGCAGTTATGCTGGTGAGCTTTGTTCTGCACAGAAACATATGCACAGTTAACACAATATATTTCAGATAAGTCTTCAGATTGTCATTAGAGACATGGCAGCTTCACAGTAGCTGTTCCCACTCTCTCTAAACAGGGAATGAAAAGAGCAGCAGCTTTTTAAGAAATTCCTTGCTACTGTAGGGCAATATTCCTGGGATTGCTATGTATTTAAAATTTATACATTTTGTATTGGGAATTAAATTACAGGTCAGTGCATCAGCATCAGTATTGCAGTCAATTCTGGGTGTATCTAAGAGAAGGGGAGGAGGGTAGATATTGTCAGCTTTAGGTACCTTTGCCATTTAAGATGTAAAACTAGTTAAACTTAAATTTCAATGTTATTTCAGCCCACCCATTCTTTTTAATATTTTCCAAGTTTGCCTTGCACCTTGCTTTGAATTCGGTCATTTGGATGATCTTGTGATGAAACGAAGGAAGAGACAGACTAGGTCTTTTGGGTGGCTTGTGCCCCTACCCCACTCAAGAGATGGTGATGGCTGGAGTGAAGCTCCCAGCATTTATCCGAGCAGAGAAGTGGTTAACTGTGAGGGCTGGAAATTCAGATCAGATGTGCTCTTTTCTGCCTGCTGCACAGTCTGTCACATGTACTCTACCTGCCCGGCAGCCTAATTCATCTTAGAATTAATGTCCCCAGTGACGTACCAGGAGCACTTTGGGCTCTGTGGCTTCAGGCACATGCACATTTGGACAGGCATCACCACAGTGATTATACTTGGGCAACGTGTTGAGCTTTTTTTAATTTAATTTAATTTTTAATGGAGCTTGACATATTTCCAAAGTATAATCAATGCAGTGACATCTGCTTGAGCCCTGGCTCCACAGGTCTTGTCTAGCTCTAAGTCTTATTCCCAACATTCATTTAACTAACTAATATGCATATTTAATGATGTGCACACATTTTCCTGATCTTGGAATGCAGTATCATGTCTGGCTGGAACAATTTCAACTTGTTATTGCCTTGTTTCTGTCTCGGGCATGGTCCAAGACTCTCTACTGCTGCAGGTTAACTTTCTGCTGGCCCTCGTCTGTGAGCAAAACCATTAATATTTTTATTTACAAGTGTAAATGAAACATTTCTGGGAAAAGTAAAATAACAGATTAAAGCTGTCATATTCTATAACCTTCTCCATGTCAGGTACACATTTTCCCTTTCTGTTAAGATTACCAATTATGTTGACTGGAAGGTGAGAATGGATTTTGTCTTGTTGTTAATGTTGGGTTTTTTTTGTCTTTCACATTAAATCAGATATTAAGTCCAACAGATATATATTAAGTGTTGTGTGGAGTTTTCCAGACACCTTTTCCCCCATCTCCTGATAATTGCTACAACAGCTGAGTCCATGGGAACAATTTCTCTGAAGTGCATTTAACAATGCTAACAGACGCTGCCTCCTTGGTTTGCTGACAATTTCCTTTATTCTTTAATAATGATTTCATTTAACACCTTAATGAAAACTAATGTAGGAGATAAAACTTTAAATTGTTTCGAAGTGCTCCTGTAATATATTTGGCATTGACTTTACCAATTAAATGTAATAAGAATTAAAAACTTATGTATTTTAATTGTCCATTTAATAAGCAAAAAATATACCCTGTTTGATAAATATACAAAGATTTGTTTAGTTATTGGATTAAGTCCTTATTTTTGTGAAATTCAATTATCAGCATGAGGAAAGAGACCATATTATGGCAATAAATGAAAATTACAAATACCATTTCTTAACCATTTTCCTTTTAATAATGAAAACTCCTATCAAAAAAATATTTGTCAACTCAAAACTTTTAGTTACCACCTTCCATTAAAAGCATATGAAGGAATTGCATACCTTACAGGTAGCATGATTAAGTAAACTGTTTGAATTCTGTCTGGCATTCAGCATAGAAACCCATTGTTGTAACTGGAAATTATTAATTTTGATGCTCCTGATGGAGGCTGAGCATGACGTTTGAATAATGGTTGGTATCAGAAGCTGCATTTTTCTTTGGAAAATGAGCCTTTCCCCTTTTTGGTATTCCCGAATCTCACTGCGAATTCAAATAAAAAGGAAATGTTATTGTGGTACACCAGTCAGCTTTTGAACAAGAGACATTGTACATCCAGTTCGATGGTATCTGAACCACAATCCTTTTCTAAAGGGAGAAGTCTGTTCCTACACATTTAGGCAAACCATTGCGATTGGCATTGAGGTGCACATCTGCAATCCCATGCTCTCCCTCCTCTTGTTCAGGCAGCTGCAAGTTCCAGATGTGCATAGCACTCGTCTTCTTCTCTGTCTTGGAGTTTTGGACTTGACCTATTGCCTTTCTTGTGGGACTCCTGAGAGACTGTGGCACATTTGCTTCCAAATGCTTTCGTCACTCTGTGCTTCCAAAACACAGGAACAAGTTGCGTTGGGTCTGTATGATGGCAACATATTATAGGAGGGAACACAAGAGCCAGTAAGCAGGAGAAGCTTTTTTAAAAGAAGGGAAGCATGGATACGTGAGACTTGTCCCTTTTCAATTTTATGTTGTCTGCCAGTCTGCCTAGAGGAAAAAACAGACAGTGGCTGTGCTTCCAATTAGCAATTCCCGCAGCAGTTTTTGACCTGACATAAGTAACGTGGCATAACATGCAATCCATGTCAGGCAACTTCATTTACTATTAGCAAACAGATACTGGGATACTGAATGATGATTCATGATCAGGACACTGGGGGAAATCTCTGTCAAATGCAATACAGCAAGTCCCACTCTATTATGTGGGTAATGCCATGAAAGTCTGAGGGAATGACCTGGCAAGTTTGGAGACAAAACAGTTGGAAAACCAGAGAGGAAACCATGACCATGGTGACATCAGTAGGAATTCTGCCATCAGTTTCCATGGGACCAGGGTTTCAGTCTGACTTTTACAGGCAAGAGATGAAAATAATAATAATAATATAATCAGAGAACTCATTCATGAAAAAGGAAATTTGGCTTTTTCCTAGATCAGAAGACAAACATTATCTCTCCTCTCTAAATCTGCACTTAGATGGGCCAAAGGAATCCTGCCAAAATGATCTTGTGAAAGCAAGCCAAACACAGCTCCAGCAAGGGCAACACAGTGTCACTTCTACCTAATGGATGTCTCTGCATATGACAGTCAGACAGATGCACCAGAAGTGTGTCTGTGTGAGTTGAGGACTCACAGGTAAGTGTTTCTGTGGCATTGAGTGCTTTCCAAGACCTTCTGGGTGAGTCTCATCAGCTGCCCCAAGTGCAGGATGGAAGTAGACTTGCCATAAAAAACCCTATAAAGCATGTTTGAATATTTCAGTCTTTGGAGTAGATGCTGGATTTCATGGAAGCTAGAAATTGTCAAAAGGACCAGATTAGTTATGTCCACAGAACCCAGGCAATTCAGCTTTTGGATTGGACCACTCTAGAAAAATGAAAAAGTACAAAAATTGGAAAAGGAAGAAAAGGACCAGTAATTTCGTTCTCAAGCAAAACACAGCTCCCAAGAAGTTTATTTGCTGAAGGGAAGTTTATTTGCTGAAGTTTATTTGCTAAGGGAGTTGTGTTCCACGGGATCAGAATTCAGCTTCAGCTTAAGGACCAAGATGGACCATTTAAAAATAATGTAACAGAAAGCCTACAATAAGGGACTGCCTTAAGAATTATAAATTAACTGGATGTTGCCTCATAATTATTTAAAATTCCTCAAAAGGAATAGAATAATTTCAATTTTCAGTACATTAAAAGAAAAAGCACTATATTCTGCAGGAAATAATTGTGACCCTGTTCAATTTTATCAGGCAAAAAGCGCAAATACCCTATGGCAAAAAACACAGCTCTAAATAGTCCAAAACACAACTCTCAGTTCAAAGATGCAGAACGGGTATTTAAAGAAAGGCTCAGGAATGTGAAAGTACTTTCGCACTCTAAAATAAAAAAGTATCTAATTATGATAGTCTTCTTACCGTTTTTGATTTTTCTGCCCTTAAAATGACAATAATGGCTTAGAGCAGTTGTAACCCCCCTAGGGACTACATCCTTCCCAGGACATGTTTGAGCTTAGACATCTGCTGGATAATTTGTGCTTCTGGAAGGCTTGCTTGTTTCACAGGGGTTATCTTCCACATCTCCAACTCTGAACCAAACCCAGTGCTGTGCTGATCCTTCTCCCTTGTATGGTGGAACCATGCTAAATAATTTTAGTGTCGTGGTTTCTGCTCTTTTGTTGTCATTGTTTTTTATGTTCGAGTAACATTCTTTATCTCATCCTTCAGCAGAGCCACAGGACTCACAAAGACCGTTGTTCCTTGGCTATAACCAAACCAAAAGGCAGGTCTGCTCCACAGCACACAGTGGAGTCCTACTATCCCTGTTGTTTAGGGACTTTCTGGAATGCAGTCATCTCCAGTGCTTGGTGCTCGCTTTCCCACCTGGTGTATGGAAAAGGTATGCACTATACCCAGATCTGGACATTGGAAAATATTTCTGAACCAGTTTAAGTGGACACAGTTTCCTGATTTCTATCACACTCACTCTTGGCCTTGATTTCACCTCTATTCACAGGAAATAAAAGCCTTGTTCAATGAGTAACCTTCAATTCTCCCTCTCCTGCCAGTAGGTGCACTCACCTTCACCTTCAGGAGTGTTTAGTGGACTTCTTGTCTGAGACACTCAGGGATCATAATGTACTTAACCCTGCTGGGGTTGACATGAGTGCTAAGTATTATTCATCCTTCCTAACATCTGAAACCTAATCCTCCCATGGAAATATTGTTCCTTTTGCTTCTTGCAGCCTCCAGCTTCAGCTGGACAATTGTGTAGTGCCAGTTTGAAATTTGGAGGCCACTGACATTTAAATGGGTCCCAAAGTGTTACAGACACAGCCTGAAAAGAGGAAGGGTGAGGGAAAGCCTCTGGAAAGAGTGTGGTTTGGTAATCCTTGTAATATTAAGTTGGGTATTAAGACTTTTATCATAGGGTTTCTGCACTGTACATCAATCCCCTCAATAACAATAGATCCTTGCCATACACCTTGTGATATTTTTATTATTTAGCTTGGGAGCTGTGTAATGACTTTTCTAAGGATTTAAAAGACAATTGGCAGTTTGGCCAATAACTGTATATTATCTTGCAAGGTGGAAAAAATATGCATAGGACTTGAAATGAGGAAAAGGGTGGCAATCTACTCTTTGTATTTGCTTATTGTAGACAGGCTGGCAATCTTTCTCTGTACTTTATTCTCTGTCATTACAACATTCACCTTGTTTAGGAAAAGTGGTGCTATCCCACCTGTTTGTTTGTTTTTGAGTATCCTTGTACTGACTACATGATAATGGAAAGATGGCAGGTGAGGCAGGAAGAACAGGTGGACTTTTTTTTCAGTGACAAGATTTGCCTATGAAGAATTAGGAAAGGAGCTGATGATGGCTGATGGTGTAAATCAGTGTATAGTTAGAAAATGCTTCAATTGGATGTATTGTAGTATACTTGTATATTCATCTTCATCTCCTTGCTTATATTCTTCAGAGCAAGGTCCTCACCTTTTTCTCATATCACCTTTCCTAGAGGTTTAAAAAATAAGAAACTCTAAAAATACACCTTTATAATTTTTTCCCCTACCATTGATTCCCATCTTGACCTGCCACATGTGAAGTGCTGTTCTCTTTCATTCCTCCAATGCACAAGTGGGGCTGGCTGGTCAAGTGGAATTGGCCCCTGCATCTTTTAGGGGCAGTACCCACCCTTGCCCCTGTCTCTTATAAAGGAGAATTTGGAGCAGGTCTTCTTGGTGTAGTGGGAACTCCTGGGGGTGCAGAAGGGCTGAAGTGGAGGTCCAAGCAGCTGAAGAGTGAGCTTTGGGCATCTGCAAGAGGGGTGAGGGCATCAGCTGGGCAGTGCCAGGAGCCTGCTGGCTTACCCCATCACATCTTTCTTCTGCAGTCCTGCAGACCCAGCCAAGATACCCCAGACCCTTCAGCTGTGCCACCCTCTGTGTTCCTAATTTACGTTCACCTCTCCCTCTCTGTTCTGCCCAAGGCGAGAGTGAGGTTTCCCTCCAGTGCGTGAGCACAGGGCAGGTTCCAGGAGCACGTTGCTATGGCCAGTCAGGTGGATGGTAAGACTAAGGTGGCCAAAGGATGCTTTACTTCTGGGCATATTAAAAGGATGCTTGTTTGTACTTATCACAATGCGCCTTGCCTCTTCTCTGGCTGAAACTCTGTATTCACTTTGCATTTGGGCTTGTGATCAAAATAACCATTGGCATCAAATTGCATAATAGGTGAAATGTGCTTAACCCGTGGTTTATTTGGCAACCATTTGCCTATGAAGTTTTATTTATAGTGTTTATTTCAAAGATTGATGGCAACTGACAGGAGGTACTGAAACAATTGATAAAGGCGACTGACATTTTGTCAGCTGTCTGGGTGACAGGAATATATTGCTTGCATTTAAACTGTTTTGTGCAAATAAATCATCATTGATGCCAAAATTCACCTTTGGCCCTTTCCAACTGGTTCTTGAAAATTGGCTAGAAAAGGTTTTTCCTTAAGTAGTGAGCAACTTGCTGTAAGGAGCAGATTCTTACCCTCAGTTAAAATTTTTTGAGCAATTAAGTATGTAAAGCACTATTGAAGTAGTTGAATTCTGTCATGGCAAGGTTGAAGACCAACAGTATTATTCTCCCCTTTGAATTCACTATAGAAAAAATAACAATTTAGTGAGGAACTGTGGGGCAACTTTTAAAATAGATGAAAAGGAAGGCTCTGTGCAGTGTATTTTAGCTATCATTTTCTCTTTGAAAAGGTGCTAACAGTCTTTGGAAAGACTAAAGTCTTGCACCTGCCAAGACAGGCTTTCCACCTGTCTGTGATTCTCCAACTGATGCATATTCCAATCCCACAGTGTTATGCAAGTGATCAGTTTGATGAGCTTTGATCTCTTTGTTTCTTTGCTGCACCTCTAAGTCAACATAAACACAAAATGGCAAAGTTCTCATGTATAATATTGGGTGGGCAAATGACATATGGGGTTGGCCTTATGTGGGTAGGCAAAAACTAAGGTGTGGTGAGTCTTTTTGATTGACTGTACTACCTTCAATAAATTACCTTCTGCTGTTACAAATGTGCTGTCTGTAGGGATCTTTATTGCCACCGTGTTTCCCAAAGGAGGCAGTGGTTTGGCCAAGGATAGGTGTGATGGAGTGCTTCTCCCCTATTCCTGCACAGCTGTATGTCTCCATAAGACACTGAGGACATGATTGAAAGCGATGGGACATAGCCAAGTCCTTTATCAAACTGTTCAAATGAGGCATGGGGGAAGTCTTTTCCAAGACTTGACAATTTAGTTACATGTGTTGGAGTTTTTTGCATGATGAAAAGAACATCATTGTTACAATAATTGCCTGTATGTGCACTGACAGGGCCAGTGAACCCAGATGCTTTTCAGGATGATGTGTTGCTCAGCTACCCAGCTATCCCCTGGCATACTTTTCACTTCTTGGTGCTCTTCTTTCCATCTGAACCTGATGCTGTCATGTAGCAATAAGAAGGCACCTCTCACAAACATAAATGCAGAAAGAGACTGAATCAGTTCAGTTCCTCAGGCTAGATTTTGGGTAGGTTGCACAAAGGTAGATGAACTTGAAAGGCCATACCCAAACACAGTCTATATCGCTGCAGATTGTCACTAGGATTTGTTTGATTGTATCCAAACAAATCCTTGGTGTTAGTGGAGCAACAGCAATGAGTAACAGAAAAAAGCGTGGAGGAGAAGAGAAAGCTAATTTTGAGCTTAAATGCAGCTGTTTCCATTGCCACATTTATTGCAGAGCTGCGTGGGAATATTTTAACAGTGTTGGAAATAAATTCATCCAAGATAATTAAATTTTCCTAATTCATAAAGTCTCTACATCATGCTTAATAGCTCTGGACATGAGTGCCCATAGATGTCTGCTTCTGCAGAATGTGCTCTACGAAATTTTTTCCCCATCTCTGTCTGAAACTCCACAACTTTTCACAACTGGTATTTTTGCAGAGCTGCAGGATAAATCCCTATCTGGGTCCTGCTGTGCACCAGCACATGGAGTGTATTTATTGAAAGTGGCTTGGCATTTAGACTTTTTCCATTGGCACTAATATGCACCATGCCACGCCACATCAGGCTGTGTTACATCATGTGACTTGATGGGACTTGACATGACCTGACATAGCACAATGTATGTGTCTCCTTACATCAGAGACTAACAGAAGTACAGCTTAATAAAGAGTAATAATGTACAAAATACAAATATTTTATTGCTGTCCCTGATCAGAGGCAGGTAGCACATGTTAGGTTTCTGGCACACATTTCATTGTGAGTTTTTCACAGTGAACTTCCATCGTGCTTTTTGTAGCCTTATGCAACTATGGATCTGCTGCAGGGTCAGAAACCACTTTTTATCATTCCCTTTTGCAAATGTATTGAGAATGCAATAATGTAATAGTTCAGGCATTTTGCCAGCCTAAGTGACTCAGTTTATCATTCTGGTCCAAAATGTTCTCATTTTGCCCTTCCTTGATCTCTTAATTTGTAGTACTGCTAAAAGTGTTATATTTAGTACAGCTTTCAGCTCCTATTTTCAAAGTTTCTTTTTGCATCTCTAATGATATCCTCTATCCTTGTAATCTACCCAATGTTCAATACTTAATTTAAAAAGTTACTTAGGTATGGTTGAGTGACCTCTTTTGAAATTATCAGTAACTCGTTTTGATTTCTGTAATTTTAGTGAATGATTTGTGCAAGCATTGCTTTGAAAAGTAAAAGTCTTAAAGAAAGCTATGCTGACATCTCCCATGGAAACTCTCCATTGCTCTTGTGGAAGAAAATACTACCAAGATGTAATTTCTTAGGGGAATTTGGAGGCCAAAGGAAGACAAGTCCTTCATCTCTGGAAATGAGGCAGAAATGAGGTAGGTTTTTGTCTCTGGGGGTTCAGCTGCTTTTGATGCTGAAGGCCTGTTTGTCTTCTTCAACTGGAGTTGTCTGTTCTGTTACATATTTTCACGACAACCAGGCACATGCCAGAGACAGGGGTGCATATAACATGAAGAAATGGACATTAAATAGTCCAGACATCTTCAAGGTTGCTTGTAGAGCCAGCAAGGTCAGAGCTGCAGCAGTCCCCCTGAACATCACACCAACTTGATTTAGCTCCTGATCTGTCCATACTCCTACCCCATTTTATGACTGGAGAGTGTGTTGGTGAGAGACTGTATTTCTGTGCAGATGCATCTTGGTAAAACTTGAGATTTTCCTGATTCTTGAAAATGAAGCAGGTATCTAAAGATGTCTTGGAAGGCCAGGGACAGGCTGACAGTGCTTGTCTGCTGAATGCTAGAATGTCAGCATACTAGACCAAACACTGCTCTATAAGAGAGTTGCTAGACGGCCACAAATCACAAGAGGAAGCTGATTCAAAGTTTTTGTTCATTTGGTGATGGTGGTGGGTTTTTTGGGTTTGGTTTGTTTGTTTGTTTTAAAATATACATGTGACATTCCTTAAGAAAATTTGAGAAGGATCTGTTCTTCTAAACTAGAGATTTTGAAACACCTACCTGGTGATGCGGCTGTTCTGTCTATGAGCTCATACTTCAAATCTACACCCAAGGGTATCTGTGCCCTCTGGCTTTGCCCACTCTGAGGTTAGGTAAATTTGGGTAAGGAGTGGGGTATGTTGCATGCAGTTTTTCTGTCCCCAAATTAGTTTATGTCTGGAAGAAACCACGGCCTGCAGGAATATGTTGTTCACCAAGGTCTTGTGACAGGCTGGAGTCAGGGTGCTGCTAAGTTTCTCATTAGCATAGCAGGGCTGTGAAGGGTCTCACAGGGCTCCCTTTCCCCACAGTTGAGGTGCCCAAGGTACTGCATAATATTACTTGAATTTCAGGCTCCTTACCAAACTGATTACATTGCAACCAAGTCGGCAGACTGGATCATCAGCTGTAGTTAACCTCAGATGATTTGGAGTAGGTGCAAGATCACAGTAATCAAATATAGGCTAACAGTCAGGTGGGTTCAAACCCTGAATATTTATCCATATCTTATTAATGACTGAGTCTCAGTAGTTATATATAGGCCTAATCTCTGTTTAAATTCTGTTTAAATCCTGTAATTTGAAGAACAAATACATGACAGCAAATATATTAAAAGAAATGCTAATAAAAAGCATGAAACCATCATTGCCACCTAGAATTTGGAGGCAAACAACTCCAAAAAGTTGAGTGATGACTTTAGGTGTGGCAGTGGCAGATTAAGTGTGGTGTTTACAAGTATTGATGTGTGAATGAATGAATAAAAATTCTAGATGCATCTCATGAATAAAGTCTGAGGATGTCTGAACTGCTTAAAAATATTCTTTCTATGAGTATAAAACCCAAAAATATTACCATTTTCAGTTTATGAATTTTAAATGAACCCTAAAATTAACACTTGTATCACAGGGGGAAAAAATGCATATTTCAAAGAATCAAAGGAAGAAAACGTGAAGCTGATCTTATTGACTGCTTCATAAAGAAATTGAGAAACTCACTTTACATACATTCACTTTTTGACATCTTTAAATGGTAATTTCTTCTTTCAAATGTCTTTTTATTCTGTGTCTTCATCTTTCTTCTTCAAAACTCCTTTCAAGCTTCTGAAGGTATGTGACTTTTCCTTGGTATCAGGGAAAAAGGTTTAGAGAATTATCAGTTATTATATAGAAGTCAGGCTTCCTCTCTTGAGTTGGGGACGTGGAAGGGAGGAAAAACATTCCAAGTCAACTACAGCAAGATGATTTTAATCTGACAGTTTGGCTATCTGAAATTCTGTAATTTTACCCACACAATTCTTTTATTTATATCTAGATCTCTTGTGCTAGCATATTCCTTATCATATAAACAAGGCGTAGCATAATGGGGACTTCTGAACTATTCTTCATTTTAAGAAAATTAACTATTTCTGTCTCCTGACCATTTAAGGCTGCTTCTTCTAAAACACATTTCAAATGGGAATTGTAATGTGACTTTTCACTCCAAATAAACCATGGAGTTTCTAGCAACCGCCCTTTTCTTTGGAAGGTCTGGTATCCAAAATGGCAGTAACCAGCTCTGGGAGACATCTGAGTACTGAAACCTACAGTAATTATACAAAAAGATTTCCATTCCTCAAAACACATGTGTTGGATTTCAGATTATATTTCTTTAAAATGCTTGTAACCTTCTGCATTAGAATATTTTTGTTTCCTCACACTCTACTCTTGAGACTTGTGCACAGAAAAGCCATATAAGTGTGGAGTGGAGCAGGTAACTTAGTAGTAATTTGGTTTTTCCTTTCAGAATTACTCAGATCTAACATACCACCCTCTGCACTCCAAAGGTCTTCTATGAGTATTGCCCCACCTCAGCTGCTGCTTTAGGGTTATCCTTCTTTGGTGATTCATGGAGCAAAAAATGACATTTTTCTTTGCCGTGACAGGGTAAGGGCATTTGTGACAATCAGGTCTGAGCTATTTGGTGGCAATGGAGTATTTTTGGTAATTCCAGTGCCTGCTCCTAGAGTATACCATACCAGCTGTGGAATACAGCAGTGTGGGATATGGACTTTGGAAATTTCAAGGCAGGTACTGTTGTCATCTGAAATAAGAACAGCTGCAATTATGTTGTGACAAGTGATAAGAATTTTCTATTTCATGAAAATATTTGCTTACATTTGGGATGTGTTGATCAAAAGCTCTGGGGTGAATCACAGTCTTCCTTGGGGAAGAATTTCTGTCTAGACAGCAGGATATTATTCCTCGTGCCCAGCAGTGAGTACTGCAACTTTAATATTACCCAATTTTGAATTAAAATGAATGGTTCAAGTTATGGTTATTGATGCACTGTTCTTTTTTGTTTGAATAAACATTATGTTATTGCCTGTCTAGAGTATATCTTCATTGTAGAAACTCTACATTCTATAATCTTAATTACCTCTGCTTCACTACTTAAATTTGGGGATGGAGTTAAAATAAAAACCTTCAATAAAACATTTGCTTCTAATTGTCAAATGGCCAGTGGCTTCAATGGAGGTACACAGCTACCCTGTGGAATGTATAGAATTGAGGAGTAAACAGCCTGTGGGGGGTTTAATGCTCTTTTTTTCCCCCTAGAGTTAGCTAAAATTTTGCCTTGCCTTTTCTCAGTGTTGATGAAATGGACTGTTCAGATCTTATGTAGCTTGGAGAATACGTGTGTGTGAAAAGAACAAAACATAATTATTGTCTTAGAGTAACTTTTTGAAAAACCATCCTCGAATACCATTAGGAGTAACATTTTAATTTAAAGTGAACCTTATATTGATTTCAGCATCCAATAAGAAATTGTCCCTCTGTCAAAACAGGTATCTATCTCCCTTGACTCTGACTTGACCCATCTCAAATTCTATTTCTAGCCATCAGCACACGTTCTCTCTATTGCCAACATGCCTGTAATCCTGGTGCAAGCTTGTCTGTCTTAACTTGTTGTGGCTTATGACTTCCCAAGAACACTTGTACCCATTCAGTCTGTGCAATACACATCTGTAAAACAGGAATGATATGGTGGAAGTAAGTTCATCTTTCCATTGGCTTTCATCAGTTGCAAGGAGACATCTTCTTGTGGCTTTCAAACTTCTCCAGATTAACCTTCTCTTCCTCTCTGTTCTCTCTGGATCTGTCATGTGGTCCGGTAATGTACATTATTAGTACTCAGAATAAGTCACATTATATCCTTGCATGTTAATTTAGTTTTAAGAAAGGGCTTTACAGAGTTGTGGTGAAAACAGTGCCATAATTGATTCCAGTCATATTTTTGCTCAAATTTTTCAATTCTTTTTATTTAGATCCTCTGCTTTTGGGAAAAAAACCCACCTGCTGTTTTACTTAACAATTTCACCTACCTGAAGTATAAAGCTACTGAATCTCATAAATTATTACATCTTCTATTTCTGATAGCATCACATTAACATAGCACTATTGTTTTCAGGGCAATGCTAATGACTGACAGAAAAAAAAATTCCTACACATGCACAAAGCTTGAAGAACAGTGGCATGTGCCATTCCAGCTAAGAAAGAGAGTCTATTTATTTTCACTGGTGATAGCAGATGTACAGTCGACCTCCCAGGATAGTAATTGTAAAGAAAAAAGCACATTTCTAAATGCTGTGAAGTGGTTTCTGATTCTTTCCAGTGAATTACAGTGGAAATGAAGGCACAGGTCCGTGAGTCTGCTGTGCTGAGGACACCCCATAGGGAGAGCACGAAGGAAATCCACTGAATTTACCAGGAGTTTTTTTTATGGATTTTGTCAGTGGTCGTTGAGTCAGCTCCTAAAACTGAGTGTTCTTTTACGGGGGAAAACCAATTTTTGAACAACACAACGTGGGAATGTCAACTTTTCACTTGCACTAATTATTCTGGTTTTAAAGTTTAAGAGAATAAAGTAGGTTGGGTGTTATCTATGTATCTGCTCAATCTACTTCATAATGAATTTTAAAATAATTTGAAGTGCTACAATGACAAATACTTCACCCTTGCAGAGAGACCTACCTAATGTACTTTTCAGGATTGATAAATAGAGCTTGCACTTTTTGACATCAGCCTATTCCCTTGAGTGAATTTTAAGTTGCATTGTATTCACTATGGGGCCATCTTCTGGTCAGTTTGCTGCTATAAATAAGCACGCTATTTATAATTGTATGGAACAGAAAATGTGCATTAGAAACATTTATGATATCTACTGTAAGTGCTAATTAAATTATATGGTGAATATGTGCCTCACTGATTTAAACATGTTGAACACTTCACAATAGTATTATAAATAAATGAACATATGCTCTCTTCTCCCTTGCTACTACTCTTTCTCATTATCCTGTTAAGCACCTTAATTTTAATTGACTCCTCTGCAAGGCAAACAAAAATATCAAAATTCAATGCTCCATCCAGAAACCGAAGCTTTCTGGCCACAAATATCATCTTCTGCCGTCTTTCCTTTTTTTCTGATCAGTTTGTCCCATTGCAAAAAAAATCCACGTTGTATGCAAAGCAAACAGTGACAGATCACGTGTGCAGAAGTTTCATTGAGACTTTGCCATTAAATCACTGATTTTTCCACCCTTGTCTGGCTAGTTTTTCTTTTAGTTTTCATGAATGGAGAGCTAGTTAACAAAACAGAGTTATTTCTATGATATTGTGCAGAGAAGAATGTTCCCTTGGTCTTAGAAGCTACTTGCAAACTTTTAGAAGGTCGCAGACATGTCAGTCATGATCCATTACCTGTCTTTATCATCCATGGAAAATATCTAAGTGTAAAGCTGTTTTCAGTCGTGTAGTATGTCCTATGCTACATTCAGTCTGATTTCTACCCCACAACAATTATTTTCTGTTTGTAAAACCAACAGTGAATGATCTTGCAAAACTCTGAAATCAGGCTATAGACTGAGGTATTTGTTTTTGTTGAAGGCATATTTTTTTTCCAAGCATGCAGAACAGTTACAGCCTGTTCTTTCTTCATATATGTGGTCATCTGTGCAGTTTCAGCAGCATAATCAATTTTTCTGCATGACAACTCTCTACAGGTTGAAGTGTTTATTAACAGCATTCCCCATAGTTTGCACAGGAGCCAACGCATAAAACACTTCATGGAGTGATTCCTGCCAAGTCTGTGCTTTGGGTTCAGCCAATAGTAACTGAAAGAAGTTTAAGATTGGGAATAGTTACATAGACAAATGACCTCAAGATGATGATGATTATTATTGTTGTTATTATTTGTAAGTACAAGTGTTAATTCAGTAGTGATATTACAGGGCCCTGTCCTCGGCCCAAGAAAACACTGATAGAGCACAAACAGTAAAGTCCCACCAGTCACTGTTTAAAGAAAGGCATGAAAATAAGATTGATTCTAAACATTCAGCCCTGCTCGCTAGGGAGAGTATGCTGCATTAAAACCTGTAGGAAATCTCTATGGACTGATTTGTAATTTGACTGAAGAATACTTTAACTACAGACTTGCTGCAGGAGGCAGATGATGGCAAAACACTACACAGCTGGACATGGACCATCTAGATTTGAGCTTTCTGATTTCCTACCCCTTCCACCATCCATTTTCCTTGGCAATTCTTTCAAGTACTGCTCCTCCTCTCCTTGTGTCTTCCTCTTATCAGGGCTCTGTTTTCATGGCCTTGTTTCTCTACCCTTTCACATCTTGTTCTCTGTCTCTGTCTAAGAAGCTACAATCCAGACTGCCACCCCAACTTGTCATAAGAGGATCGGTCATATTTCTAATGTCTTTCCCAGAATGTCTGAGGTCAACCATCTTGATTATTGTTTCTATCCATCAGTCACTCTACACTGTCCTGTGCGTTGGAAAGTCTGGAAGCGACTGCCTACTACCATCATCTGACCTATCTTTTGATTATATCGCTAAGTAATATTGAAAGAAGATCCTGCAGTCCCAGGTGTGCTGAGCTACCTGGGTGGGAGTCAAGTCCTGAAGAGTGTATAATCACTTGGTTGCTCTGGTGTCAGTGTATCCTAAAAGTTCTTGCCTCCAAGTGCCAGTAGCATGGGTTTGTTTTATGGGAAGCAGAAATGTGCTGTAGTCTGAAGGCAGCTGCTATCAGCAGATTTGATTGCTGATCCAGGAACAACAGGAATCAAGGTGACTGCTCCATGACTACAGGTGAGGGAGCACAGGTCTATGGCAGTGTATTTCCAGTCATGTTTATCAGGTATGAAGTATTGGGAAGGAGGATGGGGGGGAAGGGAGGAAGAGTGAGATACTGGTCTTTTCTATAGTCCAAAGGTCCTGAATGACCCAACCCAGATGCATTCTGGAGTTTTGAGTGAACTTTGTAAGAATTAGATTTTACCGACTAAAGGTGAAAACCTTGCTATATTGTAAAAAAATGTTAAGAACTACAAAGCTGTGGAGAAGGAACTCCAGATTTTTGTGTGAAAAGTCATGTTCCCTTCGTCCTCACTTTCACCCTTCCTTACAAAAGGTAAAAATTTTGTTCTTATCTCATACGGGATTGTCCTGTTGTATAGGGCAGATCTATTTTTTTTGTACCTTATGGCAATCATTTTGCAGGGGTAAAAAATGAATTATACCATACCTGCTTTCATTTCCTTAAGATGTTCTGTATCTAGGGTCTAAGAAGCACCAGTGATCACATTATCTGTTAGGCTCAATTAACACAACAGCTGTGTTCCAAAATAAACAAGAAAAAACTGCTGTACCTGCTGATGCATTAGTGGAATAATACGGTAGAGATACAGATTATAATAATCAGGACCATTGGAAAATTAGGGAGATTATGGTTATTTTCCAGTGTCTGTATATTTTTTCCAGTTCACAATGTCATTTTTTGTGCTCCTCCATTATTTTGGGTTAGCTTGAGTTTTGCCACTGAATAGAGTTCCGTGTCTGGGATTTCTTTCAGATTCCATGTCCACTGTTCTTGCTTATTGTCTCTTAATTTTTCAATGCTGCTGCTGAATTGTTGTTTCTAGAAAGGTTTTTTTACCAAGGAAAAAAAGGAAGCAGTTGACAACAGAAGCATAAGGTGAGCTTTTGGGCATTTACTGAACAAAACATGGTGAGGTTTTATCCCACAAAGCAGAGGAAAGGACAAATTTGTGTACAGGTAAGACACTTGCAGAATATCTGAGGAATAGATGAAGTTATAAAAACATTTTTTACAGAGTGCCTGGAGGCAAATGTGAAGATGAGGAAAGGAAAAAGAATTGAAACTCTCAAAGCAGTGGCAGTTCTGATGTTTTCACCTAGCACATATCTCGATAAAAATTTAGTGGTATGTTTGTGTGTATGTATGCACACATGGGGGTAATGAAGTAGGGATTTAAAGTAAACAGTGTTGTACAAAACAGTAGCATAGTTATTCATTGCTAGATAATACTAGAAAGAAGCATCTTTGCTTATTAAATGTCGAGGGGAAAAAAAAGAAAGAAAAATGGCCATGACTTTGTAAAGGAACTTAGGAACTTGGAATTCTCTCTTTTCATGTGCAGCTACATGTCCCTCCTTGAAATTTTGGGGATATCTTGGGAAAATCTTCATGGAGGACAGCTCTGCAGGTGTAGTGTACTTCTTTTCTGGTGTCCTGCAGTGTCAGGCTTGGTGCTGGCACTGTTATTGTTAGTAAAAGACAGGGAAAAATGGTTATAAAGCAGGGGGTTAGGATGGACCTCAAATCTTGTGGACCTACTATCCTTAAGGTTGTAGCCACCCACCTCTGAGAAGAACCTAGTATTGGCAGTGTAAAAAATGTCTGCATTGAGCTAAAAGCAGTAAGGAGGAATAATCAGATAAGCAGCAGTAGCAAAGAATAAAACCAAATGAGCATCAGACAAGTAAGAGCAGAGTGAAACAGATCTATGCATTGATCCCTATGGCCCTTTTATATTATTTCTATTATTCCTACAAATACCTTACCAGCAAACAAAACAGCAATGATAAGAACAAGGTTTTTCACACGTACATGTGCAGCTTACTGTAGTCACAGCAAAAGCAGAGAGTAAAATAGAAACATCTCAACAGGTAGGTTTTGTCCAAAGCTAAACAGTTATTCTAGGGGGGGGGTGGTGTTTTGACTAGAATCATATAATGGTATGAAAGGCATTTAAAAAAACCCTATGTTTATGAATTTTATGCTCCTACATCAAGAGTGTCCTAAACTATGATACTAGTAGGTTGCAGTGGGTCCCTCTCAAACACTGTGTTTGAATTATTGTTTTCTTCTGGGATCCAGATGCCGAGATCCAGAGGCCCCTTAACATTGTTCTATAAATCATTGTCCATGACCCCGTGGAATAATCCTGGTTTACACCAATTCATCCCTGATGAATGCAATTTAGGGACGCTTGTCCATAAGTGTTTAGGGGCCATATCTGCTGATAGAAGTAAGTATGAATCATGAAGAAGTCAGATCTTCAGTTGAACAAAACCATATGGAGTTCCAAAGGTGGGAAAAAATGTAAGATTACAGTGTTCAATGTTTAATTTATAGTCTGGTTTTAATAGGACAGTGTTGTCTTCATCTTGCATACCCGCATGGAAGACACAAAGGTTGAAAACAATAGAAGAAAATTGTTGCAGAATGATTTCCATGCTGATATCCCCATTTCCCCCAAAGCTGGCTGAAAAGGTATTGATGGATATTGCTGCATTTTTCACCTCCTCCAAAGCAGAGAAATTCTGGGGTCCTCTCTTGTTTCAGATTCTGAATGACACAGTGCCCACCACTATATTGGCTGAGCCTTTCAGCAGTGTGTTGAGAGATGTCACTGATGCCTGCTATGTGTTTCATCCTCTTTTCTTTTCTCTGCTTGCCTGGGTTTTATTAGATTTCTATATGGTATACATATGTCCAATTCATTAAGGTAGGTCGAAATAATGGTTTTCTCTTGGAAGTCTGCAGAAAATGTTGAAGCCTGTGATAGAGTCGAAAGTGTTGATGCTGCAGGGTTGTACTTCACAGCCTTGTAAAGCCCCTCAAGGAAGTCTGTCTCCTGCACAAATGAGATTTACCCTTTGCAAAGACAGTTCCTCTGTGCTTGAGGACTAGCAGTGCCTGTGATCCTCCTCTCAAGTTTTACATGCTACCACCACTCCTGGATATCTTTCTACATGAGCCCCTATTTGCATCCATGGCCTAATGAATCTCAAATCTTCATATTGTACCTTGTAAGTGCTGAGACGGTGGAGGATGACTGCTGCAGGGTATAATTTCCTCTGCATATGTAAAACAGGTGAGCAGCCTCCAGCCAGGCTGAAAATTTACTGCAAAAAATCTTCAGCAATGAGAATAGTTACTTGTTCCTCTTGCTGGAGCCACTTGGTGCCATGATCAATTACTTCTTGTTTCTAGAAATAACACACCTTTTTTGGTAAAAATTGTGAAAAGTGATCTTTTTGATGTGTTGCATGTAGAAACAAAAGAAAACACCAAATTGAACATTCATTCTAGTTTCAGCAACATCATGAAGAGCATTGAGCACTGCTTTCATGTTTTATAGTCTATATAAACTCAGTATAGCCCAAGACTTTCTATCTTATCATGTAAAAATTATAGCTATAATATATATGAAAACATTTATTTATTTATTTATTTATTTGAAAAAGAAAGTATTGGAGCAGGTTTCATAGATCACCTTGATTCAGCCCTAACTATATTCATTTAAAAATGTTTGCTGTGCTGGCCATTTCAGCTTCTTACAGTCTGAGTTTGCCTGCTGTGGATATGGCTCTGATTGCACGGATCATTGAACAAAGAACAGATATGCCTTTCGTTGCTCCCCTCTAATAATCAGGAGGGAAATTGTAGCTTTTGTTTCCCTGCAATGAGGTTCTCAAAAAAACAAACAAGTAAACATGCAAACAAAAAAACTTCTTTGTAGCTCATGGGAATGGATGATCTCTCTGAATTATCTTGCTGACCCGTTCTCATTGTAGGCACTTAAGATTTGAGTCCCATGGTGTTTGATCATGGAATGGGTTCACATTTAAAATTTGTATCTCTGCTGTTTTCACTTGCTTATCACTGGTTGTTTACATTCATCCGCTTGAAATCTGCAGACTCCAATTTTCATGCCTAAGAAAAGAAAACACATGGAAAAGCAAGGCTGGTACTCATGCACACCTAAACTTATGAATGTCCGAAACCTGTTGTGCTTCTTTTTGCATCCGGTATTGATTCTTTCCTTCAAAACCTTCATGGTGGTGGCTCTGATGATACTGTCTCAAACAGCAAACATTACTTAGCAGCTCTAATAGAATCTTATCAAGCAACTGATCCCTAAAAGGTGTCTTTCTGGCTAAGTGCATGAAAAAATAATCCAGTTGTAAATCAAACAAATTAGTTGCTATCTATTCTTTTGATGTTATTGTGCTACTCACAAATATAAAATCCTCAAGAACTGGCATGTCATTCTAAGTATGTGTTTCCTGTTTAAAGGAGAAGTACTCCTGTCTTATTTCAAATAATGAAAAAGTTTGCTTTTATGGGCATCTTTGTGGTGTTCTGCACCACTGTATGAGTGACATAAGGCACCATGTTGCTCATTCAGATCCATATATCTCTGGCCTCTTCTGTAACTAATGTCTCTGTAACACTAAAGGTATCTGCTAAAAAAAAAATTAATCAGATATGACAAATAAAACCGTGTTATGAGATCACATGAGAAATCAGTGATGGAACCATCAGTAGGCAGCCTATGTTTCTACCCCTCATGTCTCTTCCCTATTCATCTGACAAGACAGTTCAGCTCATGCTGCAGCGAACTCTGACAATACTTCTGTAGCTTCAGAGTGAGGCATTTTCAGTAGCTTTAGAGTCAGGAGATCCAATATAGGGTTAGAATTGGCCTGGATGGGCAAGTGCAGAATTCACCTGCCAGCAGTGAATTCAGATTGATGGTAGGTTTTGCCTTTGAGGTCACTCTCAAAGCTCTCCTCCAGGGATATATGACTTGGTCTTGCTTAGTTTTGGCAACAGTCTCCAAAGCCACATTGGTTTGAGCTATATAGATCACTTCTTTTTATACTTGAGGACTGAAAGAGCTTTTTCCTTATAACAGTTTCAATGGCTTATTAAATGGTTTCCAGTGGGAATTTTATACCATTGGACTTTAAAGTGTCATTTCAGACTCAAGTTACTAAATAAGTTTAGACTTGGTTATTGGTTCTTTCATAAACCCATTCTGGCTGGGCCAGATCTCCTGGTTGTCCTGTACGTGTCGTGTGATGGCGTTCAAGGTGATCTGCTCCATGACCTTCCCTGAAGTCAGGCTGACAGGCCTGTAGTTCCCTGGATTCTCCTTCCAGCCCTTCTTGTAGATTCATGTCACATTTCTAGCTTTCAGTCACCTGGGTTCCCCTCAGTTCGCCAG
The DNA here is from genome assembly GCF_003984885.1 of Neopelma chrysocephalum. Lineage (NCBI taxonomy): Eukaryota > Metazoa > Chordata > Aves > Passeriformes > Pipridae > Neopelma > Neopelma chrysocephalum. The sequence goes on along the minus strand of NW_020897773.1, from coordinate 3,019,835 downwards.
GACTGCTGGTAAATGATTGAGAGTGTCTTGATGAGCTCTTCTGCCAGCTCCCTCAGTACTCCTGGGTTGATCCCATCCAGACCCATAGACTGGCATGTGTCTAAGTGGCATAGGAGGTTGCTGACCATTGCCTCTTGGATTATGGGGGCTTCATTCTGCTCCCCATCCCCATCTTCCAGCTCAGGGCCCTGGGTACCTGAAGAACAACTGATCTATTAAAGACTGAGGCAAAGAAGGCATTAAGTGCCTCAGCCTTTACTTCATCCTTTGTCGCTGTGAGATTAGCTGGGATGGTTAAAGCACAGTGCTAATAAAACCAAAGTTGTGCGTTCAATCTCTGTATGGGTCATTCGCTTAGGAGTTGGATTTGATGATCCTTGTGCATCCCTAACAACTCAGAATAATCTGTGAAATAAGTGGGAGTTATTGAGATGGAGTGCTTTTTACTTGTTACATAATGAATCCAGTATGTAGGCATATTTATGTAGAGGGAAAACCTTTTGTTTAAGGGACACCTTTTCTGTGTCTGTGCCACAACGTACAATGGTGTTCAAACAAGCCTCAGCCTTTTGCATATTCCTGCAATCTGCCCAGCTAGAGCTACAGTAATGAGGGGGCCACCTTGGAAAAGAGCCGAATGTGTCCCTGTATGAACTAGTTCCTTTTTCACACTGCCCCTTGCAGCAGTGAAGCACAAGAAGTAAATGTCATGCTGGCTGTCACTGCAGCTCTTCCATACCCAGCCAGCCTTATGACAGCAAGCTGTTAACCAGGATATTTGGTTACTAGAGGAGAGGAAGCCGGCAAAAGCAGCTTTCACATGATGCTGTACCTGGGAGCAGAATGGGAATGTGCTGTTTGCAAAGACAGTCTTCTGGTTTAAAAACAAAAGTAGAAAGAAAACTGGGGAGACTGGAAAATTTTGAAGGCTAACTGCGGTAAGAAAGTGAACAAATATGCAGTCAAATATTCCCTACAGGGCTTTTGCATTACAGTGGCTCACAGGTAGAGACTGAGTTCTTTTTGCCTGGTTCAGAAAGCCAGTGCTGTGGTAGAACCCCAAGTAGAGCCCAAGTACATGCAGGAGTTGATGACATGTTGGTGCCTGCTCCCAGTTTTCTTTCCAGGCACTTTAGGGGGTTGATGTAGTGACAGCTTTAATCTTCTGCCTCTTCCATCCCCCTTGCCAGGCAAAGTCTTGGTCATTGTTTTACAGCTTCAACTCAGGCACAAGTGGTGCAAGGGCCAGTGCTCAGACTGCCTCCTGTAGAGATGTGCAAAAACACATCCTCCCTCCACAGCTACTCCCTTCCTTCTCATAACATCTGTAATCTGGCCGTGATTATTCTACACATCTGTTGTGGTTAACTCCAGTCAGCAACTCAGCCACGTACACCTGCTCACTCACTTCCCCCTAGTGGAATGGGGGAAGAGGGAAGAAAATCAGAGGGGTAAAGGCAAGCAACTTTGTGGGTTGAGATAAGAACAGTTTAATAATTGAAATAAAATAAAAATAATAAATTTTAAAGAAAAGGAAAATAACAAAAAGAGACAGAAATAAAAACCAAGGAAAACAAGTGATGCAAATGAAAAACAATTGCTCACCACCAGCTGGCCAATGCCCAACCTGTTCCCAAGCAGCAGCTTTCACTCCCACTTTATGGTCTGAGCATGGTGTTGTATGGTATGGAATATCCTTTGGCCAGTTGGGGTCAGGTGTCCCAGCTGTGTCACCCCCCCATTCACTTTGTGCATCCCCAGCCTGCTTGCTGGCAAGCTTAAAAGACCTTGACTTAGTTTAAGAACTGATCAACAACAACTAAAACATGTTATCAACATTACTGACATCCAGAATCCAAACCACAGTACTATGCATACTAAGAAGAAAATTAACTCTATTCCATCTGAAACCAGAACAGTATCCTTTAAATAACACCATGAGTAAGGATAAGAAAATGGTAGCACATTTTAATCATGGAAGGCTCAATAATAGGACTCTCTCCAGTTGACATCACTCTAAAATTTTAATAAGGTGCAATGTAATTATCCAACTGGCCTTTATCCAGACCTAGTTCCTGTGTTCTTGCAAAGAGAACTTATGTAATACCGCTCGTGATTGTCATAACACAGTGACCCCATCTCTAAAACTGAGCACTGGGTTTTGCTTGTTGCTGAGCAGCTCTTCCTGAGCTCTTGCTGATGACTGGCAGGGACACATTCAAGTCCAAGAACATGAGAAGCGGTAAGGGTGCATATGAAATGATGCAGTCAGCTACAGATCCTATGGCTTTTGGATCCATTAAGGCTTTTGGATCCATTGTGGCTTTTGCCATCCTGAATGCTGTGGGTCAGGGAGAAATTGGGATGTTTTTGCCCTGGAAATATTATGACTAATGACATAATCACTGAATCTTCTTAAGAAAAAGCTTGGTTTTTTTTAAACTTTACTTTTTTCTCTTCTCTCCCAGCCTGCTGCACATTCTTCACCAATAGTTCAACTGAAAGACAGAACAAACAAAGCAAAACCCAAAAAGTTCGAAGCTTTTATGGTTCTTTTACTGTAGCAATTAAATTACTACAGCACTGTATAACGCTGAATGACGTCAACATTGAGGCTGTGGTGTGAACCTTTTTTTGAGAGCGAAACTAGAAATACAAATCTTGATGAGGGAAGAGTTCAAGTCATAATTATCTATCCATTTTCACAGGTCTTCCTAGTTTAAGGTGTCCTGGCTTTTGCTACTTAAAATGTTCTCTGAAAACAATAAACCAAAAGAATAATAAAAAGAAAAAATCTCTTAAGCAAACAACTGGCTGTTATGAAAGGGTTTATTCCATTTACAGTCTAAGTGTATTTTTCACTGCTATTACTTTTTCTATTAAATTTTTTTCAAGCAAGAAAGGGTACTTCACTGCAGCTCTTCCCTTGAACAAGTATTTTTCCATACATTAATATATTGGAAATCTCAACAAGAAATAGCTCTGAATAATGCACACAAGGATGGTACGAATCAGATCCTGGTTAAGTTTTTGGGTACTAAGTCATTATGAATAAAAAATGAAAACAAGGAATGCGGGGTTTACCACCTGCCTGTCAATTTTTCCATCAATCATCAAATTCTTGTTTGTGTTCTGAGTTGTAACCCACAGGTAGGGAACTGACTTAAGCATGATCTGTGATGCAAAATAAGAGGAATTCAACTTAAATCATCATGTACCAAATATACCTGCTGGGCTCAGGGCACAGCCTAAACCAATTAAGCCCTGATTTCTGCAGCTCTAGTACCTTATCACAGCGCTTTGTAGTCTAAAAGCTGTGATTGCCCAGAGCTGCAAATCCTAAGGTCTCTTCACACTTAAACACTCCTCTCTCAAGTCACGTCCTCCTGATATCAGGAGGACTTGGAGTGGAATGCACTAAATCAAAAATATTTGTCTCCTATGTGTCTCATCATTTTCAAGTTTTGGAATTGATTAAGCATTTACTAGATCTTATGGTTTGGTAAGAAAATTCTGGGTGAGAATAAGTGTTTTCCTGCTTTTTTGCTTTTCACCTGGGAAAACCACAGTGTTTTAAGTTTATTTTCATTTCTGAGGCAGCTTACCAAGTGACGGTTTTGGTTTTGTCTTTCATCCGTCATCTTTAAAAATATTTATGTTACAAGCATTTTTGGACATATGCTTTAATTGTAATGTTTAAATAGCAAGACTTCTCCCAGAGAGGCAAACATAATGCAGAGTTAATGTACTTGCGTATTTTCACCCCAGGGCTACATTTGATCTACACTGTTGTGACAGCCACACTGGCCTCACCAGCTAGATGAATCTCTTCCTCCTGATATGCAAAATCCTTGTTAGTCATTTCAAGATATAGCAAATACCAGCCATGATTGTGCAAGAAATACATATTGCTTCAACATTATTGGTGTGTGATGCACGGTCATAACAATCTGCACAACTTTTGAGGAATGTAATATTGAGGAAGCATCAAGAGCAAACAATTAGCAAAGGGGTGAGTAATAGCCAAGAATGCTGACAGTTTCCACTGAGGGACTTGTCAGGGATGAGCTGTGCTTGGGGAGATGGAGGAAAAGCAGCCCAGAGGATCATGACTGCAGAGTGCAGACATAGGGAGGGCAGATCTGAGGTTCTCTGTACTCATCCAGACTGAAAAGTAGAGCTCTGTTGAGAAGGAACTGTAGAAACACTGCTCGGTCCTACTCAAAGTGAGGACAGCAGAGACAAGGTTGGTCTTACTACCTGGCAAGCCAGGTGTACCTAGGAGACATGGAGGGGATTTGAATCTTCAGTAACATTTCTGAGAGTCACATCTTCTGGGGAAAAAAACCCAACCAACCAAACAAAAAAACCCTCTTTTTTCAGTAAAGGTGTTTTTTGTTTATGTTTGGTCTTCTCTTTTAACACCACTCATCGATTCCTGGTGCTGAGGGGATGCTGGATGCAGAGCAAACACCAGAGCTGAGGAGACCAGGACAGAGACAGACCCCAGAGAGAACCCAGCACATCCCTTAGCACCACATGTGATTACCCTGCATCTTTTTTCCCCCTCTCCCATAACAGACATGGTGCCTGTGTTGATGTTTTGGTAAAGTATTTGATGTAAGTTTTGGAGTTCTTTTTATCAAGTCTCTGCAGGCCCAGGAACGTGAAATGGCTTCAGCCCTTCCCAGTTCACATTTTCAAGTTTAGTTGCAATGATGATGGGGAAAACTTTGTTTAACAGTATTTTTTGAAAGTGGAGATTCTGCTGTAGTTGTACCATTGGGTCAGCAGGTGCCTGCAGAGCTGGTGCCTTGTCTGCCACCACACAGAGCTATTTCTCTACAACCAGGAGGGACCTGGAGCAAATAAGGCTCTCAGAAGGTTTTCAAGCAATCTCACCAGGGTGGTTTCCTCACTGCCGCAGATCTGCTCCTAGCCCAGGGGATGCTTTATATCAGTAGAGACTCACCGGTGCTCACAGCATTTCTTTAAAAAGCAGGAAAGAAAAACACTCCTATCAAATGTGCCAGTTCTTTAAGTTTGAAACCATGTTCAGCCACTGTAACTTTCACCATCTCCTGCTTGTTTGATGTCAGATGTTTCACTTGCACTTTCTGATCTGCGGGAAATGTTGTATTAAACTGAGGTTTTGAAGAGCTCCCGTCTTCAGGTTCCCCTCAAGAGGTCTCATCTGTCTCTGTTTCTCTCTGCACTTTTGAAAGCATGAATGTGTTCTTAAAAGCCACACTAATGCGAGGTTCACTGGTGCACTTTATATTCTAGTAATATTTTTAAGGTGAATTAGACTTGCTTTGTAAGCATAGTGGAACAGGGAATGAATGAAGTACAACATGGAGAAGGTTTTTGTCCTCATTTGTATGTCCAGATAGGTTTGCACATGGCACAAGCTTTAAAAATATCAAGAGCGTTGATCTTTATTCTAAGCCCGTGAAAAAATGAATCTGATTTATGTCTTGTGGAAAACTCACAAGTAGAATGACACAGAAATAAAGTGAGAACTGTTTCATTTCTGCAACCTTATTTTGCTGAAAAAAAGCATGGGGAGGATTTTTAGAGGGTTATTTCTTGGTTGATTTGTTTTTCTTAGCTTTGTCTTGCATTTTCAAAACTGTTGGGATGGATTGTTGTAATATGTTTTATCTTCTCATCTACATGAGAAATTTCATGCAAATCAAACTCAGATAACAGAAAAGTGAGAGCTGATTAGACCTGCTAGTTAGGTTCTGCTTGATTCTAGTGACTGAGAAATGCTTGGGAAAAGTTGTGTTGATAGTACTTGCCTCTGCATCTAAAATTAATATATTATCCATACTGGAAATGCTAGCATCCTCCAACAATACTGGGAAGGGCAGTGTCAACATTGCAGGTTGTTCTAAACAGGGACTCAAACACATTTACTCCTTAACCCTGCTACCTCTTTTGTCAAGGACATTCTTCCATTATTTCTCAGTGAAATCAAGTTTATTAGAGTGCCAATTAAATGTATTCTTCTGCACACAGGCATGACATTACAGTGCATTTTTGCTTTGTTGTCAAACTTGGGTTTGTGCTGCTGACAGACCATTGCTTTCTGTGCCTGTGCATATGCCAGATGAATTTCCAGCACTGCCACGGGGAAAAGCCTGCATTGTGGCTGTGCATGGGCCCTCCTGTTTCAGCGTCACTGAACTCTGAGCACCTCACTGGCAACTTTGAACACAGGGGAAAAAAAAATAAAATCTCTAAAGTGTAGAAAAGATGCAATCTATCTCAAAGCCAGGGTTAAATAATTTCCACCTTTCTTGGGGTTTGTTTGGGGTATTATTTTGTTATTGAAATGAAGTTAAATTTTATTGTTGAGAGGAATCTGGTGGAAAAAAAAACCTTTAAAAATAGCCTTGAAGAAAGCAGCGCTGAACATAACAATTTATTTCTTCATAGCTGGGGGGGGGGATTAATGTATTTGCCTTGAGCTCTTGCATTAGTATTCCCAGCTACTAAAAAACAAAAATCATAGGGTTTCGATTTGGGGTTTTCTTTCTTTCTTTGAGCGGTTTGCCTAGCTCTGGGTAGTATGCTTACTAGGTAGAATTAAAAAAGCTATTAATTTTCACCTAATTTATTTCTACCCCTGTAGGCTGTTACTTTCTCATAGGTAATAAGGAGGGCTTTTAGTGGCCTTTATTTGGCTGTACTATATATATTTTCTTTTTTTTGTTCCCCAGACATGTAAAGCTGTAGTGGCTGCGCACAGATCCTGACTCTGAACCCAGACTGACCCATTTATTACCAAAAACTCATATAGGTCTCAAAGGCCTTTTATTTGGTCTGATACAGGTATCGGTAATGCAGAGATTTTTCCATTTTTAAAGGGTGAAACCAGGTGAAAAAAACCTTTTTTTTCCCCAGTAAACCGTATGACCAAAAAAATGAGAAGCAGGTCTCTTCTGAAGATTTTCCCCCCTCTCTTTTACAATTGCAGCATTTGCTCCCTGAACTATGTTAACTACTTGGGGGACCTTTTATCATAAACTGTGCTGCTCAGGAGGCCAAGATATAAACAGCATTATCCACAGATTTGAAATGAGCATCTGGTCTTTGGTTAGAGACTCTAAACTGAGGTTTATTCCTCTCTTGGAAATTGAGAGGCAGTTTACCTGGAGTAATTTGTAAAAATGGATGCCAGAAATTCATGGATAGATGTTTCCCTCTAACGTTATCTTTCAAGAAGTCTGTTGATCATTGATCACTGGAGTTTATAATCATTTGTACCTGTTCTTAAAACTCATATCAACCTCTCTCATAATACACAGCTGATGGGTCCCCAGAATTGTCCTGTCTGACAGGGAGGTGGTCCCAGTAGTCATCCTGGGACAGATACAGGCAGAAAAACTCGGGAATCCAAGGCAGACACAATAAGCAAGCCTTGTTGTCACAACTTTATAATATGCAACTGAAATAATTTGAGACAGATGAATTATTTTCGTTATCCGTAATGGGCAAGACGTGACTGGTAATCCAGTCAAGTTCTCTGCATGGATCAGCATCTCCCATCCAGTGGGGCTCCCAAGGCCAGCTCCCTCACTTCTTGTCTCCCTGATTCCAGTATCATTCCCAAGTTGATTTGGGAATTTGTAGAGATACAAGTTGCCTTTATAGAGATATTTTTGGGAAGTCTGCACCACCAGAAGCCCTTGATTAAACTGGTAAAATGCATTCAACACAGTTTGAAAGCATGAAGCTGATGGTTGTCTGAGTCTGAAATGCTCATGGGAGGTGCATATTGGCAAATGCAGTGGGTGGTTGATTGCTGCTTGGCAGGCACAGTGTGTTGATACTCAAGGATACGTGAAGAACAGTTTCCAAAGCTAAACTGGTGTCCCTCTGTAGTGTCTTATATTTGTGGCATCAAGTTTTTGGATGTTATGCATTACAGGTGCCTCTTGTGTCCTTAAGAGACAGTTATTGTACAAGAATCCTGAAGGATGCTAATCTGCTAAGAAAAGTCTTGCCTTTAATATACGGGTAAAAGTGAAAGAAATGAATCCCTAAATTCTTGTAATGTAGTTAATTAGATAATTTTGACCATTTATTTGTATTTTTAAGATGAAGTAGGTACATCAGATGCATTTTACTTCAGAATATGGTGCATATAACTGGGAACATTTGTGCTATTAAATTTAATTCACATTATATTTATATTGCTTTTAATTGACAACTCAACTACTGTGAAAGACCAGATTCGTATCTCACTCAGTTATTTAATTATTGTGTCAGAGCAAACTCTGTGTGTGTGGGGAGGGAGCCAGGCCTCCAGTATTGGAAGGCACATGGTCTGTGCCAAGATAGCTCCAAAGGCACATGGCACGTGAGCCATTTTGTTCTGCTTTTCTCTCCCAGGACCTGCCACCATGGGACTCTTGGCGGTAACTATTTTTCTCTCTTCTCTCTTTCTCTATTTCTTTACTCCTTTCTTCTCCTAATCTCTTTTCCTCTTTTACTCTTTTCTTCCTCTTGTGGGTAACTTAAAGCCAATGGGTTGTATTTCACTAAGTTGTATGGGGTTGGTGTTTGCTAGGTGATTTAGTGTAGTGCTTCTCCTTGGTTGTTGGTTACTCCTATAAAACCTTTTGCCAAAACGCCTATTTTCTCACTTAATTAAAAAAAGTCCCTTGGGAAAAGGAAAAGGTCTGTGACTTTTTCTCTTTACACGAATTCACAGTGTTAAAGAACGTAAAGGCTTTGCAAGAGTTTGTGTGGGCAAACTCCTGGAGTCTTAAATATAAGTAAAACACCTGGGCAAGTGTGTGGCTTAGACCCAGGGCTTTACAACTACTGAGGAGGGAAACAAGCTAAATACTTAGAAATATTTATGCATTTATTCTGCCATGTTTGCTCAGACCTTCTCAGGTTCTTTTTGGTCCTGCCCTGAGATTCGCCTTCCTTCACCAAAAACCCACCAGAAGAAAACTTTAGGCAGGCTCTGATCTTGAGTGTTACTGTTTAAGTCCATGGTGAAGAAGCTTATGTTGTGAGTAGACTAGAATGTTCCTTTGCTTTTAGGGCTTCCAATGGGGGAGCGAAAGGATCCCAGCTGGAGAGCTGTGTATATGAGGCAGCTGGTGACTAATGGCATACACCTAGTGGTGTATCAGGTACTACCTGACCAAATCAACCCACTGTACTAAATCAAAGCCAAAGAATTACCAGTGTTTTTCCTACCTTGACTGCCATATACGAATAATGCTATAATTGAGCACGCTGCTTTGATCAAAATTCATTAGTACTTATTTTCTAGAAGCTGAGCGTCCACTTGCAATTGGATTTGGATTGACTCTCACTAAATTATCTCAACTGCCTCTGAGTAGCCAGCAAGCAAAAAGGTCTCTGCTACTAATGAAGGGTTTTGTTTGAGAAACTGTTCATTGAGAGTTAAGACAAAAAGTGCTGATGTTTGACAGTCTTGTAGCACATTGCATTATTCATAGTATTGTTTTAATGTTGTAAAACCTCTATTTTTTATTTTTGTTGGTTTTGTTATTGTAACTGTTCCGTTTTCCTGGCAAATGATTAAGCTTGTACTTGTTCTAATTTTCAATGCCTGCAGGTGGTAGTGAGCAGAGCTGTCTCTAGCCCTGCTCTGTAAACAATACAGGTATTATTCTTCATGAAAATCACAGTGTAGCTTTCTATAGCACGGAAAGTAGCTCTAGGCACTAAGCTTTGAATTGTGAAATAACTTTATAATTTAAATGTAGGCTCATGTTAACAAAAAGAAATACCACAGTCAGACTGGCTACTATAGCACAAATTGTTCATTTTGACCAAAAAGATATCCATAAGTTGTATTCTCATGGGCTGATAAATTCAGACCACAGGTGGTTAAGTCCTGAAAAACGTACTTAGATCAGCAACTTTTTCTGCCTATCTCCTATGGACCTCTGTTTCTGGGGACAGCCCGTTGTTGCTGCATTGGTCCTGCTCTCCAGTTTTCATGAAAAGAAAAAAGGTTTCACAGCAATACCATGGTGTACACTTCAAAATTGTGCTGCTGTACTTTGTGTTGGGAACAAAGGAAGAAAATGTATTTGAACCTGGGACTGTCTTTTAAATGTATTATAAGCTTGCATGGCTGGTTATAATTAAATTGTCTCATAATTTTAGTAATTAAATATAACATTGGTAAAAGGACTTAATCCAAGAAATATTTGTTGTCTTCATAAATGATTTTGAAACCTGCTGCTCCAGAGTTGGCATGACAGCCTTTCAGCAGCTACAGATGAGTATAAAACACACACCCTAACTATGAATGTAACTAAACAGGGATAGTTTGCTGGGCAACAAGCAGATGAGAAGATAAATTATATATGTTGCATATAACAGTACTTCTGTATTTTCTAGCTAAGGACTGATTAGTGCTTAAAGGTGAGATTTGGGTTGATAAAGTGGTTGAAATTACAGTTTTATCTCTAGCATAACAAGTAACACTAGGAAATTAAACTCAGCAACTGTATGCATCAATTCGGCCCAAATTGGGGGGTGGGGGGAGGGGGGGTGGCCTGAATTCCATTTTTGTTGACATACCTTTAATCAGGGGTATTAACTGCAGTATCATCATCATGTAGGAGTGAATGTCTGAGTGACAGGACAGTGTAGAGGCTTGCAGTGCTGCTGCTTTGTGCTCAGTAGATGGGGTATCCCATGGCTGTTCATCTGGCAATGCACATGGATATTCATTCCTCAAGGTTAAGGCATTTCTGTGCCATAATTTTACAAAAGGTGTTTCTTTATGACCATAGAAATGATGCCTTTTCTATGTAAAAAAACAAAGCAACAAGTTTTTAAGTAAATAATTGTCCTTTCTCTACAACAAAATATTAGGCATCACCAGAGAAACTCTCCTGTTGTAAAATAATTGAAGTATTAATTTCCTTTTTAACTTTCAAGGGACTGAAAAATGAAAAACAAAACTTCAAGATGCCTGTGCAAACATCTCCTTAATAGAACAGGAGTTTGTCCTTGTATTTAGTGTAGTAACTTTAAAATCTCAGTCCTTGCTTTGGTTAATGTTCATTAATCCATACACTAATTACTGAATCTGACAGTGGAGGCATATAAATAGTGAATGCAAATTGTGGATGGATCAAAGTGGAGTTATCAATGGTGTATTTTCAGGTGAGTAATAGCTGCTTAGGAGTTGAATAGGTTTAGCATTCCAAGGGGTGTAAAAAATGGGGCAAAAGTGATTCTTATCACAATGTGTTAAGGAGACAAACTGGTGTATAGTAAATTTCCACTTTCAAAGAGGAATTTGCTGTGACAGTGAGACAACAGATCAGAAAATTATTGGAAGCAAGCACTGCAAATTCATTGACATATTTGCAATTCATTGCAAATTCAGCAGTATCTTTAGAGCATAAAGTTATCTCCACACATCTCTTCGACATTGTTAAGTATCTCTAATGACAAATATAAAGAAAACATGCTCTGTAAATCAATTTATTGTGCCTTAGTGCTGGATACTGCAACGCATTTTCTGCCTAGTCTTGGGGTAGTAGCAGAGAAGAACTATTCCTGTCGTCTTTGTTGCTTTAACATCTTTATGACAAAAATATGATTTTAAACCTTATTTTCTATTTTAAATCTGTGACATAGCTAATAACTAATGCAGTCAGGTATATTTTGTGATCAAGAAAGTAAGAAACACCCTGTAACCCAAAAGGGTTTGTAAATTCCCCTGCCCACCAAACTGCTTGCTTGGGATGGCATAAAGTGTTAAATTTCTGTATGAGTGAATAAGATCTTCCCATCTTTTCTCCACTAATCCCAAAATGCATAAGAATCTTAAATCCCTTGGGGAAGGGGGTGAGGGGAGGGGGCAGGAGGGGCAGAAGAGACTTGACACTGTTAGAAAATTGTGGGCATCCTAAAATAAGGTTAGAAGAGAAATTCAAAAAGCACTGTAAAAGACAAGGAAGGCGTATAATTCATTGATCAAATCTGAATAGATTTTTTTTACTAAAATTTGATGGTGTTTTCCTTTACAGTGCCCCCTAGTTACCTGGAATGGCATTATCTCACTCTTGCTCACAGTCCAGCAGGCGGTTGCCCAAATGCAATGTTTTCTGAGATGTGTTGCAGTTACTCCTTTGAGAAATTAAATGCTACTTAAGAAACTGTGAATAAAGGTGAGGCCTTTCATCAGACTTCAGGAACCTTTTGAATATCTTTATTTAACATAATATGCAACTACATAGAAAACATGATCAAGTTTACAAGGTGCAGGAGTGAGGATTAAAAATGACAAGAGGAATTAGCCCATTGAGGGAACAGATGAAAGTCACTATTTGTAACATGGGACTTGAAGTAATGATTTTTCAAAAGCTACTGCTACTAATGGTGTGTTGATGTATGGCTCCTAAAAGTTCAGTTCAGCAGAGGTATTGACAATGTTTGGTTTCCATTGAAGTCGTCATGTTCAAAATACTTTTTTCTTCCTTATCCCTTCCTTTTTTTTTTTTTTTTTGCCCACTGCAAAGGGCAGTTTATTGAGATCTTTCTTTTCTTCAGACACTCACTAGATCGAGGAATATTGATAGAAGAAAGAGCCATTATGCACGTTCACAGTGGTAAGCCATCTCCAGCTGCTGCACCGTTATGGTAATGGGTGGATTGTTAATAACTTGCCCCTGCGTAGCTTTGGCAGACAGTGTGATTTGGCTTTGTGCCACACCTTGCTGGACCATATCAGAGCTCACTACCTTTTTTTTTAAGGCCAAAACATGCCAAACAGGTGAATACGTTAGTGTTCCTGAAGCTGACAAAGGGTAAATATCCCGTTCTGCATACAGTGCCAGACATGTAGGTTGTGCCTCATTCATTATGAGTTGCAAGCACTTATTGCTGTATTTTAATGCAGAATATATGTTACAGCTGTTCGACTAGACTCCTTGCTCTTTTCCCTTGTGTACCTGCAAGGTGAGGATAGACACCAGTTACTCTCCAGATAGAGAAGTTACACTCTGTGGAACAGACACCAGCTGGGTCAAGACTGGGTTGCTGTGGCGTGACCTTTGAATGACTGTACTGGCTTACAGTAGCTGCATTAATCACAAAGGCACAAGCTCTTGTGCCTCTCTATGATGACAGTATTTATGACTAAATATTTGTATGAAGGCTCTCTATGCTATGTAACTCCCTGAGGTGGGCAACTTGCATCCCTTTGTGAGTATAACACTGTCTCACTTGTAAGAGAGGTGCTGAAGATGAAAACAGGCCTTTATAGGGCTGAGCATAGCATGTTCCCCGGGATAAGGTATCCACAGTGAAATAAATGCCTGTCTTTGTACAAAGCATTTGTGCACCTAGGCTGCCATGGTAGTCCCCAGTGTATATTTTTGTTATTAATGTAGCATTTTTAAAGGTCTGCTGTCTATGAAGCAACCTTTCTTTATCCTAGACATGCCTTTTTTGGGATGTCAATCTCATATTCCCCATAGTGCGAGCTCTTCAATCCAGGAGTGCATATGTTACAGTAACTGAAATCTCCTGACCTCTGAAAGGCCTGCTTATGAAATATAATATCATGAACTTGCAGTGATATTTTCATTATTTGGATAAAAATCCCACTGGTCCAGTAAAAGTTCTGCTTCAGTAAGAACCAAAAAAGTGCCCATTAGTTCCCACCAGTGCACAGTGTATCTGAAGGAGGAATTAAAGGCATGGTTGGTGTCTATACTAATGCTATAACTTTTTGTAAACAATACACCACCTACAGCGTCGCATCTGGGCTCGTCTCTCCTCCTTCTTCTAGGCCAGAATAAAAAGAGAATGCATTAATAAGAAAGCTGAAAGAAAAACTAAGGGGAAAGGAGAGGAGGGAAAAGGGATTGGTCACGTGGGAGGCAACTTCATGGATCACATCTTCATGGATCACATCTTCATGGCAAAACTGAGCCATCCCAAGATTAGCAGCTGGTTCCTGGGGTCATGCATAGCCCCACTACCAGTCACACCTACCTGCTTTCTGGAAGATGGTGTTTATCCAGCAGAGGACTTGATTGTGAGAAGTCACTCAAACAAGTATGCTCACTGGAAATTAATTAGGTTAGCAGATTGATATTGGAAGCTGTTTTGTTTGAAATATAGTTGTACCTGGTGGACAAAGAGCACTGCTTATTGACATTATTTGCATCTAAACAGGGGCTAATGGGTCTAGGTCTGTATAGGAAGGTCTACACTGGTTGATATCTTAGCAGATATGAGAAAAAGTAGATTCCTGGACCAATCAGCTCCTCTGTTTTCTGTTGCACGTAATGTACCAAGACTCACTTAGTTGACTGAACCTAGAATTTCCAGAGTCACTGAAGTCTCTTTCATTTCACCACAGGCATCTGTGCCAAAAGAACATCAGACTTTTGGTAAACCACTCTCTATTGCTAAAATATTCTCTGAAGTGGATAATTCAGGAGACAGCTGCATTGCTTGATATAAAAGCAGCTATGTCAGTGTCTCTTGAATGATGTTCTTGCATTTTTAGTAATAAAGAAACTGGCCTAGGAGAGAGGATGGAAACAAGGGAATGCTGCTGAAGTTTATATGCAGATCTCTAAGTTTCATTAGCAGCATCAATTTCAGGCAAAGCTTGTCAACCATCTTGAAAATTCACCAACTCCACATGAACAGTTTCACTGAAACACAAACTGTAGGTGCAGTTTTGATTTGAGTTGTTTTCTCAGTTATGCACACTTCAGATAGATAAAAACTCACCCATGTCAAACAAACATGAACAGATTGTGACAGCAAAAAAACCTTCATCTTTTAGAAATAAAGCCACATTTCTTTCAGATATACTTTGAACCTCTCAGTATAAATGCAGAAGAGTGGTGAAAATATCCTAACAAACCTGGCACACAAGGACAGGATTTAACACCTTAGACACTGTTTTTTAAGGGTGTTCATCTCAAGTTATGTGGCTTAAGGAGGCAAATGTAATGATATATGGAAAAAATAATTTTCAAAAAGCTTTTGTTAGTGCTCTGTGTAACGTGCATTTCTTTGTTACTTGTTTGCTCTTGGCTCTTAAGACAAATGAGTAGTTAAATCACTCTGTGGGTCAAGTCATCTGATGAAAGCTATTCCTCTAGGAGAAAACTGCATGTGTTGATTTGTTATGTTCAAGAGACCAGACAAACAGTCAGGAAAAGAGTATAAAGAGCCTATCTTGGTGTGTGATGAGTGAAGACTAATAGGGAGGGGCAGGCCAAAACTCAGGGAATGAGCTGATTTGTGTCTGTGTATATCAGGCTACCTAACATATGATGGATGATGAAAGTTGATAAACATAGCATATATGTGGATTTGTTGAGGTTTTATGATGTACCTTTTTTTTAACTCTTTGTCTGTAACAGAATAAAACAGAGCTTTCTGAAAACTAATGGGTGTCCAGTTTCCTCCCCTGCTGTTGCCCCTGAGAGAATACAAAGGCAAGTCCTTGTGCTAGGGTTGGCTCTGTGGGGTAATCACAGTGAATCACTGTGGGCTTGGAAGACAAAATCATAGTCCTGGGGGGAAAGAGGTGATCCTGGCAAAAGAAGGGTCAGTTTATACGTGGGGGCACTAATAGGAGGCAGGCAAAGATTTTAACCCTAAATTATGGTGCTTAGGTTTTCTTTTAAAACCATAGTGAGCTGCAGTTTTATCCTGAATTCAAAGATTATGAAAGGAAACCTGTAATAATAATTAGTTTGACTCAAAGCATAGTAATTTACGTGAAGGGAGCATAAAATTTAGACGTTGAATCACACAATTCAGTAGGAGAGGGTGGTTCATTAAGTCAGGGCAACTCCATACAAAAGTTGATAGGTTCCAAAATATTCCTTTTGAAAGATACATCTCCTTCTTTTCAATGGCACAATAGCGCATGTTCGTCAAAGAGCAAAAGTCAGTCTCAAGAAGCGGAACATCTCCATCTGATACTTCAGCCTTTAGAGGCTACTAGTTCTCTATGTATAATTAACACTTCTCTGGTGTATAAAACATAGCAACACAAGTGTAGGGTCAAGCATTTAGCTTCTTGCAGCTCATCTTATTATCACCCTCGTGGAGCATCCAAGCAACGTAAAAAAGCGAGAAGACCACACTGCCTGTGGCAAAGTGCTTCATTGCAGATGGACTTCACAGCCTCTGGACTCGTGCTGTCAGAAACAAAGCAGCACAAAATTGCCTTAACCTCTTTGCTTCTGATACTCAGGGTATGAATGGACCAAACTAGCTCTCACTACTTTGGTAAAACTAATTCTTATATAAATAGGCCTCTAAGCTGAATGTTTCACATTTGGGTGTCTGATTCATTGAGTGTGATTTTTCATTGAAAGCTGCATCCGTATCAGAACAAACATCATCAAAACAGCAGACAACACTTACAGTTAAAATTCAAATGTCTACATTCAGATTATCTTTAATGTTGAGATTTTTTTTTAAATTATCTAATCAGCTGCAACTTTAAATATTATCAGCTAAGGACTATTGTAAAAATCCTCTTATTCTTTCTTCAGCATCCTTGTTTTGAATCAGCTGCAAGGACACAAGAAACAGAACAAAACAGGAATAGAAATGTAATGTCCTCGACTAGGGAACATGCAGCACAAAACTGAAACAGAATTTAGAACAGAAAAAATATTGGAAGGCAAATTCATTTCCGCACCTTAATAATGCAAAAATATACATAAATATATAAATATAGAATGTTTTTTGAGTAAATGCAAATATATGTCAAGAAAAATTTTACTTATCTACTGAAAAGCATGTGTTTTAATGAAAGGTATGTTAGATTGCTTCTACACTATTTCTCCTGCAAAGTATCTTGGTTTTTACTTGGTCAATTTAGAGCCATCCTTTCCAGCAGATGTATAATTCTGACATGTATAATTCTCTATTAATTCCTCAAAGGAATTAGTCTCTTTTTAAAGTAAAATGTAAAAAAAAAAAAAAAACTAATCAAGAAAATGTGTGAAAGCAGCCAAATTTATCTAGACAAAATGTGTCAACAGAAGGACGCAGTCTCATCTGTGACCAGAAACATGACTGATGCTTTTTTTGTTGTTGTATACATGAACTTAGAAAAATGTTACACTGAAAAAGAATGTTCTGTTCTGGAAATCAAAAGTGATTAGGAAAATTGCAGATTTTTTTCCTTGTACATGGTAAAGTACTGCATTTAAGTAACTGAAATACTTAGAAATGTAAAAATATAAGAATAGCAGGACTTCCACTAATGCTATCATTTTTTATTTATCTTCAAGTAGAATATTGTGATTATCCTCTTAGTGAGCCTCAAAGTTTCCATTTGAATAGAACTGGAATGTGATTCTATCCTGGTTATGGGCTTTAGCTGCCTATCTCTTATAAAAATTGTCTAATTTGATGTTTCAGTACAAGGCTTTTGCCAACTTATCTGGTCTAATCAGCCCCTTCCGAAGGCCTAATCAAGATAAGGTATGTAACTTTTTTTGTGTTGAACTGGTTGATTTAAATCCTTGTAAGGAGGGTACAGTCATCCTCAACTCTACTATATGGTGAAATCATACACTTTCCTTAGTGAAAGCAAAACATTTCAGTAGGCATCCAAGTTAACAGCTCTCTACTCAGGCCATCTTTGTTAGATAGAATGCATTTGTCTTGGGCCGTGGGGTGATGTGATATAGCCAATATGTCTCACATAACTCACTGCCAAGTCCCAGAGAGAACAAGTCACTATCATTTTTAATGAGGAGACAGTGGAATGAGAAGAGCCACAAGTACACTTCACTTTTTCTGTTGATCTCCAGGTAAATTCCGTTAGGTACTCTGTTGCCATTAGGATTTTTTGGAGGTAGCCAAGATGCCTTTGTGTTAGAGAAAGCAAGCTGCCCCTTTTGCAGCAAAGCCCGAGGCATCACTGTGTCTCTCTGCTAAGGGAGGATTTCACACAACTTAGTTTTACCCTTCAGATCTGGTATCTCACATCCAAGAGAAGATGGTTGCTCCTGCTCTCCCATGACAATTGGGGCTGTCTGCTGCCATGACAGAGCACTGCAAACCTATTGCTACACACCCAAAGGGAAGGAGGGGGAGAAGTACAACAGTCATACTGCTGCACAGTTCTGCTAAACAGGGAGACAAAGTCAAAATCTCAATTTTGTATATTCCTTATTCTGGGGTAGTGACCCCAACCCAGTGAGCACAGCAAGTCTCTTCTGTGTGCAGGGACCTGCTACACCCTGGAAGAAGAGCTGTGAGAGTGTGACCTTCCTTTGCATGGCGAGCCTGGGCTCCCTCTCCCAGTGTTAGCTACCCAGCATTGCTCCCCAAACTCAAGTTCCTCACTTGGGAGGATTTCTGTATCTATCTCTGCCTACTGATATCAAGTTGAAACTCAACGACACAGGCATCCAGGAGAGATATGTCTAACAGGTTGGTTGCAACTTAACAAACTGCCACATATGTTTACCTACCCATAGGAGCAAAACAGTGACATTCAAATGGTTAAAGACCTCAGTCTCAAGGTGTTCTTTCTCTTCAAGAGCATCTTACTCTCTCTGAAAACAGGCTGAATTTCACAGTAGAGAAAAGAGTTACCCACAGATATGAGTTGGTTCATGTTTCTTCTGTTTCTCAGCTTCTTCACTGAATTTCCTTGCAGGGCAAGCACACTGCTCTATGCATGCATATGTGCCTGCCTTCTGAAATGCCCACAACAATTGTTTTTCAATTCCTCAGCCCAACCTTTCCTAATGTTTCCTCAGCTCCTTCCAGCCCCATCTGGCTGGTATTGCCTGATTTAGCCACCACATCTAGCAAGCTTCCTACTTGTATCTGCTTCCAATTGCTGGACCCTCCTGTGAATCAGAGTGCTCCTGGAGATGTAGCAAAGTGACAGGTTTCTTCTTCTCTTGGCCAGCAACCTTCTCTCTCTTTACTTGCTGAACATCAGTACCGATGATGCGCAGTATGGAACAATTGGTTTGTACCTTGAGTGTGCTGATACATGCTATGGCTTTCCTGCACCAGGGAATTTGGGAGAATGTTGCTAGAATTTCCACCAATGTTGCAATGTTTAATTCACATATGGATAGAGGCCAGCGATATGTTGTCCATAAAAGGTCTTCCCCAAGAGCCAGTTAGCACAAACCCGACACTTCAAAGCAAAGACCGGGAAAGATAGACCTTTTTTTGCCTGGTTTTGTGACAAAATTGTGTATGTCCACCAAGTGAATTGAATTTTGCTCTACCAACATTCATCATACTCTTCCCTGGAGAGAGGTGCACATCTTTAACCAACACAAATGTTGATTGAGGGCTGTGAAAACCCAGGCACCCTACTTCTAAGGCCAAAGATTTCTGCCTGGTGATGCTACACCAAGACGTAGTTTTGGGTTTTTTTCCTGAGGTCTCTGTTGAAGGTACAGGAAGGATATGCACTATTTCTGCTACTGATGCCAAGTAAAGCACTGAATAAATGTCAAAATATTTGCATCCCAAATAAGCTGCCCATTCTTATTTTCCCTGTAGAACATAATCATCTTTATTCCAGACAGGTTCTCTCACTCCATCAAGATCAACCTGGCCTACTTTATACGTAAACTTAACTTTGTCTAGCTAGATGCTAATATATTTTTATTTTAAAACCAAATCACAAAATCTGTGAACATACAGGCAGAGTGAACATTGCAGAATCTGATTCTCCTCTTCTTCTCTTGTCCTGTACAAAGTAGGCCTGGGTTTTGTCAGTGTGGTCCGAGAGTACTTACAGCCACACAGGTTACAGGCAAAACAAGCTGCGTTTTTAGCAAGAAGTTGCTAATGTGCTTTAATCCCCAAAGAATGTTGCCTTCCTCCCGATATATGATCAATTCTCTCTCTTGTAACTGTTAAATGCAACCATGTGCTTATTGTGCCCTGAATAATTTCTGTATTCTCGTTATTTTGCTGCTATTACTAATGCAGATTCATTGGATCTCATGGAATTTCTCTTGGTTTCTATGCAAATACCTGTCTTTTTTATGTCTCAATCAATCCTTTTTTTTTATTTTTCTTTTTTTTTTGTGATGAGCAGATGCTACATTTCAGCTAATGTTCTTTGGTAACTAAATGTTATGAAAATGATCAAAGAGATGGTGAAATATTAAGTAGTTATTTTCATTGCCTCAAGGACAAACCCAATGAAGCTTTAGTGAACCACTGGAGTGAGTTATGCTACTTGATATGCAGTTTAGTGTTTACCAGTTACTATTCAATCAGATATCTTTATGAGAGGTAGCCTGCAACCCCTAAAAATATTGCTGGGTAGAAATGAATTCTAGCATGACATCATGCAATAATTTTCATTGGACTCATTGCCAGATGAGGAGAAAAATGAAATGAGACCAACTGATGAAATAAGCTAAGAGCGAGGATTTAGATTTATGGCAAAAAAAAATCTGGCGCAGCTGGGATATGATGAATTCTGCAATTTTTCAGCATTAAGAGAAGGAATCAGAAGAATCTCCTTCGAGAGGATGTACATGATGTTTATTTTTGCAAAGTGACCTTGTGATCCAAAAGCCAATTAATTTGATAGCACAGAACATGATCGCCACCCTGTGGTTGTTGCTAGAATTAGGCAAATGTAACCCGTTCCCTAATTAAAAAGCAATTAATTCTTCCTCTGAAGCCAAGGTTTTTGTATGTGCTTTTTGGATGCAGCTGGGAGGTTGGAAGGGATGAAACAATGCTGGCTGCTCCCTTGGGAATGAAGGTTGAGAGCTGAGGCTCTTACATGACTGGGAAGAGAGGATTTATTTTAAACATGGAAGTCTTATTTCTGTGGGTGAGCTATATATTTTACAGTTCCTGACTTGACAGAATTCGGCTTGATTTTCACAGGATGATGAAAGACACATCCAAAACAAAAGCCATATGGGAAAATTGTGTTTTTCTGTAATTCTACATCAAAAATTGCCCAAACATTTTTCTTTAAACTTCTCATGAAAAAATCAGCATGCTATAAATGCCTAGAAGGGACTATTCACAATATTAGTCATAGTTTAATAAGAAAATAGCCTTACACTTCCTTAGGAGTTTTCTGAGAGAAATCCCTGCCTCCCAAGGGCAGTTTTATATAAGAGGCTATCTGTATTTGGGCTACTTTACCCGAGAAGTCTTCCTCCTCTTGTAGAAGAAGACTAAGATTAAGGTCCCACCCTGGAAATGTTCCCTGCCGGGTTGGGTGGGGCTTTTAGCAACCTGGTCTAGTAGAGATGTCCCTGCTCATGGCGCGGGGCTGGAACTAGATGATTCTTAAGGTCCCTTCCAACCCAAACCATTCTATGATAATCTTAAACCACTTTAGATAAATATCTTCTTATCTTGAAGCTTCAGCTCAGTTTAACAAAATTATAAGGAATATAAAAGAAAAGTTGGGCTTTCTGAGGCTGGGAACAGTCTCTATGTCTTATGGTCCTAATGTGCAGGACATTTCTGCAGTGTGGACTGCAGCTTCAATGGGGAAGAAGGTAGAGCATAAAGCAAGACCTGGTTGATGCTCCTGGATTAGCTTTTTGCATCTTTGTGTTGGATAATAAATCTCTCATCTCTCAGAGAAGCTAGAGTTGGTCTCTTCTCAGAACACCTTTCTAGTGCCATATTGCTCCTAAGCTATTCAGAGAGGCAGTCCAAGGATGACCAGCACAAACTTTAGTCACCTGTAATTTAATTTAATTCAGAACTAAAAGACCTAAAAAGCTAAGTGAATGCATTTAACCCCGAGAACACTTAACCTTCAGAACAAATTAGCCACTATGGACTCCCCACCTTACGGTAGGAGCTTATGCTAACATTTTTCTTCTACCAAATGCTTTTCCATCACACTGAGATCCTGTAAAGGACAGGAATAAATATAACCACTCACCTCAAAATCAAGATTGGAGGTGAAGAAATATAACAGCAGTGCAGTGTTACCATAGTAACAAAAGCTCTAAAGTGATCTAATCTACTGTTAAATTCCAGCTCAGAGATGAACAAAAATCAACATAACAGAATAAATGTTATATTAAAAAGGGAATGAGGTTATTTTGAGACTGATATTATATTTGTGTCCCAAAATATAGCATAAAAAACATCTTTGAAAAGAGGAAAATTTTAGCCATTTGAGTTTCACATTTATCATATTTGTTTCTAATTTGGACTCTAATTAATCTCTGGTGAGGTTAGCTGTCAGGTGACTTTTTAACATACTGCCTAAGTTTACTCACACAGATGTATTACTTTTCAGAATATTCCCCTCCTGTCACTCGGGTAACGCAGATGGTGAATGGTGGCCCATACGCTTTATGTCCCAGATTTTTCAAGCCATTAAAACCTCACACCCATAACTGTTGCAGGATCTAAATGAGTTCAAACACTGAATCTCTTCAAAAATTGGTTTAGACCATGAGGAGCCTCTGAAGGGGCTTGCATTGCTAGGCAGGGTTGTTTTCAGTGTGTGTTTCTCTTCCTGGTGAATGTTGATATGTCAATAAGTATTTTCATTCTGTTTAAAAATTAATAAAAAAAGCAAATCATTAAAACTTCCCATAAAGCGCATTGCCCAGCCCACCCCCCACCAAAAAAAAAAGAACAATAAACCAGAGGTTCTGAAATATGGAAATTTCCTGCACTATTTCATGGCATATCACTCTCAGTATGGACACCATGCGTTACCTCAACAGGGTGAAAGTAAAAATTTTCTTTCAAGTTTTGTTTCAATATCATTAAGGACACTGTAGCTGCAGCTATTAGAGAGGATTCACTGTGATTTTGGTTTGGGGAATTGGAGGTTCAGGTTTTTTATGTTAAGCTCTCTCTACTTATGCTGTATGTTTGAGATTTTAAATACTTGCTATTTCTAAAGTAGAAGATAAAAAATTCATATTACTAGTCTAGCTGAGTTTGATATAATTTTGGCATATGCATAATAACATAAAAGTAAACAGAAAATATGTGAACCAGCACCCATACATTTGAAATAATTTCCAAAGGAATTTGTTAACAGGCATTTTAAAATGTTCAAGGTAAAGAAGATATATTCTAGTGGCAGAGTTTGACCAAAAAACACAGTCCCTCTCAATCTAAGCATCTGGCATATCATTCATAACAAGGTATGTCGTCATGATCAAAGACACCTCAGAATTTTTCTCTGCTTCATACTGAAGAATAAATTAACTTTGTGTATGTTTTAAAAGTAGGTCTTAGAGTGTATTTCATCAGCAAGAAACAGATGAAAATATAGTTTGCAGAGCATCTCTTTTAGTTTACCCTAATAGTTTACAAACAGCATGTGAACAGCATGCTTTTGAGTTAAGTTTTCCTTTTCTAATGGGAGATGTGCTCTTAGAAAATGACAATTCATTTGCATGCAATTTGCACTCTGCATTTTTGCAAGAATAAATTTGATATTTTGCACTTTTCTCTGGTAGTTGCATTTAATTTTCTCAGCGCAGAATAGAAGTGTTAAGATCAGATCTTAAAAGACAGACCCTACATAGACAAGAACATTATTTGCAAAGATGGCAGGGTGCTCTTTCCAGCTCTCTTTTGCACATTGTGTAAATCTAATAATTTTTTTCTGTTATCAAATCATGTATGTGTTTCTTTCTCCTTTGTACCATCCACCAGACACTGTTGAATCTTCCATAAAGTTCTTGTCTCATTATTGAGAGGTAGGGAAAGTAGAGCTATTTCTGAGGCAATAATCCTTGCTTTTATGGTCTATTCTCCTTCACATTGATTGCTTGAATTTGAAACTCTCATGACATTTTGCAGGCAATAAAAACCAGAGAAAGAATGTGTTTCTTTTCGGCGGTGTATTATTATTAAACCAGGCAGAGCTGCTTACAAACTTGGTGCAGTCATTGTCACCAAATTCAGGAAAATGAAGAAAAAGAGCAATTTCCATGAAGGATGGAGCTGGAGCTTCCTTCAGCTGTTTCACGGGTATCTTTTGCTTTTTTTCAGCTCAATTTGGCTTCATTCTGTTTGAAATTTCACTGAACTTGAATAGATGAAATTCACTTGGGAGAAAAAATACCATCATTTTCCTCTCTCAAACTAGGCACTAAACAAATATTCTAAAGCCCACTGCAGTTCACAAAGGTACTGGGATAACTAAAGAGTCTCTGCCCTTCCATGTGCATCAGGATATGTTACACTCTAATGGGCATTTTTGAAGTCCTGCTGGACCTGCGACATTTCTTCACGCTAAAATAGTCAAGTAAAAAGTGCAGGATGTTATGTATTGATACAGAGGAGCAGAGTCAAACTTACGATACAATTTTCAGGCATATTTCCTCAACAGAGTTAAGATCCTTGTTGCATGTAGCATATTTATTCAGTTTCTTTCTATACTTTATATATATAAATATACATCTACATATATATACACTGTAGATTCAAGTAAATATAGCAACATGCAGAGGATCTTGTAGGTGAGTACCACTTTGACCTCTTCTTTCCATCAAACTTGAATCATTATTTTAGTTACATTTAGAGGTTCCAGTCAGCATTTCAGTCCCTCTGGTTCTCGCATTGTGAAATCATATTTTAAATAGACTACTCAACTTATAATTTAGCCTTTCTCAACTGGGAAGGGAAGATCTCAGTGAGAACAAAGTGATCGAGGCTTATTAAGAAGAAGCAGTTGGGTTTATGTTGCCATTACAGGATGGAATGTCAGAAATTTCAGACCCTGAGTCACCACCAAACTCTGAGCAATTTTGATTAGATTTATATAATCCAGAGAGATGGCCCATTATAAACTCTTACTTACTAGGAGACTTTTGTCCTCAAGACCATATCCAGCTGTCCAGAACACTTAGCATAAGAAGGTGCAACTTCTTCAGAAGTGTGAGGTCTAAATAGAATAGGAAAGCCATTACAACATGAATGAAAGTGACAAAGAAATGCAGTGTTATATGTGATAGATCCGAAGAACAAAATGAGTGAGATATAAATGCCTTAAAAGACAGGAGACAAAACCAAGGAAAGATAGTAAAAATAAAATTAAGATCCCCAAACCAAGACCTGGTTGTTCTTTTGTTAAGTCTATGCCTGTTCTCTTGGTGTTCCTCATGGCCAACCACTTTGCATACAAGGAATACAAGAATGTCTCTTACTGGGAGTGATCAGTGGTCCATGTAGCTCTTTGTCTTGTTTCTGATATTGATCAGGAGAAGATATTCGTTAAAAGAACATGAGAGCAGAGCGAGTACATGGTTGCACTTCTCCCAGCACTTCCCCAACTTCTGTCAATCCGTGGCTGCAGATAAAGCCCGCTGCTTTAGTCACACCTTTCAGGCTGTTACAGGTCATTCCTTCCATTAATTTATGTATTGTTTATGTGGTGGTGGGTTGTTTCGTTTTTTTCTGGACCTGTTTAGGTACTGGCTCCCACAGTGTCCTTGGCAATTAATTTTGATATTTGAGTTGTAGATTGTGGTTTAAAAAGACAAATTTGCTTTCTTTTCCTAGTTTTAATCTGCTGCGTGATAATACAGAAATTGAGAAGCATCAAATCAAACTGGGGAATAATGAATAACTTTTTCCCTAAATTCTTTGCAATGACATTCCTTATTTTTTCATGATTCTATCTTATCTTTCCTTGATCATTATTTTCCAAGTTTAGAAAACCTTAATCTGTGTGATCTTTCTTTGTATGGATACTGTATTTTTTCCTTGGATCATTTGATTATCTTTATCTGCTTTCTTCTGCTGCTCTATCCTTTTAGATGTGGGGTGCCTAGAAAGTATTCTAACTGTGGGAACACCATGGGTTTATAAAGTGGCATAACGATGTTTTTGATGTTTTTTTTATCCTTCATTAATGATTCTTGCCATTCTGTTTTCCTTGCTTATTACTCCTGTACCATGAACTGACGATTTCAAAGAACTATTCATCATGACTCCAAGATATTTTCTGAATGTTCAGAGGTAATTTAGAGTACATTAATACATATATTTAGACCATTTTTCCCTCAAATGCTACATTTTAAATTTCACCTGACATTGATTGATTGTGTCTTCATTCAGTACTGTGAGATCATTCTGCTACTTCTCGTAATCAGTTTTCATTTTTAGTACCCTGAATAATTTTGAATCATAAAGAAACTCTGTCACCTATTTATTCCTTTCCTGAGCTTTAAATACATTGAGGAGGATTCATATGGGCCCACAGTTTAACTTCCCTATGTTATAAAACATGACTATTTTTATGTTTTACATTCTATCTTTTAATAAACCATTTATCTGTAAAGGACTTTCTTTGTACTTCCATAAAGTTTAAATTTTTAAGACCCTTTGGTGAGAAACCCTGTCAAAGCCTCATTGGAAATCCAAGTATAGAAGATCAATCGAAATGGCCTCATCCTCATTTATCATCTCTTTCCTGAATACCCTCATGAGACATGGCTTTGTGTCTTGGCTTTCCTGTGCTATATCTATTTGTCTATGTGCTACTTCTTTCTTTATTACAATTTTTATCATTGGTATAAAAAGTTAGATTTGATGGTCTGAACTTTCCCTAGTGTTTCATTGATCCATTAAAGAAAAACACGGAATTCCAAATGTCTCTACTGAAGCCTGTTTAAGTGATAAATGTTCCATGTGTAATTCCTTTTAGGACTCTTACTGGAATACTACTGCTCACTCTTTTCTGATCTTAAACCTTACTTGTTTACATTTCAGTTTGAGGCAGTTGCTCTGGCTTTTTTCCTGTAGAGAAACTATATGTCACCTCTCAATTATTTCCTAACAAACACTGAATGCATTGATTTCACTTCTCTAATAAAGCACAATCCTTTTGACTAACTGTTGCTCCTAGACACTCTTTGGCAGACACTCTACTATTGATATATTGTTTTGGAAAAAATCTTTGCTTTTTATAAATATCTTTTGCCTGTCCATAATATGATTTTCAGATTTGACTTCCTAACACGCCCTTTACCATTTTCTTCAGCTAAGTACAGCTTCCAGTTCTTGATTTGCTGAGTTTGCTGGAAGCTAGAAAGTAGATTCCAATGTGATTTGTTATCCTCCCTCCCTTCCTTCATAAGAAAAAATGAAATGGTTAACAGTATTGACGTGTGAATTATCTCTGCAAGGCACTCAAATCAATCCTGTGCTGAGGGATTTTCTATCCCCCACTGCTCCAGAGACTTGATGAAACATGAGGATAAATGAAGACACAGCAGTGTGGGCTTCAGTATGTTGTTGATGTGTTGCTGGCTGAAGTCTGTGCTGCTGTACCTTCAGTGCTAACGCTGCTGGAGAAGGGTAGATTAAAGCTCAGTAGCTTTGCAGTGCAGTCATTACTCAAGCATTGCCTACAACAGCACTTTTTGCCACCTCAGGTGTCCGAGACATGTCACCTTAGATAGACACCAATTTCAAACCCAAACACAGTGTTCATAGTTCACTTTGTGTACATGGTGTCCACAAAATATCTGCATTATGTTCTGAAGTCACTATGCCATGAAAGCAACTCCATGAAGACACTTGTTTCTAATGTGCTTTGTTTGTTCTGCTGTTAATATGCCCAGTGTTGCTACTGACATCAGTAAAATGTCTTGCAAAGGAGATGCTTCTTTAAAAGGAGATTCTGCATGCTGGTTCGTCTTGGAAATACCGAGGGGGAAAGCTGTAGGTACACAGCCTCTAACTGTACAGATGTCTTGTTCTTCAATTCTGAGATGGGGAGCATTTATGAATATCTTGGTCAGAGCAAGGGCAACAACAGGTGTGGGAAGGGAGGTAAGGGAATGTTTCTAAAGCAGAAGGCTTTGTTGGCGGGAAGCAGATTTGAGTTTGTACCTACAGCTGGTTTATGAAAAAAAACCCCAACACCAAAATCCAAAAAAAACTCCTCCCCAAACCGGGCTTCATCTAGAAGATATTTATGGATAGACAAAATATTGAGCTTCTCTGATTGGGGTACTCTCTCTGCATGTATTTAAGGTTTGCTTCATCTACTATAAGAGCTAGCAAGTGCTTTTTAGATAGGTTATTCTGCTGAATGTTGTAACATTTTTCTGAGGAGGTACCCTGCTGCCTGCCAAGTCAGCAAACCTGGACCTTAGAGCATTTAAACTTCAGTACAGGGACTATCTCTACATAGCTTAATTTGCCTCAGATTTAGAAAACACAGGAGTTGCTATGTTCATGAAGAAGCATATATGTTATTCAGGCAAACTAAACTTTGTGAAAAAAGCCTTTCCATTAAGACATCTAGTTTAAGAATCTTGCAATGTTGAACAAGGCATTTAGGCAACATTATTGTAAAACTTTAAAAAACATAATATCTGACTAAATTTGGACTTTGTGCTAACGAAATCATGCATAACTGCCACGGTGTTTGTAAGAGCAGTATTTCAGCTTTCAAGATCTTGTTCTGTGAAAATACTCTTTATTTAATGACTGTGAATTTGGAGTTTTCCAAAGCTTTTTAGGAATTTGTTCTGTACTTCCTGTCTGGCGCTAAGGCCAGTTGTTTTTAAAATGGTTAAACAATCCTTACTAATGAGTTCTGTAGTCTTGGTTTTGCATCAGCACTGATATCTTTCCTTTGTATACTAATGACATTTTGTTAGGCTATGTATTGGTCTTTATCAGTTCTTCCTATTCACTTCAGTTTCACTTTTACACGTGAAATACTATTAGGGTTGGAAGAAATCTCTAATAGCTTATTTAATCTCCTTTTAACTCTAATAAAAGTAATTTCCCTACTGTAGACCATCTCTAATCCATGGATATCTCAGTCTAGGATATTACCAGGATATTACTAATATGCATGATACGTTATTCCTAATGCTGTGTGTTGCTGTTCTTATTTCACTATATCTCTTCACAATTTTGATGACATAGTAAGTATGGGTGCTTATACATCTGGTCATATACTTTCTCCTGAACAAACAGGTTGTAATTTAATATTTTTCATGGTGTTTTAAGCACCTTTTGGGTTTTTTTTTTTGGCACATAGACACTTCTAGTCTAATCTTTGTACTGGAACACTGGCTTGTGTTTACTGTTGGCCTTGAAGATAACTTTTATTCCTTATTCTCTTTGCACCTTCAAAAGTTGGTCCACCTCTTCTCAAAATGTATTCATTTCTCATAGTTTCAAGATTTATAGGCCAAACTTTAAGTATGGAGTAAGAAAAAGGGGATTATTCTTACTTTAAATATTCTTTTCAAATATCTTTTCTTTCAACTTCATTTCTGCAGGTCTCTTACATATTTATACACAATAATCAAATATGTTTTTGAAATGTAAAATACTTTCACATAACTTTGAAATTATTTCCTGTTACATTAAGGTATGTGGAACAGCTATCACTTGTGTTTTACTCAGCCAGGGTCTTTCTCACATCTGAAAGGTAGAACTTTGATACTCTTCTTTTGCTACATCTGAAGTAGCTCTCTGTCCATGCACCAGTAGATCAGTAGAAGAATATAAATGTTGAGATCTGTGATGCAAATGTCAGAGAAAAATTTGCACTAAAAGCTAGTAAAAAGCTACAGGAGCTCTAGAAAATTTCCAGTAATATATATTAGTAATCTACCTTTGTGGGCAATTAAGCTGTTATCCTGTCATTTTGATATAAAAATTCTTTAGCAATTTGCAACTTGTCCCTTATCCATAAGAGACATAATACAAGCAATGATTTAAAGGCATATCTTAGGATGGTAATGTTTCTAGTATTGTACCCTTTTCCACAAAGTTAGCAGGAACTTTTCTGAATCTGGAGTTCTCCACAATTAATTTAATCACTATACAAATAAACATTATGATTCAAACCCATTCAGGAAAAGAAAAGCAGACAGGCTATGCTTGCTTTTTTTTTCTATTGGGAATACAGAGCAGGTTGGTTGCCCTTCTTTTTTCCGAAATAAGCCCAAATTTCTGTGTAATGCTGAATTCCAGGTTTGCTGAGAGCATTCACACACAACAGAACAAGCATTGTGAATTTCAGAAAGCTGTAAATCCTAGTGCTGGACTGAAAAGCATCTCAGGGGAATGTGGCCTTGGCAGTGTCTCTTCAGGCTGACAGTTCCTCTTCTCAGAGAGGAGAAAGCAACTTCCCATGTTTCTCCTCTGATTGTAAACTGTGGGGTTAGTTAGTATGCTGCAACTGTGCAGATTTTCATTTCTGATAAAACTTAGCCTGAGAGGTATTTGTTGATGATTGTCAACAATCAGATGAATTATAGATGATGTTGGTAAACAAAATGCTGCCTTGATGAATGATGAGTTGGCGATACTATGACATGACTGCTAAGTCATTCAAAGCACTGATTAAACCCATTACAGTAAAATAATCACCATCCATTACCTTTAATGTCGTGAACTGACAACCTAGTTAAGGCAGCTGATGCTGTCAGCAAAATGATTTGTTGGTCCTCATGTCCAATGACAATAAATCACTTCGATAAATCAATGAACAGTAGCAATAAAACAATATATTTTCATTTTTCTTGACATTCAATTACAGAGTGTGTTTACAGACTTATTCTTAAACATTCAGCGATATGGCAGGATTCAGCATCCACCAGCAACTAATACATACAGTTGTTGAGATCTTGTTTGTCCAATCACATTTTACCCTTAGTTTTGTTTTTTGCTGCATCTGCTGTTGTGATACATGACTTGTCTTACAGAACCAGATTCATTCTCAGGTATAAAGGCAGAGGTTTTTTTATTTTTTTTTTTTTACTTCATCTGAAGAAGTTTCTTCTTCTAAATAAGTTTCTATGGGTATGGTATTTTTTGCAAGGATAACGGTCACATTCCTGTTTTTTCACTTTTATAGTATCACCTCTAGGCTAATAAAGTCTATAATTTGGCTTTCACAATAAACAAAAAGTGAACTTAAGCATTTGATCAGCCAGAACTGAGCCGAGGCTCCTGTGCTGCTCAGGAATGAGCAGTCAATGACACTGCTAAAACCAAACTCAGCCAATAAACATCATCTTTTCTCTGTTCTGGTGTTATCGGGGCTGTGCTGAATAATAGCCCTGGCAGACAAACAGCAGGTTTGGGAGCACTGGATTTTATTTTAGAAGTATACATCTGTATCTACCTTTTCCTCTCTCGTCATAGATATGTTCATCTGTGGGTGTGTAGTTACCAAATTTTGGGCATGCAATAGAATTACCAGTCCCTAGAAATCAATCATACAGTCCTTGGAAATTGTGAAAGGCAAGGCAAGACACCTCCCAAATACTTGAAATTATAATGTATTTTTTTAATTTAAGGTCTTAAGCTTTTTATCCAAAGATTGGCAACCTCAAAATCTTTTTTTTTTTCTTTTCTTTTGGCTAAAGAAAAAGTTCAGAATACTAAAACACTTTTCTCTGGATTCTTTCCTCTGCCCCACCCATGTGCACATTCCCCCAGACTCTTAAAATACCCTGAGGAATTCACAGGGCATAGTTTTTTAACCTAATTCAGGTTACCTATTATCCACATGGATAAGAAGAAGACAGAGACGGAAACCAGATGACTGTGGATTCTCTGTACTGCACCTTCTTACCATTCACGTGCCCCAAGTACCTGCTTGGTTGGACTTGATTTGTTTGTATCACACTTGCATTGTAAGAAGTTTACTATCAGCGGGAACAGGTGTCTTCCACATATGTACAAAGAGAAGAAGAAGGATCTGTGATGGTTTTTTCCCAGTGTAGTCCCAGAGGTTGAAGGAAGAGCTCTGGGTGAGGAAGGGAGCAACACATATCACATCTGCATTGACTGATGCTGACAGCTACACCATAAGTGACTTCAGCATGTAGGGCCTTGCCTTTAATGGCTATGTTAACTAAAGTAAGAAGTTCTAAATATATTCATCAACTGTTACATTGCTAATCTTTTTTTACTGATCCAAGTTTGAAAATCATGTCCAGTGTGTTTTTCTGCACCGCTAGCCTGAGAGGTCACCAGCCAGGCATACGGGGTTGGAGGGGTTCCCAGTGCCAGCTCCTGTGCGGGACACCAAGCCTCCTCTGAAAATAGCATTCAGTTTTGGTTTGCTCCTGGTAATGACTTTACCTGGGATCCGTTTCCTTGAGCACTTGCCTGCTGGAGACAGAAAGACTGCCACTGAGATGAAACTTTTTCCATGTGGCTACATTGCATGGCATATGAAAGATTTTCTCATTTCTTTCTAAAAATGGATCTGTCAGTAGAGAATGATGGGTCTCACTGGACATATGGGCAGTTAGAACTAGGAAAGCTGAATGTCACTAAGGGATGGTAAAAATGAAATGTTTGACTATAAATTATTTTTTATGTCATATTTAGATTACAATATAGAAAATGCAAGTAGTCAATATGAGTTATGTAGCAGACACCAGAACGTGTCAAGAAATGCTCCATTTTTGATGAAAATAAACCATGATGGAGACTCGCAGTGACTTTGCAGGAGACATAAGTTGTTGATCCTTATTCCAAAAGTAATATCTGCAGCAAATGACGACTTTCAGAACATTGTGGGGTATTTGCTGTGTAAGGGTTATTAAGAGGTCATTTGAGATAACAATCTTCAATTTGGTTCTGCAAAACCTCAGCAATTGCTCAGAAGACAGGCAGTAAAGCAGACTACTGTCCTGTATTGAATTGTCTGCCCGTGAGATCTGTGCAAGCAGTTATAGTTTGTAAAAGGGGGAATGCACAGAGCTTTTACGAAAAAAGTTGAGTATTTTCGGTTTGTATTAAGTGAAAGGGATTATTTGTGTTATCATCAGTGAGAACTGGATTCTTTCTTGTAACAGTGATTATACCTCATCCTCCAAACTCTGTGTTCAACCTCATGGCCTTTTCCAGGAACTTCTTGGCACACTGGTGCCTTGCCTTGCAAAGCAGAGCCTGTACCTTTAATCATCAGGTGTGCTTTTGCCTAGAAATTTCTATCTTTCAGCCCTATTTAGCTGGTTCATACTTCATCTTAGTTTATTGAGTCAACTTCAAAATGGTCAGAATGGGGCTGGGAGCATGGCCGGGAGACTGAGCTTCCCTCCCTGCTGGCACTGGATCACATCCTCCCTGTGTCGTGATGCTGTCACTCCTGCTGTTGAAAGGAGAGGAGGGGAACAGGCTTTCCACCAGCTCTTTCTTCTGTTGACTAAAGTTTGGACCAAATCCCCTGTGAGGGGAGGCTCAGGTGTTCTTCATTCCAGCATTACCTGAAACACAATTCCAGTGGCCCCTGGCAAGGTAGTTCCTATTCAAGTCAGGGCTGCAATCAAAAGATTCTACAAGTGTTGAGACGAGCACCATGCTTTAGAGTCCTCACCAGAGGCTGATAGTGCCAGTTTCCTCATTTCTGGAGCAAAGAGGGAATTTCATTATAATCTGAATCAGTCTGGCCATCTCTAAATTTCATTAGGCTATGTGGAATTTTGGTTGGTAGAAGCACAGACTATTTATTAAGCAGTCTGCCTGTGGAGAATGAGAGCACCTATAAAGCATTTTTCAGGATATGCTGTTCCATACTTTGCTAAAACTGCAAAGAACAATAAGAAAATGGGTGATGCACAGTAGATGAACCTTAAAAATAACATTCAGCTCATAATTCTTTATAGAGCCCTGACTCTGAGGGGTTGTGTAATTCTTTTTTTTTAAATGAGGCAATTATTTTTTCTATTTTCAATAGCTAAATTATGAGATTCTTGTACTATATTAGTATTTACTGTACCTTTGGAAAGCATTCAGCACAGGGTACTGGCAGAGCCTGAGAATACATACCTGAAACAATGGCTTGAATGAGGCAAAGAGAAAAGTTGTTATGAAATTTGCTCTTCTACTTTTATTTTAAAATTTCTAGTGAACACACTTCAATATTCCTGTTATCATTGCCTCAAGATTTACAGAAATATGACAGAAAATATTGATTTAAAATATGTATTTTTACTTAGGTATTAACATTCTATATAGTTTTAAAGTTTTCTATAAAATTACTTTCATTCAGTATATATGAGGAGATCCTATTACATGATAGTCTGTGGTCCTCCTTGGCTCAGAATAAGATGAATGCATTAACCTTTTTCAAATGTCATCTATAAAATCTATGCAATGAAATAGTTAAGCACATAAGCTCCAACCCAATCAATATTTATTTCTTGGAGAAAACTGACTCTGCAGCATATCTTTTCCATCTCTATAAACATTTATACAGCAACCTTAACAATTGTGTCTGTTTCCTTTCAAAGCTGATGTCAAATTTCTGAAGGTGTCCTAATTTGATAATAGCATAAATACTGGAAGTTGACCCCAAAGTTTCTTTCTCAAAGTCCTTCTGTGCTTGCTTATGATGGCAGGAAATGAAAAATTAAAGACTCAGAACACACAGATCCTGCAAAATCCTTGAAAGCTATAACAAACCCTGGCGACACCTGCAATGCATCATTCAGTATTGCTGCATGGGGCGCAGAGAATACTGGGCAGATTCAGTTCATTATGGCAAGTACAATTTGAAGGAATGCTCTAAAACGGGGGGAGACAAAGGAAATTATGCAAGCACCATCAGCAGGTGGGTAGATGATTAATAAAAAAAAGGCAGTGGAGAGCATCTGAATTTAGCTAGTATTACCTTTTTGGTCACATTTTATCTCTCCATAGGCCACTGTCACCATCAGAGCAGCAGCATGTGGGGTGACTTGTGCCACAGCTGGCAGTCAGCAGTGCCTCAGGGCTCAGGCCAGCAGGGACATTGGCTACTGAAGCATCCTCTGCTCCTCAGACAACCTGCATCTCCACGGCCCAGGATAAAGATCAGTATAAGGGCAGAGAGGGGAGAGGAAGGTGGGAGAGGAGGAGTACAAGCACATCCAATTTTTATAACTCTCACAGTGCTTCCCCTTTGTCTTTGACACCTGCCCTGGAGCACACGAAGCACACTGCTAAATAACACCTTGTCACAAGGACCAAAGCCATGATTACACTATGACGAGGTTAATAAGGCAATTTTATTTCACACTAGTAAATTACAGTAAGAAACCACATGGCAAAGATGATCTTCTGGGAAGAGAAAGAGAGGTTTTTTAAATTGTCCATTTTTTTTAATACCTTGCCACTGAAACCACCAGAGTGCCATACTATAGTCATATAATAAAAAAAAAGAAAATCAAAAAACAACCCAAAAAGCAAAACAACTAAAAAGCCCTAAACACAACAATAAAAAGCCCTCACCTTTCTCTTTTCCACTTTGTCAGCCCAGCGTAAGATGTTCAAAACTTGATTTGTTTCCTTGTTTTGGTAGCGGCTGTGATAGCAGGGTGTAAACAGCGATTAAAAGCATGCTTCCCATGACTTGCTGAGAAAAAGAAGTAAAACTTATATTTCATCATTAACTTCGCTGTTTCGATTAAAATGTAAAAGTTGTTCACTTTATTACCTTGTAAGGCTCCCCCAGTTGCCAATAATCTCAATTTATGCCTTCATTTCTCCCATAAGAAGAATGAATTTAGGACTTGGAATTCGATATATAATGAGACTATAGTTGTATTTGAATTTTGAATTGGAAAATTACAAAAAATTTACCAAAATATTGTCAAGATTCAGAGCAAATTAATGACCAAACGAAAATACTGGGTTAAGCAAACATGTGTATATATACACCCTATCTTGCAGAATGTCCTTCAGAATAGCTTTTAGATTAGATCTCTATTGGAATATCTCTATTAATGGAGCTTAAGAGTACATTTACCTTTCTCACAGCTGTAGCCAGTAGTCCCTGTGAAGTAAATTACATTCTCATTATTTGCACTAGTTCTGGCAGCAAGACACCACTTATTTTGAAGGCAGAGGAGGGGAAAATCATCCTCCAGCAAATCCAACTGTATCTGTGTAAGATGCTCCTGGCATTGCCTGATCCTGAGTAGCTGTGTGCTTGGGCAATGTGACTTGGACATCTCAAACTTGCATTTCATGCATCTCTTGACCTTTGTTGTTGTTGTGAATTTAAACTCATCAGTAAGTTAATAAACCAGCGCTGCTGTGGCACAGACACCTGTCCCACTGAGCCACCTAGTTTCTGGTTGGTCATTTTGGTAGGAGAGACACTTGTGTGGAATCTTCAGCCAGTCGTGTTCATTTAGCAGAGCCTGGAGCCTGTCATAGCTCTGGCTCAGTCTTCAGGAATATGATTTCTGTGGCAGAGCGTAATGAACAGCTGTTACCAGTGTGGTTGCACCACAAGGCTCTGCTTACAACCTGTGGTTACAGAAAACATTCTACTGACTTTAAACAAACTGACGAAAGAAAACGACTGACAACTGTTTTGTTGTCCCAGGAAGGAATGTGGTTTCCCTTGTCCGAAAAAGATTGTGATCAGTAGAAGATTCTGTCAATATAAAGAAGTGCATCAGTAGTTTCTTTGTTTTTATGTTAACCAGAAAAAAAAAAAGTTGTTTGGTTTATTGAGTTTTTTTCCTGACAACTGATTTTCCAGTAGTGTTTGCCTAAATAATCAGCATGAGTTACAGTATTTGTGTTATTATGTCATTCCTTGCATGGCCTTGTCCAGTTGAAAGATTTACAAATGTTATAAAACACAGGAGCTCTCAAGCCAAAGGTTTATTTTTACAGGGAGCCACATTATCTGTCTAAATTGGCACAGGTTATGTTTTCTTTTTCCTGGTGGCCATTCTGTCATACCATTTCAACAACAGGAAGTAGCAGTCAAAGCAAATGGCTCACAGATCAAGCACAGGTCCTCTTCTAATGTATTTTTTTCCAAAGTACCTGGTAAATATTTGCAAACACACTCAAGGACAGTCAGGCTTGATTAGGAAAACTAGTGGTGTCCAGACTCTGACATGCTGTGTTTGAGGGCTGGCAAATGCAATACAGATGTGGCTAGATATCCAGCAGGTGTGTTTGATGACTAAAACCTCTAGTCTTTTGCTTCTTTTTTTTGTTTTTGTTTAATGATTATGCACTGCATTAGCACTAAGAAAAGTTGATTGCAATCCCCTCACTTCATCTGATCTGTTTCTGTAATAAGAAAATTTTTCAGATAAGTATTTAAATGCATTCGTGGCAGAAAAGAAGCATAGTGGTTGAGTACAGCCAAAGAGTTTGATTTTTTTGTTTTGTTTTTATTGATAGCATGGATTATTCGTTATGTGCTTTGCTCTGGTGGTTAATGAGACATACTGAGCTCCAAGGAACATCATGGGAGTAAACCGATTTGTCAATGGCATCCTTAGTTCTCATGAGCCAGGAGGAGTCCTTAGGTCTCCATGCAGAACACCTCCCCAGGCAATAGAATTTCATTTTTCTTCATATCTATTTGTTTCATATTGTTGTGTCATATGCATTTGAATTCCGCATTGTGCTAATGCGCGATTATTGAGGGTTGCTGTGTTCAGCTAGGAAGGAGAGCTCTTGGGAACTGAATTTTAAAGATGTTTCTGTTGCAACTGCTAGGAACAAGTTACTGCATGGTAATAAGAACGGCAGGTTACACCATGAGGAGGAGTTCAAAGACAGTGAGGAGCAAAGCAGATTCCTGCAAGACTCTGGGCTTCACATTGTTCTCTGAAATCTCTCCTGCCACACAAAAGAGATGGTGTGATACCCAGGCAGCACTGCTTCATGGTGTTGATGTAATGATTTAAAACAGGAGTCTGTGATCTGGTAAACTAGTTTAAATCAGTCTGTAGTGTGCAAACATAAAATGTAATGTAAAGACAAAGTAAAATGGATTTTAATTCAAACACACACCCTCAAAGCAAACTCATGAATATTCTGATTGAAGGTGCTTATCTTGCTATCTTGAAAGACACCTGAGAGTTTATGAACTATTCCAATAGTGACACTAGAATGGGCTAAATCCTACTTCAGAAATTGCAAAGGTGCTGGAGCAAACTGGTAGCATTATTTATGCTTGTACTTACTAGATTGCGGTTACATGTACTGTCTTTATCATTACTTTTAAGTTTTACAGTCTCTTTAATCTAAGTAAATCAGTGAAGTACTTTCACCATGCTCCTTCTATGCCTCCACACTAGGTCCCACTTGCATTTGAAATCTAATGAATCGTCCCCTTAATTAATCATTCTGTGAAAGGCCTGTAGTTTAGTTGTTTTTTATGCATACAGTTTCTGTGGTTCTCAATCAACTAAGAGATAAATCTGAAAATAAATAAATAAATAGAATTAAAAAGAGGAAAAAATTTTCTGCAATTATAATTTGTAAGTGAGGCAGTCAAAAAGACAATGAATACTAGAAGAAACTTTATTATGTATTGTCAATAAATATAAAAATAAAACTTTTAAATCTCTGGAATCCGACTAAGATTACATTCTCTTCCATAATAAAAGGGATTTATCATCAGTGTATACACTGTATACACTGCAAAATGATGCTGCCTTCATGCAAGATGGATGTGCAGTACCAGGAGTGAGCACTCCCACACTATTTAGGTGTCACATGGTTTGTAGGCTTGTAAAACTAAACGACTTTTTGTGAAGAAATCTGTTTGTAAAGGTGCCACGACCGTAGTAAGTCAGCGTGTGAGTGGCTCTGATGCCTCTTCTGGTTCCCCCCACGACACCCATGCAGCAAACTGTTGCAACACGCCCCTTACTGTGCTACATCTTTTCTTTTCCCCATAGGAATCTTTGTAAATTTGGAGTCAGCTTTTCCCTGCCTTTTCCTAATTGCTGATGTGAGCATTACTAGTTCCTAGGCTGTACTATGGACACAGCCTTTTTGGCACAACTTCTCATGCCAATATCCTTAATCCTGTGATGGCAGCAGATACTTCTGTACAGCAAGTGAGTAGGAACACTGCCTTGTCCTTTGGCAGTGTCTTTTTGGTCCTCTGGATTGTTCACATCCTTTTGTAATAATTCCTATATCCAAGTTGAAGCTTTTCCATGTTTTCTTGCCACTGGTGACATTTATTTAAATATTTAGGGAGACTGTAGTTCTAAAACCTCCACTCTGCTCGAAGTCCATACCTGCCTTATACAGACCAGTCCCATGGTAGTTTACTTCTTACCTTTGTTTGTAGCAGCTATTTGGATCAGACCTGAGCTCTTTGCAGTGTCCCCAGTCATTGACACCTCTGTAGCAAGCTGCTTGCTTTATACCATACTTCTGTAAAGTAGTGTAAACACTAAACGTGATCAGATTTCTTTTTGTGCAGCTTTTAGCCCCAGCCTGCTGCTGCCAGCTGGCCGCGGAAGACTTATTTTCGATCACCTGCAGTTGGTCACACTTGCCCAGTCTAAGATTGCTGCTTATCATTGTTGTCTTAACGATATTGCATCTGGCACCACAACCCAGCTGGAATTAAAACATTCATTCAATAGTACAGCTGCAAATATGGCAGCTGAGTGACAGGTGACTGGCTTTGGCTGTGCATACACTTTAAGAGTCCTTGCTTTTACTGGAATTGCACTACAGACATCAGTCTCTGAACGAAAGCCCTCTGCATCCTTTGGCTGTGTACACACTGCTCACTCCTTTCTTCCCGAAATAGCTGCAGCACTGGGGATTACAGATGGCTCTATTTCACATTCTCCTTGCTCCTCTTCCTTTTTCACTCTTCATGACTGTCTTTAGTTTAAACCTATTTCTTTGTGTGTGTGTGTGTGTGTGGAGGTTGTGGGTTTGATTCTATTTGGTTGGTTGGTTGCGTGGATTTTTGTTGTTGTTTTTGGGTTGGGGGAGTTGTCTTGGTTTTTTTTGATTTTGGGTTTTGGGGTTTTTTTAAGTTTGGGATTTATTTTTTTTCGTTGGTTGGTTGGTTTAGTTTGGGTTTGGGTTTTTTGGGGCTTTTTTGTTCCCCAACTGTGATTTTGCTGTTTTTTCAATTCACTTGAGTGGCCAAAGTGGTTTGGAAGTATTTGGAGGTGCCTCTCTGGAGAGAAAGCAATGCTCTCTCAGCAAAATCTCCTGTTGCTGGGATCCTAGGCTAGTAGTGAGTCATCTCCAAAACTACAAGTAAATGAGAAAGTTTTCACTTCTAAATTTAAAATTCTTGCTACTTGTTTTTGTACATGCTAGGTCTCTTTTGGCTAAATTTGTTTGGGATCACAGTGCTTATGCAACATTTCTATTGGACCTCTGGTATTTCAGTTATTGTTCTTGGCAATGGTATTATTCTACTTTTCCTTTTTTTTTTCCCCAGTGTGATGGAACACATCCCCCTCCTTCCAGTCCTTCATCTTTTAGCAGCTGTCACTAGTTGGGTATACAGACTTTGTTTTCCTCGAATTTATGCTTGTGCCAGATTCTTTGTTAGAAATTCAGCATGGCCAATGATCTGAGCCACTCTATGCTAATCACCTTCTCTGCCTTGCTGTGTATCTCACTAGACTGCCTTCACCACACTTCACATATCACACATTGGCTCATAAAACTGGAGGGTTTCATGCTGGTAAATCTACGTTGCTCTGTATTTAGCAGCTTACTTCAGAGGTGCTGCAAATGTAGCATAAACTCCTCCTACAATATATAGGTGGATGTCATGGTTCTTCCCACAGATTCTTCCTCCTTTTTGCATTTTATGCACTTCTGGTCTGAACGGGGAGGATATCTCTAGGGCAGAGACAGTAGTTTAAGCTCTATTTTCCATGAATGTTTAGTACTTTTTCAAACAGCATTCTTACTCTTTCTAGGAAAGGCAGTTTGCTGTGCATCCAGACGACAGTCTGAAGCTATGCCAGACGGGTTGTCTTCTAGAGTTGTCTTTGTATCATTTTTCTGTTCTGGGAAAAAATTTCTCTTTTTTCCAACTACTGAAAAAAAATCCATCTTTTTAACAGGAATGGGATTTTAAAGTCTGTTTGGTAAGAGGCAGTCGGGATGCTGGTCTGGGACATAGGATGCCTGGGTTTAGTTCCCAGAGCTGCTGCAGAAGTTCAGTGACCTAGTCCAAGACATGTATACTCACCACTTACCAGATCTTCTCTGTAGGGTGATTTCTACACCTCTTTATCCATCACCTATTGTAAGTGGTTTGGATTAGATGCTAGTATTCTTTGGGTACTAGAGTAGCAAAGTCTCAATACTGATCCTTCCAACTTTGTGTAATATGTGCCCAGATCAATAAAAAGTCAATCCAGACCGAGGAGGGAACAGGTTTTTCAGGTGGGGTTGGAGTTTAATAGAACTCAGGGGACTGAGCTTGCCCCACAGAGAAATTTTCTGCAGCCACAGGTTGTGAAAAAATGATGACTGCTCATTTGACCTTGTTTAGTTTTACACATCAGTACAGCTTTCCTCAGCTTTGAAGGTGAATGCAGAAAGTATAAAACTGTATTTTTAAAATGCACTTTTAATACCAGAGAATATAGCAAAGCTTGAGAGATCCACAAGGCCAAAAATGTTTGAATAATTTATTGTATCGAACTTCTAAGCCACAAATTTCAAGAGCGCAGTAAATACACAACTTTGATATTTACTTTATGTATGTGATGTAATATTCACTGATCTCTGGGCTTCAATAAATGAGTGTCACACAATCAAAAAATCTATTTTGTGGTAATCCTGCAAGTTAGCAGTACTTTTCTCTCCATTTTAAGGCATGGAAGTTAAGGTACACGTGCATGTGGAGGTTATACAGAAAGTCTGTGATTTATTATTCTGCACCTGACTCAGA
This sequence comes from Neopelma chrysocephalum, assembly GCF_003984885.1. NCBI lineage: Eukaryota > Metazoa > Chordata > Aves > Passeriformes > Pipridae > Neopelma > Neopelma chrysocephalum. The sequence continues at coordinate 2,978,176 of NW_020897773.1, read as the reverse complement.
AACCTAAGCCAAAAGGAAGGAAAGGGAGAAACAAAAACACAATATGATGGCTTGAGAACTGTTAATAGAAACCAAATACTTAAAAATTTCTTTTTTTTTTTCGGTCTAAATGGGGAATTTAGTTACACTGCCTGAACATTTTTTTTAATTGTAGTTGTAGAGTTTATGTGTACCTTAAAATGAGAAATTTAAAAGAGGATTGACCAAAATGGCAGAGTTGTTGACTTTTTGACTATACTTATATGTATTTTGTATTCAGTTAAGCTGTCTGTGTTTAGTTATTTTCATCTTTTATTTGATTGCCTGTAAAATTCTCATATCTTATTCAACCTTTTACTCTGGGTTGTTTTTCTTTTTTGTTTTGACTATTAAAAAACTTTTGATACTGCTATCACAGAAATAGATGTAATATAACAATAAATAAAATTACAAATTGTACCAAAGTAGCACAAAATGTCAGACCTGGGAGTAGGTCTGACAAAAAGAGGGGGAGTGGGTGTAGCCATATGTAGAGAGCTGCTTGGAATTCATCATCTTCAACAATCCAAATCATTATTCCTCATTGTGGATAATCAAGGGGGGGGGGATTAAATATGCAGTTTTATTTAACAGAAATGTTTTGAAGATGTATGGAATTCTTTGTGAATAATTCATGCTCTTTAAGATCAGAAGCACTGAAACAAAAAAAAGGTGAGCACTTCTGCTGGGATGTGCCAGTTTAGAAACAAAGCAGCACTCTTGCCACATGTAAATACAGCTGAAACAGGATGGCTGTAACATAATGGAAAAAAAAATCTTTGCTAAAAAGTCTGCAGCGATATAGATGATCTCTTCTTCAGAAAGTAAATTATTCACTTTGTCCTTGATCAATTCCAGTTAACATGTATTTGTGGCTCACAACTCTTTTCTCTAAAACATAAAAGTGACTCACAGGGAGAAAAAAAAGTCATGCTTGGGGAAAAGAGCATCAAGGAAACCGTGCCACAACGTAGCCTTCTCCATCTTATGCCCCTACCAGGCATCTCTGATTAAATAACCCTTTCAATGACTTTGGCACTAACAAGTTATTTAAATTTTCCATGCCTCTTCCAGTACATTGTTCTACTTATTGTTCTACAAGGTTAGACACAAAATTGAAATTAAAAAGGAAAAGAAATATTGGAGTGCGCTTTCAATTTGGGGCAGTTGAACAGCATCAGGTGTAGTGTGGGCTGTAGGGTGAAGCCTGTGAGGGACAGGTGACAGCTCTGTCACCTCATGTAAACTTTCATCTGTTCCCTTCTGTGAGCCTGCATCAGCACAGTAATATAGGTGTTAACTAATATTTTTTTCTGTATCTGCACATAGAATGCCTAGTTTTGCAGCCCAAAGTGAAGTGATGAGAATTTGCTGTGCTTAAAAATCGTTGCTTCTTGTTTGAAGAAAACTGCGACTTTGTGGCATGTGCAAATTGTCTGTCACATGCTCCCTGCAGGGTATGCTGAGCAGCTGAGTCACTACTAGGGAGCCCCTGTCAATGGACAGCCTTTGAGCTTTCTTCAATTCATCACATTCTGGCAACACATGCTGTCCTTCCCATTACAGGGAATGCATGAAGCAAAGCCTTCTCTAGGATTGATATTTCTGTTTGTTTTTCTCAGTACTTTGGTGCCTTCTGGATGATCTGTAGATCCATTTTATGTAACATTTTAAACTTCTTAGAAAACTGAATGCAAACTATTTGTGTTCAGCATTCAAAAGATGGAATACTTCTGAAAATATTCCTATATACAAGCAGAGTCCTTCTTACCACATGTGTGCTGGCTGTTAGCATATCTCCTCTTGTTTTCAGCGATGAACACCTTTGAACACTCAGGACAGGACACTTTTGGCTACATAGACATGGGTTAGGTAGAAGCACAGCGTGTCCAGTCCTAATGCCAGTACATTTTCACTACCTAGGTTACAAAATGATGCTTTTCTGGAGAAGCCAAACAGAACAGAAATGTACCAGTCTTTTAAAATACTGGTTTATCACCTTTTTGCTACTTTTTCTGGACATAGATATATAGAACTCTAGTTTGGTCATCCAAATCAAACTGAACAATGAACCATTTTCAGAACTGTCGTAGGATGCCCTGCACCACTTCTTTTCCATTTTACATGCATGCAGAGAAGGTCAAGCAGTGAATTAGCAGACACCTTTGATGGTGCCAAAGACAACAACCTGCTTCAATACATTATCAAATAATAGACTATAAATTATGTAAGCACTGAAATGCCAAGCAGCAAACAGGATTTTCACTGCTAAATAGAATCACTGAATTCATTAGAAACTGCCAACCTGATGATGTAATTTTTTGAGGAGTCTGAATGTTAACTCTTTGTCACCAACCTTCCTTTACTTTCTGCCTCTCTATCAAATGCAGTCTTCTTTTATCACGTTCCCTTATTATGTGATCCTCCATCAAGCCCTGCCTCCAGTATGCAGACACTGTGTTTCAATTAATGTTCAGACCAACTGCATAAGCTGACAGATTGCTAAGGCAGCGCTGGAGGGGCACCACACAGGAATAAAATATTGAGTACGAAAAGCTAGGGAGTAAAATGCCTGAAAATGGAGCTGGCAACACAGAGCTCTGATCCTTTGTGTGCTACTGAGCTCTACACTTTCCATAAGCAGATGATGGAGACCTGACAAATCCAGAGGTTGTGCATGCATCGGTGTGGTACCTCCTGAGACAGGTCCTGCAGCCTCTGGGAGATGGGAACCACAGCTGGCCAGGGCTTTGAGCATCCGTGGTAGTGAGAAGGTCTCAAAGGAAATGGAAATTAAAAAAAAATTGAAGGTGTAAAAGGCAGATTTTATTAGAAATTGAACTATGATTTTTTTATTTTTTTAATTTCTCTTAAATAGAGAAACATCAGCATTAATAGGATAGACAGAAAAATATTGAGCACCTTGGTTTCAGGGAACAAAACCACCTCGTTAGTAAGAGCTTGATGTATCCAAGTCAAGGGAGTCTTCTAAAAGCTGAAGCATCCTTGGAAAGGGAAGTATTGTATATGAAAACTTGTTTCTACAGAGTTTCCCAGAGTCTATGGACAAAGAGTGTTCTGGTAATACAGTTGTTAAACACACCAGGGCAAAGAGCGCCACAGATGAAAAATCATATCATCATTTATTGACAAAATGGGTCATAGACTCAAAGAAATAAGTAAAAATTAGGCTAAAACAAATAAAAAAAAACCCCAAGATAAATATTAATGAACAGAAAGTCCATAGTCTAGCATTATACTTGGTCCCTATTTAAGTTCAAAAAAAGGCATGATCACTGGGTACATAGCGGGACTCAGAGGCAATTGCAGAGCTCTGTAGGGAAATGTAGTAGTTCACATACTCTTTCAATACAGACTGCTGTCAGTGCATTATTTTGGGAAGCCACTAAAATTCGGTGAATCGTTAATGAAGGATAAATACATAATGTTAAAATACAGCAGAAGTACCAAATCAAGGCATTTAGCTCTGAACTTTTTACTTGCTAAATTCTTTTCTGTCAGGGAACTCTGTAATTCCTAAAAACATCTCTCTCCTTTTCATGACCACATATAGCTCTTAGGAAAAAAAAAAAGGCATCTTTCGTTTTGCACTTTATCTCACTATTTCACTGAACACTGAAATTTTGTTAAAGCCTCCAAAGCAAAGACAATTTGAAAATTAATTTCTCTACCACTCTGAAAAACCATACCATGTCCTATGGTACTGTGTTTCTGTGAGAAAGCTTAGGGGGGGAACACATAGAAAGAATTATGTGTTTCAGAGCTGAATTTTACTCTGATGATTTCTGTACTTGTGATCATTTGCTAGTAATATCACTTAAGGCAGAGCTGTAGTTGTTCTACATCTTAGTTCAGATGATCTTACTTCCTTTTGCAAGCAGACTTGAAGAAATGATGAGAAACATTTTTTTTCTCTTGTTTACTCCTTGCACCAAGAGATCAGATGTTTCTTGGTGCTCAGAAGTTGATTAGCTTAATAAAGGAGAAGCAAAAATAATTTACTTTGATGCATTTCTTCAGAACAGGGCAAGCTGTCCTTTGGCAGTAGAATTCCCTAACCAAGGAATATTTTGAAGCTAGAATCCAAGTTTAAGCATGAGTTGTGATTTTGGTATGCATGAAACAATTCAAATTCATAAAATTAGACATGTACTTGGCAAGCAATGATTTCAACTCTCTGTAATGAGCCACTGTCCTTACATGAATCTGGAGGCAGTAAGGATATATGACTCAAGAGCTCACTGCTAGGAAGTGTCTCCCATTCCTAGAATTATCAATACCAGCATATTTCAGTGCTATATTTCTATACAAGACAGTGAGTATGTTGAAAAGAAAACGTCACAGATTAACATAAATAAAGTATTTCAATTAACATAGTAGAAGGTCTTCAGCTGCTGTAGAAAGCTAATTCTCTTAAAGTCAGGACTGGCCATTGTAGGGTCTCACATGCCTAAAGCTGGTGACAATGTTCACACCAAGGTTTTGCTATTCTGTCTCCAGAAGTGGTCGTAAATCGATACCTAAAGCAGTCAGACTTATGTAATACCTTCCCCTAATGTTCTGTCAACCTCCAGCTTCATACATATCTGGGGATTTCCTAAGTCTTTTGTGTCTTGTTCATTTAGCAACCCAATATCATCTCTCTTTGAGTTAATCATAGAATTTTTCCTTGAATCAGTGTCCACTTGTGCACCCACAATATACCTTAAGAAGGAATTACACAGATCTTCTATATGTTGTGTTAAACAGCTCTCCTGGCTTCATTTGATGACCCATAGTTCTTGGAATGAAAGAGATATTGAAAAAGTTGATTCCAAACCATTACTTCCGTGCCACTCTTAATTTTGTAGACTTGTACCAAATTCTTCTACATGAGCTGAGAAGTCAAATACAGTTGGGACTGTGGGATCTATTGTTTCAACCTTCTTGCAGAATGGGGTGGATTCAGAGTTTTGCATCTGGGAAATGCTTGATTTTTCTTTAATGAATCTGGAACTCTAATCTCACCATGGGATCTGAAGACTAAGCAGGATCAAATAGTATTTACTTCTCTGCCTCGGCCTGCTGTCAGAAATGTGCCACATTACGCTCTGACAGATCAGTTGAAGACAAAGAAGAAAAGGGATGAAACAGAAGCTGTTTACAGATGCTTGACTTTGGTGCTGTCATCTTCATACATGGCAGAAATGTCACCTTCTCCTACACACATTGGAGAATGCTCCCTACAACAGCTGTGGTCTGTCAGTGATGCAAGCCAGAGTTTGTGGTAGGATGTGAAAGTGTGAATATTGGCCACGGTCAGCCTTGGGAGTGTTTTCCTGCTGCAGCAGGCATGCATGACTTTCTGCTGCTGTCAGCTGACACTAGCTTTAGATTTGGCCAAATATTCTATCTGAAGGGTATATTTGGTCTGAGTTTCTCTTTCCCCCAAAACTTTATAGACCTTTACAGTGGATTATGTACCTTGACTATTACTCATCCTTTTTTTCTTTAGGCATAGGGTTATGCCAGTACAGTAAGGTTGCATAACAACATGCAGAGACTGAAGTTGTTAATTTCTTAATTTTTTTTCCCAAGAGAGTCTTTTTAGGTCATTTTATTCCTCATTCAAAATTCAATCCTTTCCCCACAGTTCAGTGTCACTGCTAGCATTTGGTAAAATCACTCCTATAATGAATTTGAATTGAGATCTATTAGGGTGACCAGTGGCTTAATGGCTCAACTGTAACTACTCCTTGAATCAGCTCCTGGGTAATAAGCGAGGTAAGAATAGCTCCTCATCTTGTGTGCTGCACTACCTGAGGTTCCTGCAGGCAATCATTATTACCTGCTACTTCATACACTGTTTGGCCAGATAATGTCTTGCAATTAGGCCTTAAGAGCAAGCGATGGAAAGCTCTCCATAAAAGCTGATTATATGGGAGCCCAGCAGCACATCCCTACCACCATTCTCTGAGATTTATTGCCTTTTTGATGTCTCACTGTTGCTGCACAGATCCAGAGACAAGCTGTTTATCCAGACTGCTGCAGTCCAAATCTTCAGCGGTGGTGCTCTGGCATTGCTTCACTGAAGCCAAGGACAATATGGACTATGTGCCTCTCAGTTATATCTCTTCATATTCCATAATGTTAGCTGTATCCTGTTGGTACTTTTCTGTTTCTTTTAGTGTCACACTCATTTTCAGCTGGTATAAATAGCATGTTGACATTTACTCAATGGATCCATTGTTGGAATCAGGCTTGCTTCATGGTTTTTGCCTAGATGTTGAAATGTTTATGGGGACTGTGGGAGCACAAACATAGAAATCCTTGAAAGTTTGGTGAATGTCAACACACTTTGGGAATAAATCTTCACTGACCCTTATGGTTACACTGCCACGCACGGAAGGGTTGGGCAGATTAAAGTGGTCCCAACAGTAGCACAATATCCTGAGTAGATACAAACTGCTTTGCTTGTGCAGGGCAGCAAACAAGCACAGCTGGCTCATGAGGACAGCACTGCAAGCACTGATTTAACAGATTATTCTGTGATCCAGAACCTATAAGGAAATTTTCAGCCTTCCTGCATTCTGAAGAGGGCATCCATATGTGGTCAAGGAGCCTTCTTTTCACTTCCCAGAGCTGCTGTGGTTTGGGAGGGTGCAAAGCACTATTCTCTAGCTTTGTATTTAGACAAGCAAGAGTGATCTCTCTGAGCCCGGCTACGTGGCGCTCTCTCTCCAAGGGCACACCACACACTACTCTGCAAGCAGAGGCAAAGTCACTTCACCCACATGCCAGGCCAATCAGGAGTTACAATGTGTAAGATTGGTTAGCACTGAGCATGAACTAATGAGCCCTAATGAGATTTCTGCTCAGCTTGGAGCACGCGCAAAACACGCTTGCAAAGTATCACAGAGACACTTTTTAAAAGACAGTAAAAAAACCTCCCTTGAGAGCTCTTCGGTTTCCAGACATTTTGAACTTCACCTGGACAAGCAAAAATTAGACAAGATGTGGTCTTCATTACTTGGTTTGGCACCATGTAACAGATTGTGCTTCACCTTTGCACTCCATCTTGAAAACAGCAAAGAAAGGTGACCATGAAAGGTAAAATGCACCCTTTCCACAGACAGTTTTGTTTGGGTTGTTATGCCTAAACTGTGGTCAGCTTAGTTCAAAAGATATTTGAGGTTTTCATCTCAGGCAGATTTAACACAACAGGGTATGTCATTTCTTGATAAATTATATCATGCTAAACCATGTCATGTAAGTCAAAAGGGTAAGGAAAATTGTAGTAGAGGTAAGAAAAATTAAATACGTTGGTGGACCATGACTCTTCTTTCTGCTTTGAGTTTACAGTACTCAATAGATTTAAATTTTTTTTCAATATCTAAAACTTTTCTTCTCTAACCCACCAGTGAACCATATCCCAGCATCATCACAAGGGTGGCAGCAGCCAGAAGAGCCTTTCTGAGTGAAAGACATGCAATCTGTCAGGGTGGGCAGGCTAACACAAATCTGTTAGCACTTTCTTTTCCTACGCAGGTCAGAGTCTTCTGGTACACTGGCCAGATTTCAATTTGGGTAGCTGTACATCTGTTGGGACTTCAACTGTGGCTTGTAAAGTTTGTTTGAATCCTTTGAAGAGCAAGTAAGTCCTACATAAATGTCAGGTGTGACGGAGGAATTTGAGGTCTTGACTGGGATCTGAGGGAGAACCACAGTGCATCTCTGCCCTTCCCCATGCTCGCCCTTATGGATGCCAGTGAGTTTCCTGGACTGCAGGCAGCAGTGATGCTTCTCCATTGCCAGGTCATAGCTGGATGTGTAGAGAAGCACAGTGCAGGTGCCAAAAGTGGCTGCAGCTGAGCCAGGAGAAGGTCAGAAGTCCTGTGTGTGTGTTTGCAGTGCAGGGCCCATAAGCACAGCTTCCTGTCTTGGGAAGATCACTATGGGGATATACTTGTGCACAAACCCGCATCTCCCTGGGGTTTCTGCTCTGCACCTCGGTGAATCTACCCACCACCAGGCTGCAGATGTGCCATTAGTTTCCCTGACATCATCTGTAAAATGATGTTAGAGGTCTTTCTGTGCTATAGAAGTGGGGACAAAAATGGGCATTAGAACTGCGAGGCACTTTGAGAACATGGTAATGAGGACTATAAAGCACCTGAGAGAGATGGACAAGCTTCTTTTTCATCATCTGCAGAATCTCATTAGTGTACCTGCCATTCCTTTCTTTGCCTTAAGAACAATGTCAGGACCTTATTCTTCTCCTCCTTTTGCAGAGAACTGTGACTGACCTGCTCTCTCTGTGCTGAGAGCACTGGCAGGCAGATCAAGCATTGGAGGCTCCTCTTTGTCGCCTTCCATGCAATAACCTGCTTCCTGGCAGAAAAAGTGTCAAAGGAAAACTATTCCAAGGAGGAATATATCACTGGACAGTCTTATAGCACTAATTCGAGCTTGCTGAAGGAACTTGGAGCTGCTCTTTTTCATTTTTCCAGGGCTCCAGCTGCATAAAGACTTAGACATGCCCAGCTTTCCTTTCAATGCTCATTTGCTTACTTTTAAGTGCATGTGTCATTTTTCATTATTTTATATGCTAAGGGGCAGATCCTGAATTTTTTAGTCATGTTTGGCAGAACCTTGTTCCATAAATAATCCCATTAACTGCAGTGGATCTGTTTGTGGAAAACAGTACTGTTCAGCAGCAGCTGAGGAGTCCCAGCAGGAAGCGCAGGGAAGAGTGGAAGAGGAAAATGACTGCTGGAGATCGGAACAGTATTTATGTTTTAATGTAGCTCCATATCAGTCACTGAATGAAATAAAATAATTTTTTTACTTTGCTGTAAAAGCTTCAGCAAAAGTAGGCAAAACCTCAAATGCCCTTTCAGGGACACTTTAAAATGAATGTGCAATATTCATTCTCACTGTATAGTGCTAAAAAAAGACTCGGTGACTCTTTGGCTCCTAATTGTCACCTCAGGCAGCTTATTTAGCCTACCTGTCATGAAGGTAAGAAATATACAACACACTGTAACTCTTGCAAAGTAAATGAGCCACTTTTTTTAGTCTTCCTCTGTCAATATTAATAACCCACACTAATTGCACAATGCTTTTTTTCTTTTCTCCTTTTTTTCTTCAACCTGCTACAGGGATTAGTTAGTTACTTGTATCTTCTTTAGAGATCTTAACAAATGTTAATTTGTCATTCTTACCTTTTTTTTTTTTTAAGTGTCAGAATGAAATTAATTTCCCGGAAGGATATTTAGTGTCTTTCATGTATCAATCACGGCTGATTCTTCCATTTCTCATGCAGAGATGGTTTCTCCTAAGCTGTATGAGGTCAAGAAAAGATGCACTTTTACGCATTGCAGAGTATCTTGATAGTGTTTAGAGACCTGTGGTATGCTGTAAAGGTATTTGCATTTCAGACCTCTTTAATGTATTTCAATGCTGGAAATTCTCATCCAACCTGAGTGAATTTCAGCAAACTTAATTGCTCTGGCCAAACAACAGGTTGTTAGCACTGTCTATGGGCTGATTGTAAGTACTAGAAGAATTAAGCAGGTTTTCTCTTTACAGAAATCTCAGTATTTCAGCCTTTGAAATTTCTCATGTATGCTCTGCCAGGCAGCTCTCTTTCTTTAATATGAGATGATAATTATGGCATGTTGTGGAGGCATCATTAAAGTTTCTTTAACTCATTTTATGTCATAATAAATTGTACTTGAACGAATTAATAGCCTCTTGAATGTCAATGAGTAAGAAGTTCAGGTTTGTTGCTAAACTGCATAGCTTCCTGAATGGCAGGCTCATGAACTTTGAAATGGTGGACAGGAAGCATTGCCAGCCTATTTTTTTCATCCTGATGAACAATTTTCCTTTATTTATGGATTAAAGACTAATAGCTGAGTAGTATATTTTAACCATGCTCAAAAGCAACCAGACCAAGTAAGTCCCTGAACAATCCAGTTTGACCTCACATTGTTCCAGTAAACCTCCATGACCTGTCTAGCAGTCTGTGCCACTGCTTGACTGTCCTTAAGGTGAAAAATTATCTCCTTGTAGCCAACCTGAATGTCACTTGTTTCAACTTGTGTCTGTTACTTTTTCTTCTCCCACCCTGCACTTTGAAATAAGCCTGGTCCACTTCTTGATCACCATCCCGTTGGTGCTGGGGACTGCTTTTCTGAGTCCACAGGCCATCACTTCATGGTACCGGGGGCTACTGTTAGGTCCCCACAGGTCATCCCTTCCCTGGGCTGAACAAACCCTGGTCTTTCAGCTTCAGCTCACAAAGTGCTCCTGCCCTGACCATCTTGGTGGCCTACCCTGAACTCCCTCCATTAAATGATGTCTTTCTTCTACTGGGCATCACAGAATGGATGCAGTGCTGTCAATGTGGTCTAACAAGTCCTGAATAAAGGGGAATAATCACTTCTCTCAATTTACTGGCAGATCTGCTTCCTGAACAGGCAAAGCCCACTCTGCCTCGCTACAAGGAGTTTGTCCTCCACAGGTTTGGGTCTTTGCGATTGTCCCTGTTGGATTTCATGAGGTTCTACTGCTGCCAACGTGAACAGTGTATGGTTATTGATGTCTGTAGGCAGGTCTCCTTGACATTACAGTTAGGCAAGGTTTCTCCTGCCTCACATCTTTGACCTTCAGATACCCTTTTCAGGCTGGGAAAGGCGTCAGGGAAGAATATATGATGCAAAGTGTGATTTTAGGCAGGCTTTGGTGTCTCTTGTGCATTATTTTGGTCTAGTCAAACCCACTCATGGACAGTGGAAAGAAAAAGTACTTCTATAACTGTGCTTCTACAGACATGTGATAGAAACCTAGCAGATGGGCTGCGTCTTTTATTATCAACTGGGGATGAACAGACCTGAACCCGAGGAGCAGTACTAGATGGAGTGGCAAAGATTATTCTCTGACTTCACTGTTGTCTCTTGCATATGTCTCCTGTGGTCTGAAAATACATGAGGTGATATATCCTCAGATTGCCTCAGAAAAATCATATAGATAAAGGGCTGAGTGGGAGTTTGTCAGCCATCAAAGCCATGGAAGTATTGGGGCAGAGAGAAATAAAGAAAGTCGAAATTCCCCTGCACAAGCACATGCTCACTGCTGAGAAATGTCAGCAGAAGCATTAGAAGTGTCCAAGACCCTTCTGTGCTGGGCAGTGTCCTTCCTGTGCTAAACAGACAGGCAGGACCATTTACATCAGTTCCTAATTCACTTTTAAGGAGGGGGAGGTAGCTAAGAGGAGGGAAGCAAGAGACACAGTGCAGTTGGTTATTGCTGCTCCGCAGTCTGCAGAGGTGCAATTTAATAAAGGGACAGCTAATCACAGCCAAGTTTTGAAGCCAAGAGTTAGGCAGTCACGGGAAATCTGTGTGAGCATAATTCCATAAAACTTCTAATCGTCTCCTTACACTAGTGTGTGTTGTCTTCCCGAGTCAATGCACTCCCTCTGGTGGCAAATTTACTGTCTCAGTTTCACTCTTTTTTTGTAGTTAAGGTTGCATATGAGCAGATGGCTAAAAAAAACGAGAGAGCAAGAAGCTACTGCTTTTATTAGGCTACTTTATCATTTTATATTCTCGACACTGAGGGCACAGATAAAGTCTGTCCATTCAAATGTATTTAAAAATAATCCTCATACGTGGAAAAAGAGGAAGCTAAAAATATTCTGTTCAGAAAGGCTATTTCTGGAAAGAGCCTAAGACATTATATTTTTATCAGGTCAATGGTCTGTTGGCCTCAGTGATCTGCTGTTTTAAAACCCATGTTGGTCATTCATAAAAGATAAATCAATGATGTGTTGAAGTCCCTTTTAGTAATTTCCTCTAATTTCTTTTTAGGTGTCTATCTGCTCCATCTCACACTGCAAGCTTTTCTGAATAAAAAACATCTTTTTCTGCTCATTGCATGCTAGTCAGGGTAATAGGTGCTACTGCTGCCTGTAAAGTATAGGGAGCAGTGAGGGAAATTTCCTATGTGGTGGAAATCATCAAAAGAGCAAGAAGTCTCCACTCTGACAGATAAACTTTTTTTGGATGTCATTTGTTCATACAAGTGATTGATTTACCTACACATTTTTAGAGAATGCTTATTATTAAGCAAAGCCAGTGTTAAAGTGGTATTCGGTAATTAAACACTATTCTAAGGCTGGGAAACATCAGTAGAAACAGTATTTACTTAATTAACTGTCATGTTGTGTTTCAAAAGACAGAAACAAAAGCAGACACTGCTGTGAACTTGCTTGCCTGTAGGTTGATGCACTTCAGCACCTGGTGAGCTTCCTGCCTTAAGAAGAAGAGCTGTTCGCACACCTCCAACAGCTGCATTTAGATGCTGAGCTGACCACGTTTGCACTGTAGTGGAAGGACTTAGAGTTGTATTTGGAGCAAGTTTATTGAGGGCAAGAGAGAGAGAGAGCAGGGATGGCTCATTTTAATTTCCACTGTAACCTCACTAATCTGGGTGAGAGAGTGGCCTGGGACAGGCACTGCTGCTAGTGCAGAGGATGGGGTTTGTAGAACCCTTTTTTTCCTCTGACTTAGTGCTCACAGAATTAGACCAAAGCTAATTTTAGAGTCCAATGTTGATGTTAGAGGCCAGTCCTATCAACCAGACTCTATTACCACTGTCTTAAAAAAAAGATTCCTTGGTGACTATATAACCTTGAATTAACTGTCTGTCCCAGATGCCATCTAATTTCATAATCTGTAATGTCATCATTGAATATCTGTCATAATTCACTTAATTGCATGTCTGTTGCTACAGTACTTCAATTTGGGCAAATTTCTGTTTTCTTGCTCAGGAAAACAGTTTACACTCTCAAGACCAATTTGCCAGCTGGAGCACAGTTCTTCTGCAAATGGATGCAAAGATAAGGCTCTTGTAAATATCTGAAAGCACCATCATCTCTGCATTTACACATTCAACAGTAAGAATCTCAAAGACAGTACATCACAGCCATCTCCATCAGATAGGTCCTTGCTCCCAGCACATGATGCTCTGAAGGTGTCAGCACGTGTAGCTGGGGCAAGTATGAGTCTGCCACCTGCATTGCTTTCAAGAAACTAATGAGGAAGAAGTATGAAACCCTGTGATGGCACAAAGATGTGGGGCATATTTAGGACTAGCTTTAAGTGACTGTCACGGATCATCTGCAACAGGTCCTTTGAGTTTTCAGGCATGGTTGTAGCTAAAACCACAGCGCTCAAGAAGGACTTGTGAGTGCAACCTCCCCAGAAAGAGACCAGGAGTTGTTTTTTTTTCCCCTCTTTTACATGGATGTTCTTCCTGAGAGGAGACAACTGTGCTCCTGAACTGGTAGTGAGAGAATCATCTTCTGATTAATCCATCCAGGGGACTGTAATGATGTGGCTGTGTGCCATTTGATAGTAGTGTAAAGAAAGTAGGAGAGACATTCACAGGTCAAAACATTAATAGACACCAGAGCCTGTTCTTTTAGTCCTTGGATCATATGTATAAAACAACTCAGACATCCTTCTGAATCTTCATTTATCCTCAGATAGTTTTACTATGCTGTTGAATTAGTGCTTGCTCCAGTATGAATGAAATGTCAGTTCTGTTTAGCATACTAGTCTGGTTTTATTGAATGTAATGATAACTACGTATTTCCTTAGAAGTCTTATCTCCACAGTATTAAAAGAGAAACTTCTGGTCTGAGAGGGAGTTTTTTATGACTTAATAATTGTCATCTCATTCTTAACTGTTGTAAATGAAAATGAAGCAATATGTACTGTACTAAGAAAATGGCCTCTCCAATCAAAAATGGGAAGGATTGAATTTTTCTTCATTAAGCTCATGATTTGCTACTGAACCTGACCTGATGTTTTAGAACATCTATGTTTTACTAGTTGTATTAAATTAAAGTATACTTGTTATAGTTTTGGAAGTCACTAATAATTGCAAAGACATCTCGTAGCCCCAGTGGTATTTTTTGATCTCCTTACTTTTGCATATGGAAGAATTATTACCATCATCTGAAACAAATTTTGTGGTTTGATATATAAAACCCAGAGTTAATCAAATTGCAATGTCTTCATATCAGTGCAAATTATTTTGACATTCAGAGAATGTTACCACTTTTTAAACTATGTCATAAATATTACTAAATATTACTATCCATTTCATCAGTATAACATGACCATTTATATGGATGTATTTCAGGATGAAGAGGTATGGCTTAAATTCCTCTGTAATTAAATATTCTTGTGCTTTGTACATTTCTCAAGCTTCACCTTTTGTATTTTTGGGAGGGGGGATGGAATTCCAGTCTGCTTTTAGACTACAGCTGTAGAAGCTAGAGACTTCTGTTGAAAAGACAAAACCACAAAAGCCTCAGATGAGTTGTCTTCCTGGCATTTGTTTAAACCTTGAAGTGTTCCAACTTGCAATGGGCTACAGCAAAATTTTACTAGATGGGATTTTGTTTGATCATAGGGTGCAATTCTGCATTTTATATCATTTTGAGTATGAAGGCAACTGAAGATTTACTTATTTCAGAAGACCTTGTAGGTCTAAAATCTTTCAAAGGAAAGGGCAAAGAGAGATATGAGAAAATAAAGTCACTAATGTTTAAAAATTCTTTTTTTTTGGCAGTTACTATCATTAGCAAAATGGACTGTGTTTTACACAGGCAATTAAAGGAATACTATTACAATTCATTATAAGCTTACCATTGTTAAAGAGATTATCATGATTTTTTCTTACCTTTTTTTTTGTTTGAATATTGCTTTTCTTATCTTGAGTAACTTTAAATGACTGGGGGAAAAATAACAAATATTTGATGATGTTTGGTAAAATTGGGATAGTTTTAAGGTAACTTAAAGAATTACTTTAATCAATTTTAAAATCTTAATTAGCTCTGTTCAGAAACATCTACATTATGAGGCTTATTTTAAAGGTGAGAAGCATGGAATCTTTTGGTCAGCACGCTTCAGAGAAAAGATGATGTCTTCTGTCTCATTACATGTGTTTATGCTTTTTGATTATGGAAGAAGAAAACAAAACCAGCCATTAAAAAAAAAAAAAGAAAAAAAACCCAAGCTAACAGCAGATTTTAACAAGATTAAGAAATGTGAGTCAAGTTCAGCAGAATCACCTGTGGCTCCCTCACTTACTTAAAATCACACGATTTATAAGCACTGTGCATCTGAAACAGCTATTTACAGTTTAAAAGAAAAACAAACAAAACAAACCATCAAACCAAACAAACAAACCCCCACCTTTACGTCAAAACGCTCTCTTCAGGCACCTTGTAGAGTAACCCTGGTTCCAAACAATAGCCTGGTGCAGCATGACTCAGTGACAGCAAAGAGTTCACAAGGTCCCTTCCTCAAGGATTAATATCTGTAACAAGATGTTTTAGCTCAGTCAAATAGTAAACAAAACAAATAAGGACTCAAAGAGCCCTTAGAATTCAACATGCAGGCCTTCTGATGATATTCTTGAAACTGTTTTGCTCCTGTTGTGTTACAAATAGTCATTTGGCATATTTCTGGGATTTCTTTTCCAGATGATGAAATTAGTTTGCCAGTCCACAGGGACTATTGGGATTGTGACATTTTCTTCTGTTTGGGTCCCTTTAAAGGTGCCAAAGAAAAAATGAGATGAATCAGCAAGTGCATGAAGAATAATCACAGCTGAAAAAAAAAGGCATGTTATTTAGCTCTGGTTTGAGGACTGTAGAGCTTTTAACCTATCAAATAGATTATATGCCATATAAAAAAAGACAGGTCTTTTGCCTAGGAGGAATACAAAACCAGGGGCTCTTGGATCCATGAAGGGGAGCATAACTACTGCAATAAATAGGGTGTTTCTCCTTCAGGGACAAAAGGGTCTGGACTGTATAAAGTAAAAATGCTTTGTTGTCCCTTTCGGTCTTACCAAAAAATATATGTAGCTGAGGAGGAAGGACCTTTTCCCAGGGCAAATATCCACTGCACTAAAAGAGCCCTGGTTAATACAGCTGGGTCCCATGATTTCAACACCACTTTAAATATAAAATACTTGTGTCATCATCTCTATTCCTACTCTAAGGGCACAAGGAATCTGGGGTCATGAAGTGAAACTTGTTGAGGATTCATCCCCCAAGAGCCACATGGTTTGTCCCAGCTTTTGAGGCGGATCTTCTACCCGGGGAGTTGGTCTGGGAGGTCTCTGCGTTCCTCCCTTTGATATGAAGGAGACGGGCACAGATGTGAAGGCAGAGATGTCTTCAGTCCTTGCCTGTTTGCTGTTTTTCCTGGCGGGCTGCTTGGGATACCAGCACCACGCCTGTCACTGCATGGGAAGGGTCTTCATTTGTGAGGAAAGCAAGGTGGTCCATGTTCCCCGGGACATCCCTGCCAACATCACCGAACTGTAAGTAGGGAAAGGGGATGGTTCTCAGCAGCAGCCTTGTTGCTGGCTCGCAAAACAAACTGCTGGTTGGCAAGCCAAAGGTCAGGTTTGTAGGGAGTATCTTGGAAGACTTAGTGCTGGATGTTTGCAAAGCAAAGCCCTTCCTTCAACGCTCACTTAATTACATCTTGAAGCTCCTCTCCATTTCTCTGATCGTGCTCATTTTAAGATCTCTGTAAAGAAACAATATAGCATGTTATAATGTGAAGTGCAAACCAAATTTTGAACAAGATTCCTTGGTGCTGTGACACTAATTTGAAGCATAAAGTCTAAGCTTTCTTTACAGCTTGCTTTAGTGTTGTCGGAACGTGTAGTGCAACTTGTCTGCCCTAAACAACTAGATGATGAGCGTTTGTGTTTGTACTGCAGGAGGTTTCTGAAGGTTTGTGCTCATTTACCAAGAAGAAACTTAATGTTTTCTTTTTGAAATCACAAAGGCATTGCAGAAAGGATTCTGATGAACAGAGAGCAATCCTCCTCCATCAGGAGCAGCACAACTGCAGTTGGAGGGAGTGAACAATGTGAAGATATCATACTGAGTTACTCGAGAATGGTTTTTATCTATCTTAAAGTTGCTCTTTGTTTTCCATAAAGTAGTGTAAGCAATAGTGTATGGCAGCTGTTTTCTGTGTAAGTATCACAGGCAAGAAAATGCGTTTACACAAAGGCAAATGTGGAACAGTGCAAGCGACTGTTTTCATTTGAATTTTTTTTAAACAAATTTTATCACCCCTTGCCTACACCCACAGCTGTCTTACATCGTTATGATCTAAAGCAAAAACAAAAGGATAGTCATGGATAAAGTCTTTGATTAATGTCGAGTAGCAAGTTTGGAGGGAGGATACAATGAAGAATGATATGTCACTAGTTGGAAAAATATTCCTCTGTCCAAATTTTACACACCATGATACATCCATCCATGGTTACTACGCCACAGTTTTCCTAGGGCAGAAGTTTTGTTTTGTACAGAAGGAGGAGTTGTTATGCTCACTGAGTAAGCAGACTGTGGTGAAAACTTGAGAGAAATGTCTGAGTTAACCACAAAAGGTCAGTAAAAGTTTAAATCATTCTCACAACTAGAGGGAAAAATAATCCATCTGTGATGTAGGTCATCTAAATCCTGAATGAACTGTGCTCCAGGCATATACTGCTAATTTTGTTTAATTTTGCTTTGATTGTTTCTTTAGATTACGCAGTTAAGGTCTGCCTTCTAGGGATTAAGCAAAAGCATTTTTTTAATTATTTCTGCGAAGAAATAAAGTATCACTGAAAAGCACCTGTTAGCAAAATCAGTTTTGTTCTCTCCTTGTTAACTTCTCGAGGGTTTGTTGAGGATGCTAATTTGTGGGTTCTTCAGCATAAGTATGTATTCTCTGAAACAGGCAGACATTAGTGTGACTGAAAACAGGAAACAAATGCTTTCTTCTGGCAGTGCTGTGCAAATATTGGAATGAGAATCTCTCAACTTGGCTCTCTTCTCACTTTCTCTCTTACAAAATAAACCAGCTTTTGGTTCCTCAGGAAGCAATTCTGATCCCATTCAATCAGTATAGCCCTAGGACTGATTTCAGCATGGCTTAAAAATTTGAAGATTGCCTAAGTTGCTTTGAATATACCAAACCTTAGAATTAGTAATACATTCAGATATGTTACCTGAACAACTAAGTGACAGAGAAATGTTAGATTTTTCCTTCAGGATCAAAGTGGAACTCTAGAAAAGTGTTTTCCTCTGCATCTCTCTGTTGAGTGCCCAGTGGGGTGATTCAGATGACTAAAATGGGTTTTACTGCTCCAGATGACATTGAAGGTGCACCCTTGGTAACAGAAAAAGCTTGCTTTGTGTTTCCTCAAAAGGTCTCAATGACTGAAAAGGGTTTTAAAATCAGTGTAGCAAATTGAGCACAGAAGGCCACAGTGTCTAAGAACCCTGTACAGGGCACAAGCAGTGACTTCTTGGAACATACAGCTCCTGCAAGGTACTTTTTTCACTTAAGAGATCATTGTGGAAGTGCTGAATGCAGTCTGTTTTCGTTTGATGTAAAGGAGAGGGGTTTCTTCAGTGCACTTAAAGCTCCTCACCTTCCCTTACGTGGCCTTGATAGCTTTCCTAAGTTATGCTAGAGTCCTTCCCTAGTGCCCTTAAAATGTTGAATAACATGCTGGTGAGAACTTTGGACTGAGAACCGGAGCCTGATAAGCCTCAAGCACTTGTTGCTCTGTGTTTCTATTTCACTACAGCTGTTTCTGAAGTAGGGACACTGGCATGTGGCAGCCAGCTCTGTCACTTGCTAGGAAAACTCAGGATAAAGATAAAAATATGGCCCTCACTAACCATTATCTCTTTGCCATTGCTGATTTTTTAATTATTATTATTTTTTAGTGTTTGAGGGTTGGTCACTGTCATGTGCTGCTGTGATGGGTTTGTTTGTGGTTGGTTTCTCATCAGTGAGAGCTCACACTCCACAGTTATAGGTCACAACAGTGAACATGAGCTCTGCAGTGTGGTACATGAGATGGTTTTCATCCTGGTTGGATTAGCATCTCCCTTAGCAAAGTTATTGCAAAGGGGAAGGCTGGTAGCCTCTTACAGTGAGTGATTTCGTTTTGTACTTACCATGTGGAAACAGAGCAGGAATCAGAATCCATAGGGTTTCATTACTCTTCTTGCTGCTGCATCTACTTTTTCACTTACAGGCCAAAATCTCATGAGGGGATAGTTACAGCTTGGTTTGTACATTGTTTTTTGCAGACTTGCAAGCACTCTGCAGCTGGCATGTTCTGAATGTTTGCAGAGGAGTCTGTGGTTATTAGCTGTTTTGCTTTTGTTCTATCTTTGGCTGGATAGAAGAATTTTGGGAGGGGGTTTTATAGATACCAAAATGCCTAAGAGAATTGGAGTCAATCCATTAGAAACCAGAGGCCAAAAGTTCAGGTGGGAAATGTATGTTCCTCTGTGTCAAAGTACTAACTGTTGATTGCCCCTGGGGAAGAGGGGAGGGAGTGATTCAGTAGTAACCAAAGGCAGTTTGCTCCTTGAAGATTTATACCAGCCTTAAAATGTAATGTCAACCTTTGTAATCCGTCATCAGTATTCACTAAGATTTCATTTTAGTTATTAGAGGTCTTGCTTTGAGATTGTAATGCAAACAAAAAACTTATTCTCAGAAGGGATTCTTCTTAAGATTTAACAAACTACTTTCAGCAGAAATATTTGAGTATCATCAAATAACAGGATAAGAGGAAATGACCTCAAGTCGTGCCAGGGGCAGTTTGGACTGAATATTAGGAAAAATATCTTAGCTGAAAGGGTGGTCAGGCACTGGAATAGGCTGCCCAGGGAAGTGGTGGAATCACCATCCTTATAAGTGTTCAAAAGACACGTGGATGTGGCACTTGGGGACATGATTTAGTGGTGAACATGATGGTGCTGGATTAATCTTTGGACTCAGGGGTCTTAGAGTTCTTTTCCAGTCTTAATGATTCCATGATTCTATGGTTCTGTGAGGCAGTTTAGCCATTGTCAGAGGAGTTTAGAGGTATATTATATAGAGTGTTTCTCCCAAGCATCTGCAAACTATAAACAGCAGGGATTTTTACTTGCTTGCTGCATAGGTGTTTTTGTACAATTGCTCAGGGATATTTATTTTAGATTATCAAGTCAAGGCTGAGTAGATGTCTGAGCACTAAAACATTGGCTGCCTTGAAATAGTAAGTTCTGTGTTATGTACGGGGTGAGTCAGATGTGCTTCCCAGCGACAGAAGCTGCAAATTATGTGAACAATACCTGCAGCACTGTCATTGACAGCTGCAATTAGGAATTTTTTTATTCTTTCACACTTAAAGTTGAAATTACACTGAAACCTGTGAATGACTACGCTTTTGCTCAGGTGTTTATATGGGTGGACTGAACTTTAATTAAGAAAGACAAGGTGCAGAGAGGATAAAGTAAGGTAAGAAAATGAAGACCCATGAAACTTTGAATTCCCTGTGTTATGGAGGTTAATCATAGAGTTAACCAATAAATCCACACATTTTCAGAATGGGATGAGACTATTTTCACAGCAGAGCATATGGAGAACATACTACATGCTAGCTAAAACCTTTTTAAATATTATTAGTTTTTAATTCAAACCAACTTTGCATCTCTTAGGGTTACATTCTTCTCACCCTGAATTTATGATCAATTCATACTTTGAAGCAGAAAGCTATAGAGGTGCTGTACAATTGCTGTCTGTATATTGGTGCAGTGATCCAACACTTTTGCTGGACTCTGATATTTTAATTGGGAGGATAAAAAGAAATAAGCAGATCATAAAAGCGAAAAAGAAGAAAAGGAAGAAAATTACACAAAAGGATAATAAACTCTGCAGGACAGATCCTCAGCTAGTATAAATGACGAAATATATATCTCTATAGAAACATCCAGTTCCTAAAGCTTCAGGAGCTTTTGAACACGAGGAGGTATGCTGCACACAATAGGAGCTGCTTTGCAGTGCAGTACTCTGCTGGCTTACTCATGGTGCTATAAATAAATACATACACATGACTGTCACCTTACTAGTATGGTCTGCAGCTTGATGCATGTATGTTTAAGTCTGAAGATGTACAGATATCTGCATATACATGTAATGTATCTTTGAAATGAAAACACATTCACTTGAAATTAAATGGCAAGACATACTTGTTAAGTCACTGAGTTCCTTGCAGGGAAACAGTGAAAACTAAGACTTGATTTTGTTTCTATGCAGCATTGAGAGGGTACCAAGTTGATGCCCTTCACTGGGTCCAGCTGCAGAGAGATTCTCTCAATGTATAATCCCCAGCTTTTCTAGCTCTTTCTGTCTCTTACGCACACACACGTACACACACACACGCAAACCAGCCTGTGACACATCCCCACACATCTGATACCAGGCAGAATGGGTTCCTGGGCTGGTCATCTCCATGTCCTGAAACAAAGACTCTCTGTTAGATATTTTAGCTTTGATCTGCTTTGGTTCCTAGAAAGAATCAAAATGTACTTGTTGAATGAGATAATAATCAATATTTTTCTAAAGTCTTTGGAAGATTAAACTAGTCATTTGTAGGTGTTACATTTTCTTGTCTCAAATATGGTGTCTTCATCTTGGGTGTCTCCCCATTCAAGTCATGGATATAGTTAAAACCTAGGAGAGCTTGACAGTAATGTTATTCATGAGATGCGAGCTGGTTAATATGAAGGTTTAGTGAGAGGCACAGCAGGAAAGAAAAGCCCCAGTAAGATCTGAAATAAGTAGTTTTAAAACTAAAATGTGGTCCAAATTGAGAAGTTAGTAAGCCTAGAGCACATTACAAAGTAGGATGGAGGTCTATCTTTTACTTCTCCGACAACAACATGCATCACAAAGCAGATTTGAGGACTCAGGAATTCACTGGTGTCATGCAGCAGTTAATTTCCTTTGCTCTGAATGGTATGTCAGGCTAAACACTTCAACACTATAGATGATTTCCTATCTTCATTTACTCCCCTTACAGCAGTTTCTCACAACTCATCAGTTTTCACTCCACAGAACTCAAACGCTGTATTTCAGACTTTGTTGCCTTTTGTTGTCTAATATTAAAATGTATTAAATTCATCTGTTACTCCATGTAGGGACACTGGCACAGGAAATCCTATTGATACTCAAAGATGATTATGGCTAGCTGGGAGAGCAGAGCATAGATAGAGCTGTAGGGAAAAGTTTTGAAAGGTGCTTTTGTGAGTTTGAATGACATTAAAGTGCTTATGTGTGTCTGTCTGAGCTTCACTGAGTTTCCTTCCCATCCCTTACATAGGGTATTTGTGCAGAGAGGGATGCAGAAAGGGGGATGTGTGTGTGTATCCCTCATGCTCTGGCCCAGCAGGGTACAAGCTCCTGTACTGTAAGAGCCATCAAGCCAGGACAGCTCATCTGTTATCCCTGTATCTGCATTTGTCCATGCAATACGCTTTCAGCTTCTCACTCGGGTTTATAAATGGCAGCTTGGGAATTTGAATTAATCAGTTTCTGGATAAGGCCCTTAACAGATTCATATGAGAATTGCAGTCCTGAAGAATAAAGCTTGTTATCTCCTTCAATATTCAAGGCCATGCCACTTTAAAAAAAATAAAATTTTTAAAAAGCTTCTCAAATACTTGATAGTCCCAGAAACATTTCTGAGGTGATTTTTGGAGATCTCCAGTGGGAGGTATCTTGAAAAGCTCCAAATCGCATTCCTCTGGAAGAGTATCAACCACAAAATGTTAAACCTGATAAACCAGCGGGAGAAAGTCTGCTGTGCAGCTCCAGGGTTTCCTTCACAGATGCCAAGGTGGTCTCATTGGGCTGACATGTCATTGAAAATACTGCTTATGTGAGAGTTTAACAAGAGTGAAGGAAGAGAGTGGATGAGAAATACTGCAAAAACCGGGAAAAGAGTTGCACGGAGGAGAGATGCTAAGTGAATATACATCCTGAAGGGGACAGCAGTTTGTATGCAGGAGGAGGTACTGCAAAGCCAAACAGAATTATCTGCCAAAGAAAAATAAACTAACCCGTTAGACATCCAACTGAGGAGTGAAAGAAATCCATGCAGTGTTCAAGCCTCACTCTCTTCTGTCTTGATGGCATTTTAGTTTGTTCTGCTTAACTTTCCCAAGTTCTTGTGCAGGCAAGTTAAAAAATAATTGGGGTAGGTTCACAGTTAATTTAAATTGTCATAGCTTCATTAACTTCAGTGGAAAGAACTCGGTTCATTTTCACTGTCTGGCAATGGGGACCTCTGTCAGCCGTGTGTTGTACATTTTGGCAGCAGCTGATTGGTAACGACTGTGTGTGTGTGTGGTATGTGTGTGTGTGTGTGTGTTTGGTAAACAAGATACTTTGGGCACAAAAGACAGGTATTATTTTTCATAGCAGTCTATTAGTTTTACACAGTGAGGGGCAAGCACTTTGGTAGGAAAAGTCACTTTTCTTTGTTTAAGACCTTGACCTTTTCAGACAAAACCTGTAAATTATTTCACACACTTTGCCTGTAGTTTGATTGGACTGCTGTTATTAGCAGTGAAATTTAAGTCATTAAAATGAAGCTTATTTCAAATTATAGGTCAGAGTCAAGCCTGGGTTTCACATAAGAGCACAGAAAATTATTTCTTCTAATTGTCTTCTTGCACGCACTATAACACGGAGCCAAATTTCTGCCTTTTTCTCAGATGCAGTTTCTTTGCTTTTGAGGGTCTAGAGTCAGGAAAGCTTGCGATTTATTTACTTTTGCTCAGTGTTTTCCTCCAACTATCCTTAGGTGTTTCAGCTCAGCCTGGAAGGTATGGATGGTTCTTATCTCCCACTACCTTATCAAGGCACTCAGATGCATTTGCTCCTTGTTAGCTAGAGAAGAATTTACAGACTGTTATTATATGCAGAGAGAAGTATATGTCTGAGTGAAATGAAAACAGCCTCTAACCCAACTCAGCTGAATGAGTCTTTGTTTTTCATAAGTATATTGAACTTGCTGAGCCTCTGTCTTTGCCTGGACTAGCTGAATAATGCTGTATCCTTAAATGTAACGTATTTAGAGTGTGGTATGGACAGGACAGCCTCAATTTTAAATATATACCTGCTAAGTGAGCTGCAGGATGAAACTTTCACCTCTGTGTGCTCTCTTATCTACTCAAGAATGTGTTTACTAGTCAGCATTTTAGCATATTTGCCTGGAAATCCTGTTTTGTGAACTTCCATGTAGCATTATTCCGGTAATGGTCCTATTGACATAAAGTTTCCCCATATCTACATACATGAGGATGTACTTTCTGATATGAATCCTTGTCCAAATACAGTCAGTTAATTGGAATTAATTAGCAAATATTTGTTTGTCAGAAATCTGTGAATCTTCAGTGGTTTTCTAAAAACACTATGTGCATAAGCATGCAGTGGGGAAAACTTCCAAGTTTTCAGTGTTTGATTCATCTTTTGTTTGAGAGCAGAGCAAAGAGGGAATATACCTTCAAATGAAGGTCAGCAGATAATTTTAATTTGAAATAGTAGCATGCAATGAAGAACTGGATTGACAGTGTGAAGACTGAAAAAGAAAGTGGTCCTTGTTTTCTTGGGAGAGTTTCTGGTGTACTGTATTTATGTTCTAATCATAAAATTTTAGGATGCGGTGGGGTATTCATAAAGCTATCTTCCCTCATCCTTACCCCAAAACAAGATCCTACCCCAAGAAGTGAAGAGAACAGCATGTGTGCACACACCTGTGAATGTGTACAGGGTGTCTGTGTTTAACTTCTTCCTCCATGAGTTTGGCTCCAGGCAAAGAATATGACATTGGAAAACAGTAGCACATACATATAGCTGTAACTGTTAAGGTGGTCCAGGCTTAGGTGGAAGAGAGTAACAATGGAAGGAAGGACTGTCTGCCCATGCTTTTTTTACTAAAACCAGGAGCATGGGATGGAAAGAAGTGATATGTGGTTAGTTGAGGTTGGTTTTCTTCACTGAAAAGGATTGTCACACAGACAGACTAAGAGTTATAATGGTATTCTTTACACACCTTCTGAAAGCCTTCAATGGTTTACATTCTCTTCAATGCCTTGTGCTTAGAAACGATCCCTGGTGTAACACCCCTGCCTACCCTTGGCTTTGAGAGGTTTGGAATTCAGTGCTTACCTTTGGAATTTCTTTCTTCACTTGTACCATCACATGATATAAATATACTAGTCTATTGCCTTTAGTAGCCCAACAGGCATTTTTGAGGATAGACCCTTTATAAGTGAGCAATGAGAAGCACTCACGCCTGTGAGAGCCACAGATACTCACCAAGGTAGGAAAGCACGTCTGTCTCCAGCAGTGGAAGCACCACCTGTGCTGCTTGCTCTGGTAGATCCAATCTTTCCACAGTTTTTAAAAAAAGGAGCACAGATCAGCCAAGTCCATTTTTTCCTTCCTGATAACTACTGGGAAGCAATCAATTCTGAAGAGTCTTTCCTTGGAGTCCAGTCTCCCAGCAAGAATATTTATACACACACATAAATTTCTGAACAAGCAAGATATAAGAAGAGAGGCTATAAACCCCACATGCTCTGGAAAGACAGCGTGTTGATGTTAAAAATCTTGTCTTTTCCCCAAGGTTTTCCTTGGCTGCTGTGGAAATTTTTTGCTTTTCTTGTTTTGGCAAGTGGAGAGTCATAAAAGAAGTACAGACTGTGTCAGAAAATGACAGCAAACCCAGAAATGCCCTGGCAGAACAACTCTCTCTAGGTGGAATTACTGGTTTGGGTAAATACTCACTGTATCTGAATCCCATGAGCTGTAATTTCCTATCTGCAGTATATTGTTGCCATGGCAGATGAAGCCCAGACCTCATTCTTCAGTCCTTTGAAATCAGCATTAGTGGCCCCTGTGAGGGAATACCCTACAAGAAAATCCAGGGTTTGATTCCGCTGGCATCCATACACATCCTAATTGCTTGCCCACGCAGCTCCACTGCCTCCCAGTGGGATGAATTGCAGGTGTGAAACTGCCCATCTGCACGTATTTGCAGATTCAGGACTTTGTGCTATTGTGGTAGACAGAAAACCACTGTGGGGAAAAATAAAATGGATGTTGAAAGCACAAATGAAATAGGTACACAACTGCTTAAATTTATTTAAAATTATTAGGGAAGACTTTAACTGTTTTGACGGACCACGTGGAAATGATAAGACTTCCTTAGGGCTCATGAAGTTTCCTATAAATACTAACAGAATTCACAACACTCCTGTTAAGTATATAAACATCATTTTATCCATTACAGAAACAGCAAAGCTAGGGGTTGGAAGAGACAAGCAATTTCCCAAGAGTACAAGGTAACAAATCAGTGGCTTAACCCCTTCAGGACCTTTTTCATCACCAGACTGTACTCCTATGGCAGTGTGTCTCTTTTTTCCAAATAACAAATTAAAAAAAATTACCTCTTGCACATTCATATTTCTGTCTAATAGCTATTTCTCAGCAGAGAAAGTCATAACTCTACTATTTTTTAATGTTCAAGTGATGCATATAGTTTCAGGGGTTTTTCCCTCAAGTGCATTTTTATTGACCTGGTACCTCTGCATCATCGCCTTTTCCACTTTCTCCATTTCTGTACTTTTTTTGTTTCAGTCTCTGTCACTGTATTAGAAAAGCAGCATTTCACAGTAGTGTTACAGTCAGTAGTTTAAAGACAGCTGAGGTGGAGATTTTTGTGGGCATTTCAATTATGGCTAACTGTTGGCTCAGTTATGGTCAGTAAGGCTGCCTATGGAGCACTAATTGGGAGGTTTTCACCCTTTATGAGTTTAATTATCTGTATATTTCTCCTTAGCTAAAGCCTTTTGCAAATACATGAATGTTACATCTACAGGAATTTTTCATATATATACAGTATTCATACAGAAAACCATATTACTTTGAATTCCTTCATTTCTCTACCTGTTACTGCCGTGTTATATCAGTGTGGCTGAGGGCACTACATGGGCCCACAACCCAGAAATCAGGTTGGTTTTTGAACACTTTACCCCAGAAGTTGGAGCACGTCCATCCTGGGCTTTTAGGAGCGCTGTACGGGCTGGATGTGGAGGCACCAGTCTCCACGAAGTTCCCATTGAAGAGTGCTTGCCCTTGCAGGTACTGATGCCCTGGTCTGGTGGGGACAGCAAGGGCTTTGCCGTTTTGTTTGTCTGTCAGAGGCATGAACATTGTCTGGAAGAGATGCTCCAGCGGCACCAGAAACAGGGAGACTGTCTCTTCGTTCAAGGCTTTGAAAGACTTTATTTTTATCTCCCCCTCTGCGTCAGGGTGCCAAGGGGCAGTCTTGGTTCTAGGTACAGATTAATCTATTTAGTGCCCTCCAAGCTGAATGCACATAGTAGTGGTTATCAGCTAAATAGGGAATGAGGCAGGGGGTGCTTCAGAAGTTCCTGCTTGCGTCTCCTTGAAGATTTTCTGCATTCCACAGAAAGCTTGTTAACGTCTGAGTTGGTTGGATGGCAGACTGCTATTTTTATTAGCAGTGTCTGACTTGCCAGCTAGAATACACCTTTACGGTGTTCATTGTATAAAGGACTTTATACATTTCTGTAAAGCACCACATGCCAGTATCCTGCTTTTATGAACAACAGCTTTGGGCTTCAGCCTGTGTTGTGTAGCAGTGCTCAGGGCTTTGTTAGTCTGAACTCAAGTAATTCAGGTTTGTTCTCAATCCTACAAGCCCACGAGTCCCAGAAGCCTTATGCTTCAGTATGATGTCAATTGCTTTTCTTAAAATGGTCCAAAGAAGGAAAAAGGTGCACCCAGAATTATATGGAGGTCTAAATTTCACCTTCATCACCAAGTATACCATCAGTATAGGAGTTTCCATGTCTTTGAGTTCCCCCTGCTGGAAAGTCTTTTCAACCTCAGAGCCTGTATTTCAGCAGCTGCTATAATAGAAGCTAATGCCCATGCTTCCTCTGCTAGCCTGCCTAAGAGCATGCTTCCAAGCTATGCTTGGCTTACATGGTCATCTGAATGTTGTTCCCTCCTGCTGATCTTATTGAAGAAGCAATGATGGAAAATACTTTCCAGAAAAAAAAAACAGTGTCAAACCAATCACTAATCATTTCCTGCTATCTCAATGCTGAAATAGCAATACTCACTAAATCAGAGGCTACTTTTGCCAGATAAACGATAATCAGCTAAAACATCTGTGTGTTTTGAAAGATTACCCTTGAATGAAGGAGGCAGGAAAATCAAAAAGCATACACAGAGGCAGAAAGTATGTTAGTTGTGGCTTTCCATACTTTCATTGCATGTTATATAGAATGAAGAAAAGGCTGAGGTGCTTACTGCCTTCTTTGTCTCAGTCTTCAATAGTAAGACCAGTTACCCTCAGGGCAACCAGCCCCTGAGCTGGTAGACAGGGATGGAGAGCAGAATAGACCTCCTATAGTCCAGGAGGGGGTAGGTAGTGACCTACTGTGCCACTTAGAGGTTCACAAGTCCATGGCACCAGATTGGATCCATCCTGGGGTGCTGAGGGAGATGACAGAAGAGCTTGCTAAGCTACTCTGTGTCATTTATTGTCAGTTCTGCTTAAGCAGGGAGGTCCCAGATGAGTGGAGGTTGGCTAATGGGACACCAATCCACAAGAAGAGCCAGAAGAAGGATCTGGGGAACAACTAGGCCTGTCAGCCTAACCTCAGTGTCCAGGAAGGTTATGGAACTGATCATCTTGAGTGCAATCACTAGTGGTCACAGTGTGAGCACATACAGGGCAACCAAGGAATCAGGCCCAGCCAGGACGGATTTAGGAATGGTATGTCCCGTCTCATCAATCAGATCTCCTTTTATGGCCAGGTAACCTGCCTAGTGGATGAGGGAAAGGGGAAAAGCTTTGGAAGCAGTCTACCTGGACTTCAGTAAAACCTTTTACTCCATCTCCAACAACATTCTCCTGGAAAAGCTGGCATCCCATGGCTTGGACATCTGCACTCTTTGCTGGGTTAAGAACTGGTTGGATGACTGGGCCTAGAGAGTGGCGGTGAATGGTACCAGTGGGTGACTGGTCACCAGGGGTATTCTCCAGGGATCATGGTTGGGCCCAGTCCTGTTCAATATATTTATTGATGATCTAGATGAGGGGATCAAGTGTACCCTCACTAAATTTGTGGACAGAATCAAGTTGGGTGGGAGTGTTGATCTGCTGGAGGGTAGGAAGGCTCTGCATAGGTATGTGGGCAGGCGGGATCAATGGACTGAAACCAGTGACATAAGGTTCAACAAGACCAAATTCCAGCTCCTACACTTTGACCACAAGAACCCCAGGCAGTGCTACAGGCTGGGGCAAGAGTGGCCAGAAAGGAAAGGAAAGGACCTGGGGGCGCTGGTTTATAGGTGGCTGAATGTGAGCCGGCAGTGTGCCCAGGTGGCCCAGAAGGCCAATGTCATCCTGGCTTGTATAAGCAATAGTGTGGCCAGCAGGACTAGGGAAGTGATTGTCCCCTTGTACTTGGCACTGGTGAGACTGCATCTTCAGTGCTGTGTCCAGTTCTGGGCCCCTCACTACAGGAAAGATATTGAGATGCTGGAGCGAGTCCAGAGATGGCCAACAGAGCTGGGTGAGGGTCCAGAGAGTAGGTCTTATGAGGAGGGGCTGAGGGAGTTGGGGTTGTTTAGCCTGGAGAAGAGGAGGCTCAGGGGAGTCTTTATCACTCTCTACAACTACCTGAAAGGAGGTTGTAGCCAGGTATGGTTTGACCTCTTCTCTCAGGCAACCAGTGACAGCACAAGAGGACATAGGCTCAAGCTGTGCCAGAAGAGGTTCAGGTTGGACATCATCACAGAAAGGGTGATTAAACATTGGAATGGACTGCCTAGGGAGGTGGTGGATTCACCGTCCCTGGAGGTGTTTAAGAAAAGACTGGACATGGCACTTAGTACCACAGTCTAGTTGACATGGTGGTTCTGTCAAAGGTTGGACTCAATAATCTTGGAGGGTCCCTTCCAAGATCTCAGAGATCTTTTCCAACCTAAACAGTTCTGTTATTCTGTGATCTGCTCTTCAGTAACTCAGTATATGATCCCTTAGTACTGTGTTCAGTAACAGTAATAACAGTAGCACTTACACAAACTGCAACCTTTGCCAAAAGCAACACTACAGTCTTACAAACAAAGCCCTGGAAAAAAAATATCCTTTACAACTGTCAGCTCAGAACAAATGTTCATTTTCTCATTGTCAAAAGAATTCCTTAGTATGAGAAAGTGAGAGAGAATGACTGCTATCATACCTTCTCTTTGAACAATCTATTTGCAAGAATAGATATGGACATTACATTTTTTAAAAAAAAATTGGTTGGCTAATGTGATGAAATAATGAAAAGGGCTGACATATCAAGCACTGCATCTAACCCAACAGTTCAAAGGGTATAAATTAGTGGCACATTTTCTTAACAAAGTAATCAGCTGCAAAATTCATGCATTCTCTCATTTTTTTTTGCAAAGCTATCTCACCTTTAAAACCTGAAAGTTTTTTTTCCATGTAAAACAGGGCAAAAAGATAGGAGATCCTGCAAGGAAGCTGCAATTAGAATAAAGTAATGATGCAGACCTTTGAAATAACTCCTCTGAGGGAAAACGTAATGATTCTGGAAGGGTGCATGTGAAACTTCACAATGACATTTCAGGTTTGGTGGTTGATTCTGACTGTCATTTTTGCTTGCCCTTAAGCTAAACCAAACATGGTTAGCCAAGCCTCTTGCAGCAAATTCTATCAGCTAGATAAGATGTGCAGCACTTAATGTACGGTACATTTGCTGATTGTGGATGTCGCCAGAGAAGAACACAAGGCCAACTCATTTTTTTGTTACAAACTCTGATCAGGACAATTCCATCTCAGTATGTAGAGATTATCACAGTGCCGCTGATTGGTTAACCTCTGTTCCCATTATTCAGGCTTTTGCATGCAATAAAAGGTCTATCCAATACATATTGAAAAATCAGGGGAAGAATTCCTATTGATTTCCATTAGACTGTGCCAAAATATTGGCCCAGTCTTTTATTCCATTGCTTTAGCACTTGGTCATCAGTACTAAGTGTCAGCTAACAGAAACCAAGGAGTCATGGCAACTTTTTTTTTCATATGACACATGAATAGAGGTTTATATAAAATGAGACCATTAGGCAAAGCCAAGTTCTTGTACAATTTATACCCCTTTAATTATCTTCTGTCACAGCAAGTTATCATTGTTTTTAATTAAGCAGACATCCTCAGACTGGCAAGATGTGCTGTTTCATCCCTGCTGGAAATGTTTATTTCTGTTTTGAAATTTTAATATGAAATATCAAAGAGGTGGAAGGAGAATAGAGGTTTCAAGTACCCAGATATCCGGTACCACATCTTATGTTTCCCTAACTCTCTCTTCAAGGTGAGCAGTCAAGATAAGCCAATGATCTGCAGCCCATCTAATTTGTTTTTCCATCATTTTCTTAAGTTGTCTTATGTGCAATAATCATTACAGTGTAAGTGACACTGCTGGGAAAATCAATTCTTCCTCACTGAATAGAAAATAAATTACACTACACTTGAATCATAATTGGTATTTTCTTTATTTTGTTGGACTTGAAGTTAACCACTGAGTACTTTGCCAAAGAAAGTTCTGTGTCTTCTGGCAAAGGCACTGCTTGCTATAAAACATTAAGAAATCTACTTCTGATCGAAATGCAATAAAAAATGCTTATGGATCTACACTGAATTTTCTGTCAGATGTTCAATATTACGTCCTTGAAGACTATAAAGTCTCTGAATATTTATTAGCAAGATGGAAGTCTATTCCAGATAGGCTTTGAACCATACTTGTCACTGGAGCCTGTGAATGACTTTCAGTAGTACATCTGTCATATATTCTATTATTACAAGATTACTATTCATCTTCTGCTGTTTATCTATAATTCAACCACAGCAATGAAAAAGACTCTTCTGTGCTATATGTGAGCACAAAGCCCATGTAAGTGATGCCAGCTTTTCATGATGAGGATGAATGGGAGTTAGCAGAGGTTATCAGCACCAAGCATTGTTCTCACACCTCTAGAGTGTCACATGGTATGCCAAAAGCCTCTTCAGTTTTGCTGTATTTGAATATATAAATTCAGGACTGATAGTTTGTACTTGGCTTACATTTAACAAAAGGCTCTATTGGAGGGGTAGGAAAAAAAGGGGGGGGGGACGACGACAGAGTTTAAGTGCTTTAGTTTCCTGTGTAGGGTTTGTTCTTCAGAGCTAGTGGTCGGGGCGTGTAGCATAAAACCCCAGAGATGAAAGGGTCGCTCATGGTGGTGTCCTGGTGATGAACAATACATGCAGAACCAGGGCTGGTGATCTGGAGTTCAACCAAGACTTGAAAAGCTGTTTGGAGCTTCAATATGCTTTTCCTTGGTTTCATTACTGGGGGAGGAGTCCACTATTAATCAAAATGAGCTTATCTGAAGTAGGGTCACCCCATATTACCCTGAGTAAGGAGGCATGTAGGATTTTCTACTTTATCCTACCCTTGCAGGTGGTATGTGGTGTTGCAGACAGTTCGTGTGCTGCTCCCTTACATTGCTGTGACCGACCTGGAGCCCAGCTCTTGTGGTAACACCTGTCCAGCTGTGTGCCCTGGCAAAGGTGTCCTGTGCAGAGTGGGGAACCAACTGCTGGCCCACTCCTGCTCTGCTCCTTAGTGACCAGGCCCCCTGCTAGTAAGACACTGCAGCTTCCCCAGAGGAAATCCCTTTGGGGAAGAAGAACCCAAAAACACAAATACAAAGCATAAAGAGGTAAACAAGGTGCCTGTATGCAACTACCCTCTCCCTTTGCCAAAAGCCTGATTGAAGTTAATGACATCCCCTCCAGTGGATAATCCTTGACTGATTATTCGAGGTAGAGAGAAATTCTGAATGATCTCCAACACCCTTGCCTAACCTAATATGTGGAAAAACACTCTTCCAGTGATTTGACCAAGAATCTCTTCACCTCTTCCTATATATAATGCAGAATACTTTGTGTTTCTTTGTCTATTTAGTTCTGTCCTCTCTGTAAATTCCTGCATTTATCTTCAGGACAAAGGATTAGTTTTCTGATTTACTTATTATTCTTTTAGGATTTTTTTCCTTCTGGGGAATGGAAATGGAGACGAAGTCTGTGTTTGTGTTCGGATAACCAGGAGTATTTTCAGTCTCTCTGTCCAACTCTGTGTTCAGCTGTTCTGGGAGAGATACTGAAAAGCTGCAAGTGGATTCTTGTGTCACCTTATCACATTTATACAAGAGAAGACACCCCTTGGCTTATAACGATAAGCTACAGCCTTGATCGATTTGATCTGTGCTTTTGTTCTTTTTCATAATTTGAGCTATTGATTCTATTTATTAAAACTAATTTAAAAAACACAGGCCCTGAGTGCTCTGCTGTTCCAGATCAGGCTGCTCCGGGCAGTCTGATCTGAAGCTAATCCATTCATTGCTGATTTATTTTCACTCTGTTTTCAAGCAGAGGTCTGTTCTGTGTTTCATTTTTTTTGTTCCCTGTTTCTCTCTGGAAAAAAAAAAAGGCATTTTATTTCACACCTCCAGTGCAAGCAGGGGGGTTTAGATTCCTTTTTCTGATATATGAAGTGAACTCAGAAAAGTTTACCTGACTCGTTTTCATGCAGGGTTTGTTCAGATGGTGGCCTACAGTGTATTGTTCTCTACTGTCTTAAATCAAAGCACTGCCTTTATGCTACCAAAGAAAGTATTTGCTTACATGTGCTCATCTTGCCATCCTGGAGTTAATGGGACTTACTGTGTTCCTGAATTAAGGACCAGCAGAGTAAGTCATTTCTGTACTACTTCCTGGGAAGCACAGGTTTGTCTAGGAGCTGTTTGATAGTTCTCTGAAAATAAATACTTTTATTCAGACTTAGATAAATCAAATGAAACCCTTATACTAAAAATTGATTAAAAATAGAGCCTTAAGGAAATAGACACCTTTTAGCACCAAGATGGATTTGAGTTTCTGGGCAAGGATCAGCATTTAGTGACTTAATGGTATTTATTTACTGTCAGTGCATATTGCCAGTGATGCTACTGTAGCCTTGTTTCCCTCAGTTTAACAAAATTATTGAAATCTTCAACCTCAAAATTCTTCAGCTGGTTAAAAGCTCTCTGTGTCCTGCTTGTGCAGGGACTGGGTATCATGGCTACTGCATCTTTCAGTGTTTGTCACTGTAATGTGTTCTTTCCACAACAAAAAAACTCGTAGTCTCTTCCTAATTTATCGTGAGGTCTGCTTGGTCATTCTCACAGTCTAAAGCCTGTAATTTCCTCTGCAATATGTCAGAACTATCAGCTAAACTCAATCAGGCAAAACATAAGCTTTGATATTGTCATGAAGGAAACAGGCATAGGGTATTACAGAGTAATATCCTCCAATGCCTTGGTCTGTTTTTAAAAAGGTTGTGCTTTACTTCAAAATCAATATGGGCACAGAAAGATGGAGTTGGTGTTACTGAAAATTTCTTTGTAGGTTAGAAATGCTTTATGTGGTGCATTAGGAAGATATCTTTGTTTTGACTTGAGAGCCACAGGTAGAATATTGATAGGATACTTGCTACAAGCAGCATTTAAGCAAAACCACAGCTGTCCAGGTACAGTAAGAAAACAAATCCATGCAGCTTGTTTATGATGTGATCTTGCCCCAAACCTTCACAGAGATGTTGTACAGCCCAGAAATGATCTGCTGTGAGTGATCAGCAGCTAAAATTTGACCCATCAGCACCAACTAGATCCATGCTAGACCCATCTAGCACATGCTAGATCCATTTTCCACAATCTGCTTCCTTGCCCCCAGATGTCCAGGCAGGGTTATAGGCCAGCAAAGGTAGATGATGATAAGTTTTTCTTCTGTAGGAAGGGACCCTGTTCTTTGTCTGCTCTCTCTCTGCAATATAAGCTATGGCTGTGGTAAACTGAATCAAGAATCCTATGCACAACAGGGATTCTTGGGAGCTGCAAAGGGTAGCTTAAGAATAGTGCAACACAATACTTCTTCAACTCCAAATAATTCCTGTCCGGGGGGTTGCCTGAAATTCTTGTTGTTTGTTTAGTAATCCTAATTTATCTGTCCTCAAAGTACTTGTACATTTTATGTCAGTCCACATCACCTTAGCCCTGCACAGGACCATCCCAAAGAGTCAGATCATGTGCCCAAAAGTATCATCCAAACACCTCTTAAACTCTGTCAGGCTTGGTGCTGTGACCACTTCTCTGGGGAGCCTGTTCCAGCACCTATTCACCTTGTGGGTGAAGTACCTCTTTCTAATATCTAAACCTCCTCTGACTTCAGGTCATTCTCTCGGGTCCTGTCAGTGGTCACCCTAGAGATCAGTGCCTGCCCCTTTTCCCCTCACAAGTAAGTTGTAACTGCAATGAGGTCTCCCCTCAGTCTCCTCTTCTCCAGGCTGAGCAGAACAAGGTACCTCAGCTGCTCCTCATACGGCTTCCCCTCAAGGCCCTTCACCATCTTCGTTGCCCTCCTTTGGACACTCTCTAATAGCTTAATATCTTTCCTATATTGTGGTACCCAAAACTGCACACAATATTCAAGGTGAGGCCGCCCCAGTGCAGGGCAGAGAGGGACAATCCCCTCCCTCGACCGGCTGGCGGTGCTTTGCCTGATGTCCCCCAAGACACGATTGGCCCTCCTGGCTCTCAGGGCACTGCTGACTCATATTCAACTTGCCATCAACCAGGAGCCCCAGGTCCCTTTCCATGGCGCTGCTTTCCAGCATCTCACTCCCCAGTCTGTACATACACCCAGGACTGCCCCATCCCAGGTGCACAATCCAGGACTTTCCCTTGTTGAACTGCATCCGAGTCATTTATGAAGATGTTGAAGAGCACTGGGCCCAAGATAGAGCCCTGATGAACCCCACCAGTGACAGGTCACCAGTCTGATGTCCCAATTCACTATTACCCTCTGTGCTCGACCCATGAGCCAATTGCTTACCCACACCATGATGTGTTTGTCCAGCAGGATCCTGGGAGAGACAGTATTGAAAGCTTTACTGAAATCCAAAAAGGTTACATCAATTGGCTTCTCTTGACCACCTAGTTGGCTTACATTGTCATAAAAGGAAATCAGGTTTGATAAGCAAGACTTTCCTCTCATAAAGCTGTGCTGCCTTGACCAGTGACTGCATTGTCTTTTCATTGTGTTTCTGAATACTTCCCAGAATAATCTTCTCCATAACCTTATCAGGCACTGAAGGGAGATTGACAGGCCTGTAGTTGACAGGGTGTTCCTTCTTGCCCTTCTTGAAAATCAGGACAATGTTCGCCAGCTGCTAGTCAGCTGGGACCTCTTTGGATTCCCAAGACCACTCAAAAATCATTGAGAGAGGTTTTGTGATGATATCAGCTAGATCTTTGAGGATTCTGGGATGAATCCCATCAGGCCCCATAGATTTGTAAGGATCCAGCTGGAGAAGCAGATCCCGCACAATTTCAGGATTGACTGGGAGTTGATCATTCTCGCAGTCATGGTCCTCCAGCTCAGGGCACTGAGACCCCCTTGGTCTGTCATCCATATGGAAACAGAGGCAAAGAAAGTGTCAAACATCTCTGCCTTGTCTCTGTCCCTGTTTGTGAGGTGACCAGCCCCATCCTGTAGTAGGCTGGTATATTAGGAGCCTCAGTCTGCCCTATAGTCCACCTCCCAAAGAGGGAACTGGGTGAAGAGTAAGGGACAACTTGAGACTTGCAGTGGCAGTGCAATTTGCCTGATTTTACAAAGATTATCAAAATGACCTAGCAAAAGAATTTGTGGTGAGCTGAGACATTCTTTTAATATTTTTATTATTAAAGAATGCTGAAGTGTTCTTGTCACATTTATTTTTGGAAGTGTCTTGTAGAGCCAATTCCGTGTAATGAAATAGGAGTCTGAACAAGGTGCTGAAAATATTACCCCTGATTGAGCTTTACTCTTTAATCTTCTGCCTAAGGAGCAATCCCTTCTTTTGCAGCATAAGAAAACTTGCAGTAGCTCTAAATATTGAAGAACACTTCAACACTTCAATCCAGATACCACCTGTTTCAAAGAGTGCCAGAATAGGTGGTGTTTGGTCATGCTGATCTAGGTATGTCCCCCCATTTTGACTGAGCTGTCTCAGGCTGACTGCAATGCAGGTTCTTTGCCTCTCTGATGTGTATGTCAGCAGAGAGATGTATACATCTCCAGCTCTGCCTGGTTCAGGTATATCTTAAGTAAAGGGATATCTTGGTAGTCAACCCTCTTCACGTATTTTGCTTTCATGTATTTATCCATTTCTCTTGAATGTCTGCCATCCACAATGTCCTGTAGCAAGGAGGTTACAGTGTTGAACTACGTGCTGTGTGAAGACTGGACTCCTTCTTCTTTGCAAATCTTCTCACCCAGATCTTGTCTTACTACCCTGGTCATCACACATATTTGTCACCTTGCTCCTCACTCCCCTTCCAGATCACCTCTGACTATTGTATCCAGGCCCCATGCAGGTCTCTGTGGGATGCCATTTATGACCTTCCTTCAATGAGATGATTGTTAACGTCTAATTCTTCCAGTGAGGTTTTCATGGAATTATAGAATCATTAAGGTTGGAAAAGACTTCCAAGATCAATGAGTCCAAACATTAATCTAGTACCACTGTGTTCACCACTAAATCATATCCCCAAGTGCCATATCCACATGCCTTTTTTTTATCCAATTTAATGCAAGGAGATGCCTATCACAGTCATTTAGAGCTGATGACACAGTCATCATTCAAGGAAGATGGTGGAAGTGTGTGTAGGAAGGTAGCAGAAGCCTAGGTTTCATCCACTGTGGTTAGGTGTTGCAAAGAATATATTTTCACAGACATAACTGCTAAGCTTTTTCTTAGAATTCTTCCATAATCTGCAGCTGTGCCATGGTCAGGTCAATTTTCTCCCATTTCTATTTCACTCTTCTGTCACCCTTTTTAAGAGGACTGTGTATGTTTATTAAGTGCTACATAGAGGATTCATGTTTGAGAAGCACTCTGAAGGTGGAAGCATGAAGCACATCTTTTATTCTGAACATAAGGTAGTATTTCAGTTGCCAATGGGGTCAAGCTGACCTCTTTCCGAAACAATAATACTCACTTTCAAACACAGTAAAGATCCATGCTGGACACCATTGCAAGCTTTGCCCTGTGTGTTACTGAGAAGAGACCCATTAGTCTTAAAGGACATAAAGTACAGTTAGTATTTTTAAGGATACTGGTACACTCGCTGCCATGCTATATTTAGTCAGGAACATCATTTTATTATGTGAAAATAAATTCATGGCTACTGGAAGGTAGATGGATAAATTCAGTAGTTGCAGTGGCAAAGTAATTCTTGCTAAAATAAAAGGAAAACATAATTATTTATTTATTTTTGCACAAGGAGAAATAATGAGAATTCCTTGCTTTTTCATTCCCTATCAAATTGGTGATGTCTGTGGGGGAGAGATCTCAATAATAGAGAAAGACTGCGAGGGAGAAGAGATGCTCTCAGGAGAGTGCAGGATGAAATTGAAAGAGTCCAGGCACCTGCAATTGATATCCCTGTGATTGTTTCCCTCAGCAATCTCTAACAGATGAGCCGAGAAAAGTTCTCGGCATGGAAACTCTGTCACTAGGAAGAGGACCAGAGATGTGGGAATGTGTGGTGTGCAATGGCAGTAAGCAGGAATGTTTACAGGACTTGAATAAAACGTGCAAACTGCACTACAGTGCAAGGACTACAAGGTCTTTTACATATACGCATATAAGCTCTTTTACAAGTACCTGTTTCTCACAATAATCTCATAGGTACTTTCATTCTGTGCTTTGTGGTTCATCCTCTTGCACAGCCAGCAGCAATTCCAGAAGCCAGCTTCCATCCGCCTGAAAGAGTCAGAAGAAACATTCATATTAGAGGAAGACAAGACCAGAGGGAATTCCCTTTTTCACATGGTGAAAACTAAAGTTATGGGTTTTTAACTTTTGTCACTTTTAGTGTTATTTCAAAACCTAAGTATTTAAAATTTAAATGTGGGCTTCAGTACGTAAAAAGAAGTAAACACTTCACTCGCCATTGTTGGGGAGAAGTGGGAGTGTATGGCATAGGCCCAGCTCATTTCTGTATTTTGGGTTAGTTATGTTAACACAAGTCTAGCTGGTGCCCTGAGAACAGCAGGGTACATGCTGTTTGCATCTGGGACCCCTCCTTCGGGAGATGCTGTTTTCCCTAGTCTGCCAGCTGAGTTAGATGTGTTTGGCATTCACACTGCTTTTGGAAAATACAGCACGTATTAGATAGCAGAGAGAATATTTACTTTTACAAAGCTCATATTCAGATACAGAGAAAAAAGAGTGCAATCAAATCTCCAAGTGCTGTTTCTTAAACAGTTTCTGACTGCTCTGGGATCAGGAGTATCTGATATCTCATTACGACTTCAAACAAGCCTTTGGATGTATCCAAATTAATCCAAATATTTGGTGGGGACCCTGTTACTTATTAGGCTGTGTGTGCTAATTAGGAAATGTAACAGTGAGTGTCTTTCTTTTCATTTTATTAATATTCTGATGTATTTCACCTGTTTCCTGTTAAGCAGCATAGGTATAGTGCCTATGAAGATATGGACAAGAAGGAAGATAAAAAGAACACTAGATGTTTCTAATGATTATACCAAGCAAGATAAAGTGAGAGAAGTTATTTGGTGTTTTGCTGTACAGCAATGGTTCAGCAAGAAGTTTTACAGAAAAGCTGTCTTTTTCTCTTTTACCTTTACTAAGGTGTCCAACTCAGAACTTAACGGATTTTGTCCCTGGAGAATTTGTCTCACTCGATAAAAATAGGATCATGTATGGTGGGCCTGCCAACATAGAAAATCCTAAGGTCTTAGAGGTAGAAACACTACACACAAAGAACATTTGTCCTTTTTTGCTACGACCTCAGACAATGAACTGTTCTTTCCCTGCTGTGAAATAAGATCTTTTTTGACACATTCTTGCGACAGGAAAAGAGTCTAAGTGGCTGGCTGTGTGTGAGCAGGATGGCTATTCTTGCACTGAATCAAAAGAGGGCAAGAAAGTTCTGAAGACAATACCTAAAAAGCCTCCCATGTGGTTGGACTGTGGACGTTTTCTAGAACCCTGTTTGCCTTGACAAGTTGCTCATGGGAAAGAACACAAAGTAAAACACTTTCTTTGCAAGAACGAAATACCCAGCACTTGTACAATGCTCCTTTTGTTAGGAAAATATGCAGAGATATTAATATAAATAGATGCAACACCACAATTGTGCTCAGATTGAATGAAACTTTAATGTCTCCTCACCATAAAGATGGTTGCACATATCAAGGTCAGATTTTAAGAAAGTTGCAAGTTTATCACGTGCTGTACATTTCTCAAAGGCCCGCGTGAGTAAGCTGTGAGGAACGAGGATGTGCTCTTCGAAAAGCAGTGTAGTGTCTTACAAGATAATCAATACTAATAAAAGTATAGCTATTTGTAAAAATAAAGTAATCACTATTTCCTGGCTCTCTGTAACCAAGATGGGATAACTTCATTCACTTGTGTTATTTATCTTACACAGAACACTTTTCACAGCATGCCTTTGACATTAATAGAAGCAATTTTAACTGTGCTTTCAAGCTTACTGCTGGCTTTTTTTGTGGGCAACTCATTCCAAGCAGTTAAACTCTTACCGGATGCGAACATGATAACTGTGATTCTGCTCATAGGCCTAAAGAAGACTTGTTTGTTTCAATTTGTGCTCGGCAGCAAACCCTTTTTCTCCATGTGTACTTAATGTAGAAGAATCCAGAGCTCCAGCTTTGCTTTGCTCGAGCTCTGGGTAAGCTTAAGGGGAGATGATCCCTCCTGCCAAAACAGCATTGCTTTACCTGCTGCAAGGGTAGAGGATGCACATTTTGACCTTTGACTTGCAGCCACCTGGATCTACTGAAGTGACCAAGGTTCTTGTATGAGAGGGTGCTCTGCCCAGGGCAGGTGTCATTTGTGTTTATGACATATCTTGTGCGTTGCTGCTACTTGCACCTAAATCTTCAACAAAATTGTTTGTCGGAGACTTTCTGAGTTAACATGCACAGGCAGCTCATCTGAATAGTCACAAATCTGTTCCTCTCCAGCTTCACCTTAGTGTAAAGCAACCCAACCTAAATTCACTGAAATAACTACACTAAGTCTAGAGCATTAAATATCTCAGAATGACTAAAAGTCTTAGTGTTGCATTTCTTTCTCTGATTGGGAATTTTGCCGTCTTCTCTTTTTCCCTTGTCCTCCCTCTTGTTTTGTTTTTTTTTTCTTTTTAATGCCCCATCTCTAGATTCATCTCACCCTATCCAAGCAGAGCTATTTAAAAGCATATTGGAGATTTATTTTTAACTGCCTGCACGTGTGACCTCAGAAAGAAACTATCTGCAGCGTCTCGGGGGGATATAGCAGTGTTACTGAGGACAGCCTATGCTTTGTCCAGAAATGAAAAGGGTATCAGTGCTGAGACTAAACATGCCATGGTTTTGGAAAACTAAGGAAGGGAGGAGGGAAAGTAAGCTTTACAAGCACATTGCTATTTTACAATCTTTTAGATGCTTGCTTTTTTTTTTCCCTCACAACAATTTTCTGTCCTTCCTTATCTCTCCTTATCAGCTGTTAGCTGCTGAGGGGCACTGTGTACAACTTATTAGCTGACCTAAGCAAGGTCCTCTGGGAAAAACAAATCCCACAGCTAATTTGCTGTGTGCCTGTGTGAGCACCATCACAGCTCTGATGGGGAAACAGGAATTTTGTTATCCATATTATGGATATTGTGGGCACTCTGCAAGTGAAATGCCAACAGGACATGGGGTGATCTTGAAATGCTTCCCTTCAGCTTTTTGTGGCTGGGAGGCATTATTACACTGGGCAAGTGTTCACTAAATTTAGAATATGAATGCCATCAGTACTATTCATTATCCTTTTGATCTAATTCAAAAAGAAAAGGAAATTGATTTCTAAGGGAGACCACTGGTAAAGATTAAGG
Organism: Neopelma chrysocephalum; assembly: GCF_003984885.1. Classification (NCBI taxonomy): domain Eukaryota; kingdom Metazoa; phylum Chordata; class Aves; order Passeriformes; family Pipridae; genus Neopelma; species Neopelma chrysocephalum. The sequence goes on along the minus strand of NW_020897773.1, from coordinate 2,936,129 downwards.
GGCAACTCTTCATGAGCTGCTGCACATATTGCCTTTTAGATTCAGACCTGTAAAGCAGATGGGCATCTTTATAAACACATTTCTAATTGTATTTACTTTGTCTGTACATTACTTTGTTTAGTAGCTCAAAAACCAAAATATTTTCTTTCTCATAGATGCTCTTTACATCACTCCCAGACCTGAAGGGATTCCCGGGTAGCATACCTGAAAGGAGGACATGTGCCCTCCCAGATTAATCCTACATTTTTCAGTCAGATAGAAGAATGGTTTCCCCTTGTGTTGCTGAGCGTGATGCTATATGGTGTGGCATGATGTTATATGGTATGGAATATCTCCCTGCTTAGTTTAGGTCACCTGCCAGGTGTGTCCCCCAGCCTTTAGCCTACCCACCAAAATCTTCATTGCAGGGGCAAAGTGAGAAACAAAGGCAGCCTCAGTGCTGTGCTCAGTTCAGCAAAAGCTGGAAGATTAGTGTGTTATCAGTACAGTTTTGGTTAAAGGTCTAAACCACAGCACCCTGTAAACTGCTGTGAAGGAAATTCAGTCTCTCCTAGTCACTCCCAGTACAACCTGAAAGACAGAAGGGCATTTCTGTCTTCTCCATAAAATGTATATTGTCTGTGTTTTCCTTGGAATACTCACCTTTACCAGCTTTTATCATCCCACGAAAGGGAGAAACCAGCTGCACAGTCAAGATAACTTGTCCTTTTGCAAGCACTTGAAAGGGATGAGCAGCTGACTTAAGCACATTAGGTGGCCGCAGTGATCACATGCTTCAATCCAGATTGTGCATGTTAGCACGGGATTATGGTCTTTCTCTCATAAATCCATTTACATCTGTGTGACGTAGGGCCTCTAAGACTGGATCGTGTCTCAGTTGAACAAATGAATTGCAAAGCTCTTCCTCCGTTATTCAAGTGTGCCTGTGCTATCAGGGTACACTTTTCGAAATGAATCTGTACTTACATGGATACCCATTATTAAAAAAAATATTCTGCTTGGGTTTGGTTTTCTCTTAAGATAATGTCGTTGCTCTCTGGAAAGACAAGCCAGCAGGATGGTGGGAGACATTTTTTGTCACTGCTGGTGCCAGTCTTCATGATCCCGTCAGCCTTACAAAGTCCCTACTTTAGCATGTCATGGAATTGAGGTGACTAATATAAATCTTTCTCTGTTCTTAATTTAAAGCCTCGTGAGTGTTGAAAATAGCTTTGCAGCGTGATATGAATGTACTCTAAAGACTTTAAAGCCAAAAAGTAAATTAAACCAAGCTTTTTGCATTTAGCTCAATGGTTTTTTTGAAACCTGATGTTTTAGTGTCCGATTTACAACTTTTGTACTCCTCTCTTCCTGCTGTTAGGAAAGGGAAAACATAGCTATGAGTGAAAGCAGCTACAAGCTACTTAATAGATTACAGAGATTTTCCACCTAGGCGACTGATTAGGAAAAATACTTTCATGTTTGCGTATATCTACATATGCCCCTTCCCAGTGAGATGTTCGCTAGAACCAGACCCTAGTCATAGTGAAGTCATATGGCAATGTGAACCCATTTCAGTGAGCTACAGGCTTACAAATGTTCTTCATAAATTTAAATTAAATCGCATTTAGCTCAAAGGAATCTCATGATTCATTCCAATGAGAATTAGGACAAAAGTTTAGGGCCAAGGTGACACAGCTCAATTGATTTACGCCATATGGGATGTGGTCTGCAGTATCTATTTGTCTCCTATTATGGCATGAAAAGCAAAACAGTCCTTCACTGTTGCACTAACTAATCAAGCAAAACCAGAAAAAAAACCCCAGGGTGCAGGTTTATGTTGATTTGTGCATTTAATCAAGAGCACATTAAATAGGTCATAGCATCATTTTGTCTTTTTCTGATGTAAAGCAAAGACTCATCTGTTGCTTGTGCTGTAACCTCCAGCCCATTTCCAAAGCAAGAAGCAAAAACAAAGAAACAACCAAAAAGAATTACAGATAGTAAGTTAAATTTAATTGTTAATCTTTTTGTGACAAAATGCACATTGCTGCAGAAGATTAGAAGGTGATAGCATCAGTGTATTAGCTCAGAGATTAAAGTAAAATGTTCTTCAAAATCCTATCACATTTATTTCTTTGGAACCAAATTTGGTGATTTAGTATTATGGCCACTGAATCTTTTCGGCTTTTTATTTTATTTTCCTTTGGTTCTTAAGTTATAAAGTTTATAGTATCTGCTTGATATAGTTCGTTTTAACGTCATGAATTTGCAATTTACATGAGCCAGGGAAGATAATTCTACAATGCACACACTTTTCTGATTAACTGTGTGTGACTTAAGTAGATCTGAGAAATGAGTTTTAAAGAGTGTTTTGAAAGACCTAAATTCAACCAGGCTTTATGAAGCAGAAATTATTTTATTTTTTTTGAGCAGTCTAATTTCTGATAATCAGTGCATTCCTTTGTTGTGCCAGATTATTGCTGGTGGTGGTGGGGAGGCGTCTGGCAAGGAAGGGGACTGGGAGGAGGAGACACTAAAGCAGAGTAGGAGAAAGTTCTGATGGAAAATTTGTACCAAAGAGCACCTTAATAATTGTTCAAGAAAAACTTGTGGAACCAGGGTCTGAAAATTCATTTTCTGAATATGTAAAATACATAATTTTGCATATAAATGGCTAACCTCACAAATACCTCACAAATGTGTCTTTACATTGATTTGCTTAATGTGCGCACTTCACAGGTTTCCTATGCACATCTTTTCAGAGACATTTAGGAGAAATGACCTATCTGGGCCCACTTTTTTAACTTCTAATTTACCAAGTCTTTTTCATCACCCCTACCTTGGGCACAAGATACTTGAATAATGATATCCAGTCCTCCATCCTTTTATGATGAGGTCAATCTCTTTTCTGTCACTGGATTCATGTGGGGCTGGATAGGAGAACATTAATTTTTCTGGAAGGTTTTTTTTCCTTCATGTCTTATATTCTGCCTGTCTCAACTACTTCAGCTGAAGAAGACTATTTTAGGAAAAGATCAATAAATCTTTTCATAACTGGAAATGTTAGAGGGTTATTCAGGAACATTTTAGCAGTACCTGCTAATTTCTTTTCTTTGCATCATGTCCTCTATAGGCTTTGAGATTAAGTGGCACTATGATATTTCTCTTATACTAGACACAATCATACAGAAACAAGATGTATTTGTGTTGTTTGCTCTTCATAGTGATATAAAGTGTAAGTTATCTGTGTTACTGGCTTCATATTAACTGAGACCTCACTGCTCTAAATAACCAGGTTTACATGTGTCTGTATAAATAAACAAATCAGTAGGAGAGAGTTCTGCCCTAGTCCTGACATGTCTAGCTTTAAGTAGCAACATTTTTTTAGTGGCTTCATAATAGAGGAATTTACTCACACGCATACATGAGACAAATAAAAATGATATAATAAAGAGGCATAAAAAAACACTTAAAAATTAAAAGTAGAAAAAGCTGTGGGAATTTTGCATGTTCGGTCCAGAGGAATATATAAAGTATAAGTGTGATTGTACAACTAGAGCAGACAGTTTCTATCAACAAACTCTCTAAGAATCACTTTCAGCAGATGTATTTAAGTCAGGATTTAGAGACCTCTCCTGGATATCAGGGCATGTATAGGAGCAATGGGTCACATTTACATCTATCTTATAGTTCTGTACATAATGAATAACAATAGTTAATATTGTCATTCTTCTATTTCCAGGTACGTGTATTGCCTTCACACGATGTAGGATAACCATCTGATGTGTGACCATCTGGGACTTGTTTCCTTTCCTCTGATTTCTGCTCTCGCGTTTGTTAAGTTTTTGGTGGCTCCTACACTGGAGTCCTTTCTGGGGCTTCTGGGACCTACTGTAGCCCAAATAAGATTAGCATCACTAAACTCTGGACTTAAAAAAGTGTAATTATCGATTTTATAGTTTGTCCGAGGGAAATCAGCTCTAATTGCAAGGCCTCTAGAGAGGGTGGTAAGTTCCCCCTTGTCTTCTTTGGTGGCACAAGAAGTCTAGCCCTGGCTGCATGATGCTTGAGCCTGGACAGAGAGAGGTCCCTTGGACACTGAGCATCCTCCTGAGGCATGAAATTCAGGGATCTGTAGCACTCAGTGTAAGGGAAGACTTGAAGAGAGGACTCCCATTCCATGTCTCTGCTTTGGTGTTGAGGGACACCAACACTTCCTCCCTCATGGCAAAACCTGATGCAAGTGGGGGTCCTTGTGTGTGATGAGGCTGGTGCTGAAAGCCCTGGGAGATGAGATTTGATGTTTCCTGGAGGCTAACTTTGCATACGGATTTTTGGATCACCTAACCTTCAGTCTAACCTTTCTCATGCCTTATGTTGGGCACCTGGCTCTGGGTTTTCAATTCCATGCCATTCACTGAAGAGAGCTTTTTACTGAGAGCTTTTCAGTGCTCTCCCTACTGGTGTCTAAGTGCTAAACATAAATTTTTAGGACCAAATACTGCTTATCTCTCTTACATGCATGTTTTTTAAGGGAAACTTTTTTTAAACTGTTTGTTGTGACATGAAACATGCTTGAAAAAGGTGGGCTGTATTCATTTCTTTAACCCTAAAATAGTGCCAGCAACAAAACCAAGGGAAAGGCTTTTCAATTATTTTCTCCATGTACCTCAGAAAGAATTGGTACTGAATAGTCAGTATCTCAAGTTAAGTACAGATTGATTCTTGGAGACTAATTGGTGAGATTTATTGACAATACAGCATTTGGCTAGTTATAATAGACTCCTATTCATTATACAGTTGATAATTCAACAAGTAGCTGATTCTAATTTTCAATGTTCGTTATACCATTAACACTGACTTTATTAGCCTACTCAGAGATGTTTAAAAACAATTAACCTTAATTTTTTTAAGTGAAATGTGAGATTTCAGCTATTAAATTTCAATTCTACTTTAACTGCCCCAGGGCATCAGACACGTGGCTCCTGAATTCTGGCGCCTTATTAATGCAGGATATCAGGGTCTTCAACAAAGAAACTCAAGGTCTGATTTTTAATTCTATGCAGATGTGGCTTTTCTCATATAAGTAACCCCATTAATGAATGAGGTTCCCTTCCTTCCATTCGTTTCGGTATCAGAATGTAATTTCTTGTTGTGGTGAAGGATGGCATAGGCCAGTATTTAATTAAAAAATTGCAAATGTCCTGATGACCCAAGCATGCAGAGAGAGGATTCATTTTAGCACAGTGCCATAAAAAAATGATAGATGGCTTTTCAGACAAAGCCTGCTTTCTAGGGCTCAGAAATTAGGCGTGCATTTCTACAAAACAGAGTTTGAGAAAGATTTCAAAGCAGATCAAAGTTAAAGAGCTTCCTGATGGTTCAGCTTTGTAGCACTAAGCCTGCTGGGTGTTCTGCAAGGATCCATTGTGTCTAACTGCTCCGAAAGCACAGCCGTAGCTTTGCATGCATTACACCAGCCCTGTTTTCAGTAGGGTTTTACAAATTGCCTAATCCAGGATAGGCCTTTTCTGGGAAGCTCTTTTATCCTTCTAACATTTGCATAATGATCTCAATACTGTAATTCTTGTGTGACAGTATGTTGAAGCTCTTTCTGATTTACATTAATGATAGTACAAGAATAATGAAATACCAAATTGACTTCATCGTCTTTGAGGACTGAGAATACCATAAATTTCAATGTTTAAAAAAAGTGTAGGGCCAAGTTCGCTCCTGGTGTGATCACAGTGACATCTCTAGAGCTAGGTGAGGTGTGCATTGACTTTGTCCTGCTTAAGTAAATATTAACTCATGAGGGGGTAGATTCTACTAAAGACCTACAATTAAAAAATGGGAACCTTTCACATTAGTACTCTGTCAGAGTAATACTTTTTCCCCTAGAACTTTGATTAAAACTTGATAATCTCCCATGAAAATTCTAAGCTAATCATTTGAAATAAAACATAGATGAGGATTGCATGAATACTTTATGTGAACAGTAAGAAAGTCTCTTGTTTTGAGCATTGTGTTAAAATTTGCAGGACTGCACAGCAGGCCATACCAGGCTGAGTTCCCCTTTCTGTCCCCCTGCAGACCTTACAATGAGGCAGCATAGACAGGAGATGAAAGGCAATTCCAGACAGCCATGCAAAAACAGTTCTGAGACAATAACAATTTGGAGTGATCTGGAAGACATGCTCACTGAAAAAAAGACTTCCATAGTAATTCGGAAAAAAAGTCATTTTCATTTCTGTGGGAAAACAGACCAAGAAGGTGAATCGCAGAGTGCAATGTGTGTATGTATGCATGTATATAACGTGTTCATGTATGTAACAAAGGTGGGTTTGTTGGTTTTTTTAAAGAAAAAATATTTTTTAACAACTGTCAGTCAATGCAACCAGTGTTATATGATGTCTTGCAATGAGCAGGTCATGTTAATATATACAATTGTTTGTTCTCACTACCCATGAATGATTAAATGTGTGAAAGAAGACAATTACCTAGATAACACCTTATTTCTCCGTAGAGTAGTACAAATCCTACCTTTCATTTGTTTAGTGTCATCAGAAGTTTTCTAGTCCTCTTTGTTTACTGTCATTAAAGGAGAAAACTCCAATTTGACAAAAAGGTTTATATGATATTTTAAACAATTTTTCCTAATCAGATATATTCTGTGACCTTTAAAAATGATAAAAATGCAGTCCTGGGGCATTTATGATCGAGTTGTGTACTCCAAAGTCCCAATTTTGGTGCACATTTTCAACTAATTAGAAGATAGACTGTGAGAAGCAATAAAGTTAATAAAGTTGCACTGATGGGAGATAGTAGCTGACTCCTTAAGTTATCTGTGCAGCAGGTTAAGGTTCATCCTGCATGAGTGTGGATGTACCACCTTACAGCCTTGTAAGCAACTCACCTCCATCTGGGTCCACAGGGAGCCTTCATCCTATGCTGGAGCATCACTCAAAAGAGCAGTCGAGATGAGAAAGGCACTGTTCACTCCCAGTACACAGAGGAGCTGCAGGTCTGGATTTCTCACTGAAAGAAATAGGGAAGTGGCAACTACTGATGGATGCTTTTTCCCCTGAGGAGCCCCAGTGGTCATCCAACACCATGCTGTAATTTTGGTCAGGGCGGTTGGAGTCCCACAAATGCTTTGAATGTTACAGCTGTATTTAGATGCCAAAGCTTTCAGCCCAGAGACTATCATTGTACCAGTGATAAAGGCCTCTCCTGCGCTACCAAGGCTACTGTGCAGTCCTGTGCTGTGAATAGAGAATAATCACCCAATTTTCTCTATTTTCAGGAGATTTGTCCTCACCAAGATGAGAGTCGTTCCAAAAGGAGCTTTTGCAGGACTTCTTGACCTAGAGAAAATGTACGTATTATGTCAACAACTATTTTACTCCAAGCAGCAGTTTCTGGTTGCAGGTCCCTATCTCTGAGCTTCATATATTTCATCTTTGGGTTTAAAAAAAAAATAGAAACTTTTTCTATTAACACCACATGTTTCAGAACAATGTTGTCATAAATACATTTTCATATTAGCAAATGGGCAGTCTTCAGTCAAAGGACTGGTTGAACATGGAGTGTCATTACAGTTAATAAATACAGTGCCATAACAGAAGATCACAGGAAACTGATTATTTTGAGAGTTTTGGAATGAAACAGTGGAAATATTAGGGAGGAAAGCACTCTTGTTAAGAACAGGTCAGCCAATTCCTTTTTCACTAATGAATAAATAGGATTGTTTTGTGCATGTTCGGAGTCAGCTGGCAAGATGTGTGAGAGAAGTTTCTTATGGGTGATAGATCCAAAAATTTTAGCACACAAAGAGGTAAGCACCTGATTTCTGTGAATTTTAGTGATAAACTTGGAGATACAATTATGAACATCTCTGATGAACCAAATGTATCATACATTCACTTGTATGCTATTGTGGATGTGTTGCAGCTCCACCACTAGAAGGATTATTACCTTATTTTTTATTATTATTACCCTTATTAATATGTTTTTTCCAGCTGTTCTTTACAACAGAAAATCTATGGATTATGTGGTGCTAGCACCAGAAATTATAACCATCACTGTCCAACCTGAACTATTCTTGGGCATGTACGATTTTTCTGAATTATTTCATATATGGGCAAATAACATTTTGCTTAGAAACAGAGCCAGTACTTGCACTGTGAGAGGAGAGGATCACAAACAGGTTGTTCACCCAAGAGGAGTCTGGGTGGGAGTGGGGCACATACAATTCTGTGTCCTTTTCAGTGCTGTGTGTGTAATGGCAAAGGTCAAAAGGACAGTTCTCTGCACCCTTTCTACCCTTTTCCCTTGTACTCTTGCATAAGTAAGCAATTTAGCAAGAAATTGAATACACCAGAAGGTATGGTCAAGTGAAAGCATTTTGAACTTGGAGAAGGATGGATGGATGGATGGATGGATGGATAAATGGATGAATGGATGGAGGAAGAACAAACAGTGAACATGCAAGGATTGAAGAGCTGCTATCAGTAGCAAGTGGTAAAACTCACATGGCATCTGGCCTTTTCTGAAATAGGAGATCCATTTCAGAATATCACTGTAGGTTCAGGAGTCTTCTCTTTGCACGTACAAACTAAAAATCTTCCCACTTATGGATCCAGCCTCTCATAAACCCAGCAAGCACCACTGTAAAAGGTCATTTTTCTTGATAAAAGAAAAGTCCTAGTTAGGGCTAAGATCACTTCTGTGTTGCCAGTTTTGTTGGCACTTGTTTCTCCCCAGTCCTGTAGAGTTCCTTTTAGCCTAGTCCTTATGGAAAATCATTGAGCTCTCTGGTCTATGAATTGAGTTGCAAAGTGCATTGTAAACTGCTTCTATTATCTTTAATTACTCAGAAACCATATGTCAGATAGGTATGAAGGCATTGAATAGATTGTCTCTAAGTGGTGATTTATTGTTAACCAAAAAAATTATATATGGTAATGGACTCAATTTGAAAATACATCCACCTACTAGTAGTACATGGAAGAGAAATGGGGACAGACAGTTTATAGCAAAACATCCTTGAAAATAAAATTGTGATAAATATGTAAATGAGACCAATCAACATCAACAAAGATGCAGTATTTGCAGATGATATGGCAAACAGATAAAATTTGAAATAGCTCACAAATCCTAAACCTAACCCATAAAACATTCATCAGAAATATTCATGATAATGTAGGGACAAAAAAGTGGGTAATCAAATAATAGATTTGCATATAAAAACACAGCCTTTGTATGAAAGCCTTTTTACTCTTGCAAGATCATGCACAGAAAGAAAGATTAAGCAAACTGTAGCCTATTTAAGGAAAACATATTAATATTGTGGTACCTCCATATGGTAAAATGTAGATAGCCTGATGTACACAAATTGGTTACTTCAACATAGTATATATATGTGCTCACCTAGAACTAAATAGAATAAAAATGAAGTGACAATATTTCCTGAATGCATTACTGAAGAAATATTAATGAAGAAAAACCAGTATCTTGTGCAGTCTGACATATCTGTACCCACAATTTTTTTCGCTAATAAATCGTTCCTAAGTGTGTTTCTGAGAACAGGGTAGGTTTTAAAGCCCAGAATTTGGAGGGAAATGGTAGTCTTTGGAATCATTTTTCAGGGATGGGCTGGTTGATTACAAGTTGGAACATGGTGGTCAGAGGCTGTCCTGGGCATAGTGACCATATAGAGTTTTTGATTTTTGGTGAAGTATGGAAGGAGGTGAACAAAACCACTACCTTGGACTTTGGGAGGGCAGAATTTGGCCTGTTTAGGACAATGGTTCAGAAAGTCCCTCAGGAAGTGGTCCTTAATAGCAAAGGGGTCCTGGAAGGCTGGACATACTTTAAGAAGGAAATCTTAAAGGCATAGGAGCAGATCATCCCTATGGGTCAAAAGGCAAGCTGTCAGGGAATAAGACCTGCTTGGCTGAACAGGGAGCTTTCACAGGAACCCAGGGAAAAAACAGAGTTTGTGACCTCTGAAAGAAGGGGCAGGCAACTCAGGAAGAATACGAGGATGTCGTTAGAACATGTAGAAAGAAAATTAGAAAGGTGAAAGCTCAGGTAGAACTCAATCTGGCTACTGCTGTGAAAGACAATAAAAAGTATTTTTATAAATACATTAACAACAAAAGTAGGGCCAAGGAAAATCTCCATCCTTTATTGGATGCAGGGTGGGAACATTGTCACCAAGGATGAAGTAAACACTGGCATACTTAATGCCTTCTTTGCCTCAGTCTTTAACTGAAAGACAGGTTATGCTCAGGGCAACCAGCCCTGAGGTGGCAGAAAGGGATGGGGAGCAGAATAAACTGGGGAGCAGGAAGGAGTCATCAGTGACCTGCTGAGCCACTCACAAGTCAATGGGGCCAGATAGTGTTCACCTGAGGGTGCTGAGGGAGCTGGTGGAAGAGCTTGAAAAGCCACTCTCCATCATTTTTCATCAGTTCTGGTTAACTGGGGAGGTCCCAGGTGACTGAAAGTTGAACAATGTGAGACCCATCAACAAGAAGAGTCAGAAGGAGGATCCAAGGAACTACAGCCCTGTCAGCCTGACCTTGGAGCCCAGGAAGGTTATGGAACAGATTATCCTGAGTGCAATCACACAGCACATACAGGACAACCAGAGCATCAGACCCACTCAGGATGGGTTTAGGAAAGGCAGGTACTACTTGACCAACCTAATCTTTTCTTATGACCAAGTGACCAGCCTAGTGGACAAGGGAAAATCTGTGGATACAGTTTTCCTAGACTTCAGTAAAATCTTTAATACTGTCTCCCACAGCATTCTTCTGGAAAAGCTGGCATCCCATGGCTTGGACAGGGGCACTCTTTGCTGGATTAAGAACTGACTGGATGACTGGGCCCGAACAGTAGAGGTGAATGGTACCAGTGGGTGGCTGGTCAACCGGGGGGTCCCCCAGGGTTCAGCATCGGGGCCAGTCCTGTTCAATATGTTTATTGATGAGGGGATCGAGTGTACCCTCATTAAATTTGTGGACAGAACCAAGTTGGGTGGGAGTGTTGATCTGCTGGAGGGTAGAAAGGCTCTGCAGAAGGATCTGGGCAGGCTGGATAGATGGGCCGAGACCAGCAGTATGAGATTCCGTACTTGGTGAAGTGCTAAGTCCTGCACTTGGGTCACAACAACCCCATGGAATGTGACAGGCTGGGGGATAGAGTGGCTGGAAAGCTGCCCGACAGAAAAAGACCTGGGGGTGCTAGTTTATAGGTGGCTGAACATGAGCCAGCAGTGTGGCCCAGAAGACCAATATCATCCTGGCTTGTATAAGCAATAGTGTGGCCAGCAGGACTAGGGAAGTGATTGTCCCCTTGTACTTGGCACTGGTGAGGCCACACCTCCAGTGCTGTGTCCAGTTCTGGGCCCCTCGCTACAGGAAAGATATTGAGGTGCTGGAGCGAGTCCAGAGACGGTCAACAGAGCTGGGTGAGGGTCTAGAGAGTAGGTCCTATGAGGAGGGGCTGAGGGAGTTGGGGTTGTTTAGCCTGGAGAAGAGGAGGCTCAGGGGAAACCTTATCATTCTCTGTAACTACCTGAAAGGAGGCTGTAGTAAGCTGGGGTTCAACCTCTTCTCCCAGGCAACTGGTGACAGGATGAGAGGAAATGGCTTCAAGCTGCATCAGTGGAGGTTAAGGTTGGACATTATGAGGAATTTCTTCACGGAAAGGGTGATTAAGTGTTGGAATGGATTGGCCAGAGGGGTGGCACTTAGTGCTTTGGGCGTGGCACTGAGTGCTTTGGTTTAGTTGACATGGTGGTGTTTGGTCAAAGATTGGACTCTATTGTCTTGGAGGGTCCCTTCCAACTCAGAATACTCTGTGAAATATCTGTCTTCTCCAACCTTAATGATTCCATGATTTTATTCTATGATTCCAAGTTAAATAAGAGATGAGTTCTTCATAGGAATCCTAACTCTGTTGTATTTACTTTCAAAGCGAATGAAGGCTTTTAAACACAGGCACCAAAAATTTCTAGTTTTCAATTAAAAATAATTCAATAATATTTTCCTGTTTTCTCTGTGCATTTTAGTATCTTCTCAAACACCCAAACTGCTGAGAGCTTTGAATAGATGTATTTTGCCAGAAAATATCAAATACTTTCAGTTAGGCTTCAGTCAGAGTACCCAGGCAAGATCTCCCTTATTTGCCATTTGGACTCTCCAAGGACTTCCCAGAATGGACACTAGGGATTATGACTCATCACAGAAAAAATATTGTGACTCGGAAATGATGGCATGGAGCACTTGATCTGCTCTCCCTTGTGCAGCTCTAGTTTTAGTTACCAAGGCAAAATCTTTTGTGTTTCCTCTGATTTTTAATTATTTTTTTTTTATTTTGGCAATATTGTCATTGGAATATTTTTGTCATTTTTAAATTTTTTTAAAAAGTGAGAGCCCTTTTAAACTACCTCTGACTTGTCATTATCTCTTAACCCATCTAAATTACTTCAGTTACTGAAAAAAAACAGGAAATGTCCATTCTGTAGACTGTCATAAGGTGCAAAACCTTTCCCCAAGTATGATCTAGGAGAAAGATCTTCTTGTCTTCTTAGATAAAATGTTTAAATTTATTGAATAAACTGTCACGCTCTAATTATCAGAGATTTCTCTTACTAAACATGCAACTTGAATTTTCATATAGAAAACTATTTCAGGAACACACAGGTCTGTGGAACAGTGTTGCCATCTTGTTGCTAGCAGCTCTCGAACTTCTGCACAACTCTGGCTTCATGTTAATTTAGCAATTAGGTGTTCAGGAAAGCAGATTAGTTATTCTTGGTACATGTTTAGTCTACTCCTAAGTCTTAGACAACTGGTGTGTGGCAGTTTGCCTGGACTCCTGCTTAACCAACCTGTTTACACTCCCAGAACTAATTAACATTCTAGTTACTAAATTAAAAAGCAGTGCCATGCAGGCACATACCTGGCAAAATCAATTTGACGTGCTCTGCAGCAGCTATGTCATCTTCAACCTGCACTGAAAGTGCTTGATTTGGAGACCGTCTGAAGCAATATTGTCTCACTTTTTCTTGTGCTGTTTCGTCCTGTTGCTACAAGGTAGCAGACTTATGAATGTTGATCTAACAAGGCCTGATTCGGGCATCATATTTATAGGAAATTTGGTCTGATTGCATTACCCTGTGCAAGCCAAAGAGGCCTCATGTCTGCACCCTGAGGCACAATCCACTTGAAAATTCATCATCAGTTATTTGTTCTTTTTGAAGGGTTTAGGATAAAACATAATGCTTTGGTTCATCATTTGCTCTCAAATCCAACCAGTGTGCAGCCTAAAGAAATTCAGCTATGAGGATGAAATCCTTCTTGAACTAGAAGATATCACAGAGGAAAAAACCCACCATTATTGGCCCTGTTTTGTATTTTGGAGTAATAGGAGAAGGACGTTTCTTTAACAGATTTTGGCAAAGGCACAGTTTAAGAACGCGAACCATGCTATGGATAATAGATCTTGATGAGCTAAATCCTTAATGAGCTCTGGAAATCCTGGAAAGCTAAAACTTTCAGGGTTGAGGGAATCTACAAGAGTTGATAGTCCTGAAACCTGAACTTTTCTATCTATGGAGGACAGCAAGAATATATGTACCAACTATCTTCTGCTTCCTTATGAATTTGTAGGAAAAAGCAGCTCTTAATCATGTATTTACTTCATCACTTAGTGCCTTCAAGCTTTTCTGTTTTGTTTTGTTTTTCTGCTGAGACTGTTGATACAGTGATCGTCCATAAGAACAAATGCTGCTGGTCTGTGACCTAGATACATGAGCACCAGCTTATTTCATCTACAACAACCAACACAATGTATGATGCTAAAATCTCTCCTGTTTGCCCCTGTAGGAAAAAAGGCAAGTCACACTTTCCTTTGACTTAATTAGATTATACTGTGTTATCTTTTATGTTTTAGCCAAACTCAGGTGAGGTACTTGAGGATAGCAGAGACCAGAAGAGTGTATTTTGAATCAAGGGGTATCTCTCTTCCTGCAACTGATGAAGGAGTAGAGTTCTTGGCTTGACTGTGAAAGTCTCATCTGGAGAATTTGGCATACTAGAAGTCTACACTTTATTTAGCAAGTTTTAAAAACCTGGAGGATTGATGGATTCATTATCCAGACCTTCTTCAGCAGTAGCCACTAAAGCTTCCTGGGCTAGCAAATGGCTAACCCATCCCAGGTGCTCCTGAAAGAGCTTCAATAAGCTCCAGCATGTGATTCTGTAACACTTGTCAGCCCAAGTGAGGGGAGGGAAGGGGGGGAGGCAGGAATCACATGATCACCTGAGGACGAGCAGTCTGTGTCTTCTGCTACCAAGAAAACTGTTCAGCATTTTGCAGTTTCTCCAATTTTTCTTGCACAGTGTATTGTGTGCTGCCTCATTTGGTATGCAAAGGCTGTGTTTAAATAAGATCATTAAAGCTATTTTGAGAAAATTGTGAGGATTCAGCGTAACCAAGACATTTGGAAAGTGGTTCTAGGCAGGAGTTTCTTTCTATCTTTTGTTGCATCATTTGGATAAATCTGCTATTTATTATTTTACAAGCAGCAAAATATGGATTTTCAGGATCTGCTGTGATACAGAAGTTAAGTAGTGCATGTTTACAAAAATATTTATTTATATCCCTAAGGTGAAAGGGAGACACAGTGCATTCTGTGTACCAGTACATACTGAATCAAGGAACAATCATACTTCAGTAATAAATAGTGCAGGGTATATTCCCAAGATGCAGCCCTACAGATATTAAATTCCAATTTACATTTGAAGAAGTTATGTGAAACATTCTGCGGCTTAAGGACAGGTCATGAAAATGAGAATGCCAGTTAATGCATTTAAATTAGTCTAAATATGCATTTTCTCTCAGGGAACAGAGGACTACTGTTCAAAAATGTGTAAGGTGAGTAACCAACATAGGCGAAATTCAAAATTCGGGCTGTCATCCCAAAGAATAAATGTTTTAATGTTTTAAAGCCACTGTTATATGTGGGGCTTTCCCAGCTGTATGCCTGGTCCAGTCAGCAGGCAGGCTGCTGGTCAGGCAGGGAGCAATCACAGGAGGCTTCCTGGCTCCTGCGGGTGGACTTGCAAGTCCCAGGTGCCCCCACCCCAGCTGTTTAATGGTGATCAGTGGTTTTGAAGCAGGGCTTTTCTATGGTGGAGGGACTGCTTGCACTTCAGGCCTCTGATTCAGCAGCAAAATGTAAGAAAGCTTATCCTCTGCTGGATGTACCATACACGTTTCATAGCCCAACAGCATCCAGGGTGTCAATCTTCATTTGCCCATCGCAACACTCTGCCCTTTGAAACGGGTTCCCTCAAATGAGATTTGAAAGGTGAACAGCTATGCAAGCTTCTTCCAAGGGTCCTGTAACACATCGTTGATGGAGGAGCTGGGCAGAGCTGTGCCTTGTGCCACAGTCTGTCTGTGTGGCTGTGAGCGGCTGCGGTACCTTTTCCTCTCCAGGGAGTGCCGTTGCTTCAGATGGCCCTCCTGCAGCCTTTGCAAATATCGTCCCATGGATAGCAAACTTTTGTGTTTGGTATGAATACATGGGAAGCCTGGTGTTCTCAATTCAAATTATTTCATGAAAGTAGAAGCTATGCCTTGGGTTCTAAACATAATAAACAATGAACGAAGACCAGGTGGTTTTATTATAATCTATAAACATTTTGCTGCATCATCACCTGGCATTCCACTTTTCCCTGTCAAAGCTTATCTGTGGAAGAGGCCTTACACTTGCAGTTATTGCTGTCATCCCTTGCACAATTACAAAAAAGTGAAGTAGGAATTTATGATCCATGTCAGCAGCTCACTGCTGATGTCAAAGAGCTTTGCTATATTTCGGGGAAAGCATGATCTAATCTCAATCTTTTGCTTGGTGGAACAAAATTACAAATAAAGTAAAAACCCTTAGAAGAAGAAGCTAGGAAATGTAAAATCAATTAATAGTGTCCATATCAACATTTTCTAAATTTTCTATTCAAAAAGTCCCAGAAAATCATGCTAATATTTGCATATTTTAATTGAAACACATTAGAGTACAAGAAAGGAAGTATTCCATAATTCTTTCTGTGTGGTTTAGTATCTTGATGCTTGCTGTCTTTGATATAATAAATTTAGAACAGAAAAAAAAATAAATACATTTTGTTATTAGTTCCTTTCTTTTGAACAAGAATGAGCTTTGTGGTAATGAACTGTTTGCAGAATCTTTATTTGTAAACTGCATGGGTGTGAAGCCAGTGTTAAAGATTGAAGTATTTAATGGGAGAATCATCTTGCACCTCATTTCTAGTCTCTGTTTTACAGATGTCTAGACAGAGAGAGAAAAAAGAGGAATCCACTTGTCTGAATATATACTAAATGCTTTAATGCCTCTCCCCAGCGACACACTGTTCAGATTACCTGAATTCATAAAAGATGAGATATGGGCAAATGCTTGTGTGAGTTCCCACTCTTCTTTAGGAAGAAACTTTGATCCAATGTTCCTCTGCCTTCCTCCACGCAAATAAAACAGATAAAACTAAGTACATACTAAATTAAGATTTGCATATCTAAATGTAGGCTCTGCAGTAGCCACTTTTGTTCAAAATGAGATTTGAGGGTGAAATGCACAGTTTTTAAAAAAAAAGTCTTAGTCCAGTGTCAAAAAAAAACCAAAAAACAACATAACCTCTGCAAATGAAATGCTGTGAATTATTAAGATTTTTCCCTCAGTTAGTAAGATTATTTCTCAATAGGCTTGCCCTGCATTTAAACTGTGTTCTGGGTGTCCTTTCCTGCAACTAGAGCAAGACGCTGGGCCAGACGGGAGGCAGGTTTGGCATCACAGGGAGAAATTTGCTTCCTCTGAATCATTAAGTTTTGCAAGGCAGCCTCAGTCTAGGTCCTTGCATTAGAGGCATGAAGCTGATTATTGCAACTGGCAAACCTACCAAGGAGCCTCAGAATTGATGGTCATCCCGTGGTGCAGAATTAATACTATAATCTTTCTTCTTTTCTCCTGTGGAAATGCTTAATGCATACTGACGAGGCTGGTATGCCTGCTCACTGGCCAGCTTTTTGAGATTCACCTCAGGTGCTTTTAAGTGGGTTTTTTGTTTCAAGAGGGAAAGATGGATGATGGTAGAGTCAAAAATTTTCCCCCAAAATGTGTCACTTCTTCAGTTTCCATCTCTTCCTTCCAGGAACTTCACTCTATTTTAAAGTAAAGGAAGTTTCAAGTTGTATTTTCTTAAGACATTCTTGTACTTTCAAGGTAGAATAAATGACCATCTAAGTGACTTCGTAAATATAAAAATACATATTTGCTAGGTAACATAAAATAATTTTTATGCTGGATGAGTGATAAATTTATTAAACTTGCATATATATATATCACAAAATGAAATGAGAACTCAGAATTGCTGGTTCTATTTACATTTTACATTTTCAGATATAATTCATTGTTCATACATGGCAAAAGATGGGTCTTCTCATACAATGTGTCAGAATATGTTCCTGATTTAAATAATTATATTTTTCTTTATAAAATCAGTATATTTGTTCTAATATCCCTAAATAATTTGTTTTTTAAAAAAGAGTCAATTTTTTATGTTAGTTACATATTAATATCCCAGTTTCTAGATAGAATTCAGAATTAAAATGTACTGACTTGAGACAAGTGTAAATACAAAATTAGGTTTTAAACAAAATTAAATAAAAGTAAGCAGTATTAAAGTTGACAAACATTTTTTAAAGAATTGTAAAAGGATAATTATAAAAAGGTTTCTTTCTATTAAAAAAAAACCTAACAAAACAACCAAACCCCAACCAAACCTACATTCTTGTGTGAAATCAAATTAAAAAGCAATTCTGAGAGAAAACACATGCATTTAAAAGAGGTTGCATCTCACCTGGTTGTTATGGCACCTTCATTTTCACCTGACAGACAGGTTGATGAGGGTCCATGGCTCCTGATGCATCATGGTGTTGTGCTGGTAGGAGGCTGTGGGAATTCAGGTGACAGCATATTCCAAGAGATGTTGTAAAGCCATCTCCTTCCAGGTATATCCAGCTTCTAGATTTCCTTTAAAAATACGGCTCTTAAAAAAAAAAAGGTATGAATTAGAAAAGAAAGGGTTTTTTATGAGAAAAAAGGTTTTTAAAGGATTTTTTTTCTATTAATCTTATTGAGTGTATTGTAACTGTATGAGTGAGTGAATGCAAAAGGTATGACTTCCTTGAAATTGTGCCCAATTTTCTCTAAATGGGATTTTCTTTGATGTTTATTGTTGCCACTACTAATGTTGTTTGTTGGAAAGAAGTCCAGCACCACATAGGAAATGGTAATTCAGTTTCAGGAGGATTTTAGAAACACCTTCCCATATTAATTTTATCCAGCTTTTCTGTTTATTTTAGAAATAATGTTAGTGGAATTGGCATCTTGCAATGAAGGAGGGTTTCCTGGTATACAAATGCTGATATAACCCTCAGCATTTATGGAAAAAAAATGTTGAGATGAAGTCAAGACATTTATTTTCCAAGCAGGAGATGTTGATTTTCTGACAACATTATATTGCATGGCCTTTATTTCTATTATGCCAAATGATTGATGTGGATTTAATCATTAGCTTGATGGCTGCTTTGCTAAGTGGAGAGGCAACTGAGCATTTTATCGTTATTAGTGTGCTGCATTTTGATTTTTCTATCAAAGGCACTGCTGGCCCTAATTCATCCCAGGTGTAAAACCAGAGATTCATTGTGCCCGTTGTTTGTTTTGCGACCAAGCCAAGAACAATTTGCTCTCAGAACACTGTGGATATTTGTTTTGATTTCTAGAGCAGGAACCTGGTTTTGATGAAGGCTTTCATATATGTGCTTGATTCTTTAAAAATAAGTAAGAGTGACTAAACTACTTCCCATATGGTAGAATATATATACTTATATACTTGAATACATGCATATGTGTATATGTATACATAAAGCAGTCTGGAAAAGATTTAATTTGCTAGCATTTAGGATGGTAGACAGATACTAAGCCAGAAAATATTTTGAATGCTTGGGGAGCCAACATCACAGATGGAAATGACAAATGATTGTGAGAGAAACGGAGAAAGCTGAAAAACTATTGGTGTCTGTGCATTTTCCAGTGTAGTTATCAGAAAACTAGGATTTGGGGACAGGGACAGGCTTTTGACTTTCCAGGTCAGAACCTCATATTTGAGAGCTGCTAATGCCACTTACTAAAGGAGGACGTTCAAGAGAACATTTCTGGAACAATTATGGAACAGTTCATCCACATGGAGAATATGTTTTGTCCACCTCATAGGATGCTTTCTCCTCTGAGGAGAAGAAGTGCGCATAATAAATAGGGGGCTGCTCAGCACAAACTCCAGGAGTGGTTTCTCTGTGTTGTCTTGTGCTGTGAAGTTTCTTCACTGAAAGGAGTAATGAGGAATTTCACATGAGAATAGAATTAAACTAGTTTCTTTACTTGGAAGGAGTGTTTACTTCTGTCTTGCTTGTCTGGTCAAGAGCACAAGGATTTACATCTCTATCTGTAATTATGAAGTTGGTCATTAGACACGTCCAATCCTTTTGTCAAACTTATCTTTTATTTTGAATGAGATTTTATGTTGATATGTCTTTCATCTTTATTTTCCAAATTTTTAAGTCTTCTTGTGCTGGATTTTTAAGATTTTAGCTTTTCCCATCTGTGCTGTGAGAAAGGCTGATCACAATACAGTGAAAAGGACGTGCTTATTTATTACTTCTGTTTCCAACTAGATAAGGCTCTTTAGGACAGCTGGCAGGAGGAAGGGGTGATGGGTATTTCCTTTGTGGGCTAATGAGCATGTTTGGAGGGGAATAGCTTTGAGGTCCTGCAAGTGGCAGGAGGTTTACAGGCCAGAGATGGGTATGTGTCACCCAAGGACTGCACTGGAGAGCAGGGAGCAGCCCCAGGGGTAATGAACAGGGTTTGAAAGATTTTTGGGCAGAGCTTAGTGCCACCAGAAATGAGCCATTGAGGAACTTGGCCATTCGGTACTTAAAGGGGGACTATAAAAAAGATGGGGAAAATGTTTTAGCAGGGCCTGTCACAATAGAACAAGGGGTGATGGTTTTAAACTAAAAGGGGGTTGACTGAGATTACATAGCAGGAAGAAGCTTTTTACTATTAGGGTGCTGAACCACTGGAACATGTTGCCCAGACAACTGGTGGATGCCCCACTCCTGGGAACATTCAAGGTCAGGTTGGATGCGGCTCTGAGCAACCTGGTCTAGTTGAAGATGTCCCTCAGGGAAGCTGGACTAGATGACCTTTAAAGGTTCCTTACAACCCAAATTAATCTGTGATTCTATGAACTCCAAACCTCCAAAGGCACTGGATGTAAGGTTAGAGGAGGATATAAATTCTTCTCAGTTCTCTTCCAATATCCTATAAGGTTTTTCTGCTTTAAAGTTAATTATCCTAGTTGATATTCTAATAAAAGCTGCCTTTTTTGAGCTTAAAACCCTTTCATATTTCTTTTGGGCATTCTATGCAGAGGAAGGTCAAGACATATTGCCTCAAAACTCACGGCTTGAAGTGCCATTGTACGGCACACATTGTACTACCCAGACCGTCTTGTCACTACATTTTCACTGTGTGCCATGTCTTGGCTCCTCCGTTCCCTGAGCTCGACCCTCTACTTGGGGACCCAGGGCTATGAGCTAGCATGAGCTGAGGCTGAAGGCACATTTGCAGCAGAGGAGTAACCTCCAGAGAGGAACAGAGCAGAGAGACAAGTGGCAATGAATTTCTAGAGAGGAAAGCAAGTGGATCACAGTTCATCTGCAACAGCCGTGTGCCTGGGCATAATTGACAACACGCACTGTTTATTTAAAAATAAGCATGGTTTTGCCTGTGTTTCTTGGTAGCAGACTTAAACACACTAACAAGTAAAGTGGCTTTTCATGAGCCTTCATCTGTCAGTATCAAGGATCCTGTTTTGTATTCCCAGGACCCAGAGTACCTCTGAATAGCACATTATGTTTTCATCCCACTGTGCTGCCAGGCACTGTGCTTTCAGGGCAACAGATAACATGTTAACGACTGAAATAGGCTGTAAAAATGAAGGGGGAATTGTGTCAGCAATGGGAAATCACTCAGGTCTCTAGAGGGTGGGCTTCCTAATAGGATCTCAGCCAAGCACTGCATAGGCTTAGCTCCCAGGGAGCATATTCATGTGAACTGGACAGTGTCAACTTGTTCCAGGCTTCAGCAATCTTTCCCATACAGGGAGATTGCTTTCAGATGTAGAAAAATGTTGATAAAAATCTATGACATATTTGTTCTTGATTTTGGTTGTGTGCAGTCAACATCAGTCCCAGCAATGTGACAGTAAGGTGTCTTTTTATCTGCAGTCCTAAGGATGTTTCTGTTCTCCATATTTTGTGAATCTGTTGGCAGGCTAAAAGCTTTCTGCAGTTGAGTAACTGGCAAAGCTCTCATTTGCCATGACTCCTTTTGTTCATAGGAGAGTGAGTAATAGCAGAAAAATGACCATTCTTCAGGGAAGATCACCATTCTTTGGGGGAGATCATCCAGGAGCCCGCTCCTCCTCTACCTGCCCTTACTCACTCTCAGTAGCCTTTTTAAAAATCTATACGGCTTACTCCAGCGCTGACCTTGTCTAATCATATTGATTGTTAGTAACTGAAGGCTAATTAGGAAGCAAGTTGCTATGGTAATTCTTGAGTCACACATACAAAGAGAAAATACTGCTAAAACCACTAGTGCATGGTGACTATTAGCATAGTTAAACAAATTAAAAAATATAATTCATTCAGATCTATGCTGGAATTCAAATGAAGATACAATATGCAGCAAGGAAGATTTTCCCTTGCTATCACATTTTCCTCTTCTGTAGTCATTTTGTTCTTTTATTTGTCCGTTGAAGGAGTTATGTATAATTTTAGGACTAAATGACAAAGTAGGCTTTGGGTTGTTCTCAACCTCCCACCCCACAGCCCACACAAAATATGTCACAACAAGTTTTTTGCGACAGGCGAATGACTCAAGCAGAGGGTAATAGGACTTGGAACCCCCCAGATTTCTGGGTCATTTGTTCATATCCAGTCTGCATGTGTGTGATGAACGCTTTATTTTCACATGGGTAGGCTGATGGCTTGCATACCATGAGAGGGTGATCTCAGCCTGTGCCCTCAGGAGATGGTGATTCATTGCAAGCTAAGGCTGCTGCAGCTGGTTTTCAGCAGCACCAGCCTCTTTTGGCCAGACTTTGAAATGGTTCTGCACCAGAGCTGGGGTCTCAGTGGGTGTCCACAGTCCTTTGTGGGGCACTGTGGGAAGGTTTGATTGCTTTGGCTGTGCTGTGCTTCGTCTGTGGATAAATGGAAGATTTTGCTAGTCACATCTAATAGTCTTTTTACCTTATTTTTTACTAAATGTGAGCCAAAAGAAAGTAAGTGCATTCTTCCTTGTTTAATGAGGGCCTTCCTCCTCCTCCTCCTCCTCCTCCTGACCAGCTAGTAATGTCACAGACAAATCTGAGCTCTCCTAACAGGTCTCCATCTGCACGTCTTTAAGGAGGAGAAGGATATGAGAGCATGTATCCTGTTGCTACCCCTCTGGACAGTTTGACTGATGAGTTAAAGTGTATCTAGGAGAGCCACAGGTCTAGAGGTAGGAGGTAGGAGTGTACTGAGTTCAGGTCATATCCTGAACTCCAGGGGAGTTTCTCTCCCCCTCTCAGTCTTCAGTGGATGAATGTCCTTAAATTGACTTTAGCAGCACATAGAGAAAAAAGTGAGCAGAAATGGAGCCACTGTGTAGCATTAATCTCTTTTAACAGGTCTCATAGATAAATATTCTGTCTGGCTTCTTGGAACCTGTATGCTTTCAGAGATTCATTCATTTAACTGAAAATAAGTTATAAAATTGATTAGAAGTGTATACCACTTAAAAGAAAAATAAACAAAACAACAACAGCAAAGATAAAATCAAAACAAAACTAAAAAAAACCAAAACAACTAAAAAAAAAAAAAACACAAAAAAAAAGGAACCAAAAACCAACCAAAAGATAAAGTATGTTTGAACTAATTAGGATCAACTAAATCTGACGAAGCATCTGACTTGAGGCTTTGTGTAGTCCTGAAGTTAAATAGGTGCAACTATAGAAACAAGTCCTGCCGTTCTGAAGTACCCACATGATTCCAGTAATTTAGCCCCTAATTTAGTAATTTAGGGAAAAGACAAAAATTAAAACCCCTTGTACTTACCTGCTAAATAATCTGTCCTCACCAAAGGCATGGGCATGGGCCACAAGGGATTCAGGTGGGGAATCTCTTAACCAGAGCCATACTACAAAGCCATCTAGGAACTGACAGAGAGACTATAAAGAAACCCTGTTACCTTTGTGTAGAAGAACATGATGTGTGCTGGTACTGCTGGTTGCTTTCCATTTGCTGTACCTTTCTGCATGCAAGAAAAATGCACCTCTGCCCAGGGATCTGGTCCAAATCTGGGTAACTTCAAGATAGAACATCTTTCAGAGGGAACTCTAATCATGTTCCATAATATGTGTTATATTTGTTTCTTCGTTTTCCTGTTAAAATAATTCAAAAATACATGTTTTGTTTTCAGTCTGATGGAAAAACAATATTGCATTTGTCTTTTAGTTTTAATTCGGTATTTAACATGCAAAAAAAATCCTTTAAATCTGAGAGCTAATTTGCTCCCACAGGATTGCCTTTGAGTCTGTGTGCTTCTGTGTCCTTTTGTGTAATGAGCTGTGTGTTTTCTGGAGACAACACTTATTTAAAAATACAGGAAAATGTAGAATGTCAATGCAAATACAGATCCACTCTGTTAAAACCAATGGATCCATTCCTTCAGCTACAGAGTCTGAAATCCTCTTCAGCCTCAACTAAAACAATGATAGTAATCAGAAATGATGGATTTAATTTTCTTTATTTATTTTTTAAGCATATTTCATCAACATGAATTTTCCAAATGGTAATTTTTGTGGTTTGGGATCTCTGTAGGAATTTTTTCCCCTCATGAGTAGTATTTCCTCAGAGAGTTTTACTGTAAACACAAAAAGGTTTTGCCAGGCTTGCGTGCTATGGAAACACTGTAAGTTCCATTTTGTTTACATCAATACAGGAAATCAGACAGAAAAAATATAAGTATATGCAGTACATTTCAGCAAAGGAATCGACATAGTGACTTTTAAGGGAAACATAACTTTTTATTCAAACCACATTTCTTGTTCAGCCTTCTTTTTTAGTGCTGTGGCTAAGGAGGAAGATTTCTCTTACTTTTCCCTTGATGAAGAAGAGAGACCTAATTCCATAAGGCTTTTTGCATTCCATAAGGGTTTTTACATCATCTCTAGCTCAAACTTCTTTCTATGCCTCCACTTAAATATGACCCAGGGCAGGGTGGAGAAAAAGGGCTCTCAGGTAGATAAAGGTAGTACTCATACATAGGAGAAAGAAATTGTTCCCAAATGACCAAGAATTGCCTTTGGGTTCTCAAGGGTTTTGCCTCATTCCTATGGAGACTCCTCAGGAGGAATCAGTGCTTAGAGCTCCCCATCAAACGGCTGAGTCCAGTCTGAGGACTTTTTGTTAAAGCCCCACAGCAACAGATGATAACAGAAAGCCTTTTTTTGTCTGGCACTTCTACTAGCTTGGGTTACACAGCATAGATTTGGCAGCAACCCTTCATGGCACATATGAGCAACCTCCTTGTAAATGGGGTTAGATGTGCAGAAAGGCTGCTCTTGGCTGATTTTAGTGAGTAAGCACCATTGTGGGGCCATGTGTTTATTATTTTTTTGTTTTTATTGGAATATTGTGTGTGCACACACACAAGCATAGAAATATATTATTATATTGATTTTTGGCCCAAGTTTTATGACATCTTCCCCCTTTTAAGACTTTCTTATCTTGTACAGTCTTATTGTGTACAGTCTTGCAGTGTTTGCTGATAAAGGCGGGTTATTTCTGCCAGAGAAACTCAGGTGGAAGCATATGATTTTCCAAGGTTTCATAGTGGACAGCTGTTTAGTTATTTGTAATAAGACTCTAGATGTATTGAATCAGGCTCCTCTTGGCTGCCATCAGCCACTTGGAAAAAGAGTTAGGGATTGTATGTAATTCCCATGTTTGTATAGTACATCATCTCTGCCTCCTCCAATATAGAACCTGAAGATTTGGTGTTAATGCTAATTTTTGCTGCTTGTGATAGTATCATAATCAGATGAATAATCCTAATTGCACACTTGTTTTGTAAATCTTTTGACTTAGCAGGTTTGATGGTGTTTTCTCTGGCAATCTGTTAGAAGGTAGAGGTTTGGATTTAACTTTGGAAGGGTTAAAGAATATCCTTTTCCTGGGTAGGTTATATCTGAGGGTCACAATCGTGCAAATATTTATGCAGTAGCATCTTGGCTGAGCCTGGTGCCAAAGCTCAAGGAATAGAGTTTGTAGGGTCCAGGCCTCAGCTTAGACACAAACCACAAAAATAGCAAGTAGTTTCTATGGAAGGGAAGCATGAATGCATATAGAAAAGAGGAGAGAAGGAAATATCTGTGCTGGAAAAATGTATTTCATGGGGAGACTGTGACACTGAATAAGAGAAACCTAAATCCTTGCAGGAGGACATTTGAAAGATGTAGTGCATGGTGTTAGCAGCTGTAGGATGATGTCTATATTCATAATTGGGTTTAACATTGGGCAAGGCTAATATTTTTCTCATGATGGGTCAACTCATGGAGATTTATTTTCACTGAAGTGGGTGTATATACTACATTATTTGCTCTGGTGAATAATACTCAGTGTTCTCTCATAGGCCTGGGAGGATTTTTAATGCCAGAATTGAGGAGTAAGAGGGATTTTTTTAGAATTTTCCCTTTTAGCTAAAATGTTTAATTGTGCCTATCTGAGGTACTTGCTATTATGTATCTTTCTGTTTCTGTAATACATTGGATTTAGTAATGAACTGTCCTCCAGAGGCTTTTTGTGAATGTGTGCTTCCTTAAAGCATTTCAAAACTGTCTGTTGAAGTATCTGAAAACATCTTCTTCAAGATGATCTGTTTGGAAAGGCTGTCACTAGACTTTGGGTCCTGGAAGCCACATGTTCTCCCAGTCCAAGAGAGTCTGCCTATTGATTTTCCCTAGAAATTATTTTCCCCACTTCCTTGTTCAGCTGTTCTCATGAATGATTGTCTTAAATGTAGTCTCCTCATCTGCCCAGGTCATCTTAATGAACTATCCATCATTAGCTGGCTATCAAAGCCAAGAGAGAAGTAATAAAAGATAAGTGGCAATAAATGCTGCTAGCCCATTTCCACAGAAGGAGTTACGATTTGGGTATGAAGCTTGTGTCAGCATCTCTGAACAAGGATGTTCCTTCCTCAGCTGGACAACCATCCTTGTCTACCAGCGTGGTCTCAAGATTCCCTGGAGCCCTCACGTCTGAGAAAAAAAGTACCATTGCCAGAGTGGGTGTTTTTATTTTGGAGACATTTTTCTGTCTTCCCCACAAGCTTTCATAGTCAAAGGTAAAATTTAGTGATACCTGAAGCAGGGTGCAGCGGATATGTCTGCTCCAGTGGCTGGAGGGCACGTAATTCTAAGCCCCATCCCTCTGGGCTGCCAGCTTCTCTGTGGAGAGCTGACGTTTCCTCCAAAGACCCTTGCTCGTTTGACCCTGTGAAGCTTCATGCATTTTCAGCCTTGCTGGCAATAAACTAAAACTAGCATAATACACCCCCGTAGAGCTGGAGTATGAGGAGATATCTATCCCCCCAAACTGTACTGATTATAAAATCAATTCCTGCAACGATGCGGCTTCTTCCGTTGGATCCGGTCATTATCAGTTCCAATTCTGCAGACTAATCATGTGCTTTTTCAGATTAGAGAGACCAATTTAAAACTGTTACATGGACAATTAATTTGATGCAACCAAACTCTCAACAGACTTTCATCTGGATTGCTGGCATGGTGCTAAAGCACTGATAGAAATAAAATCCCCTTTGCTTCTGTCTGCTGTGTGGAAATTTGCATTTTATTTTTTCCCATGCCTGCACTGATTTATCGGAGAATATGGTTTCATGCCCTTTGGAGAAGACAGGAAGACACAGCATTGGCACTTCCTGATAATCTCCTTCAAAGACCGATGAATACACTGTTTTGCTCGAATTGGAAGTTGCTAGTAAAGCTTAGTTGGTTAAATAGGTATTCCACTTATTTAATGAGGCATGTGTGTACTTTCAGTGAAGTAAAGAGATCATGAGAAGAGTCAGTGTTTGAATTCATTTTTGAAGCGTCAATATCTGCTAAGAGATATTACCCTGCAACTCCCTGCTGTTCAATAAATCATGGTAGGGAGACAAGTTTTTCATGTTCACAAGGAAGGTGACAGGAGAGAGTGTCAACCGTCTATTTTTGAAAGGTCAAAAGTCTCTAATACTTTTAAGAAAAATAGCTTTTCTTTCGTAACCTTTTTAAATCAATGCAGTAGCATTTTGCTGTCACTTTAGAGGGAAGTTTTCAAAAGGAGATTTCAGACCAGCTTGGTTCTGATCAGACTGAAAGAAATAAGAGCTGCTCTATCCATGACATGGAGACAAAGGTAGCCAGGTGTTTAACTTTGCAGTTCAGACACATTGCAGGTTGGTCCCATGGGGGCTCACCCAGTGAATGCTGGGCAGGATTGCCTGGGCGACACCACACTACTGCTATTTATTCTTAAGCTTGACATAAATTGTGGCATCAGTCAAACCACTGAGTAAAACTGACCTGGTAAATAGCTCTAAAGAGTATTTATATTTATGGAAAGGGGGAAAAATAAGCATCATTGGCCTTTTTTTCTCTTCCTTTTTCCCTTAAATGAACACAATGCTATTGATTTGTAAAAGTGCAGAGAGCAGGGAGGCTGCCTGCTCTGGGAGTCAGTACCTGATACCTCCAGTATCACTGCTGATTGCAGGTAGCTACAGAGTGAAAAAAAGGGTTCACAGGAATCCACAGGATAGTTATACCACGAGAAACGGCCTCAAAGGGTGAGGTTAAAAGGCCAAAAGACACAATTATAATGCATCACAGGAAATATAAGGCAAACAGATCAGCTACTTAGCCCATGTATATACCTGCTCTGGAAGGGAGTGTGAGGAAGGCTACACAAGTTTATAGAGAGTGGGTCACTTCCAGCACTACAGAATAGGGCCTTGTGACTGGAGAGGGAATATCCCTCCTACACATCATATGCCATGTCACTTTTGACACAAGTTACCACTCACTCATGTACGTTAACCTTCTGTATGTGTATATACACACACATAGATACGCACATTTTTTAAAATAGACACATTTCCTAGAAGGGAAAAAAATGACTTTGTCTGTGTGGTCTGCTCTGATCATGAAAGGAATTCTTATCATAAAAGACATAAATTTCCAGTCTTTTATTCTTTCATTATTTTGAGATGTAAGAACACCTGGCTCCAAGATCATTAGTTTGTGAGTTTAATACAGTCTTGCTTTTGCTGTAAGACTTTGATTAGTCTAAGAGACTTTGTCTTTAGTGGACTACAAAGAAACTGCCATGAACTATAAGTTCCTCACTAGTAGGATTGTTTTAAAGGCCATTTCAATGCAACTTGATTTTTATGGGTCACGCTCTGAGTGCAGCCGGTTTGAAGAGGAATGTGTCACACAGGACTCTGTCACAGATGTCATGAAAATGCATGCCCAGCCCAGACTTACAGCAGATTTGCAGGCAGGTTAAACAATTTTCCATCTCTCTCCCTGCTGTCAGAGGCTCTGGCTATCACACAGAAATGCTACACTGCAGTCAGTTGCTGGTGAATAGGTAACAATTATTCCAGTTTGCTACTTTAGTGGTGAGCTAGGGCAGATCCCTTAGTTGTGTGATATCACATCTTGGCCTTACATTCTCCTTCCAGAAATATAAAAACAATTGTCCTTTTTACCTTTGTAAAATGTTTTTACTGAATACTTTTTTCTCTTTTAGGCTGTGCTTGAGTAAACAATTTATGTTTTTGAGGATCGCTGTTGATATCAATATAACTGTGGATGCAGTGATAACTAAGCTCAGGCAGATGCCTAAGCACTTTGCAACCACTGGGTGGTTTTGAGATTTGGATTTTTTTGAGAAATTGCCCTTGATTGTTTTGCATACCATCCATTCAAAGGCTTGCCTGTATCAGAAATGATGCTCAAATTGCCGGCTGGATTTCCTGCGATAGCTAGCAGTAGAGCTAATAGTATCATTCATTACAAACAAACAACATAATAACAGTCCTATCTTCTCTCTTGATGACATATAATAAGACATACATTATGAGCAATCATCTGTTTGTGTGTATTTATACTGTAAGACAAATCACTTGCTCAAACACTAGCCAGCAATCCCTTTTTTTCTCTTTGTAACTGCTATCGCACGTATTATTTGCTCTCCTCTGCAGAGGATCTGAGTCTGCTGAGTTGGCTGTTTGATGTGAGCAGCAGTGGTTTGTACTCTTAGTGCCATAGATACCTGTATCCAAGATAGTGTTCTTTGGGTTTTCCATGAGCAGGTGTGTTTTTTTGCCAGGTATGAATAAATTGTTCGTGCAAATTGTGCAACCAAAACCCAGATTAGTGTTGCCTATTGTCCACAATGTGTGACTGGTCCCCTAAACAGAATGGTTTTATTTTATTTATTCTTCTTAGCTGAATGACAGCCTTGGTAGGTATATATGCAGCCGAAAGGACAAAAATAGCAATGGCCTTCTGTCAGAAAACAGCACTCTATTACTATAAACTGGGATTCATCTGCAAAGAATGATGATGAGTAAGGTCATCACCAACAGGATTTCCTGGGGAGAGCGTAGAAGACGGTGCACAGTTCATTGCAGGGGACAGAGAGTCTTGTCCTTTTCCCTCATCCCTGCAATCCCCTGAACACAAAGGATGAAGCCCAACACCAGAAGGGTTACTGCCTTCTACCATTGACAAGTTTCCCTTTTGTTCCTTTTACTGATCTTGAGATCCTCATAACCTCAGCAGCTGCAGCAGTAATTTGCTTGGGGTGGAAGACAAAAAAAAAAGTCATTGCAAATGGATGTATTTTCGTTACCTGTTAAAAAAAACCCCAAACTCTCACCTTTGTAGCTGTGAATGGGAATGTTAGAATGAAAGCCAAGTCATTTACCAAATCTCTGAAACAGCCCCCACATGGGAGTGTTATTTAATTCTGTTTAAAACTAATCTTAAAAAAACTTAATATTTAAAAAACCTTATCTTGCAAAAACAGTTTAGAGGTTCCTATCTTCCTAACTCTCTTCATTCTTTTCCTTAACCATGCATTCTCCAAACCTTCAGAAGTGTCACGGCCTGCTTGTGTCCTACCTTAATCAGATCTGTATCTTCCATTTCTCAAATAGAAACAAAGCCAATAACCTGTCCCACTCTTAGGAAGCCAACACACTCTCCTGATGCAGAAACATTCATTTTTAAGCAGTCCATTAAAAGAGATATGTCATCCAAGTTGTTCCAAAGTTAGATAGCAGATTGGATCATAAAAAATTATTACCCTCAACAGCACTATCTGCTGGGTGAGGTCACTACTGTATTATGGTTTCTTAATAACCTTTTTTTCCCTGTATAAGGCCAACAAATCTGCAACATTTTTCCCTGAACTGCTTAGTGGCATGAAATCTCTTCTGGCTAAATGGATTTGCTAGTATTAAATGTTCTACTTTTTCTGATGGTTTTCTTTTTTTTCAAGACAACTGATTTTTTGGATTGTGGGGAATGGCAAACATGCTGCTGACCACCAAAAAGAGCACAAGCAAAACCAAACCAAATCTTAAAAGTGTGAGACACCTGCCATGTTGTTAAATCTTCTAGACTGTAGTTAGGCAAGTGAATTGTGTGCTGTCATATCAATACATCATAGGGGATGAATGCTTCTATTCTATTCTTCTAGATATTTCTACAAATATTTTATAATGCATTATTTTTAAAGAAAACAGGAAGATAATAAAAAGTCTTCGAGATATCCCTTGCAATGGCTGTGTACCTCACGTGGTGTGAAGGAATCCCTGTCTCAGTTGAAGCATTTCCTTGCTGCTGAAAATTAAATAATAAAGAGGAACATATTCACATGTGAGCTGGTGGTTCAGCACTGCTAAACAAATTCAGCTCTCATTGCACCCTACCAAGCACCAATTATCAATCCTCATGTACTTTTATTATTTTATTCTCCAGTCAGTTTAGAGCTCCTGGAGTGGAAGAGAGCTGGATTTCTTCCTTAAAAAACCCTTGAGGAAACAGGAGGGAAAGTTTCTTATTAAACTAAAAAAATATTATTAAACTAAAAAAATATTAAACCACTAAGATATTTTAAAATGGAAAAGGTCAGATGAAAAACTTATCTTCATTTACAAGGCTTTTGTTTGTCTTAAATGGGCCAGTAATTTGTCAGGTATGGTTCAGTTGTTACTTAGAAGGGAGTAGAATACTTTTTATATTCCTCATAATAATTTTTGTGATTATTTTTTGACAGTGCACTTGACATTACAATCTATTGTTTTACCTCAGGCCTATTCGAATCTATTTGCAACCATCATAATTTCAAAAGAACAAGATATCCAGGAACAAGTGTCGTCCAGTTTGCAATCTTACTATTTATCCAAGGTTTCATTCCAAAGATGTGCACAGTTACCTTGCCATTAAAATCCAGGAGACCATCACGACACCACTAAATTACATCTGTATTACAAATTTTACTTCCTGCAGCTGACCTCAGCCTGGGAAAATAGCATTTTTGCACCACTTCCAAAAAAACAGCAGTGGGGAATCTTCTGGCATAGCTGTCTTTACCCTGACCTTCCTGGTCAGCACCAGCATAAGGGATGTAACTGGGACAGGTTGCACTGCAGTAATGCCCACTTGGTTCACCAGGAGAGCTCCTGAGCTCTAAATTACACCAGAGTCTGACACCTCTCTTTGCCATCCCGCAGATTAAGGAAGCAAAGAAATGTGTACTCTGGACTAGCAGGAGATGCATTCTAGTGTGTTGATAACAGTAAACTGGCCATTTATATTCTACAGTTCTGTGACTGTAAGTGGGCGTTAACTCTGTACAGACGAGATCAAATAGTTTTTTCTCCAAGGTGTAAAAGAATTCTTCATGTCTGTGGTCTCCAGCTCCTGTTAATAAGGGCACATCTGCTGGTGGCTTAGATTTAATCTCTGTACTTCACATTGGGTCTAGACAGCAGTGTCCTATTCCTGAAGTTGTATCATATTTCTTGGGAACTTTTTAGCTGTCTTTATTTCAGTCACCTTCATCCCCTATTTTCTTCATCGAGTTGAAAGGTTTCCTTAAATTTCTACTAGTATTTTGTAATTTCAGAGATCCAGAGGTCCATGGTGGATGGGCCCTTATTTCTGATGCACGGGGAATGATGGCAGCAGGATGTGCCACTATAGTACAAACTTCAGCCTCAGGCAGTGTCCATTCCTGAGTGTTGTTTGACATGGCAGTACTCAGCAGTTTCTGGGGTCTGTTTTGTTATCTGATATCTAGCTTGGGTTTAAAAAATAAATTCCCATTGAATTTTTCGCTTGTCCATTCTCTGCTTTACCATGGCTTGAAATATCTTGACTTCTAAATTATTTTTCAGAGAGATCTCACAAAATGATGCCTTGGAGGTCATAGAAGCAAATGCGTTTTCCAACCTTCCCAAACTACATGAAATGTAAGTAATGAGCAATCTAAATGCACGGGAGACAATTATAAAGATTCATTATAGGCATATCAAAGGTTTTGCAGTTTGGTTCAGGTAAGCACGGAAGAATTCATAGCAGTATAGGAACATTTGAAATCTGCCTTTGTCTTTTCCATCTTCTTATCGAACTGTCCTTTTTTTTTACCTGGTCAACCTAAAACTTATCCTCAGATCACTGCCAGTATCAAAAGGTGGTGGGGTCTGCCAATCTGCGGTAGCCTGCCCTTTGAAATTATGCAGATCTTCTGCTGTCAAAAAGAAAATCTCAGCATATAATTCCACTACATCACAGGACAAACACAATTTTAACATCAATATATTGATATATTTTCTCTGATGTTTCATTTCCTCTTTGCAGAAGAATTGAGAAAGCCAACAACCTTGTGTACATTGATGCAGATGCCTTCCAACACCTTCCAAGCCTCAGATATTTGTAAGATCTTTTGCTCCTTGCAAGTACTATGGTCACTTTGAATGACACACGTGTTTCTGTGCTGAGCACTTTCAGTGATAAGACAGGATAATGCCCTTTCCTTGCTACTAGTTGCATATTGTCAACCCACATTTTCATGCCTGCAGTCCTCAGAAAAGCTGAATAGGTTCCAAGGAGTAGTCCCACACACAAATTCCTCGAGCCTTTCTAAGAAACAGGTTGGAACTGAGTGATGAGAAGAGGAGCTGGACCACTTCATATCTATAGAAACAGATTAAAGTTGAAATTCCTTCTGAGAGCTTTGGGACAAAAAATATCTCTCATCTGTCTTTGCCATGTTACTGCCTTCTGTTATGTGTCATACACATGGTCTTAAGCATTCAAATTCCTGTTTCTTTAACAAAGGTAGTGCTGTAGCAGTGGTTTTCACTAATGCTTGATGTGACATGATTAAATCCCTAAAATACAAATATATTGATGTATGATATAGCTTTATTTCATCAACCGGCCTCACTGAGTCATTTGCACAACTATGGTTGCCACATCTGCTTCCATGGGGTTGCCATCAAAATTCAGTGCTAATTGAATGCATCCTTAAAATAAACTGTTACTCAAATATATTTTCACAGCTTTTGGTGCATGTTTTTAACATGACTAATAATCTCTCCTCAGCATTGAAACCCCAGTGAAGTACAATGAACTCCATTTAACAGTAATGGTTTTTAATGGTCATAGCTTAAACAGCTTAAGTGGTGCTCTTTGGTGACCAAAGGCATATGCATCCAGCAGGATATCAACTTAACTTTTGTATGGCTGTCCACCTGACCACAT
This sequence comes from Neopelma chrysocephalum, assembly GCF_003984885.1. Taxonomy (NCBI): domain Eukaryota; kingdom Metazoa; phylum Chordata; class Aves; order Passeriformes; family Pipridae; genus Neopelma; species Neopelma chrysocephalum. The sequence continues at coordinate 2,902,035 of NW_020897773.1, read as the reverse complement.
ACACCCCTTCATATTTTCCTGACTCACACAATAAACTTTACTGTCACAAGAAGCCTTGTTTTCCTTACTCATCTAAGAAGCCTGGTCATGATTTCTACGTTTCAGTACATAAAAATAAGTATTTAATTTCCTGCTTAGACATTTCTTAAAGACAGTATGAAATCAGGTCAGTGGTCTAATAAGCATAGCTCCCAGTGAGTTAAAGAGTATATAAAGTCTTTGAAAATCACTAGTATCTGACGGGTTCTGGGCTCAAAAATGCCAAGAGGCATTACTTTGAATTTGTACTATAAGATTTGAGATATAAGATTTGGACTTTGGGAGATGAGGTGTATTTAGCACTACACAAACCATTATAGTTTAAACCATCATTGAACCAGAATATGTGGTTAGAGTTGTAGTAGGATTGTCACTCTCCCCAGAATTTTGACTGATTTCTGTTTTACCAAATTCATCAGGCACCTTGATTAACTTTTCTGTGTGCATAACTGAAACAGATTTTCTCTTAACAGTAGGGAAATAAAGCTTTAAGTTTGCATTTTCATGAGGAGAAATCATACTCCTATTTCATCTCATTTCAAGCCTGAGTCATTTAGCACTGACTGCTGTCTTTGAGCAACTCTACCTCCCTGTGAATGACACCACAGCATTTGTTTATCCCGTGTAAAATCCCCAGAGCAAGCTGCTATGGGTAGTACAGTTGTTGGATGTACAGATGAGTAGAAAGAACGAGAATACATTTCTCTCATACAAAATTGAAGAAGAAAAAATGTGAACACACTAATGAACACACTAATTTCAGTGGTTGTTTAAATGTGGGACACAGAAATCATAGCTCGTGATGAAAAGGTATATTCCCTCTTTAAATACCTGAAGTAGTGAAAGTTTTTCTCTTGACTTTAGTGGATGTTGCCTCTTTTGAACATTTGTCATTCCACACTCCCATACATGTTGACTCAAATATTCAGAGATTCTACCTGTATAAAAATTCAGCTGCAGCAGCAATACTATGGCCTACAGAAGCAACAGATTAAAAATGCAGAGGATTGCTTATCCACCTAACCATTCCCCTCTCCTCTTTATCTAACTTTACTTGCTAGCTGTTATCAGAGGGAAATGTATTTTGAGTAGGTTTTAAGCTTTTTTCTCTTGTGGGCACACAGTGCTGGAAGAGACTCCACGCTACTGTATTCTATTTTGTCCTGGATCCTCTTCATATATCCCAATAATTAAGTGCTATTTATTGACATTCTTGATGCTCTTCACTGTTCCCTGCTTTCTTCTTTTTTCTGGGAGAGGCTTTTCCAAAAACTCAATGATTTGGTGACTAAAACATTTCCTTTAATTTTACACATGACCACTTAATTCACATTCATTCTCATGCCAAAACTTTTCTCTAATTTATGCTCAGAATATTCATCTTCGGTGTATACTCCACTAATGGATTTATGTTGCACTCCTGCTGTGCCTACCTTTTGGGAGGTAAAACCCCCCAGTCTTGTATGACTATAAACAGTACAAAAGGTGCAGGCTTCATGGCCCAGAGCTTCTGAGCAGATGAATGTAGGTGTTGTGCTAATTTGTGGAAGCTGTGTTGGGCATACAAATCAGTGCAACACTGCTGGCTTCAGTGGAGCTACATCATTTCTCACCACAGGCACCAGGAGCAGGACACAAGGCCCCTTTTGGAGCCTTCTGGGTAGCAGTGGGCCCAGGTGTGATGCTGAGTTACATCATGCTCAGATCACTCTCTCTATTTGCAGCCATACCTTCATGTTCTCTCTTGGCACATTTCTGTAGGAAAGTGTCATTTTCTCCATCCCCTGGTTTCACTCACTAGTGCTTGCCCTTTTAGAAACTGAAAAGGCAGAAAGCTTTACTGTTTGAAAGGATAGGATAGTTAATTTAATGAGAAAGCAAAAACCTTGATGGAAGGCTGTAAAACAGCATCTGGTAAAGGTAACCCAGTCCTTGTATTCACCTTCCTATTACGTGCAAGGAAGGGTCAGTTAGTGAAAATATAAGGGAAGATGCTGAGGGGGTAAATGGATTGATGATTTTTCAGTTCAGTTAGTTTTTGGTTTGGTTTGAGTTGGGTTTTTTTGTGGTGGTTGGCTGGGGTTTTTTATACAATACAGAAGTAAAAGGTTGTAAACCTGTGGGACTATAATTTAAAATAATTCAGAAACAGGTTAAGCATCTATGTGGATAGAAAAGCTATCAACAGCTATTGCAGAAATGATAAAAATTGTAAGGCCGTGAAAGAAAACTTGTAAGCCCTTGTACATTACAGCCTAATTTTCACATTAATTGCTGGAAGTTAGGAGTAGGACATGGTTTCATCAATATCTTGTCACAAAACAGATTAGGAGATTCTGTCTGACCATGTACAGAGGTATAGCCAGACCCAGTTGCAACCAGCATAACAAAGCACGGGGACTTGGGTAGCTGCCCATTGTTGGATCATTGTGATTCTTCTGAAGTGTCCAGCTATGATGGCAGTCTGGCTGGGTACAAGACACATGGTCTGATTCCTTACACAGTGCTGTGACTGTGACAGAACTGTCGAAACACAACTGGGAAAAATCTTCCAGAAAAATATATATTTACTGACAGTTTTCATATAAAAACACAGACACTAAAACTAATCAGTTTTAGTGCCAAGACTGAGCCCAGGTACCACAGCCCATCAGTTTAACATATTGCTTGCAAGACTTTCTCTATGCTTCTTCAAAAAAAGTTGTATAGCCACTAGGCCTTATTTATGGGCAGGCAAGAAGCTCAGGATAGCATTGTCATCCTCTCATCAGCTTCATGGGCTTGTTACTGCCACCAGCTGTTGAACATTAACATGCTTTTATCTCTGTCACCTTGGGTACAAATACATTTCCTGCTCACCCCACTCCCTTTGTCTCCTGCACCTCGTCATTACTGGTATGGCAAAAACACTAAGGAGGGTAAAATACGGAAAAAATACCATGCTGAATAGCCTAAACCTTCTAGAAACACACAACTTTAATTTTCTCACCAGTCTTTTAGAAGGAGTGAAGAGAATTGCTAATTGGTCTTCTATGGTATATGCCAGAGGGACAGACTGCTTAAAAATGGTAACTTACTGACCTTTTCATTGGTACAAGATTATTTATCTGGCTCTCATTAAGGAGACCTGTGGCATTGTCTGTTTAATAATGTAGTGATGGCTTTTCAAGCCCATTTTCTTTCCAAAATTAGTTCTCATATGTAATCTGTGTCCTTTGGTTCTTTTCTAGAGAGGTGTTGATGTTCTGTATTAAGCAATCTCAGTTTACAATACAAAGATTAAAATGCAACACTCCTTTCAGGTGAATTTTCAGGTGAATTTTGAGAGCATAGAGCTGAGTTGTTGGAACGGAGGGGAAATGTAGGTGGCCAAGGCTTGTGTTTTGTCTGCAAAAGGAGCAGAGCCCTTCTGCGGAACCCTCCAAAGTCTTGCAGCTGCTTGTACCTGCCTGGTCTTATTTCATGGAGGACCTGGCACACGTGTATCTGACATGCTTCCTAAACACAAACCTGTACTTGCTGCAGATGCAGCAAAGTTCACAGAATTACTGATCCTTTGCGTGGAGTTGACTCTTCAATAAAGAGAAGTGAAGCTCCACTTCTTCCTTTTGCGTGGCAGCTTCATGGCTAAAGACCTTCCACCAGAAGTGGATGTTCCAGATTTAAGGAACCTGGGGTAAGAGAGTCAGAGGAACGTCTTGCTGGAATCAGGCTCATATGCAGCATGAAGTAACCAGCGTGATTAAGAGACACAAAAATAATGCTTCCTGGGTGATGTTGTATTTATCTCTGCCTACCTTGAGTTTGCAATTTAGCAAATACCCACGGTAAATTGATGAGGTAAACTGTGTTCCCAGATTTGTCAGAATAGCTCCTACAATTTGGCATAAAAAAGAGCGGACGTGTTGCTATATCTGGAGATAAGCAGCCAGAATCTTCCAGGAATTAGTTTCTGAAAGATTTTTTTTTTTTCCTCTGCTAATCGTGGTGCTATGTTTTCTTAAGTGCTGACTCCGGTAAGCCTTTTCAGAAAGACAATTAATGCTTTGGAAAGCAGCCATCAGCCGCCTGAAAAAAATAGGTTCTTACAAAGCTGTTTATGCATGGCAAGGGGGGACTCAGTTGTAACACAGATTAAAGAGGACACTTGTTTAAAGTGAGGCTACTAAGGAGGTATACATTATATGGTAAATATATTGACAAAGCTGTCCTGCAGGAAAGATATTCAGTAAATTGTATTATCTGCATTCTAAAAAGATTATCCACTTAGAGGCCTCTGGAGATTTGCTGGTTGAATAAAAAGACAGGGAATATCTAGGCTGCAGTCTAGCTAAATATTTTTTTAGTTCTTCTTCTGCATTTAATTAAAAGAACATCCTCTCCTGCTCCTAATCACCATTCTGCACTTCTGTGCAATCAGTGCCTTGTGCCACCTGTAGATTTACTTCAATATGTAATGATTTGTCAAAGATACTTTCTTCTTCATCTCATGCTGCTCAGTTGACACCAGTAAAAATTGAGCCCTGAACACTTTGGATATACTGGAAAGATCAGAACTAACCCAAGGCATTGAGGATGTTTTTTCACACATATGTGGTGAAAGCCCTGCTAATCAAATTAGAATTTTGATATGCTGGGAGGAAGTTGCCATTGGGAGCAGTGTTTGAACAGCATATGTTAGAATACTGTCACCTTTCATTGCTGCACCATGAGGACTGAGATTTTCTTGGGAAAGCTTCTGATGTCTTTTCCTCTGTCCTGCAATAGGCACACACATCTTGATGGCAGTTTTCTTCTTCATTTACCTGCTAAAGGAAATGCATGCCATGATTTGTATTTAAAAGGGCCTTTTAAAAGAATTGCATCAATTTTTAATGTATGACTCATTTAAAATTAAAGGCAGCTTTCAACTAAAATCTTGTATATATCTCCAGTAATTTAAAGAATGTATTTTAAAGTACTGTAAGGAGGAGTTAGAGATTCTTCTCCTATTGCTTCTAATTTTTTTTGTGAACTCCTTTTATAAAGTGTAAGTGCAGAAGTGCTTTAAGTAATAAGGGCCTTGTGTAATGCACCTGCTTCATTAATCATGCTTTCTATTTAACTGTATGTAATAGTTTTACAAAGGCATTTTTGTAGAGTTTTCTTGGTCACATATGACAGCTGTTATTTTTAAGCTAATGCAATGTCAGACCATCCTGACTCCTGAGACGAAATAGTCATGACATTTCAGCAACTTTCCCAAATTGGCTTCTTGAATATTCACTATACTGCTTTAATTTTTCCCTGCATGTAAATTATTGCTTTCTGTTATAAGATGAGACAGATCAAAGTTGGCTTTTCAGCATGTGAAGATACCCAGATACCATCTCAGGGAGCTCAGAGCAGTACTTATGCCAGTGAATGACTATTTTATGGACCTATGTGTCATCCTGAGTTCCCAAATGTAGGATTTGGTTGTCACATGCAGGCGTTCAGTTTCAGTTCAGATTATGAAACCTGAAAGACTGCAACTCTCCTGAAATAATCTAGGTTCATAAAAAACATCAGATGAATGATGTCACATTTTTCCAGTCTCAACCAGTCCTTTCTGTTACAATTCAACAATTTCAGGAATGATTCTGAAAAAAAAAATAAAATAAAAAACAGAAGTCACATCTATTAATGAAAAAATATTTTTTTTTAAGTGCCTGGATAAAAAATACCTTCTATATACTATTAATATATTCTTTAAAGAACCAATATTCTCAGTGGAAGGTCACCTTCTCTACCATCTCTTATATTAAAACCACAAATATATAATTAAACTTTCAAGAATCCAAATTTTTTCTTTGTTTAGTGGAGTAAACGCAAGACTTTTTGATGTCTGTGAAAAACTCCCAGATGTTCGGAGTCCAGCCTGGTCCAGCTCCTCCCTCCTGAACTCAGCCCTCCTTCCAGCCATCAGCAGCCACCAGTCATCTCCTGCTGCATGGCAATATTATGTTGGTCCTGCCCTTGTTACTGCTCTGGATAACAACATTTGCTTAAATTAGACATGGTACAGCTCTGTGAATACCTGTGACCATGTGTCCTCACTGGCTGTGGGCACAGGGTTATCCTTCGAAGTCAGCATTTCTGGGATGGTGTTTCACAGGCAGGAACTGCAATGCAGAGGTCGTGATGCTCAGTGCAGTGGGAGGGTGGAGGTAGTTAAGAACAGAGTCTCAAGTCCATTTCCACTTGCACAAACTGCTGAAATGTTCCCACGTGTTTGGTTCCTCACTATCAGAGGTGCTGGGGAATAAAGCGACATAATTCTTTCCTAATTTCATGAATTAATGGTATTTCCCATGGAATTAATGTATCCTCTATTAGAGTAGAAGGTTAAAATTGTGGTAATTGAGTTGATACTTTTGTCTTAAAACAGCTACTATGAAAATAATTATCCTGTGTCAGTGCAGTTGATTTCTTAGAATACAGTTGGGAAATTAATACGGAAAGTTTCCTGAGATCATCAGGAGGGACTGTGTAATTATCCAAGGTAGGGTTTCTCCTTTTACTTCAGTGGGGCAGAATTCAGCTGGCAGTTTGGAGAAAAACCTTTTTAAATTACAGTGTGAAGTTTCCTATTGGCAAACCCAACTTTTGTGGCTAACCTCTGTCTTTTGTTGCTGCCATTTTAAAAGTCGAGTGTTCTTTCTTCTTTTTAAGTTACCAGTTTTTTCCTGTGGCAGAGCAAATAATCTTCGTCTGTTCTCTCCCCCTTAGGTTAATATCAAATACTGGCCTTCGGTTTTTACCTGCTGTCCATAAGGTTCAGTCTTTCCAGAAAGTTTTGCTGTAAGTTTGAACATTTGCTTTTTAGTTTTTAAAAGCTCCCTTTGAAAGTTCTTCTGCTCCAACAAAGCCTTTCAAGACATGATTCCCCTTGTGTTCATTTATTGGCTTCACAGTATCATTTTGGGCTGTAATTTTGCAGGCATTGATGATAATGTGGCTCCAAGGGTCTCAGTTCTCTCTAGGTCTCCCTTCTACAAAGCGTCGTAACTTGCACTTTACAGACCACTCTTCCTTCAACTCCGCAATGAGCATGTGTCTGGATGGCCCAGGGGACAGTAACAGCCTTTTACTCCTCTTTTACAAGTTGAAATCCAAATCAGGATGGTGGCAGTGGAAATCTGTTGCCACCTGGTGACACTTTTCTGGCCTGCATGGGAAGAGTCACTGATCTCAGAGCTGTATTCTATGAAAGGTGGCCACATCACAGAAGAAAGAAGAAAAAAAAAAGAAAAAAAAAATCTAAACTCAGGGAATTATCTTTACCGTGCCTTTTTCTCCCCTTGCAGTAAAACCGTCCAGAGAATGAAAATTTTTTTCTATGGAAAATTCAAACACCAACAGGGAAAAAAATATTTGTGTAAAATTCTGTGTGAAAACAAACTATTTTTCTGTTAAAGCACCTTTTATTCTGTTAAAAAAATGTGTATCAGAAAAGACTGATTTTTTTTTTCACTGAAAAAATTTTGACATACATTTTTCAATCAGTTCTTAGTGTAATTCAAAGTATTCTTTTGGAGAAGATTTATTGTTAATTCACATGCAAAGTTCTGCATCTTCAGATCTTCAATTGGAAGATTTCTAGCTGCAGAATCATTAATCCTGCAATTGTCTTAGTAATGGCCATTAATATAAATAAAAATGCATATAAAACATAGAGAGAGATGTCTGAATATAGTACATATAAGACAAGAAATCTATTTCTGTAATACACTTGACATAGGTAATTCTGAGAACTTCACTCCTCAAAACCATCAGGCAAATGCATCAGAGCCTTCCACCTGTACCCCTTGGTATCCCTAGTCTTAACTAGAGTGGAATTACTGTGTCCTGCAGAGCAAGAGTTATTTGGTGGTTTTTTTCAGGTAAAACTCCACACTTTCCTGTAAGAATAAGAAGGCCTTGATACCATTTGAGTCCCAAACTAGGCCTTGGTTCAAACCCTGGTCCCATTGGAGTCAATAAGAAAACTCCCATTGGCTTCAGTTGTGCCAATATTTAAGTCCCAAAAATAGGTTTTGATGGGGCATTGATATTTATAAAGGGCTCATGCGGATCCTTAGTAGAGGGATACAGTTTTCTTGTGTGGGTGCCTTGCTCCCTCCCTATTCCTGCCTCTGCTGACCTCAGTTTGCAGAACGAAGCCTCTCTGTAAGTGTCACTTAATAAAGAGTTGAGGCTGCATTGAACTGTCAGCATGAGATAATTTTGGAACCACGCTTAATTTCAAGCTTTGCAGACAATTAATTTCGTTCTATGCTTTCCAACAGAAACAGCATGGAAACAGCCATATCCCCAGTCTAAATTATGAGTAATACTATTTAACTTCTTTGAGGCCTATTTTGAGCCGGCAACAGAACGTTCCTTTTTTCGTATCAGCCACAACTGATGAAAGACGGAAATTCCTGCTTGTCAGTTCAACCAACTGCATTGGCAGGGCTTTGTGTCTTAAGTTCTTAAACATATACAAAGCTTATAAGCAACCCTGTTGACATCAGCAGGGGAATGATTCATGGGCTGGTAGGTACCCTGCTGAATCAGGCCAAAAAGGCTAATGGTTTTCCTTCTTCTGGCTGGGAGGCTGTGAGAAAGGGTGGCCTCACAGCCCCTCAGATTGCATTTTCTGGGTAGTATGTTTGCTGGAGGAACTATTTCATCCACCTCAGGGTTATAGACCTGAGCTTTTATGCATTTTAATGACTTCAGCCTATTTGGGAGGAAAGTATGGGGGTGTTGGAAAGGTTTTGTTCCAGCCTTTTTTTTCAGGAAGATTTGTGCTCTGCAAAAAAAAAGTCTTGAAAACTTACATCATTACCCTCAGCCTATACTTCCTCAGATTGAATATAAGGGAAAATACTGTGTTTGAAACAGCATATTGTATTGAAAGGCTCATGGAAGTACAAAAAGGTGTAGTTTCTATTGTATTTTATTTTTCAGAGATATTCAAGACAATATCAATATACGAGTAATTGAAAGAAACTCATTCATGGGCCTGAGTTCTGAAAGTGTGATTCTGTGAGTAGACATAGAAAATTCATTATTCTCCTTGTTACCTCATTTCTTTTCCGGAGCGGGGTCAACAAAACCAGGAGTTGAGCACTATTTCATGCACTTCCAAATTTAATTTGATGTTTTAGATTTCCTCCCTGCCCCTGAGATCTCTGTATTCTGTTTTCCTAACATGAAAAAAATTAATATTTGGGGGGGGGATGTTCTAGTCCTACTCTTTATTTTAAAAGCACAGCAGAGAGCAAATTTAGTAATTACTGATGCCAAGGTTAAACACCTACAGCAACAGTCCATGTGATACAAATTGTGTTCAAGAGGATGGCATGACTCATAAATATTTACAGTCAGACATACCATTCAAAGACATTTATTACTTGGACAAAACATATGCAGATGTTGTGGAAATGTGGTATATTTGTAAGCAATGTTAATGCATTGATACAGGCTGGTTCATAATGCAGTTTCAAGCTGCATGGTTAGATGACTCTACATTTGACTTGAACAGTCATGTATTTTAATGAACTAGCTGGCTTCTTTGATCCTTTCTGTCTGTATATAAAAACATACTGTTTCCTCGCTAACAAGCTGCCTTCATTTCACCTACACAGTGGCCAGACTGGAAAAATTTCCCACTCTGTGTGTGTGGTTTACCTCACATACTGAAGCAGACAAGCAAGATTTGAATTGACTGATTGGGCTCACGTTGATTTTGGTGGGAGCAAGGTCAGACCATCAATAATTGAAGAAAGGCCAGTAGCGGGTCACTTAGCTTTATCTCTCCTTTTCCCCATCAGTTATGCACAACCTCTATCTACTTCAAGTTCTGAAGTTTTAAACACAGACACACAGACCCATACACGCAAAGGTTTCCCAAATATATATTCAAGAAATGACATTGCAAGTACACTGGTTCATCTTCTTTCCTGCGATGATAATATTAGCTGCTTAGGTGGGACTTTATATTTTCAGAGCACTGCCCAACAAGTACTGTGCATTTCCATAATACCACTAAGGGATGAGATACATATCCCAGATTTTTACTGTGCTTTGACCTCTCTTTGCCACTTGAGCAGATGGAATTGGCTTCTCTTTTCTCCCCAGAATGTCTCATTGTTTATATCAGGAAGAAATTCTTTACTGTGAGGGTGGTGAGGCACTGGAACAGGTTGCCCAAAGAAGTTGTGTGTGCCCCATCCCTGGAAGCGCTCAAGGCCAGGTTGCATGGGGCTTTGACCAACCTGGTCTAGTGGAAGGTGTCCCTGTCCACAGTAGGGAGTTTGGAACTAGGTGATCTTTAAGGTCCCTTCCGATCCAAATTATTCTATGATACTATGATAGAATTACTGACTGGGTACTGAAGGATAGTCCTTTCTGAGGGCTTAAGGCTGCTGGTTTGTTAGCAAAATTGGCCTGGTGATGTATCATGTCCACTTCCAGCTGCTTTGTCCTGCCTCCTCAACAGCCCCATTGCCATGGGCTCCCAGCACCCACCAGTGTGTGCAAGAACAGCAAGAGCTGTGCAAGCAGACTTGGCCACCACCACCCTGGTCAGGTGATGTCCTGACTTTGCCGTGGGACAGAGGCCCTGCATGTGCCCTTTGAGAGTCCCTGATTAGGTTTTCCTTGTGCTGTGGTGAACTTAGCTCATTTTAGACCCAAATTTGCTGATTTTCTATTCAAAACTGAAGCCACAGCAATGCAGCAGGAACTTTTGGTTAAACATTGTTTAGTGAAACCTGACATGTCCAGATGGTTAAAATTACCCAGAATCCATTGAACCCCCAGATTCTACAGAGAAACAATTTTAATAGGTTTAGCTGTGGCAAGCTCCGAACTTATTTAAGCCAGTAATTCGGATTGCATCTGAACTTATGCTATGCATGGGATCAGCACAGATGGGAACTGAGGATACATATGATAATAAAGTACTAGAAATTTATGGAAGAAATTCACCTTGCTACCAAGTCTGCGTAGGCTCTAAGATAGAGCCCTGAAATAGTGTGTAAATGGTACCTCGGGGGCAGTGACCTCCTGAACTGGGAGAATTTTAAAGTGTGTTTTAAAAGTCTGCTATAGCCATGAAATGGTAAGTAAAGGCCCCTATATCCAAGCTCTGGATCTTTTCCTCCATTGTCACCTGTTGCTAATATAAGATTTAGTGGAGTCAGTAAGAATGCTGGTTGAAGTAAGGAGAGAATTTGTCTCAAGAAAAACTTGTCTGTAAGTACTATAATGAGGTCTTGGGATTTAGGTAAACTTTATTTTGCCCTTTTTACTCTTCCAGTGCTATTAGACAGGTGACAGGAGTGTATAGTCCACCCTGCATGGCAACAGTGACTCTTTTTTACGACCTTAGTATCTCATTGCATTAGCATCATGTTCAGTAAGAGAATGCAGCTAAGTGCTAACACTGTGATTAAAAACATATATATCAGCCTGGCAGCTACAAATGGATAGGATCAATTTAATATAATAAATGTTTTAAATGCTGTAAGCAGGGACATGTCTCTCCTCTGTGCCTGCTCACTCATGTCTAATAGTGCTTGCAAGTGAAGGGGACGGTGACAGTTCTCCTGATCCGACCTGACAGACATTATAGACACAGAGCTGTGTACATCTGCCTGTCATGGTCAAAAAGTAATCCTTTTGGCCAGACCCTTAACTGATTTTCATGCTGACCTTAGTTCACCACCTCAGACCTTAGATAAGTGGGTCACTTGCATGCTCAGCTTTCGAAGTGAGTTAGGGAAAAAAATGTCCAAGTTTGCTGACAGTTTAATTAAATCAGGCCATTTCTGCCATCAATCAGACCTGTCATTGCCTGTTGGAGAGGGCGTGAGCTGCAAAGTGACGTTTAAAGTGAGATGAAAGATTGCACCATAAAGATGATAAATATAACTGACCCAAATGTAAATTTTTAGGACCGTGAAGGGACAGAGGGAAGGACGTTAAACGTTAATTAGGTAATGCACTGGAGTAAAAACTTGGCAGAAAGCCCCAGGAGCATCAATTCCCAGTTTCATTACCTGTGTCTCCTCTTGGGGGAAGAAACCTGGGGAGGTGGGACTGGGGCAACAGAGCAGGCAGGGAGTGTAATTTGTCAAGGAAGCAGACACAGCAGGAATCACCCACTTTCTGCAGCAGTTTGGTACCACTGCCACCCCCCTTCTGCCCTCCTGCCTGGCTCAGTGACAGTCAGTCTCCCTCCTCCACCTGCCTGGCTGAGCATGTGAGACCATGGCAAACAGCAGTCTTTTTTCTCTAATAACTGGCAAAGATTAAGCCATGGCTCAGAATTTCAAAAGAATCTTGCTAAACAGTAAAACTAAGTGGCGCTGACAGCACCAACAGGTCTCACCCCTCTTGGGATTAACCTGGAACAGCCTCACCAGCTGCTCTGCAGCCTTCCCAGTGGAGCCACGAGCAGTGCCAGCATCTTCACCAGCTCTGCCCTTACTTCAGAAACTTACTCTAGCTGTCATCTCTGATGGTAGCATTCATCTGCCCTATTCGTGTCTGTGCTCTCCAAAGTCTTTGTCCAAATATTGGGATCTTACCAGCCAGTATTCGTAGAAATTTCACCGTTTCGATATCCATTTAACAATTTTATTTGCTTGAGATCCCTTTCACTGCTTTGAATTACATACATTTTAGTCATGAAGTATGAATAAGAACACAGCTCTCTTTTTCTTTTCTCTGTTGCAGATGGCTAAATAAAAATGGAATTCAGGAAATTGAGAATCACGCATTTAATGGAACATATCTGGATGAGCTGTAACTATTTCTGTTTACTATTCTGAAAAGTGATAATTAGAAGATAGTAACTGCTGCAAGATTTATTTTTTTTTATCTCAGATTGTTTCAGCATAAATATTGTGTTTTTCAGAAATCTAAGTGATAATCACAACCTAGAAAAATTACCAAATGAGGTCTTCCAGGGAGCCAATGGGCCTGTTGTTTTGTAAGTAATATTTGGACAACACTTTTCTCATTATTGACTACCTGGACAAAAGATCAGAGAAGAACATATGAATGCTAGTATGGATTTCAACATCTCACAAACCTTGAACTTCGAAACCAGACATGTAGTTCTGAATATGCTAAAAAAAAAAAAAATCAGTCTAGATCCTTATTTTCACTTTGTCCTCAAGTTTTTGAAGTATTTCAAGTGAGAGATTTAGATTAAGATTCCTCTCCATGGTTGATTAAACTGTGTAAGAGAGTAGTACTTTTGCCTTTGGTTATTTTTCCACAGAAAATGCTTTTGATTTTTTGTTTGAGCAAAATGAAGAATAGGTGAGTGGTTCTCAGTGCTTAAATCTGGATTACTTGCCACCGAAGACCTGCCCCTGTATCTGTGGAGCTTAATTCTAAAGAAAAATTCCTGTCCTACAGGGTTAGGGACTGGGATGTCCCATCTCCTGTAGAGATAGGTATGAGAGACATCCCACACAGTTACAACAGGATGTCTTTGGTGGGTGATGAAATGGAAATTGAGATCTCCGCAGTAGAGAATTCAGCAGTAGGATGCTCATGAATCTCAGTAACCATTATCTCAAGCCATGATTTGCCATGGGGTCTGAAAATGCCTGTAATTGTGCAGAACTACTTGTTTTCCTGAGCTCAAACCACAACATGTAAGAGCTGTGACAGAGATGTAGGAGCCTTTTTTTGTCTCACCCATTTGTCAGAACATTTCTCTCTTCCCATCTATCCTGCTTGTCCAGAAAGAGTGAAAGGGGTCATTGGAGCTCTTGGAAGATTTTACACAGATGTTAGAGTGGTTAAAAATCTAAAACGGAAGGAGAAAAATGTCTGATTAACCCTGAGTTCAGTCCAGAGCTCTTCTGAAGGCATTTTGTTTCCACATTGTGATGGCCAGTGCACCTATGATATAAAGAGCTATAGTATGGGTAACTGCATTCTGTTTCACTTCCCTCACTTCCTAAAAGCGTCTTCATTCTTTGGAAAAGACTGCCAGTGGAGCATCTTTTCATCAGTAATGTCAGAGATGTTTCTTAGGAAAATCATTGTTTCCTGTAGCAAAAAGAAAATGCATTTTCTTTGCAAGCTATAACTGATACAGTCATATTCTGGGTGTTTATCAAATTGATTTGCCTGTGGTTAAGATTCATTTGATAGTTCAATTCCTAACACTGAGTTATTTGTGTAAAAAGTTTTCTGTTCCATTACCAATACATCCACTATTCCATGGATGGGAAATTACCTTTTTATCCTGGATGAGATCATGAAAGAAGAGCCTTCTTACGCATCCATCAGCGTAGTGTACACCAGGGATGCGCTTTCACTTGTGGAATGACTGACCCATAATCATATCTTTGCTGGGAGAAAAAGTTTTGCTGCAATCAAATCCATGTTGCAGACTGCAATGTTTTATTAGAATGAACATTGGGGGGGTTAACTCTTGACCTTCTTGAACGAGTGTTCTACAGTCAATTAGTTTCAACTTCTATTTTACAATTCAGCGTATTAAAATAATGTGAAAGAAACACAAATAATCAGAAAGCACCAGTCTTAGCCCTTGAACAGACTACAGAGTTTCACAAATCAATTCCTCTCTCAGACTTACTGCTCTAAGCTGAATTAGAATATCTCTTTTGGATAGACATCAAGTTTTGAATTAAAAGATTTCAGTGCTGACAGTAGGCAAGTAAATCCAGCAGCTAATAATCCCCACACCTATACATATTGCTTCTATACAGAAATACACTGTGTTTCCAGCTTGGAGTTTCATAGCTTCAGTTTTCAGCCATATTGTGTCATTTAATTGTTTTCTGCTGCTCTCGGAGCTGTAGTGGCTCACACCAGATTTTGCTGGAGTCCTTAGTTCTCTGACTATGTCCTGACTCGATGCAAGGCATGGTATGGCAGTGGTCCATCCTACCCTTGCAATTTGTCGTCAATGGGAAACCCACCTATGGGGGCTACAGGAGAGCTCCAGTATATCCCCAGCTCAACAGCTGAGTCCCTGAAGTGCAGCCAGAGATCGGTTTAGATACATGGAGAAAATTCTCACCAACCACTTTGCTGCCCTCTGTTTTCTGCTCTGGCAGCTATTTCCCACTATTTCTGTATGTGCCTTTCAAACCTCATCAGTTGGTCAGTATTTTTGCTAATCCAACAGAGACTCCCAGTGGGAAAGGGAAGTGATTGGAAGAGAAGTCAGATTCATTTTGTTGTTCCTGCACCAGCTGCTGTCAAGGCTGATGACTAACAGCCAAGCAGAAATAGCACAGGAACACATATTCCAATTGTTGATGCCTTATGGTTTGATTTCCTATTGCCACTTTATGATCTTGTTCATCATGATTATTTAACTTATCAAGCCTCTAACTAGAGAGCAACATCCCAAAGAACCTCTGCACTGAGGTCTGTGTGTGGTAACTCAGTGGAGTAAGTTACTAAATCACCCTCACAATGTCTATGTTTGCTGTTTGGGGGCATGCCAGTGGTCTATTGATAACTATCCCTCACAGACATACCAACAAACCCCTGCAGGAGTTTGCAAATCAAATTCCCTAACTCAATTCGGTTTATGTGCAATAATTCACATAAAAAGAAAAATTTTTAAAATAAGAATAAAATATTTTTGTGGGGAAAAAATTTAGTATTTATGAAATTATTTAGAGATTATGAGAGACCCAGTAACCTTTTTGCTATTTTTAAGTTCAGGTGGTATTCCTATTCATATTTGCTCATTATTTCCACTCCTTGTAATAACAGTTTGGATTTGGTAATGATTTTTATCTAACAAGCCAAAGAAAACATTTTCCATGTTCTTTTTCAGAATTATGAAGTTTCACATGTTGTTAATGATGCCATGAGTGATGCTGTCTGTGGATTTAGGCAGAAAACTGCTGTTTAGTTGTTGGCTCGTGAGCATATACTCTGGGTGACAGTTTTCATTAGGCAGTGCACTAAGGGCAATAGTCAGACCACGCGAAAATCAAGGTTGCTCATTGCAACCTAATTACCTCTTCAAGTGTCCAGGTCAGAAACAGATAGCCTAAAATTTCTCATTGGTTACTGTTTTCAGCTCCTGTAAGAAACAGGCCCAGGACCTCAGAACCCTCTCTGTGAGAAGTGTGGCTTCTCTCATTCTGCCCTGCAGAAGTTCATAGCATTTTTAATACACTGGTCTATTTGCCCTTCCAGTAGAATTTATGGCCCTAGGTCAGGGCAGTGGAGTGGAGTCTGTGTTTGCTCCTCTGCTGCCACAGTTCATGGTTCAGTTGTTGAAGGTGGTACATTCCTTTAGAGCCTGGCTGTAGGCACAGCATGGACACATCATCTTTACCCAACACCAATTTTACAAACCACTTTATCAGCTGCCTGTGAATTTGTTAGGCTTGGCTGGAGTTCAAACAGAGCCCTTCCCTGGCATTAATTTTGTTTCTTAAACCAGAGAACAGAGATGTAACTGTGTGTATGGTACATAGCAACTGTCTAAACTTTGTTACATGCTGCTAAAACCTGATCTCCCCCTCACAAGGCACCACTCTACTGTATTAAAATGATAATAAAAACAATTTGTGCACATTGAGTAATAGAGATCAAATAACGTTGTACTGACATCATACTGTTACAGATGAAACTGTATCTTCAAGGGGACATGTAGAAAACTACAAATATTGTCAGTTTAATTCCCTGATTAAGCAAAAATTCTGTCTTTTCTTGGAGAATTAAGAGCAGAGCAGCCTCAGTAAACACTGTATCCTGGATCAGTCTTAGCCCATAAGAGCACAAAGGACTAAGGGAGGAGGACAGGGTGATTTTGTGCAGTTCATTTTCACATTTTAAGAGAAAGAAGTGTGTTCTCATGCTGCCATGATCCAAGGGACACGGTTTGTGCTCCAGTGGGGGAAATTTGGAGATGTTTTGCCCCAGCTGTTACACCCTGAAGCTATGGGGAAGGATTCCCAAATATCTCAGCCTGGAGATGGAGCACACTTGGTCCTTCTTCCCTTTCCCCACCTGCATGGCACAAGTCAAGATTTAGTGTTTGCAGAATGTGTTTTCTTTTAAAAGCCCCTCTAATGCTCTCTTTAATACATTCATGGGTGCTGGTTCCATCGCTGCCTCTGACAGCCTGTCCAACACAGTAATTACCTTCCACATAAATACACCTCTCCTAACCTCCTGTAATCTTGTCCCATTCTTTGCTTCAGTCTGTGCTATATTTGTTCTTTAAACCTCTGGGAATGTTTTGTTGGTTTGTTTTTTCTGTTCCTAACATTTTGAACAATGTCACCCCTGCCTGTCTTTAATCTCCTTTTCTTCCTAATGAGCACAAAACCTGATATACCCAACCTGTCCTCACATCTGTACCCCCCATGTGAGCTTCTTTCTTTGTGTTTATTGCTTTTTCCACAACAGCCTTCCCATGATGTGATGTTCATACAGCAAACTTCTACTGCGATTTCATCAGCCTTTTTTATCCTGTAAGAGTATTGTGGGATGACTGTTGCATTTACTGGGTATTTACTAAACCCAGCATCATATGGCGCTAATGGTTTATGTCCCTGTTAATTCTTACCCAGAACATTATGGGACTTTTTTCTTTATTTCTCACAGACTAGCATCACTTGATTGTTGTTTGCAATGTATATTAGTTCAGTTTGCTGGAGGAACACCTAATTTTTCACTGGATCCTCTTTTTAGTGCAGATTTCCAGGTGACCTGTTTCCAACCACTACTCTGAGAAAGAGTAGGACAGTCTAAAACACATATCCCTTGTTGAGCAGAAGTAAATTTGCTTTTTACCAAGATTTTAATCTGTTTTCTTAAAGGGATATTTCAAGCACGAAAATCAGTTTCCTGCCAAGTCATGGATTAGAACTCATTAAGAAGTTAAGAGCAAGATCTACACACAATTTAAAACAGCTTCCTGATCTAAGCAAATTTAGATCTTTGATTGAAGCGAACTTCACGTATCCGAGCCATTGCTGTGCATTTACAAACTGGAAAAGACAAAAGTAAGTGATTTAATTTGTTTTTCTTCTTGGCACTTTTCAGCATTTGATAGTAAATTAAATAAAATTCCTCAAAGTCTGGATAGAAAAGGTCTCTTTAAAGCAGGTAAGTAAATAGAAATAAATAAATACACAATACATACAGGTTTTTGCATGCTACACAGTGTACTGCCTCCACATTACAGGGAATTGTTAAATTCTAATAGCTGTGTTAGCTTACCATCAGTATTTTCCCCAGCTGCAGCTCTGTCCCCACCTGTTGTAGGTCCATGTTTCACTGGACCTGCTGTCCTGGATCAGCCTGGAGCCATGCTGAAAACATTAAATAGAAAAAGTTTGATAACTTTTCAGGAGGTAGCTGGAGAGAAAGCTGTGTTTGCAGAGAAGCTGTCAATACTTGTCCATCAATTCAGGAGGGTAACAGGACCACAGAGTGATGCAAAATACTGTTCTCTCAGAAAGCCTCGCTGATATTGGAACACTGTCAAGCCAAGCATCAGAGATACCTTATCTGTTGAGTTGACATCGACAATGTTTTTGGACGTGACTTCTGAAATGGTTAACCTAGAGCAGATCCATTTTACCCAAATCAACAGAGGGACTGTGGGAGGGTATGGTGTCTTTTTAGACTCCAGTTGTAATTTTGCATGCTTATTTTAATTTTCCATTAGTGGGTTGCAGTGAGACTTCAGGTATCAATGATTCTTTTTGAGTATTTTCACCTGCTCAGGCAGGCTTGAAATGTACACTTTGAGTAGTTAATGAGCCTCCTGAATTTGTGCCACTGGAAAACACGAGGAGCAGATGCCTATGGAAACCCCTATTATTGTTTGAAGTTCTTCCTTTACTGGATGTCCTGAAAGACTTGGACTTTGCCATGGCAGAAAAAAAAAATCATGAACCCTTGTTATAAATCAAGGCATCATCTTCAGAAGTTGCATAAAACTTCTTCAAAGAACAGTAAAACCATGCAGAAAAAGCATAAACTGTCAGTAACTTCTATTTTAACACTTCAAATAGCCATTTATTTTACTTTTAGCATTGTATTGTCACCAAACAATGGAAGATAACTGAGTTTGCCTGTGCTGATGGCTAATAAATATCACCTACATGTGTTTGCAAAACTGTCTGTGTAAAGAATGCAAGTGTGATGCTGGGACTGCAGGGATAAGGGAAGTATCTGTCAGAATCCATCCCCCATTGTCCATTTTTGTTCCAAAATGCTAAACTTTTCACTAGAACAATTTATCAGCAGGAGATGTTTTCACATACTCATGCAGTCTTGGTAACTTATATGTAGGAATGGATCCAGTCCTTCCAGCCCTGATGACAAAGTGTTATATTCCAATGAGTCCAATGAAAGCATGTTTAATCCTGAATCTGCAAAAGAATGTTGATGTCACTATGATTCATATTTTTGAAGGTACTTGGCTTCTGGGCTGCTTGGACCTTAAACAGGACCCAAATCACAGAATCCACCCCTTAATTTAGGCAACTGGACTTTTCAAAAACTATGTAAGAGTTGCTATTGAAGAAGGCTATAGGAGGAAACAGTCCTGATCTTGTGGTAAGCTCCCAGTATCTAGTCCCCTCACTTGGGCTTTAAAATAACTTCCTTGTCACACACTCACCCCAGGGAATTGAAGACCACAACACTCTCTTCCCCTCTTGTATAGCCCCTCTTTTGAAGGCCTTTGCCCTGGCAGGCAAGAAGCCAAGGAGAACACAAAACATTGCTTTCCACTGCTCAGGTAAGCGTAATTTTGCAAAGAAATGCCAACAAACCTGTGCAGAGCTCACACAATCCAGGTAAGGATGGCCAGCAAGCTGGGCTGGAGTACCCACAGTGGTGGGGCTGCTTCTGGAGAAGTTTGGTCACAACTTCAGTCTCCTACAGTATCAGGTGTGATGCAATGGGGAGAAATAATATGTAAGTTGGAGATGCTCCTGCTTATGACATATGATATAGGACTACTTGAATGAATGTGCATGTGAACTGTACCACCCTGGTCAACAGAACAAAATTGAATGTATTCATATATGTCTTTAATAGTTACCAGATACATTTTTTACTAAATATTAAGCATAAATAGAAATTTACTAGAATTTTTCTGTTAGCTGCTTTTTAACAGAATTAAAAATGGTAATTTCTTTCATACAGTCATGTGTCTTGTACTCAAATTGGTGGGAAACTAACATCCTTTCTCCAGCTTAAAGGGAGAAAATGGATACATGTGTTCAGTTTGAATACTGAAGATATTACAATACACTTCAAAAGACATGAGTCACACATAGGGTAGCTACACCAGCTTTCATTTCAAAGCAGTTTTCATGACAGCTGGCACAAGTTGTGAGTGCATTGAAGGCTGCTTAGGCTGTTTAAAAGTTATTAATAGTTTGTATAATGTTCGATCACACAACATGTAATATTTTTTTGGCAAGAACTGTGCTTGGTTCAGTGCTGCAGCATCATTTGTGGTGGTGGGAGCCGTGATGTGTCCTGACTTGTCATGCACCTTCACAGGAGACAATCACTATTCTGTGACTATTTGGCTCTCAGAATACTTCCAGGTGGTCCAGGGAGTATAAAAAGGATGCCTTATCACCCCCACAAGTGCATTTCTAAGGATCACAGCAGCAGCTGCTGTTCACATGGGAACTCTGGGAAGGAAATAAAACAGGGATGTGTGGTCCCTTTCTGGCTGCCAGTTTATGTTAGATTTTCCCTCTTTGACACTTTTGCAGCACTCGAACTCTTAGAAAAAATAAATTGCCATAGCGAATCCTGCTTGGTCACCTCTCCCAAATCTGTCTGTGCCAGAGAACAGGTGCTGTTGTGATAATGGGAAGCTTAAACCTGTTACAGTGACAGGTGCTTTCTAAATTTTGGAGAAGGTGGAATCAAGCTCTGCCAGTCTGAGACACAAATTTTAAGACAATTTTGATGTTTTTCCCATTCCCATAAGGACTATATGCTAAATATTGATCTGTGAATTGATCATGCTTGAATATTGTGATGCTGGCCTAACAGAAGGTAAGCTGCCTTCTTAAGTCCAGTACAGTATGTTGAACTCCCTCACATTTTTCTGTGACTGGAAAATAATATCCTTGAAGTGTGGATAGGGCAGAGGTTGGATGTTAAAACCCTCAACTTGACATATACCATTATGAACTTCAGTAAGCTTTTGACTTCCTTTGACATAAAGATCACCTTCTGCCTAAAAGAATGACATTGATATGACTCTGTCCTTACACTTGATCGTTATTCTTCAAAGGACCTGTCACTTGAAATCCTACTTTTTCAAAAAATGTGGCAGAATCAGGAGTCATGTTTGGGCCTTGTCTCATGAGAACATACCATCAGTTGCTCACAACTCACCTGATGTCACCTTTTGGTGAGAATGATTGGTTTGAGATAGGGCTTAATACAGAACCTAGGTTAAGACTATTTGCTCTGCTGAGCATGTTTCTCAGCACACAAAATCCTGCTGTCACCAGCTCCAGACAAAGTGCATAAAATAACAACTTGTACAAAGGTAGTAATTTTTGTTTATTTTTGTCAGAGCACTCTGTCAATTTTAATTTTATTCTCTAAGTTGTCCTTTCTCTAGTTTATTTTTCTAGTTTACTTTGGCAAAATAATGCTAAACAGTAACAGAATTTTACAGAGTGAATAAGTGGAGTTTATTACAGTACCCATGGTCTCAAAAGGAGGCAAGGACCCACCCATCCCTTGGCAAACAAGGTTTTAACTTGTTGCTCTGAATGCACTGCACAGCCCAAGGAGTAAACATCACAGGGCAAAGATATGGTAAGGAGTCATTATCAGAGGATGCCTCTTCCTTCCCATTGGATTTCACGGCTGCCCATCTTACCTGCTCACAGTACAGGTAACTCGTCACCCTCCTTGGAGCAAACACAGCAGCTAACTCCATGGGACCCTGGTTCTACTTGGGACCACTGACTGTAAAATAATTCAAGAATTAATAAATTGTAATAATCAGAAATATTTAATTGGCCTTACATAGCAGTCTTGCCAGGGAATAGACTTAGGTCCAGGCAGTGCCTCCGTAATTTGAGAAAAGGTTTACTTTTAACTAATGCTGAGAAATGATTGGATACGAACATTTCATTCAGTTCATTTACAAAGAACCACCAATTGCAGTACACCTGGGTGACTGTTGCACTAAAAATGAGGGACTTTCTGTCCTGTTATTGCTCCTTGGAAGCCTATATTCCCTTTCAACCAGAGAACTGTTGATATATTGATCAATACAGTGGACCCCTCACTCATCCTTATGCGAGTAGAACACAGGGGAGCAAAATGTAATGCCTTGTTATTGCTATTGTGACCTTCATAGTGCATATTTGACCTCACAGAAAATCAGTTTTCTGCCTCAGTTGACAGGCAAGATAAAAAATATTGATAATGGTAGAGGATGTTCAGAACCTCATAGGAAATGTCTCTCACCTTCTGGTGCTGGGCCTTCATTAGTTTTCCTTTCTTGCAGACCTTTTAAACTCAATTTTTGGAAGATATAGTGAGTGCACAAAGTCAAAGGGTGAAATTAGGTTACGAAGAAGAATTCTCCCTTTTAAGCCACTACCAGTTGTTCAAAGTTTTCAACCTAACTTGCCTAGAGAGTTCTTCTCTTGACTGTACTGAAAGTCATGGTGGAAGATAAGCTGGGGTCCTGTCCTGGAAATTTTACACCTAAATTGCAATCTGGATTGTAGCTGAATGTAGGCAGAGCTGTGTTGGTTTTGCAACACATTTTCCCCTGCTTTATTTCCTAACTCGGATTAGGTCTGCATCCAAAACTACAGACACAAGTTTATGGGACAGCAAACTTCAAAGGCAGCCTAGGAGAAGTTGTTGTAAAGTCTGACCCTTCATTTCATGTTTATACAGGAATATATCTTGATATTTCTTAACTTGATGGACCTAGTCATCTTTCTATCATCTCAGCCAAAATATTTGTTTCTTCTGTTTGTCTAGAGATGGAGAAGGGCATAGAGCTAACACACTATGAAATAAAACCAAACACAAAACTATCAAAAATACTAATTTAACCTTCAAAGGCTTTTTGTTTTTCCTTGAAACTCTTTTCCTTTATTTACTTGTGCTGCTAAAAATTCTTGGATTGTTTAAAAAATACTTTCTGGCAGAAACAAAAGCAACTACCTCTTCCATTAAAATGTTGGTTTGATTTGGTTTTGTTTAGCATGGTTTGGCTTGGTTTTGCTTCACTGGCTTTCTAATCCATTTTCTTTGAAGAACAGTTTTTAACAAAATGGTCTACTGTGTCTTGGGTTCATGTTGGCATCTGGCTTCTAGGTGTTATCTGGAAGCCTACATGAGCTTATTTACTTATGTTACTGGCCAGTAATGTTATGAGATACTTAGAAATAAACAGCACAAACTGGAGGTGTTCTGTGCCCTTCACAGTGATGGTCAAAACCTCTAGGAAAAAGGGAATTTGAGAATAATATTAAGGGATCATAGCATTATTGTGGTTCAACAGAGTCCTTATGAACACAGATTAATTGACTAATTCTTCAAAGCTCAGTCTTACATTGCTATTCATCATCATGTATTTCCCCCACGCACAAATCAGCTTATCAATGACAGGCTATGTGAGAAATTCAGTTCAAATAAGGGAGGCTTCTTAGAGAACCTGTTATCCAGGTGGATAACTCTATCATGGGTGTTAGGCAAACATTAGGCTTTTGTTTCCCTTACATTTTATGATGTTTCCAAATCGCTTACATGTTCTTGTAATATTTTATAAATAAGGACCACCCAGACTATCAATTTCAAGCTCCAGGTAATCTATATAATCAGCTAAACAGAAGAACTGAGCTGTTAATGGAAACTGGATGATTTTGTGTTGTATGTCTCACACTGTGTCTCTTAGCTTCCAACTCCACTCTTTTTACAATTTCAGCACCGAATTACATCCGATATGTGTCACGTCTCAGGCCAAGAAAGACCTTAAGGAGCAGCCTGGTGAAAAGCTACAGATACAATCCAGAGCTGAAGATTATATTTCAAGCTACGGCACAGGATTTGATCCAGGAGAGAATGACTTTGACTACGGTTTATGCAACGAAGTAGTTAACGTAGCTTGCTCACCAAAACCTGATGCTTTCAATCCATGTGAAGATATCATGGGATACAACATTCTACGAGTCCTGATATGGTTTATCAGCATTTTAGCTATCACTGGGAACATTGTTGTCCTCATTATTTTAATAAGCAGCCAATACAAGCTCACTGTACCTCGCTTCCTGATGTGCAATCTTGCATTTGCAGACCTCTGCATAGGCATCTATCTGTTGTGTATTGCATCTGTGGATATCCAGACCAAAAGCCAGTATTACAACTACGCCATAGACTGGCAAACTGGGGCAGGATGCAATACTGCAGGATTTTTCACAGTGTTTGCGAGTGAACTGTCAGTCTACACACTGACTGTGATCACCCTGGAGAGGTGGCACACCATCACCTATGCCATGCAGCTGCACCGCAAGGTTCGATTGCGTCACGCTGTGATTATAATGGTTTTTGGCTGGCTGTTTGCTTTCACAGTAGCACTTCTTCCCATATTTGGAGTCAGCAGCTACATGAAGGTCAGCATCTGTTTGCCCATGGATATAGAAACACCACTTTCTCAGGCTTATGTTGTATGTCTTTTAGTGTTGAATGTGCTCGCATTTGTGATTATATGCGTGTGCTACATCTGCATCTACTCCACTGTGAGGAACCCCAATGTGATCTCTTCCAACAGTGACACCAAGATTGCCAAGCGCATGGCCATACTCATCTTCACAGACTTCCTCTGCATGGCACCCATATCCTTTTTTGCAATATCAGCCTCACTCAAGGTTCCTCTCATCACAGTGTCCAAATCCAAGATCCTTCTGGTTTTGTTTTACCCCATCAACTCCTGTGCTAACCCTTTCCTCTACGCCATTTTCACCAAGACTTTCCGCAGGGATTTCTTCATTCTGTTGAGCAAGTTTGGTTGCTGTGAAATGCAAGCCCAGATTTACAGAACAGAGACCTCCTCATCTGCTCCTAATTTCCACACAAGAAATGGTCATTGCCCTCCTGCATCAAAAAACAGTGATGGCCCTATTTATTCATTGGTTCCTCTGAATCACTTGAACTGAAACACTTGCATGGATTTGTGTCTGAGGCAGTGTGATAATCACTTCCAACAGTGCATTTGAATAATGACTTCAGCATAGCATGTAAACTTATGTTTTATGAGGAAAGAAAAAGTTATTTCCACTTTGCTATTTTTGTTCAATGAACAACCATCAGAGATGGCACATCATCTTCATCAGCTCTTGAAGACCAAAGTACCAAAGTCTTCTCATAGAATTGCCTTAAGAAAGAAATGAGATCATAAACCAGTATCTCCCACCATGTAGGCAGAAATTCCCTTCATTCTAGGAAGATGTTAGCTGCTTATTGAGAATTAAGTAGTGTTTATATACAGTCGAAAGAAAAAAAATATGTAGAAATAATTTCTTTTTGTGTGAAATGTGTTATAACAATGACAAATAATTAGGTTTTTTTCATTAATTGTACTTTCTGGGCTTGCAGAAGACAGGAGGCCTACTTAAACCCTCCTTGAGCACAGACTTACTAGGAGTGAGAATATCCTGTGTTGTTTCCATTTCTGTTGACCACAGCAGAGGGGCGGAAGACATCTCCAGCTATGTTGGTGTTTTCTGTTCCACACTGCATGGACCTGCCTTACTCTGCACAGAAGTGTCACTTTGGTTGGGTTTTGTGTTGATGTGGATTGGCAGGCTCAGAGAAACATATTTCGTCTAAGTTTTTCTCTAGAAGTTGGTTTGGTTTGGGGTTTGTTTTCAAGGTAAGAAAGCGCAAGAACAAAGGCAGGAGAAACCCCTTATAATAAGGAGGATGTTCTCTCAAGTTGTTCTCACAGAGCTGGGTTGAATTCACTTTTGTGTGTCTGGGCCCCTTGGATATGCCAAGATGGGCCAATGGGCTGCTGTAAGATGATACAAGAGGCAGGTTTACTATACAACAACATTAGTGCATTAACCTGCCTGGGCTGTGTAAAGGACAATGGACCTAGGTATGGCTTTTGAAACCCTGAATAAAAGTATAAAAGTTTATGAGAAATCCTAATTTTTTGTAAAATATTTTTAGGATTTCCCCTTCCCTTCAAAAAAAAAAAGAAAATCCTTTGTGTGCACATTATCAGATGATGGTCCAGACTGGAAGATCTGAAATAAACCATAAGCTGTGTATGTTGAAATAACAAAACAAAACAAAACAAAACAAACAAAAAAAAAGGAAACCTTTTCATTCAGATTTCCTGATTTTAGAGGATTTTTTACTAAGATCTCAATGAATGTACAGACTTTTTACACGATTTGCATATCAAACTTTCTGAGGGTTAATCATTCCAAATTGCAACAAAGATTTAAGGATGAGTAGGGTTTTCTCATGCTGATTGTGTGAATATGTGTGGATATGTGGGCGTAAAGAAAACACCAAAAGAGGATTCTGGGCTTCATTTCTCCCTCACAAACAGTTCATGAGATTATAAATCTTTGGAGTCTTCATGGTTAAATGTGATGTGCTTTAAATATTTCCTACCTACAACTCATAAAATTTCAGTAGCAAATCTTGATGCTTCTATCCATAATCTCCCATCATCAGCTTCACATTTCAGCATCTCAACCTGATGTGAATAACTGCAGGAGGAGATTATTCATTCAATCCTAGCCAGGGAAAGAACTATCAGCTCCCTAGGGTATAAAACAGGGGAGATCAAAAAGATTGTGTTTTGGGGGTTGTTTTGGGGTTATACAAGTAACACTCCCTCCAAGATCCAGGGGAAGGAAGAATGAAAGAGAAGAGCAGGAAAGACAGTTCATCTCTGGGAAGATCTTCTGACTATTCAAAGGAATGATTTTTTTCACAAATACTTTATATCATATATAGTGTAATGGTGTGCAGCCATTAAAACCCATCCTGATGAAAGTGACTGAATGATGATGTTCCAAAATGACAGATATTCTAGTTACATTTAAAAAAGGTTCCTGAGTCTATTCTTGGCCCAAAAATGAGGGGTGTTATTTGAAAAATACTACACCATTTTTGTTGATAAATAGGGAAAATTCTTGCAGTGCATCATGTCACGCTTTTTTTCCTGGGCACTATCCATTTGCCAAGGATGAGACCTGGCAGTTCAGGAAAGCACAGGCATCATAGTCTAGAAGCCAGTTTTGTAAATAGTCTTGTCAGGCACATGGGCTTGATACATCTGATCTACTTCATGCAAACCCATTGCCCAGACGTTTGCAGAATTAGGACGCAGTTAAATATTCTTTACAAATTAGCATCCCTAAAAAGAGACCTTGCAGGATTGTATCTTGTGTACAGAGTCAGACCAGTGCCAAAGGGATGAAGCCACCTTAGCCCATGGCTCTTTCTCCAGAGGATGCTAGAGTTGATACTTGAAGAGCAAGTAGAACCTGCATAATTGAACACCTTGCCTTGTCCCAAGCAAGAGGACATGTCATCCTGCCCACACATGCTGCTCAGGAGCTCTGGTGGCAACTCAGGCTGTGGCAGCACCTCCAAAGCTGGGAGGCTGATCGTGCAGTTGTCAAGACAAAACCTCCTTCATCTAGTCCTTAGAACTCCTTGGCTTTAACTTTTCTTTGGATTTTAATTTTAATAATTTTCCAGATTGTGAGACACATTGTGTGACCTGTGTCAATGTCCCTGTATGGGATATTGGTCTGTTTGTAGCAATTTTTTAAACAGTGTTTTTTGTTTGAAGAAAGCAGTATAAGAAAAAAATGCAAGATACATTTTTTTTGTTCTTGTAATGTACAAAAAGCCTGCTGGTGTCTGGTGTGGATTTTCTCAGCACCGAACAACATGTTTATGTTTCAATCTTTAAACTGTTTTACATTTCCCTTTTTGAAATCTATTTTAATAAAACCGATATCACAACAAAGTGCCTTGAGAACAAGTGTATGGCCCGAGATATGCTGACAAAGTACGCAATAAATGTTACTGCTTATCTGGAGAGCTCCGTTTTTGCAGCACAGCCTCCACAGTTGGGTCACTGTGACCTACGGATGAAGCTCAGCTGGTGAGAGACTCTGCACAGAAAACCCTCCTGTAGAGTCCTGGAGAGTTAACAAAGCACAGAAAGGTATGTTTGAAACCTCTTCAACAAATAGCATACTAAGACTGACCTGTTTTGGTTTTCTTAACAAATCTCTCCTCTATTAATTCATATTTCTTATAAGATATTATCCATTGATAGAGCTCAGACAGGCATTTTCCTCTTTTTCAATATATAGAGATGGTTCTTGTTATGTGATACATTCTAATATTTTTCCCCTCCTTTTTACACCCAGGGCTTGAAATTATATTTTGCGGAGGATTCTGCTCCAACAAATAAGCATGTGTCTGTGTGTGCACATGTGCAGGAGAGAGAGGCCACAGGTAACAAGAAAACTGAGTCAAAGCCTAACTCCAACTCACAGAAAAAACCTTGGAGTTGTTCTGTTTTGGAGCCCATTGCTAGCTTGCTCCAAAGACCACCTGACAGTAGACAATACTGTAATACCTTCTGGTTTTCTTCACTGCCCTTATGTGGACATCCATTGCATTTTAGACTTCACCAAGACCCCAAAAATGCCCAGTTAAAGAATTATGACTCTCTTTGCCCTTATGGTGCCACCACCAGTGATACCAAGAGACTGTGCTGGCAGTGAGAACATGATAAGCAACTTCTTCATCTGTTTGATAGAAGCATCATTCTTTCAGGCATGTACCTTGTGGGGAACCCAAACCTGACCTCCCTGAGAAACACTCATCTTGTGATGGGAAATGAGAAATGGGACCATTTCAGCTTGGCAGACTAAGGGCAGCATCACAGAAATTGTCACCATGGGTAAAGGTAATAGAAGCAGCTGGTCAAAGGCGTCAATAAAAGCAAAAACCTGACTCAGTAGAGAAAATGAACCATGATCCATTTTCTTTATAACTTTGCTCTGAGGGTTGCACAGATATGCCAAGCAGAGTTTGCTCATTAGAAGGCAGGTCTACATTTGAGCTTGTTAAGAATGCAAGATGAGATTTGCATCCCATTTAGCAAGTCTTCAAATCATTTGACCACATTTCTTTCCTGTAGATTCCCTCCTAATCATTCCACCGAGAACACAGCAGATAATCTTACATTTAATTTATGCAGCTTTGTTGTTAAGAAGAGTTAATAATGTGAAATGATTTATCCTCAAGGAATAATTTAAACATCCCTCCCCCTCCCTGAATGAAAGAACAGAAAAGAAAGGTGGGTCTGGTTCAAACGGTCAAGTAAGCACATACAAACCTCCTCACAGATTTGCATCTTTAATGTGGGCATATGCAATCTCCCATTGTGTATGCAAATGTGAATGGCTCATACACACTCTTCTTCAGTGAGAGTTTTTGTCTAAGTACTTGGTTACAAGCACATCTTTGAAAATGTGGGCCTTGTTGCTTTAAAATATTCAAGCACAGGAGTAGGATTTTATAGCTGTCATCTGGATAATTAAACTCTTCATTAACAGTTGTTCTCGAACCAGTGGGTGACCTTTAATTAGGGATGAAAGTACTCAGGAATGGATTTCAAGCATTAAGAAGCTGCAGAGGAACCCTTTGCCCCCCACTTTCCCAAGTCCATTGAAAACCTTTCGTAAAGCATTGGTTTTCCAAGAGAAATGATGCTGTGTGAGACAAAAATATGTTTCCAGGCCCAACTCATCAGACGTATGCTTCACTTAACCTTGCTGTAACTAAAATATTGTATTTCCTTTTTTCTGTCTCATACAGACTTTGCCATGTGTTACCTGGGTCTTTGTTAACCCAATCTGGACATTTGTATCAAGTTGTACCCCTACCAATAAAAGAACAGGGAAAATTAGCAAATTCACAATGAGAACAGAGCACAGATGGGGACACACTGTATTTATGAGTAGGTTGAAAATTGCAGGGCAAGATTGAGTAATATGGACATTTCTGTTGAGTTATCTGAATATCCAGTGCTAAAATTTTGCATTAAAGGAGATATTTTGGCTGAAGTATTGTTCCCAGGAACTAATAGAAATTTGCATGGGAAAATCCTATGGAGAGATAAACTTTAAAGGAAGTTCAAGTCAGGATATTTTATTTCATTGTTGAAGAATTGTGCAAAGAAAAAAGCAAAAGATTGATAAAAACAGCATCTATACACTGTCTCTGAAAAAAAAGGATAACAGCTCCTTTAGGGACCATCCAGGCACCACACTGGACCATCACCAGTCACCTTTGCGTTGCAATTATTTGTATTGCTTGTGAGCTACAAATGCCTGATTAGCTTTAAATACTCCCAGTTTCTTCTTTTCTTGACTTTGTTGTATGGATAGGCACGTATCCCTTGGACATCTGTATTCTTCACTCTTCATTGCCTCAACTTTACCCCATCTTGGTCCTTTTCAAAATGATGGTTTATGCTGTCTGTGCTTAGAAGTGTGTCCTGCTTTACCTGCAATCATGTAGGAACAGAATCCACACCCCTTAGAAATATTTCTTCAGAAATCAGCAGTTGGAAGATCAGAAGCCTGCTCATAGCTCTCTGTACCAGCGTGCACATGTATTCTTATGCTGCCTCCCAGTTTCCCTCTCCCATTTTTGGTTATTTGTTTGAGTGACTGTGGTGAGGATAACTGGCCCTTTCCCAAGCTTAAGACATTCTGCTTTGAAATAGTCACTGTTTGAGCCAGCTGACTTCCATAAATCAGGATGATGAAAATAGATCCCTCTCCCTGACTCTACACATCCCCTGGAGTTTGTTGGGGGGGGGGGAAATCTTATTTTTGCATAGGGGATATACAGTTTTCCTTTCCCACATTGTCATCTGCATTTTAGCCTTGTCATGGTGGCATAAGGCATCCCTAAGTGCAGCAGGAGAAACTGGGGAAGGAGGAGGGAGGAATCAGTCTCCATAAAGTGGGCCCATCAAAAGCTAGAAAAGCACAGCCAGACTAGAGCAGTTTTTAAAGGATCCCCACATGCTCCAAGGACTATCAGAACCTATGTCAAGGAAAAACCCAAAGCCATTCTCTTTTTTCATTTCTGCACTAAAGTCTGCACTAATACAGGATTCACTCTGCCTTGGGGTCTCTGTGTAGGTCTGTATGGCAGTAGGATGTGCAAATACCAAGTTTAACAAGGGCACCAGAAACAGAGGTTTTCCTCAATGCTGTACCTGTGCTGAAATACTCCGTTTCTCAGCAGAGCCAAGTTGCCTGGACTAGGTGAAAAATTGAGTTGAACTAGCCTTTTTTTCTAGAAGAGCCATAGGCATGGCAAAGTGTTTTCAACCATGTTAAATTAACCAAGGTTTGGGGTTTTTTTCAGCAACTTCAGCTTCTCCTGCTACCCATCATTACCTTTCTCCCAGACTATTTGTTCTTCCTTCCTTTCTTCAACAGCCGCTGCTGTTGAACACCACTTTTAGGATCAATTTCCCTTCCTTTCATGGATGGTGGCATCTTTTTACACCGAAGTCACAACTGAAGCACTCATTAGTCACTGAAAAAGCTTTCGAGGCATCAGTGTTCTATTTTTTCACTTGGAGGTGTTGTTTACCTCATGGTAACACTCAGAATATTTTTCCACACATTTAACACCATCGTTACTATTTCTCAGCTTCAGCGTCTGTCCTACAGTACACCATTAACGAAGGCACAGGCTTGATGGTGCCTTTGGTCTCGGTTTCACTGTCCCTTGTGCACCTGCGTAGACAAGTGCCATCATTCTCAGACCCTCAAAAGAGACCTCCCAGTTTGACTGCCCTGGCTATAGGTGCTAGCCCTGTTTTGATGTTCATCAGCGCCAGCAGATCTGCTTTCCTCCATGAGGAGTGCCACCTGTGAAGTCATGAGAAACTGGGGAGGAAACAGGTGACCTGCATTCACAACAGCCTTGTCATCACCCAAAGACCTCAAAGAGCACTTGAAGGGCAGCCAAATCACAACATATGTAATTGCAATTAGGCATCTCTCCTTGTTGCTCTAGGTAAACCTGCATGTATCACACAGCATGAGGGGGCAGTACCAGCAGTGCTAAGCTGTGCCCCAGAACTCAGGACGTTGGAGTTGCAGTTTGTAAAGCACCATGGCACCTCTCCTGTAAAAAATGCGTGCATGCATCTGACACCATGAGCCAAAAAAAGATCACTAAGAGTTAACTATTTGGGTAATCAGGCAATTAATTATGCAACTAATTAGGTCTGACCTAATTTCTGGAGAATAACTATCCAGGAATCCTTTCCCTTGTTTCCTCTCTCGGAATAATTCATCAGCAAATACATTTGTTTTCTTTCTGCAAATGTCCCATGTGAGTTGTACCCCAAGTGGCTTCTGGTTACTATTTTCCTAATTAAAGACCCTTTGTCCCTTTTTTCAAAAGGTGAGAAACAGCTCCAGTGGTGTCTGGCGTCCTCTTGCCTATCAGACACAGATGGTGATGCCTAAGGCTGTGAGCGAGCTGAGGCTGTTTGCATAATGCAATCTCCATGCTTTCCCCACTCCTGCAAAGCTCAGGTTAACAGCTGCATGTAGACAAGAGTGAACAATGTAAGCAGAGAACTATAGGTCTTAGGAATTAGGTGTCCAGGATTCATGGACATTCATGGGGAGAACTCCTTTGAAGGCTTGATGTTTTCGCATCTCTTTAGTCTTGGAAAACTAAACGGAACTGAGGGAAGAGGTTTTGGTTTTGCATGAGACAAGATGATCATCTACCCTATTTTAATTAATACTTGCTGACACAAAGGCTGGTCCCCAGCAGTGCCCTTCTTACCCTCATGCTTTTCTCCCCCTCCCAAAAAACTAAAAAGGTTTTTGAAGGGTAAGCCTGAAGAAGCACTCACTGCTAGCAGAGTGAGGAGAATTACAATTGAGGGAAGGAGGGAGGGAGGGAGGGAGATCACAGAATCACAGAATCGACCAGGTTGGAAAAAACCTCCGAGATCATCAAGTCCTACCCTTGATCCAACACTGCCGTGGTTACTAGACCATGGCACTAAGTACCACATCCAGTCTCATCTTAAAAACCTCCAGGGACAGTGAATCCACCACTTCCCTGGACAGCCCATTCCAATATCTGATTACTCTCTCTGTAAAAAATGTTTTCCTAATATCCAACCTAAACCTCCCCTGGCACAGCTTCAGACCATGCCCTCTTGTCCTACTGCTGGTTGCCTGGGAGAAGAGGTCAACCTCCACGTGGCTACAACCTCCTTTCAGGGAGTTGTAGAGAGTGATGAGGTCTCCCCTGAGCCTCCTCTTCTCCAGGTTAAACAACCCCAGCTCCCTCAGCCTCTCCTCATAGGACTTGTGTTCAAGTCCCTTTACCAGCCTTGTTGCTCTTCTCTGGACCTGCTCCGGCACCTCAATATCCTTCCTGAACTGAGGGGCCCAGAACTGGACACAGGACTCCAGGTGTGACCTCACCAGTGCTGAGTACAGGGGAAGAATCACTTCCCTGGACCTGTTGGCCACACTACTCCTGATCCAGGCCAGGATGCCGTTGGCCTTCTTGGCTACCTAGGCACACTGCTGGCTCATGTTCAGCTTCCTGTCATTCCAAACTCCCAGATCCCTTTCTTCCTGGCTGCTCTCCAGCCACTCCGTCCCCAGCCTGTAGCGCTGCAGGACGTTGTTGTGGCCAAAGTGCAGGACCCGGCACTTGGCCTTGTTGAACCTCATCCCGTTGGAATCAGACCATCTCTCCAGCTTGTCCAGATCTCTCTACAGAGCCCTCCTGCCTTCCAGCAGATCAACATGCCCCCTCAACTTGGTGTCATCTGCAAATTTGCTAATGGTGGGAGGGAGATGGAGGGAGGGATGGATGCGTGGATGAATGTATGGATGGATTGATGGATGGATAAATAGTGTCCACGAAAATAAGATGCACTTAGCTGGATTTTTTGCCGTATTTCAGAAGCAGAACAATCTTCTTAAGGCTGCCACCAGAAACCAGATTGTATTGGAGCAAAATCTTCTATGTCCTGTGCTCTCCAGCCAGTAAAGAGATGATTGTCTGAGGAGAGAGTCCTAGTGATGCTTTCAAAGGCTTTATACTTTTTTTTGATGTTGCCAAACTCTGAGGAAAAAGTG
Source organism: Neopelma chrysocephalum (assembly GCF_003984885.1). Classification (NCBI taxonomy): domain Eukaryota; kingdom Metazoa; phylum Chordata; class Aves; order Passeriformes; family Pipridae; genus Neopelma; species Neopelma chrysocephalum. The sequence goes on along the minus strand of NW_020897773.1, from coordinate 2,867,737 downwards.
CTGGGGAAGAAGGGAGGAGGACAACACAATGAAATTTCTCTTACTTAAAATAAAACTATACAAATAATTTTTATGAAGGGAGTGAAACGATTTGCACTGAGGTGGCTCATAAAAAAACCCAATGTTTAATTTTTCTAAGCTGAGTCTCCTAGAGAGAGCAATGCTCTGCACAGAGACTAATATTCATCCCTGTTCAGAGAACCAGCACAAGGACATTTTCCACAATAAATGACCTTTAAAGTGGGGCTGACATGATATGTAAGTTTTGTGCTGGCCCTCTGCACTGCAGCAAATTGCATGTTGAGGAGGGAATGCCTGTCTTTTGCCTATGAAAAATTGCCCATTCCTGCCGTGTCACCCGCAGCCACTCCTAACATACATTTGTTTATGTGCACTTTTGGCTCCAAGGCTCTACATCACACAATAGCACCAGAGCAACATGCTATTTTAAAATAAAATGCGTGGTAAAATTCTTCCCCAAAAGATAGGCAACTCCTGCTTATTTCCTGGGATTGAGACAGTGCTTTTTGATCTGAAAATCACAGAAAACAGACAAACAGGCTACAGAAACACATGGGCTCCTGTCTGTTCTAGCTGTATGGGGAAAAAAAAAAACGGAGGAAAGAAAGCCTAGTCAAAGAGAAGACATACTGGATTTGGGTGTCTCAGCTCTCAGCCTCTCAAAGCAAACACCCTCCTCTCTGCAAGAGGGTGGTGGAAGGGCTGGAAGGCGACAAGAGGGCTGAATAGAAGCCACAAAATATTCTATCTTCTCAACTGCCAAGCAACTGGGCTCATCATTGCTTCTGACAGGGATTCATATGTCTTCTTAGCTAGAAACAAAACCAAATGAACTCCTTTGTTGAATTACAGCCAAATTTACACACATACAAAAAAAAAAGTGCATTTCGTCCCCAAGCACCACTTTTACCATTACCAAATGCAACTCTCTCACTGCCTCATCACCTCCAGACTTTATCTTCATTTTTTCTTACAGCGTTCATGAAAACAATCTTTTCCTAACTAAGTTCTTCCTGTCACTGGAAAGCCTGTCTGCAATGAGCCACTCTTGCTGTCCTCCCCTGCCCGCACAGGATACTGATATCTCTGCTAGTGGCAGAGTAAACTCTCTTCCCACCTGTGTCTGCACAGTGACAGGTATGCCAGGACCCCATCCTTCGTTGCTTCCAGAGCAATAATGCCAAAAATCAACAATCACAGCAGCATCTGCAGACTGACTTTAGCCTCTTCTTCACACCTTGGAGGTCATCTGAGCTGCACCGCCTGACAAACTTACAAATCTGTATGCAAGGCGTGCTCTCCCCAGACTGCAAGTTAGGTGCTGCAAAACAAGAGCAAGACCTCAATGCTTTTGCAGAATTGCTTTTGGTCATGTGCTGCATCAGGGTAACTTACAGAGAACAGCATGTGAAATAATTGAGCATATATTAACCCACCTACTGTGTGGGCATTAAAGCAAAACAGATGGGGGGGGCTGCGGGGAGAGAGCAGACAGTGGGCTGGGGTGTCCCTGCCCTCCCCTCCATTTCACACAGGTCCTTTGTTCAAATGCAAATTTTTTTTATGCAATGTGTGCGGGGAGCAAGAATGGAGGTGCGGAAATGAACACGTTGTGTTTTGCTAGTGCACTGTTCTTGCTCCTTGCTAAGAGCCAGGACATAAAAATAAGGTGATGCTTGAACACCATTAACTACTCAATGGCACAATGTTCAGGCTTCCTGAGACCAAGTTGAGCTCAACAGCTACTCAGGGGCCCTGACTTTTTGGGTGGTGGGAGAGCCTGTCCCCCAAGTCTACATATTCTCTACATGTAACATTTTAAAAGCTAAGGCATCCACTTGTTCAGAGAGGAGAGAGTATGCAGTTGGTCTGGTTATGAGGACCAGGCAGCACTTGCAATGCCTACAGTTCTGCTATATTTACAGCTCCTCCTTGTCCTTCATTAGTCACCAAGTTGCACCACATTGCTCTTCTGTAATCGCCTCCTGTGTTTTCCTCCACCACCTGGAAAGGCACCTATGTTGCTTTTCTCTCTCTTTTTGCTCAAGTGCTTTCTTGTTTCTGCCCTTTCCCCCTCTGTTTCTTTGAACCTACCAAGATATTTCACTTCTGATGGGAATATTCTGCACTCTTCAAAACACAAACAGGTTAGGGAGGAGATTTGAGGGGCTCAAGGTAGGAAGCCTGATCTTGGTTAAGAGGCTGATGGGTGGGACTATTTTTTGAGAGAGATTCAGAAGAAGAAGTAGAAGGATAAGCCTTGGCCTAGCCCAAAGGATTTGTCTTGATTTGGAACAGACCTTTGAAACCAAAGACTGAACCCTTCAGAAGGGCTAGGTTTAGATACATTTTGATGGAGAGGTAGAGTCGCTAACAATTATGAAAATTGGTTGTCACATTATTTACAGGAGATTGGCTGGCATTTTCTAGGTAATAAGAGCAATAGCACAGTAAAGAAAGCTGCTGTGCTTTAAAAGCCCTGCCAGATAAAAAAAAAACACTGCTAAACAGCCTCTGGCCACAAAATCAAGCTGAACTGGATATGTGCACCCCACACTCCACAGGTGGCCCAACCAAGCTCCTAGGATTAAGAAGCCACTGGAAAAAACAGAAATGCCAATTGCTGGGCAATTGCTGTGAACATGCTTTTTTTCCTCCTCTTCAAATTCCTAGCTCTTAGTACATTTTCCTTCTGCCTGGTAAGCCCTGCAGGCAGAAAGAAAGGGCACGGCCCCTGCAGATGGGGACCTGGAGATGAGCTGTCTCCACCAGCTGGTTTTGGCGGGGCCAGAGGACAGGGTAAGCTTGTGCAATGCACCCGAGCTCTCCCAGCACCAGGGTTTTGTGACTGCCTGCTATTTTCGTACTTGTGATGTTTCATCATGGTTTCCTAGACATTCCCTTTAATGGGATTAACTCACAGTTGCATAGAACATCTCAACCCATCCATATTAATAATTCAGAATCTTCCCTTTCCTCTTCAAGTAGAAAGCAGCTGTCCTGGATTTCTACAGTATCCAGTGTTTAGCATACGAATGGGCTGGCATTAGCTGCTGCTCAATACCTGTTTCTGTCAAATCCTTCCACATTATTCAACACTTGATTGCTCTGCTTTCTAGACTTGACCTACACATATGCCAGGAGTGAACATCAGGTTTTCTTCTCAGAGAAGTCAGTGTTGCTTCCTCCTTTCTCACATCTGCAGCCTCATCAAGTTTTTCTGGACAGCTCTTTTAACCCTTTCTCTTGCCATGACTGAGGGAGAAGAAGCTGTTACCCTCTTTCTCTAAACTTCTTCTCCTAGACCAAAATTATTCCTCCTGTAGCTTTTTCTGGTTTATCTAGAAGAAGGATGTGACATTTTAGTGTAGCTTAATGAAAATGTGTGTATGGTACTAAAAATAAAACCAGGACTGACTTATTGCTTTCAGTTAAGAGAGCAATAGTCTTCACATTGCAACACAAGATTATATTGACCTCTGAGCCATTTTGGACAAATGATATAAATTTTTCTGCAGAGGCTTAAGGTCCTGACACATTAGAGATTGTTGAGAAGTAAAATGTAGTGGCTTGTACAGCTGGTCAGACCAGAGATCCATTTTGACCTATGATTTATTTTTCCTTCTTGGAAAGTAAGGTTCCATAGACTTGCAGGGAGGTTTGGGTTTTTTTTTACTAACCAGTTTGATTAGTAAAAATACTGTGTATTAGCAAATCCCATGCTTCCACACCTCAGGAAAATGTACTGAATTTGCCACAGAACTCCTGACCTTGCAAGCTTTTAGGTGAGGTGTTTAAAAAAACAAACCACAATCCCTTTTTCATAGTACTGTTCAAGTCCTGGTTGCCATCAGGACACTGCTGGGCACCCCTTACTTTTTTGCATCAGTTCTCAGGAGTGCTGACATTCCTGGCACACGTGCAGCAGCTGGAAACACTCACTCACCTCTCTGCTTCCCTAACACCTTTGATCAGGTTCAGGCCATAATATCCCACAGGAATTTATCATGATGGGCTTTCACAGCAGTCACTTTGTGCTAGCAAAGTAGTGAAAATACTAATAAATTCTGGTCTTGCTTTGTGGCTACACAATACGCTTTTATGTTGAAGGCTCAGGCTCAGAGAAGGACATGAAAACCAAGGCTGAGCAGCAGGAGCTGACAGAAGTTTCTGAGCAACTGAAAACTTTTGAACAGTCTCAGGATCAGACGTTTTGCCTATGGGAATACAGCAGAGCTTGCGGCCAGGAAAGCTGGCATACAAGTGATGGGCATGCCCCGTGGCAATCTCAGGTTCTTGGGGCAATCTCTGCATAAGAGGCAGAGGCTCACAGTCCCAGAGAGGTGAGTGAGCAACACCCTGAAGGGCATGTCCAACCTGCTCAGGATCATCAGGGTGCTTCAACAGCTCACCCATGCCCTGGTCTATGGAAAATGTGCCACTGATACCAATGAGAGTGTATCAAGCTGCTGAACATCAAGGGAAATTTTTCCCATTGCCCAAAGAGACACTGATATTTTCAGTGCGTGCCTCATGCACCTCAGGCTTGCAAGGTGGTGGGAAGGGTCCCCATTCATTCCTGGGAAATGTCTGAAACGTCCCACAGACGGAACAAACTGCAGGGTACAGCAGCTCCCTCCTGCTGATCTTCTGGCTCAGGAGAAAGCCACAGAACCAGAGGTGAGAGGAATGAGCTGTGTGAGACAGGTCCACCACAGAGAGCCAATTCCACGGTGCTCAGCTCTGCCTCATTCACAGTACGCCTTGGGGGGAGGCTTTGCCTGGATCCACCATCACTCCCCAGATGGCAAACAGCAGGCAAAGCAGCCTCCAGCATGGCACTGTCTCCTGGCTGCTGCCCCCCATCCAATGTCAGCTCTGTGCCAGAGAGTTTCCTTCTCAGCACTGCTGTGCCTGGAAAATGAGTTACTCTGAGATGACATTGCAGTGTGCTCCCACACACAGCTGCAGAGTGAGTTATTTAACAGCACAGATATTATTGAGGCACAGACTGTAATGCCTGTTTTCTTTCTGAAGTGAAAAAGGAGCATTACATCATGCCTATACTGAGAAACACTCCTTCCTTAAGGACAACAGCAGAAAGTTTATCTCAAAAAGCATGACTAAAATGAAAGGGTGCTGGCAGCTAGGGAAGGGAGAGGCCAACTCCTTCCACCCTGATGCTTGTGACCTTGCCCATGTTGTTCCTCTGCTTCCCACTTGTGGGAGATAACTGTTTGAAGATAGGACAGGGTGTGCAAGAGAAGTTTTGTAGTCCCACCTATGTAAAAGCAGCAAGGTGCCCAGAATCTCCTGGGGGCGTGAGGAGAGAAAAGAACTGTGAGGGGTCCCTGCAGCGCACACTCAAGTTTGAAAAGGAAGGATGAGAAGGGACTTTAGGGGAGGCTTGTATTTTTGGCCTTGACCCATGGCTAGCCCTGTTAACTCATCTCCAGAGGGACCTAAGCATAGCCAGGTGATAAGAATTTATCCTGTCTACAACCACTCTGTAAATGCTCAGCACTTTGCTGACTTCTGCATGTCAACAGCATCTGAAATGTGCCCAGGAAAAGAGCTATAACAGGGCTCAGTCAGATAATTGGCTGTGGCCAGGGTTGTAGTTTCTCCTGTGCTGTGTAGAAAATCCCCAAATTTCAGTTCTGCTGCCCATGCTGTTGAAGTTGACAGGAGCTAGGATGCATTTGATACCAGGTGAGAAGCTGGAGACAGTGCTGCACGTGTGAGTGAACCCTTATAGGAGTCCGACAAAAGAGATTCGCTCACAGCAAAAAGGCAGGCATTCATCTTGATATATCTTTTGTCACATACTGCTGCAAATATGTCATTTTGTTGCTCTCTCTCCTCCTCGAATAAGCACTGTACCTAGAACAAAATTCAGAAAAATGGATTAGTTTATTTCCAGCCTTGTAAGAGATGCACATTCACTTCAGGATTTCTCTTTCCGCACTGGTAAAGACTTACATTATGCTTTCAAGGGTTTTTTTAATGCATTTCCAGGTTTTTCCATTTATGGGACAGAAGGCTAATTATATCAATAAAAAGACAATGTGCTCTGGGAGTTAGGTCTGCTATAGTGAGGTTACAACTCCTGTAGAGGGATCATCTCTCTGAGGTCCCCAGTAATTCCTGCAAAATGCTGGATGAAGATCCTCAGAATTCCCTTGTGAAGACCATGAAAATAAGTGTTTTCTGTATGCCCTTGGACAAAAGTTAATGCCCAGGTTACAAATTTTGAATACGGGCAGTTTAAACGGGCTGCAGTGGTAGTGCTCACTGCAGATTTACCCTTAATCCTTTTAATGATATCAGATACTATTTGGTGATTATACTGAGAAACTGGTATTAAATCTTCTTTAATAAGAAAACTTATTTTTATTTTTCTGAATTGTTAACTGTACCACAATAATCTAGTAAAATACCAAGAATTTAAGTGTTATTTATTGGCCTAGCATGTTCACAGTTTACATGTGAATTATGATATAAGAGATACTTTCTTTGAAAAATTTAAGAAAAGTCTGAAAATTAAAACAACAGCAGCAAAACCCCCACAAAATGAAACTTTAAACACCACCGACCGTGTTCCTGGAGCTAATCTTGGAAAGGCTGTCATATTTGTGTGAAATCCCGAGGAGGGAATGTATGCAAGCATTCTGCTCAGCATGAACCCCAAACACCCACAACACTGATAGATTAAATGTAATAATGTGTTTCAAAAGCAAGAAACGCTGCAAAGAAAATTATGCAACCCTTCAGTGCATTTTGACACCCAGAAGGGAAAGGTGCCAAGGGAATATTGTTTTTCCACCAAACGCACCAGATCCACAACAATGAACCACAAGGCTCCAAGAAAAACATACAACCAGGTTGCCAACAACAACAGAACATGACCTGAGGAAGAAGGGGCTCTTCATAGGAGGGTTGCTCCCATCAGAGCTGTAGCTATCATCTCCAGGACTGTAGGCAGAGTCACTGCCCTGGGAATATTTATTTCCTTTTAGAAGCAATGTTATTGAACATACATGTCCACTGAGGAATGAACTTATGGTTTTGTGTAAGAGGAAAATCAGGACATGAAATAGAATTCCTGCAGACCCATTCCAACGGGAGTGCCTGAATTTCATTAAATAATAAGTAAAGGAATATCTGCAACATAAAGTTTGCTTTGCTTGCATGCTCTTAACGTATTTGATTTTATTCCTTAATATTTCCTTCCTACCTCGCATCCTCCATCGCTGAAGCTTGCATGATATATATGATTTACCATATGAACGTACACACTAACAACACAATCAGAGTGTGGGGTTAACCTTAAACCCATGAAGGGACAAATCTGGGTAACTCATTGCCTAAATCGTGGTGTAAATCTGGGCTGAACAACCTAGTTCTTCATTAGGTATGCACATGGTGCTTTTCAGATTGCCAGAAGTCTATATTCTTCTCAGGGCTAGCTCAAGGCTCCTCGGCCATTTTGCTGCCTCAAGGATGAGGACAAAAATAACTAATGCAGACACAAAGCAGAAGCACAGTGAAAGCCCTCCAGATCCACCCAGCACTGGCTAAGCCAAGCCTGACTGATTTTGAAAAAAACTCCTTCTTCTTTAGCATCTGCTTGACTGGAGGGTCATGGGCAAAATCAGGCATTTTTTAAAATATTGCTACACATTGCATTATTGCTTTTGTTCTAGAATCTGAAGCGACTGGCCTGTCTTTATTGGAACAGATGCTCTATGACATCAAATCTTGTATTAATTAATTACCTCCCTCTAATTAATCAGTGTGTCCATTCCTATAGGCAGGTTGGGGAACTGTCGTTTACAGATCTGGGCAGCCTTCCACATTTGGCTCACTTGGGGGTATGAAAAATACAAGGAAATAAATAACATGGAACATAACAAATATCTAACAGGGATTGACATGGAGACTATTCTATCAACTCCTGTGTATGAGCTCAGAAGGCCCAGAATACTTGCCATGTGGATTTTATTAACGATCATGAAACAAATCAATGGAGATTCTGACACAAGAAAATTGTGCTGCTCTGGAGGCAGCTAAATTATTCCGTTTGCAATTTCTGCTGAAGTTTTGCAGTCTCCAATAGATTTGAAAGAAAATCCTGCTGGAGCTAGAACCAGAAACCAGTTGAGTATCACATGACTTTGGGTATGATGGAAAATCTTTCTCACTGCTGGGTAGAAGCGAGTTACTGAATTTAATTATTTCAAGCTGCATTCATAAAAGGAAAAAATTCAGATACATTTGTCTGCTTCACAACACAGGGAGAGAGAAAAAAAAATGAAGAAAAAAGGAAGAAAACTGCTTAATTTGAAACGATTGTCAAACTGTGCTAAAGGGGTTCATTAATGTTGTTAGTGGAGTCTGAGTCAGTGTAAAGAGGAATGCTTTAAGTGTGTGAATATATTCAGCACAACTGCATATGAGACCCAGTTGTTTGTGGTGGCTGTCCCCTGATGACAGATACCCCCTGGAGTTAGGGCTGCATGAAGCTGCAAACCCCTCTTCCCAGAGGGTACACATTTCCTTGTCTCAAGCAGAGATGCTCTGCAGAGATGCTCTGCCAGCTCAGAGGCAAAGGCAGACACATTAATGATGTATTAGTGCACCAAAGACTGTTGTTCTAGGATTCAAAGCTGCACTCCAGTGATGTAGTGTAACCACAGGAGGCTTGTGCTGAGTATTGAGGTTACGCAGGGATTCTTCTTTCAGAAGTAATCTCACTCTCAGTTTATTTTTCTTGGTTTCAGTGTTTTGTTGCATAGCCTAGGAAATAATGAATTTTTTTTTTCTAAATTTCGTGATTGATCTGAAAAATTACAAGAAATTTGTTTCAGGTCGTACCAGATTATTTACACTTTTACCTGAAAAATGACGCAGAAAAACTCTAAAAAAGTATATATTCTGGATGAGGTAAAAAAATGCTGTATTTTTCTTAAAAATCAAATGCTCTGAATATAGTTTTCTGTTATGTAATCAGGTCTTATATTTCAAAACAAAATTTATATCAAGTTTAAATGAAAAATAACATGTTTTGTGGAAATTTAAAAAAAGTATTGTAAAACATTGAAACAAAACCTTTCATTTAAAAAATAAATAATAAATTAAAATCAATTCTTCAAAACCATGTGTTTTTTTCAGTAAATTAATTTTCAGCTATCTTTTTTTTCTTCCTTTTCTCAGTTGGTTACTAATTAACAGCAATGTCAAATTTCTGGTGCCACAAAGAAGAAGAGGTTATAAAAATTGCTGTGATCACTGCTGTAAGCACACAGCACAAGTCACAAATAATTCTAATGATCTCAAGAAAAATTAATACTCTTGTCTTACGGATGGTAAATATGGGCCACAGATCCTGAAATCACGTGTTGTTGTTACGCAGGATATCTAAAATTGATCAAGTAGCACAGCTCAAGAAGAGTGGAGCTGTAAGGAGAAATATTCAAAGGAGTCCATGATACTTGTGTTCGGTTCACAGCACCGACATGGATAATCCTTGCTATGCATTTATTTCTAGTCAGGGCCCATAAAGCTAAACCCACACTGACAGGCAGAGTGCATTAGGTGTGTGTCTCTAGTTTGCTCTGAAAAGGCCATGTGGTCCAAGACTACCCCACAGTGGGAAACAAAAGTAGAGTGAGGAGAGATGGTCAGGAAGCTACTTTCAAAATTCATCCTGGTTCTGCCTGAAGATGCTAATGCAGATACTGCATTGCGTGTACTAAGAGAGCCCGGGTCTCTGAAATGCTAATTATGAACTCATAGCATTTTCTCACTTCTAACTTGCAAGAGGTCTATTGTGAAATGGTTTGAGTGTTTCAGCAGTACTAGCCAAAAAATATAAGTTCCAGAAGTAGTTGCAGTCACAGGCAGTCAACAGTTACTGCTCCTTGCCAGAAGATGTGGGCTGTCCCAGTTCCATTTTTCAAACATGCAGTTTTCTTGGTGACATCACCATTATCATAACTATGTATGAGTGGATTATAAAGCACATACCAAGGAAATAAAAATTGTTTAAAAATAAAAATAAAAATCAAATAGATATGAGAGAATCAAGAACAAATTCAGACTGGGAAATGGAAAACTCAGTCCGATTAACCAAAAAAATGAAACTGTGAAGCAGTCTACACAGAAGACAGTGAGAGCTTGGACCTCCCACTGTTTTAAAATGAGGATGATATACTGATGGGATTGCATAAAGAAGGGTTTAAAGCATAGGATTGCTGTATCAATCCCCAAACTTCCAAATTCTCAATATCTTCAGAGTAGAGAGTTGATCAGAGCTCACTTGTTAATAGTGCTTGTTCACGTTTTATTTATTTTGCACTTATGCATGCCTCAAATCTCTGAGACTACTAGGACAGGGGACATGGGAGCTTCTTTTGCTTTTTTTCTTCCTCATTGTGCATACATAACCTGGATTGTGAAGGGCTGGTCTTTTCTCACCTTCTTCTGAAGCACAAGAACTTGTCCAAAGGAGACAGTACAGTGTGTACTCAGTGATATTAAACCCCTCCAGGTGCCCATCTGGCATGTTTCCCTCATTTGTTCAGGGTTAAATTAATCATCTGGTTTGGACTCAAGCCCGTTTCTCTCCAGATCAGTTTGCAACAATCATTTTTTTCCCTGCTGACTGCTTTTAGTTTCTTTGCTTTCTATCTTTTTCTGTCCCTTGGTATGGCCTTCTTCATGGCAGCCTGGGAGTTTTCTCCAGCTAAAACCTCACACTGTATTTCGAGATTTTGGTATTTTACCACATTTCTTCAGTTTATTTTGTAGCTGGTGAGGAGAAGAATAGTATGTGCAAGGGTTGTTCAGTGGTTCCTTGTGATATAATGCTTAAAACATGTTGCCTTTGATGGGGAGAGCCTGATTGGTAAGACAGCTCTTTTCTTGCAGTACCACTTTCCTGTATGGCAGCATTGACTCACTACATGCTGTTTCAGGCTAAGTAAGTAATAAATAAGTGTAAGAACCAAAGGACATGCTGTAACAACCACTATAGTTTCAACCTTGACTCTGTGTCTGCAGTGATTGGAGATGAAACCCGAGATTCGAATAGTATTGAACTCTAGCCAAAACCAGAGTCTGACAGCAGATTTGTGGTACAGTGCAGGTTTTTTAATTTCTAGTTACATCTATAGTTTATTCTTTGTGCACCACTCTGTGACACATTTCCCTGAAAGATACTTGTACAATTTGAAGGTGAAGCCAGTGAAAATTACAGACTATGGCTGATGTTGTGGGGTTCTGCTACTAAAGCAAAAGGGACCACCTCTTCTTTACATTTCTTGTGGATTTTGCCAGTGGTGGATAATGTCAAAGTACCACTGAGAGGTTTGTGCACATGCATTATTCAACACATGCACTTTTTTGTAATAACTTTTACGAGGGGGAAGCAGGGATGAGTAAGATGTACTATGTAAACAATATACGGAGAAATTATCAGTATGTACAAAATTATAACATTAGGCAATAAAGGTGCTACCGAAATTGATTGATATGCCTTAATAATGCCTTTCCACTTTCCTAAGGGAGATAGAACAAAATGGAGCTGAGACTCTCCTGTGTTGGAGATGATATTTTGTAAGTTCATATTTCTTTTCAATCACTTTCTAGGAAAGGATTTTGCATCGAGAGTGTAATCTTCTCTTAAAGAACTCTCCTAGTGTGCTTCTCTTTATGAACCGACATTAACTGTTATTAAAATACATATTTATTTACATGGAATTGAAAACACTTTTGTTTCATTTGGCTTCTACAAGTATATGGTAATGGTAAATGTGTCGGGTCACTGCGCTCTTTGCATGGTATTATCTTTTTTTAGATTCTGCTTGCAAATATAGGAATAGATTAGAGCAAAATATATTTTCATATATAGCAAAATGCAAAGTTCTTCAAAATAAAATCATTCTTTTCCAAATGCTTTTTTTTTTATGAGTTTTACCTAAGTGTTTGATTTCATAAGAGCTAGATGGGTATTCTGCAGTTTTTACCATCCAGAGACTTTTACTGAAGAGATGAAGACTGTAAGGGTGGTTTGAGATCTCCAAGTTGAGCACTTGTGTTCATAAGAAAGAACCATTCTCCCATAATGACAAAGTTACATCTGTACAGGATCATTAAAATTCTGGAGGAGAAAAAAAACAATGTGATTTTGTTAGTGTAAAGAGCAGTACCAATGAACTGCTTTGTCAGAAGACCCCAACCCTTCACTTTATTTAACTGCCCTTAAACCCAAGCCTGACAGCAGATTCCCACTACTTTGTCAACTGAGTCACCTCTTCAGACTGATGTCCCTGCTCATATAAAGCAGTGAGACATTCCTCATTTCTAAGATTTTAAAGCCAGGAAGGCAATACTGACAGAGGTGTCTGCATGGCACAGACAACCTCACCCAGCGTCACCTGAAGCAAACTTACAGCTTTGTTGCACTTGTGTTGAGTCCCCTGGAAAGGTAAACTAACCGTGGTTAGAAGTCTAAGTAGCATAGTGACCCCAACATAAGACACTTACATGAGTGATTCTATCACTGTTTGAAGGGAAAAGAAAGAAAAGCATGCCTTTATATATTTATGCCCACCCTGAATCATATCTCTCCCATATCTATTCTTACTCTTTTTTCCCCGCTGTATTACGGAGCTGGCTTTTACCAGCACCTTCTCCTTTAGGTAGACATATACCGTGAACAGCTTGCCTCTTTGCCTTGGATAAACTAGACACACCCTAGCAATAAAAACAACTTTAACCTCTCTTTTTAAAAGAAGTTTAATGCCTGTTAAAGCTGTCTGCACAGCGAGTGATCGAGCATTTCTGATTAGAAACTCACTTGCACTGCAGGTTTACTGTCTTCAGGGCATGTTTTCAGACTTGCACATAATCTAGGTGCTCTTTTCTGAACCCTCTCCAATTTCTCAGTGCTTTGGTGCTTCACAGTCAGGATATCAGGACAGCGTGCAGTGCAACATTAACCACATCACTGCTGCTTCACAGAGAGCTGCTGCCACAACCCCATCCACTCTTGCCAGCCTCTCCCCTGTACACCCAAGCAATGCATCTGCCTGCTCAGCCTCCACAGCCCAGCCGGCACATATGTCCAACAGGCTGTCCACTGCCAGCCCTGAACAGGTCTCAGCATTATTACATTGGAAGATCTAATGCTGTTAATGAGATGCCCGTCAGGCTTCCTCCCTAAACACGTTACCTTGCATCCCTGATGGTCTTCCCTCCAGCGTTCTTGATCACTCCACCAGTTTCACCACTACTGCAAGCTCTACAGGTGATGATTACTCCAAATCAATCATAAAGTTGCTAAATAGTAGTTGCTCAAGTGTCAAGTACTGGCATGAATTCTTGTGGAGGGCCAACAGACATGCTCTCCATTGGATAAGTTTTCCACTCACAGTTACATTTTGCAACTAAGAGGATTAATCGGCGCATGATCCACTAGAAAGGCCCCACCATGTTATCTCCAGACCACTAATATTTTCATCAAGATGACAAGTGTCAATTGTTTTTCACAAATCAAAATATACTGCGTTGATATGATTAGGCTGACCAAATTGATGTTTCATAAACCTAAACCAATACTTCTTCCATTATTTTTAATTCATTAATTATGGATCCTCTTCTATTTTACATGATGTCTCCTTCAGAGAGTCACTAGATTAATTGGTCTATAATTTGCTGGGTCACTCAATTCACCCTTTTAAATTGTGACATAATCTTCTCTCTGGCATCCCTCAGCCCTCATGCTCCAAGACTTGCTAGAAATGAGTAAAAGCAGTTCATGAATCTCGTCAGGCAAATGTTTCAATGCTTCTGGATACAAGCCCTGTAGTCCTGAGACTTTAAAATGTTTAACTTCAATAGTTGCTGTTTAACATCCTCCCTAATTAAGAACAGAAGAGAAAGTGTTACCACACTGAGATGTATAACCATCATTCTCCTTCTTTCTGAGCACAGAACAAACAATTATTGAACAGTCCTCAGGCAAAGCTTTCAGGAAGAGGTAGTATCTTTGTTAGACTAACAAGTAGTTTTGATCATACTGATATAGGAGGTCTAATAAAAGATTTTATAGCTTCCTGCAAAATATGCTTTATCTTTAATCATGGTTCCAACAACATCATTATGACAAACATTCCAGTTTATTAGTATCAAGATAATTTTATCTTCCTTCTCTATGGCTCTCCATGTACCAACACTAAGGTTTCACGTGCTCCTCATACTTTTAAGGAATCCCTTTAAAACAAAGAGGCCTAGGCTGTTCAGCACTAGTTTAAGCCTCTTTTATCAACTTCCTGCATTTTCTATTAAATAAAAGAGCCTCACATTCCAATTTCCTATCTGGGAATGTGTGTGAATGTGTATACACATATTTGGTTTCACATACAATCACTGCTTCTGCTTCTAATCAGCAGGAGACTGTGGCCTGTTTTTCCCCCACTGCTGAATTGCAAGGGCTTGAAATTTAATAAACCTTTCCTGAGGAATTATCTATGTATTATTGTTTGTATGTTGGTGTTTCAATTTTTCTCATTATGATTTTGTCTTTTGAGAACTATTCCTTTTTAGAGCAGAGAGAAACCAAGGTAGAGAGGTTGCTAGATATACCTGTCTTCCAGTTAGGATCAGCAAATGCAATTTGGTTTGATCACTTGCATTTCAACAATGCTTTTTACTTTCTTCTGAAGTAACCAAGCTGCCTTATTCAACAGAATGATATCTAATACAGGGTTTTCTTAGAGATATGTCCAACATGTTGGGGGTTTTTGTCCTTTTGTCCTTACCTACCATGTTTAGAAACTCTAAGGTTATGGCATGAATTGAAGAATGTAGATGTGCTCCAAAATTTGACCTCCTCTGCTTATTCCCTCTGCTTAAGTCACTTAGATTATTGGGGATTGCTGCCTACATCCTACTTGTGGTGACCTACAAAGGTCTTTGACCTTCACTCTTTCTCCACCATTCAACCACTGCTCCCAGCCCTTCTTTATCTAAGCCTGTGACCTTCAGTATGTAAGAACTCTTAGTCTTTTAGAAATAAAGTGCTCTGAGGTTCAAATGGCATCTGCAATAAAGAGAGCTCCTCTCAGCACCCAAAATACACACATCTCTGCTGCCCAATTTAATGTTTCTACAGAGGTTATGGCCAGTATTTGGGCACTTCAGCTATCTTGGCCTTCCAACCAACTTCTCACTACTCCTGATAGTATCTAATTTCTTTTCACAAATGGCAATGTGTAATTACTCTTATTTATTCCCCAAGCTTCTCATGTTAGTAGAAAGGTTGTTACAAAACTGCTTTTCTTTAAATGCCTCAGTGCTTTTACATTGCTGTAACCTTGAGTTTAAGTAATATGACTAGAGCAAATGTGCAGTGTGTCTCTTAAGTCACTCTCATTTGTATGCTGCTTTAAAATCTTCTGGGTCACTTTGGTCAGGCAACTCCCCAGAAGATGGGCAGCTGTCTTAGACCCAAGGCAACTCACACATCTTCCAGCCCTCTCCTGTGGCACTCCCCTGTCACCCCTCCAGTGGGCTGTCACTTGCAGCTCTGCAGTGCCAACTCACACAGGTATAAATGTCTCCCTTTCTCGCTTAAAAGGCAGTTAAAAGTGATGGTGTAGAGAATCATACCCAAACCCCTTCTTAAATGTACTTCCTTCTGCATCTTCATGTCTCCAATCTACATTCTGTGTTGCTTAAGCCCGGAGGTCCCCTCCTCCTCCTGAGTACATTCACTGCAGAAAGCTTTTCTGGGTGCCCCTATAGCATGGTGGCAGATACCTATTACACTGAAATTATTAACTGTGCTGGTTTTGCTGACTACTGTCTGTGCAGTTCACTGCTGTAGCACATAGGAAGTGTCTCCAGCCCCATTAATCACATCATTTCCCTAGGATTTTAGACATTATGACCACCAGGATATGACCTGCTGCTCCTCTAATATCTGCAGGTTATGGGCAAGCCACCTTATCACAATGCAAATGTGCAGCATCAGTAGAGGCCTAAAAGACTAAATATTCAGTCTTTATTATACAAACCAATATGGAGAGCTCTACCCTCCCCCAAGCACTGTTCCTCCAGGTCTTGCTGCTGTTATAAATAAACTGCATGCTGGCTATTTTGCTTTCACAGACTGGTGTTCCTCAGGCAGTACTTCACAGCCTTGGGATGAGCTAGAGATTAGCTCCGGGTGTGCAGCCCTCAGGGATGTATTGTTGTCACCTTTTCTCTTTTTTTTTCTGCAAGGGAGAGGAAATTTGACAAGTGCATCTAGTCCTGATAACAAAGCCATTATGGGAAATCAAGTGAGAGTGGTGCCAGTTGCCGTGCTGTGTCTCCCTCTGTTCCCTTGGTGCTTATGAGTCTATTTAAATTCTTTCTTGTGTCCACGGACCAAGAGTGGGACAGAGCATTGTTGCAAAAACCAACCTCCTGCCTTCACATCGTAAAACATGAGCAAGTCACTGCAGAATATTAGCTGGGCTAGAGAGCCTGGCTCACTGTCTGAGGCATCTTGCATGTTTTAGCAAAGCCACCTAGAAAAAGTATTTGCATTTTAAAGCAGCAGCAGGATAAATCTTCCCCTGGCTCTCTACGGTAAACAAACATTATCTTCAGCAGGACAGATTTCCAGATAATCAGTTCAGTGTGAGTTCTTAGTACAGCACTGTGGCCCTGGACAAATGCAGTCATTAGGTACCTAATTAAAGAGTATTGATAGAAGCAGGCAACTTAGATTTTCTCTGCATATGAGACTTACCCATCTGTGATGGAAATGCTGTATCTGTCACTCAAAAAAACTCTGAAAACTTAGAAAAGATTCCAAGAAATTTCCTGAGAATGGCTGAGAAATTTGAAAGCACATTTATGAACAACCAACTCTAGGGGTTCAAGCTGTTTATCCCATCATGTCTAAGGGGTTATTTCAGTAGGTCCTAAAAATTCCTATCTAGGGAAAAAGAATTTGAGCAGATCTCAATTTGTTACCTCCCAGACAAATATATCAAAGATCAAATGGCTAGAATCTGAAGCTCGAAAAAATGAGGCTCAAAAGCTAGTGTAGTTTTTGAACAGCATTTGTATTTAATCACTGGATCAATTTCCCAAGAGTAAATTGGATTCTCCATCACAGAAAAATGTTGCATTAAAAGGGGAAGAGTTGGTTTGGTTTCACTAATTATTCAAATAAGAATTAACTCAGGGCATTCCTGTGGCCTTGATGGTTGTTTTGGGCTTTCCAGTATGTTGGTTTCTGTTCCTGACATGCAGAAGAGGTGGAGAGCTGTCCTGCCTCCTGGTACTCAGCCCCCCTGCCACAGCCAGCACAGATCCCTCCATGGGAAATCACAGCAGGCACAGAAAGGGACCACAGCCACAGCATTCCCTTCTCCTGCCACTGCAGGCAGACGGGCCACTCCAGATCCTGTACAAGTCTATTCGTGCCCTGATTCCCTTTTATTTCATTTCCTTCAATACACCGTGCTCAGACACTTCTGAATATACATCCCTATGGGGTTCAGCTCCTTCTATACCTACTGCACGCTGGCATATTTTTTCCTGAAGTGGGTAATACAGACCTTTTGTCACTCAGCATCCCTGCCTATAGCAACATACTCAGGCTTACGGCTTCAGTAAGAAAACCAGACAACACCAAGAGGCAAACAGCAAATGTGCTCTTTAATTCCCATATTCCTGGGGTGACTCTGGCTGGCAAGAACACTTACACATCCTCCCTCTCCTGTATGCCTGGGTAGGGCAGAACTCCCCCCTTTTCAGGACCATGTTTACACATACATGCTCAGGAAGGTCAAAGCAAACCTACAGCAGGCAGGAGCCGATGCGCATAATTTAAAGCACATTCAGTCTTCAGGAAGATGCTAAGGTGACTTCGGGGTCTGAACACACAGGATCTGCAAGATTTAGCTGGCATGACAGAGGACACTGTCTTTTCCACCTGCCTGTCCTCTCCACTTATTTCTATCACCAAAGCAAGAGCACGGGCAAAGGGGAAGTTCTAATTCCCGGTGCCACAGTTCATTGCCTCGAGAGTTAATCCAAACTGCAATTGATTGTGCGAGCAATTAATAAGACAGAGTGATAACTGCAGCACTCACTGCGGAGAGGTTGAAGGCAGGCCAAGTTATGACCCCGCTAGAAGAAGTCTCCAGCTAGAGGAGGGAACAGCCTGTTAATCGGTTAAATCTTCCCACCATGAATCACTGGAGTTTGTGCAGCAGAGTCTTTAATTCACTATAATTTAATTCTCTGAGGCATAAACTACAGAGATCTACAGGCACTTAAAACTTCTGAGTGAGAGCATCCAGGGATGCTATGAATTTTCCCATGTCTTCACACCTCCAGTTCAATTTCTTCCTCTCACGAAGATGTGGACCTAGAGCCATGTAACTGCTTTGCAGGCTCAGCCTTGTGCAAACTCCCAGGGAGAGGTCTTTTATCCAAAACCAATAAGTATTTGTATTTTTTATGGAGAGCTAAAACTAGGCTTTAAGATGAATGAATTCTTTATATTTAAAACTATAACTTGTAAAATTATCCTTATCTCATCCCAGAAAGTTGTTTCTTTTAAACTGTAAAGATGGTGCTTTCCTATGCATTTATTTATAGAGAGATGGTAAGGAAATATTTAAATCCAGTAGAATTTCATGGCACTTATGAAAGTTACTATGCTTTTATGTTTACTTCAGAAATTTTGGTTAAGTCTTGGGCTGTTTATTTTTAAGAAATTTTTTTTTTCATACATCACCAGTATACAACTCTGAGTTTGCGGAAATTGCCACAATGCAAAAGTAGCTGATCTGTCCCAGTCAGAAATTCCTGGGAATTCCTATCCCAGGAATTTACACTCATATATGTAAATCAGCTCCTGCACTAATGCAATGAGTAATTCTGTTCTTATCTGATCCCTTACAGAAGAGGAAATGTTGAAACTGAACCTGGAATATCACATTATAAATGTCAGATGCAATCAGCAGGCCAGGTTAATCAACTGTTTCCAAATTCCCTCAAGTGACACCTTTTCTGCAAAAATTTTGTGGTGGCCTCCAAGCACAGGAAAACCAATTAGGCCCATAATTCCCACAACAGCTGATGAACCTCAAACACTTTGTAGTAGCTTTCTTGGCCCATCAGCTTCCACCTTGTCCACAGCAAACCTGCAATGCAGATGTCCAAGCACTGCTAGAGAGTGGATCTGTACCACATCAGCACTTCTGAAGTATTCAACCCTGTCCGTGCTTTTGCCTCTTGTCTCTCTATAAATGAGGACACCCAACCTTATATTTTCTATAGGGTGGCAGTGCAGTTGTGGCAGTTACCAGGTACAAACCTGAGTAGTGTAGGCTTGCCCTTTCTCTCCTTGTATTTATCTGGTCTAGCTGCTAGTAAGCCTTCAGAGCTCAAGTAACAAACATCTTTGGAAACAAAGACTTAGGCTTTGTCCTGATTTCACTCCAGCTCCCTGCTGACAGATACTGTGAACAAGCTCTTACAACTTGTCTCACTTTTCTGATTAAAAGCATTATCTTTATGTGAGGCTAGAATTTAAGGCATCAGATTGGAGTCCAGCCATAGCTAAGTGATGGTGTTCGCTAGATAAGTATCCTCAAAGTTTTGCGGAGGGTTTGCTCTTCTGAAAGAAACTGTAATGATACCATAAATAAGGGCACCACACAGGAGGGCTCAAGCTGGATTTCAGCCTTATTTGACTGATAAAAGGGCAGCACCTTTTAACTAGGTTACAAAAAACCTTTCCAGAAATTAAATCCAATAAACACACACAATTAAAAGAGAGAGAGAAAAGCAACGGGTTGTGCAAGGACAGTCAGTTTTCTCAGGTAAAATGGAGATGATAAGAGAATATGCAAAGTACCCAGTTATAAGAAAACATTTATGAGCACATCACTCACTTTAAACCATAATCCTCAAGCAAATGCTAGTCTTTTTCTTATTTCTAAAAATAGAACCAGATCTTTAACCCTGTCAGAGGAGTAGATAATAAGCACCAGGAACCCACAGAAATGTGACTACCAATATTGAGATTCTCCTCTGTGTGATAAACAGCACAATTTTAGCTTTCCAAGCGTAAATGGGAAGTAGCATAGGGGAAATCATAGTCTGCTGAGGGGAATATTTTTTCTGGGTGGGATAGTTACAGTTTTTTCAGGCTTTGTCACACAATTAATTGGTTCTCTTCTTTCATTAATGAATTTCTATCTCTGACTTTAACTGAACCAGACCTCATGAACAAAGGTGATCTAAAAAAAAGTAATACACTTTACATTAGTAA